>NC_057806.1:324737945-325473789 GCF_018294505.1 Triticum aestivum | reverse complement strand
CAAGTACTTGGATATTCATTACTTCTCCATATTCACCCAGAAGGATACTCTCAAAGATCCATACCTGGTTAATAGCATAGTGTTGGGCTTCACATGACAAAAGGAAAAATAATTACCTCCCCGATTGTACCATCCTCAAAGTCAGCATTGAAGGATTCAGAAATATTGCCGAACGTCATACCCTCCAAGACATCATAATTATATGGACCTGGAATAAACCAAACGAATAAAAGGATGAAAGCAAACAAAAACTAAATCAAGCCATGCCATAATTCATTTTGCACCTATGGTACACATGAAATTAACCGACATATCTATTGCTATTTTGTTACAACAGAAACTGATTCTCAACTCAAATGTAGTGCAAATAAAAATAGATCTTGTGTAATACAGTTATGTGCTTGATAACAAAAATACAACGTAAATGATTAACATAATACGGGAGGTCAGAGCTGGCATGTGCAGTCGTGGTAGTCATTTTTCCTGTTAACAGGCTCCAATACTCAGACCAAGCAACCCCGATCATGTTTATAACCAGCAAATTCAGTTTTCAAATAAATATTTCTGAGCAAAGTCTGTTGGACATGTCTTTCTATTTTCAGTTGTATAGCAAAGCTGCCCTTATGGACTGAGTTCCTGTAGCATGGGAACGGGCGTTTAGTACTGTTGGTATTTCACGTTATCTGCTTGCAGAGTCAGTTTACAAGTTTTTGCGGGATGCCTGAGTCTGTTGGACATGTCTTTTTTTAGTAGTTACCTATGGGGACTCCACACAGCAAGCCAACGGAACAGACGACATCATCGCCGATACCTCCAGGTATATGTTCACCAAGTCAAACACCATCCCAGGAAACTGAATGTGTTGCAGGCCCGAGAGAGGGGACAAGTGTTGACGACTCTAACGAACGGATTATACCCGTAGCCGACGTTGTTGACATGATGTACCCATGTAGTCCAGGTATCAGGCTTAATTTTATCCTTTTTATGTGAAAAATCATACCTAACAGACTTGGGCACAACCAATTCTGATGTATCAACATCGTGACTTGTAGGAGTCCATATTACTCCCTACGAACGGATGATACTTCAGACCGATGGCGATAGCACATGTGATACTCCAGGTATATATCTACCTCCATGTATATGTTCAGCTACATATTTTGTTATACATGTCAAACACCATGTGCCGAAAGGTTAACACCATGTGCCTACAACTTTGCCTTATTTCGGTCCTGTATATTGTTATGTTTACATGATGCAGACAACCCTCCAATCTCATGCCTATATAATGTAGATTCGTTGCTGGCTCTCAGTAATCTAACAAAAGAACTAGCTAGCATGACAAGTGACATTTGGGAAGAGAGGCCTCATAATGTCCCACGCCATCCTCTCAGTGATATCACTAATGCAGATCAACCATCCTCTATGGACCTTCATGAAAAAAGAGAGCTAATGAAAGCTCGGAGGCGAGCTGCTTATAGAAAGAAAAAAGAGAAGGCTACCGTCAAGCAACAAGATGAAAAATTGTCTGCCCTTACGATATCAGGTAAGAATGCTTCATGGGAAGGCACTGCGATGATATTATATATACTCCCCCCATTCCACAATATAACGCTAACATCAAATCACATGCAGATATGCAAAATGTTCCCATGTTACCTCTCGGTGATATCACTAAGGTGTGTCAACCAACCTCGGTGGACCTTGACGAGAAAAAAGAGCTAACAAATGCTCGAAGGCGAGCGGGTTATCGAAAGAAAAAAGAGGAGGCAGCCAGCAAGCAACAAGATGAAAATCTGCCTGCGATTACGAAATCAGGTAAGGATGTTTTATGTTTCAGCAATACGATGACCATATGTATACTTTCTGAGTGAAGGATGTAGGCGACGTATGTCTCCTCACCCCAACCCCACGAATAATTGACCGAACAATAGTTGACCACTGTGTTGTGCATACAATTCCTGATCATTTAGGTTCAATTCGATATAGGTCAGACATACGACTTTTGAGTCCATATACACTTCATGTATGGACACGGAGGGGTTATATAAAAAATAAACCCTAGATAGAGAAGTGGCTTCAACCAGACCTGTTACCTCTCGGTGAACAATGAAGACCCTAAACCCTCCGTGCATATATGCAAAATGTTCTGTTGTTACCTCAATGGGATGCCAACCCAACTACATCCAGCTATACATCGTTGTTTAACCAGACCCTAAACCCTCCATGCAGTTATGCTAAATGTTCCCCAATTACCTCTCGGTGATATCACTAATGTGTGCCAACCATCCTCGATGGACCTTGACGAGAAAAAGGAGCAAATAAAGGCTCGGAGGAGAGCTGCTTATCGAAAGAAAAAAGAGGAGGCAGCCAGCAAGCAACTAGATGAAAATCAGCCTGCCCTTACGATATTGGGTAAGAACGTTTTATGTTTCATCAATATGTTTCAGCACTGGGATTATATTACATACCCGCTCGGTTTCATAATATATGGTTACTATGTTTTCATGAAACTGAACCATTTGAATCTTTGTCCAACATTCTAAAATAATGAATCTAAAAATGTGATTTGTAATTATTATTTTTGCTTTTAGTATTCAAATTTTAATAAGATCCCCTGAATTACAGTGTGTAAAAATATAAAAACAAGAAGTAGAAATAAAACTACATGACACACCTTACAGACAGGGCTCTCAACGGTTTCACAACCCTCGAAGCACCAGAACGCTTCAAATCATGGGAGCTTAGTATCTCTATAGATACAACAGATAAAACAAACTTTGTATTGTCGATATTGATATTTGTTGAGATTCTGCTACCTTGCAAAATGTTGAACAATGAAGTTCTGATTATGTCTTCACACTGCTGTAAAGAACACAAGGGTGACTTAACAGACGAGCAAAGTGAGCAGAGAAACGCGCGGAGGCGAGCAAATTATCGGAAAAAAGTGGGTGACGGAACGATCGATCTTGAAGAAAAAAAATCAGAAATTGCGAGAATGGCGCGTGCAACACCCAAAAACCATGAGTGAGGATGAAAGGGGGGGATCAAGTGCAAAAAGAAAGGCAAAGTATGCTGCAAAAAAAAACACCCCGTGTGCGGAACCGATCGCTATGCCACGTCCAGACCTAACTAGCTCATTGTCCAACCCTCACACACATTGTCCGACTCTCACGCTTTCAGCCATCACGCCACAATCCGACAGTGAACAAATAGATCATGCTCCTTCAGTCAATGCGGCCCCCACATACATCCAAAACACCGAAACCGATGGTAGTTATCCTATGAACCATCATCTTTCATCATGTAATCATTCATGACATATAAATAATCGTTCGATAATGTTGTAGGTGCATACCTAAGCAGAACCTTTGGTGATGGTGCTGTAGATGGCGACCTCATCGAAATCAATGAGCACCTACAAAATGCCGACCAGCAAACCAGTGATCCGGTAACAAAGGCAGATAATGGAGCGGACGAGCAGAGTCATGAGTCCAAAGCTCGGCGTGGGACGAGAGAGCGAGCTTGCAAGGGAAGTATGGCGGCGAAGACGCGTCAGGTGAAAATTGGGAAGCAAAAAACATGTTCGAAGGTACCACATGGTGAGAGGAATGCTCTACGCGACCGGCGTAATGAAAGGTTTGCAGGTAGGGTGATGACACCAACCGTCAGGTCCATCTCCATACCGGAAATGAGCTCAACTGGACAACCTACCGTACTGGAAGCACACGGTGCCTCGACCCCATCTAGCACGCCGGAGTACACGATCAGAAGTGAAGGTAACACTCCCATCCTTACTCTCTTGCGTTCCTTGAGACTGAACCCTCATTTATTGGTTTCGCACCTGAGCAGACGACATGGACGCTTACCTTAGTCGTCTCATGAATGATAATGTCAACCCTGACATCCTCTTTGACGATGAGTATTACCTTTTTGCTGGTGAAGGTATGTACACAGTACACCCACTGGAGCAACATCCACCCGTTGGAAATATCACACTAATTATAAACATTGTTTGCAGGCTCAGATGTTGATGACATGGAGCACGACGAATTGGAAGACTCAAGTCAAAATACATATGTCGACCATGATCCATTGGACTATGTCTACTCAAACCTCCCGGACCACACACACATCCTGAAGCACGCCGCAAATTGCCATCACTGCAAGGCCAAGAAGTTTGTGTCCGAGGCCCCGGGATTCTGTTGTCGCAGTGGGCAGATCCAGCTGAAGCAACCGGATCCCATCCCGGAGCTAATGAGGCTTTGGTCTAGCATGGATGCGGACTCAAGGCATTTTCGGGAGAACATACGGTTCTTCAACGGCCACTTCTCCTTCACAACCCTCGGCATCAGCCTTGATGAAAGCTACACAAACATGAAGTCTGGGCTGTACACGTTCCGTGCGCACGGCACCATCTACCACAACGTTCATTCCTTTGGGCCAACATCACGTCCAGATCATCTACAGCTGTACTTCTACGACGATGACCCGGGCCTAACCCATCGCAAGGCTGCCACCGAGCAATTAGACTAGGATGTTGTCAGAAAGTTAGTGGACATACTCAGGGAAAACCCGTACTCCCAGCAGTTTAGGAGTTTGGGTGCGCACATGTACGTGATGATGATGATGATGATGATGCAGGTAAGCCTCATGCGTGTTCTGTCGTTTAGAGGAATTGTATACTTCTCATATGAATCCTAATGTGCGCGTTACTCATCCATGTGCAGAGGGGAATAGCAGGTTATACGTCTCGGTGAGAGACTACTACTGTTACATGCTCCAGACACGACCTGGGATATTCAATCCCATACTCTGTGGAGCACGATTGCTCCAACAATGGGGGGTGGACATGTACATCAAGATTGAGAGTTGTAGGTTGAAATGGTACAGGAAGAATCAGACAAAGATCCGTGCCGACCTGTATAAAGGAGTTGTTGATGCAATTACATCCGGGGAGACTCGCGCAAGCGCTATTGGGGTAAGGATAGTGCTCCCTGGAACATACCCAGGTGGCGACCGCGACATGAAGCGGAGGCATATGGATGCCATGGCAATTGTCCATACCTACGGGAAGCCTGACATCTTCCTGACCATGACCTGCAACCCTAACTGGGAAGAGATAACGAATGAGTTGTTTCCTGGTCAGACAGCGCAAGACCGGCCTGATCTTGACATTAGGGGTATGTTGCAGTCCATGGGCAAAGACATAGCTGATTTCGCTCTTCCATGCATTGACGACTCGTTCGACCCAACCGAGGGCGAGGCCAGAGAAGTGATCGAGGAATCCAACGTCGATTTTGACATCAATGACACTAAATTGGCTTCGTCGCTAAACTCAGAGCAGAGGGCTGCATATGACGAGATACTAGCTTCTGTTGAACGCGGTGATGGGGGTGTGTTCTTTGTTGATGGCCCGGGAGGTACAGGGAAGACCTTCCTGTACAGGGCGCTGCTCGCCAAGGTTCGAAGCGAGGGAAACATCGCTATCGCTACCGCGACGTCAGGCGTCGCCGCTTCTATCATGCCTGGAGGCAGGACTGCCCACTCGAGGTTCAAGATCCCATTGAGCTGCGACGATGGCGCCTCATGCACCTTCACGAAGCAGAGTGGTACCGCCAAGCTACTGAGGATGGCCTCATTGATACTATGGGATGAGGCCACCATGACTAAGCGACAGGCGGTTGAGGCACTGGACAACAGCATGCGCGACATCATGGGAAGACGGGACCGACCCTTTGGAGGAAAAACTGTTGTGTTTGGCGGGGACTTCAGGCAGGTGCTTCCGGTCGTCAGGAGGGGGTCCCGGGGTTAGATAATCGATGCAACCCTCCGAAGTTCACACCTCTGGAAGGGTATGCGCCAGCTAAGGCTCATCACCAACATGAGGGCTCATAATGACACCTGGTTTGCGGACTACTTGCTAAGGGTAGGCAATGGCACCGAGGAAGTTGACGATCAAGGAAACATACGACTCCCTGAAGATATTTGTGTGTCGTCTACAGGCGAGGGTGACGACCTGGAGAAGCTGATTGACCATGTGTTTCCGAGACTAGATGACAACATGTCCGATCCGAATTACATGACTTCACGCGCAATCCTCTCCACCACGAACGACAACGTCGACAAGATAAACATACGCATGGTAGAGCGTTTTCGGGGAGAAGAAGTAATCTACCATAGCTTTGACAGTGCAGAAGATGACCCATATGGCTACTACGCTCCCGAGTTCCTAAATGGATTGACTCCGAACGGTCTGCCACCGCATGCACTCAAACTGAAGCTCAACTGCCCAGTCATACTTCTCCGGAACATTGATCCGGCTAATGGTCTGTGTAACGGGACGAGGCTTGTGGTGCGAGGTTTCGAGAGGAATGCCATCGACGCAGAAATCATGATCGGACAACACGCAGGTAGGAGGGTATTCCTTCCTCGAATACCCCTATGCCCGTCTGACAACGACATGTTTCCATTCAAGTTCAAGAGGAAGCAATTTCCTGTAAGACTTAGCTTTGCTATGACGATTAACAAGGCTCAAGGCCAGACGATTCCGATTGTTGGTGTGTACCTACCTAATCCGGTGTTCTCTCATGGTCAACTGTATGTTGCATTGTCTCGAGCCACCGCAAAGAGAAATATAAAGATCCTCAGTGAGAAGGAGAAGGAGAAGGAGAATGCCAAGAAGAAAAGCGGTAAATCTAAGAAGCGAAAAAGACCTGCCTTGTCCTTACAGACCGCGATGAAGAACATCGTCTATAAGGAAGTCCTTACGGGCTGAAGTCCCCTCTTAAATATGTGAGAGGATTTACTCTTATGCTACAGGTAATTTGGTGCTCTTTGCTGTCTTTGTACATATCTCAATCTTTCGATGTTTGCAATTGAACTTTATTATGTTTATAGTACAAGGCAAGTATTAATAATATTGCCTCGGAGTTGTGACTTTGCAAGTTGCCAAATTTTGTTGTATGTGACATTATTTTTTGTTATGCTGGTTTGCTTATGTATATTATTCTTTTGTTGTTTTGTAATCAATCATCTACTACATCTAAACTCGGCTTTGTTTTTCTTCACAAATATTGCACACTGCCTTGGTCACTTCGTCATTGTAAAACTAGACTCCACTCAAGTGTTCTACAATATAGAAATATTTATGATGCGGCCTCAAAGCGGCCACAAAACTGGACCACCATACAATATATCAAAACTATATCTATATATTATTTATCATAGGTGGAGGTCCCTGTATAGTCTCTTATTTCCCTGCATGTTGCAGCAGTCTTTGTATGTGACATTATTTTTCGTTTTGCTGGTTTGCTTATGTGTATTATTCTTTTGTTGTTTTGTAATCATTCATGTACTACATCTAAACTCGGATTTGTTTTCCTGCACACTGCCTTGGTCACTTCGTCATTGTAAAATTAGACTCCACTCAAGTGTTCTACATTACAGAAATATTTATGATGCAGCCCCAAAGCGGCCACAAAACTGGACCACCACACAATATGAAAACTATATCTTTATTATATTATTTCTCATAGGTGGAGGTCCCTGTATAGTCTCTTATTTCCCCGTTAGTTGAATTTTATAATGCTGGCTTTTCAATACATACATAAACAGCCATGTTGTGTTGCAGGTTTGGCGCAAGGAAACGACTGTTATTAGTTGCGAGGTCCAACGGCGGTGATCGGATTCGGATGACTTGAGCAAAGCTGTGAAAATTCATATGTACCAAACAATATGTCCAGATGCTTGGCTATTCACCAAGAACGCAGACTGTATGCTTAATTATTTTTGTGATCTTTGTGGGTCTATGCCTACAACTACAACCTGAGCCACTTCATAGCTCATAAATCATTATTACTAGAATATAACAAAAATATTCTAAACCACCTTCTGGCCTGCCAAGTGAAACAACTATTTAAACTTTCTATCGGCTCATAAATCATGGCGAGCAGACCATCACGAACCTATAATTGATGAGAATCGTAGTAAGGGGCACAACACAGCTTATCAAGCAATGTTGTTGTTAGTAGAAGAGTTTATATTAGTACCTTCCAGTTTCTTCACATAGAGTTCCTTGGCGGCCAACATCGTAATGCTGATCTCAGTCCAACTTCCACAATAGGAGGTTTGCCTTGTTCAGACTGGAAATGGCCCAAGAATCTGCATCTCAAAAAAACACAACATATAAATCTTGTGTGTAATAATATTAGACCAATGTCTCTCTACTCCTAAGGTTTTGTTAGAGTGATATTTTTGCACACATAAATCAACTTACACATTTATAGCATCCTGCTTCTCAGGATCTGTGTAAGCATTATTGTATTAACGCTGAAGGGTTCAAAGGAACTCCTGGGATTGGGTTGCTGCCTTCCACTGCCCTCTTTGCTCACTGAAGATCTGTCGCATGTTTCAATGGAGAAGTTAGACTGATCATTCAAAATACAAAGTTGGATGTATGTTGACTATTGAACAATGCCTACCAACATGACTCAAATCATTTTGAAAGAAAGATGTTCAAGATTAAAACAGCAAACACGTAAAATGAGAATTAACTATAGGTTTTTTCTCAAAAACTATAATCAGTAAGAAATGCATGTTAATTTAGTCACAAAAATTTCAGATGCAAACACTCTGAGATAAATTTTCATAACACTCAACATGCTTGGGTGACAGATGCCCTCGACCTATTATCGTCATCTACTACTAAACAAGTTTCCAAAGGGCAAAGCCACGTGTAAAAAAATTGATTTAGGAAGTTCATTTAATCATAGGAGGACCTGTGAGAGCAAACGTCTCATATTAGGTATCAACTGTACTGGTGCGCTGACCTTTGCTAAAATGACAAGCATGACAGACTGACCCATGATACTAGCCAGCAATTGCTCTTTCAGATTCCTATTTTCAGCTGATAGGTGGCCCTAATGTTTATTTGAATTAAACATTTGGCCAAATCGCCAAACACAACATTAGGGTAAGACAAATAAACATGTTATTTGAGCAACACAATGATAAATATTGTGAGATTTCATATACTAATTATCAAAGGTTCCAATAATCAACATGGGTGGATGTTATACACGGTTCAGCGCGCTGCAGTGCTGATTTGGCACATAAACAAGGCTTTTTCTTTCTCGAATACACTTAAACAAGACTTGGTGTTACTACTTTTTATTTCTTTAGTCAGTTTTGGGGTTGTCTTCTGAAAGATATAAATGGAAGACCAGGTAAACTTTGCAACAGCCAGTACAGCCTTATACGAGGCTAGCTATCGGCTATCATAACTGTTCTATTTCACAACTATCATGCTGTTTGAACATCTCAGTACCTTTTAGATACTTATTATTACATTGGAGTATTATGCCAATGGAATTTGATGGAAGCGATGGCACCGTAATAGCGCCATCAACACAATGCATGTATTACGATATGATCAAATCAGACATTATATAAGCATAGTAGTCCCCACATATGTTATTCAATAAAAAAATATAAATATCAGTACAACAATTATGGGAAAAAACATGCTTGAGTAGCTCTCTAGAAATACTAGGGTTGATGCAATGAAAGCCTATTTAAGTCAATCTGGTGTTTAAAAGGATGCTTGAATTCAATGAAGTACATCTAACATTGACATTGCAGTTTTATGCAAGGTGAGTAAAAGAACGGCAGCAGCTTCCTCAAAGAAGTACATCTAACATTGACAACTGATTTACCTTTGCAAACTACTCAAGAAGGGCAGCAGCTTCCTCCTCCACAGCTATGCGGGACTCAAGCACATCCCAGTTAGGCCAAAACCACCTCTTGATTAGCATTATGGATTCAGCTGCATTGATGGATTCAGAGTACTACTGCCGGCACTCCCTGTTTCTTGGCTTGCTGAAGAAAGAAAGCAACCAACCAACAAATTCAGATCAGGGGCTCGCAAGCAAGCAAGCAGGCCAAGAGAGCAAAGGAGGGGCTTACCATCAGCTATGCGGGAGCCGGGCGAGGTAGCGCTTTCTGAGACGGTCGATGGAGATGCCGAGGTCGCCAGGCGCGGGGGGCGTTCCGGTTTCTTGGCCTGCTAAAGCAGCGGGACAAGCGACGTCGAGTGGCCGGCCGACGGCAGCAGTGGGGACGTGGACGAGTGGTCGGACACGCCGGTGGCTGAGGCAGCGGCGCCCTCGCTGCACGTCGCTCGGCGCACGCCGTGCCGCAGAGCTTCGAGCTGTCGTCGCTCCTTGCGGAGGGTGCCGGCGTCGGGGAGCAGTCGTCGCCCTGGCCGTGCCTGTGAGACCGAGTCACGGCGCCGCGGCACACCAGGGAAGAGGAAACCACATCAGGGAAGGAACATGTGGAAGAAGAAGAGGAGAGTGGGCGCATCAAGCAAGGGGAGTGGCGTACCGGAGTTGCTCCACTTGCAGATCGAGCCGCCCCGCGTCGGATCGACCTGCGACCTCGCCGGAGAGGAGCACCGCCACGGATCCGACCGGAACGGGACCGGATCGAGCACGCAGGCCCAGGTCAGGAAGCTTGCAGCGTCCGCCTCCGTCAGTCGCGCCGCACACAGCTTGTCGTAGCCCCAAGCCCCGCCAATTCATGAGACCGATTCGGTGGTCGGCGGGCGGAGTCGCGCGGTTGCGGGATCGTCGATGCGCGTGGCGATGTGGCGGGGGGGAGCCGGGGAGGGGAGAGGGCGAGAGGTGGTCAGTGAGTGGATAGGAGAGGAGAGAGTGCTGGGGATAAGGTTCATTTTTTATATATTTAGTTTTTTTAGGTGGGGGTAAGCTTGGGTGCTGGTTGGGCCGTGGTGGATAGCTTATTTGGGCCTTTGATGGCAAATTTTGCTCAACAAAAAAACATAGATATTTAAAGTATATATTTACCTCAGAAAAACAATAAAAGTGTGTATATATATATATATATATATATATATATTAAACATGGTTCATAAAAATAAATGTTTTTTATACTTATTACATATATTGAGGGTATGACAAAAAAAAATGAGAGACGAAAACGAATATACTTGGTTTATGTTGGTTTGCTTGCATGTTTTTATCTTTTGTTGGAAAATTTTGCATAGCCTATATAAATAATTTAAAAAAATCAGATGAATACTTATTTATATATGAACATTATAGTTCGTTGTTTTCCCTGAATTGTTGTGTTAGTAAAATGATTTAAGCAACATAATTTTCTAATAATATCAAAAAGGTTTATCTTTTTTACAAACAAAATAGTTGTGTTAGTTTCACTTTTATTTTTATTATATATTATCTTTGATTATATGATGAAGTAGAAAATATCATTTATATTTCATCATAGACATAATTTTCTAATTCATATGTATAATGGTTTATTAATATTTGTATCTAATTGTTACTGCGACTTATATGTTATTTACATCAGTTATTCATTTTGATTAACATGCCGGGCTATTATTGGTATCTAGCAGTCGCCAATGCCAAAAACGTCAGATTCAAGTATTGCAAAAATGGAATTCAATTATTAAATAATTGTGTTTGTGTTATATTGTTTCTATGTGTGAAATTTAACATGTAACTCTTACAAACTATTTCAAGAGCCCGTGGCAACGCACGGGCATTCTACTAGTACAAATTAACGATTGAGATTTAAAAGAACAATGGTTTCCGAACCAAAAGAACAATCGTTTCCGATGTACGTCCGCTTGAAGACTAGCTTAAGATCTCCCGTCAAAAAACATTAGCTAGAAAATCTAGAAAAAACGAAATAGCTCAAAAAAAAAAAAGAGCTGCCCCACCCGACCCATCTTCCCCAATCTGAACGGCTGACCTCCCTGCGCCGTCGACGTCGCCCGCTGCGCCAACCTTCCCACGATGACCGGCCCCCAGGAACCCCTCGCCTCTGCTCATTGCTAGGCCAGTCGCTGCTGCCTAGGTTCCCTGTTGTCATCGTCTCCCTTCATGCCCATCCCTCCATCTCAAGGGCCTCCCCCTGCACTTCCTTGAACCCTGAGCGCCGCAGCCCGCCGCCGTCTGCAGGCCTCCGCCAGGCCATCCTGCGCGCCAAGTCGCCCCGTGTGCCTTCGCTCGACGCTCCCCTGCTCGCTGCCCTCCACCCATCGCCGCCCTGTCCTACCAGATTAATCAGGGTGCCGCCAACGTCGGTTCGTGCCTCGACGCTCCTCACCGGTCACCCAATGCGGCAACCAACTTCTCCACTACGGTGAGCCTCTCCACGGACATCCTTCAAGTCCGTCCAACATCAGTGGCCCGGCCCCTCTGTCGCTCTTCTCCATTACCTGGATGCAACCTCTTCTTTGTGTTGTTGTGTGGCCACCATCTGTGTCTGCTCGCTATAGCCTATAGGGAGTTCATTAGGGCAGCATACAACCACCACTTCATAGAGAACATGGAAGAGGAGAAAGTAAATGCAAATGCCCCGCAGGTGGCCAGACCTTGGGAGTCCATCGGCGTCGACAATACTCTGTGCAAACAACAACTCCTTTTGCTTGTCAGGTTCAATCTATATTTTTCTCTGCCAGTCTGAATGCTCCGTGTTTGATTGCTATTTGACATTGGCAATGTACTCCAACTATTTGATGAGTTAAACTTGCCATGAGTTCAATTCTATAAAAGATTTAATCTCAGGAATCTGTCTATCAGCCACTAATACCGCAAAAACTACGGGAACAATGTTATTACTGCTAATGGATAGATGCATTGCAGAAATATGAATACTTTTGGTCAAAAGAATGCAGGGCTGCCCTTTCTTATTAGTTATCACGCTCACGGTTCTTAATAGATCCCCTGGAAGCTCTTGAACCAATGGTGGAGTCAACTCCGTGCCAGTAAGAACTGCTTGAGTGAGTCCACCAGACTGTTAGTTGTAACCATGTTATTCCATTGAGCTTTTCCATCCAGCTGTCGAAACAGTATTTAAGTAGAAGTTGTTAAACATGAAACTACCAAGTTATGTACTCTGCTATTATGGTTGTGAAGCTCATACAGTGTGCTTGATGTTTACACCAAATTTCCTTCAGGCAACAGAATGATGAGTTCAGTGGAAATCGTCAGGCTGTAGGGCTAATCATAGAGGAAGTATTCGTTGGCCCAATTGCCGGAGAGTGAGATCTACTGTTATAGTTTGTGGTGTGGGGTGTTGCGTAAAATACTGTCTGGTTTGCTGCTTCTGGTGAACCCGAATGCTGTTAACAGTCTGGGTCTGTGCTATGCCCCGCTTTTAATAAAAAGTGGGGTGGGGGGAAACCCCTTTCGATCAAAAAAAATTGCCGGAGAGTGTCCTAGAGTAAATTTTAGGAAGCTCAGTCCATGCACTGGCCCTCGCCGGTGGCACTCGCGACGGCAGACTCCCTGCATGCCTCCTCCACGGCTCGACTATTCTGCGAGAACGATAACAGCAGCCGACGCGGCTCCCAACCCCAACGTGGTGGCCGTCGGCTCTACTCCCTCCAGCGAGAGGCGGCGCCATCTACGTGGCACCCCTGATGCACGCAATACGATGGCCTTCGACTTGCAGCGTCTTGCCACATGACACACTCCAGCCCCAGCTGGCAGCCCTGACGTCAGCCAGAGGGTGCCCCCGAAGTGGAGCCACAACTAACTACAACAACAAGCCCCTCAAGGACCAAACAGGGGTACGCTTTCATGTGTTTGGCTTCACGACGGTCCTGGTTCTGCGTCCATGGAGAGATGGCCATGCTCATGTAGCGGTTTGACTTCGGCGTCGCACTGTGCATGATACATCATTATTGTGTCATATTGGTACCCGGTGCGCCGCACAAGCCTCTGTGACATCTTCTTGTCCAAATAACGCAAACAAATATACTAGCTCATTCTAGCTAGATAACTAGCGCGATGCGGGGTCTTGTCTCTGACTAATGAGTTGTACGGGGTCAATTTGTGGTTTCAAAACTACTAAGCTTTCTTGCTTCCATCTCAAAAGGAAAATAAGTTTGTTTGCTTCCATGATTAGTACTCACTCTGTTCCAAAATATAAGACATTTTGGCAGCTTAATTTAAACTATCAAAACTTCTTGAGGAAATAGATGGAACTCACATGCGGGAGGATCGAGAATCTAATTGGGTCATTGCACGCTTTTGCGTACTTTTATTTTTTAGAAAACAGACACAAGGAGCGTCTGGTTTGAACTAATAAAGCCAACAAAAGGCAAGATGCAGCCATGCTAATGTTTTACAAACCAAGTAAGTGTTGGGGATCGTTGCAGAAATTAAAAAATTTCTACGCATCACCAAGATCAATGTATGGAGCTTACTAGCAACGAGAGGGGAGTGCATCTTCATACCTTTGAAGATCGTGACGCGGAAGCGTTACAAGAACGCGGATGAAGGAGTCGTACTCGTAGCGATTCAGATCACGGTTGATTCCGATCTAAGCATCGAACAACGGTGTCTCCGTGTTCAACACATGTGCAGCCCGGTGACGTCTTCCGCGCCTTGATCCAGCAAGGAGAGAGGGAGAGGTTGGGGAAGACTCTGTCCAGCAGCAGCATGACGACGTGGTGGTGGTGGAGGAGCGTGGCACTCCAGCAGGGCTTCGCCAAGCAGTGCGAGAGACGAGGAGGGAGAGGGGTAGGGCTGCGCCAAGAGAGAGGGAGACTCGTGTCTCTGGCAGCCCCAAAACCCCCACTATATATAGGGGAAGGGGAGGGGCGCCGACCCCCTAGATCCATCTAGAGGGGGGCGGCGGCCCCTGGGGCAGCGGCCCCCTTAGGGTTTCCAACTAGGGGGCGCCCCCCCGGGGGAGGGGGGCAGCGGCCCCCTAGGGTTTCCAATCCTAGGCGCCTTGGGCCCTTGGGGGGCGCACCAGCCCACTAAGGGGCTGGTTCCCACCCAACTACAGCCCATTAGGTCCTTCGGGGCAGGTGGACCCTCCCGGTGGACCCCCGGAACCCCTTCGGTGGTCCCGATACAATACCGATAAACCCCGAAACCTTTCCGGTGACTGAAACTGGATTTCTCATATATAAATCTTTACCTCCGGACCATTCCGGAACTCCTCGTGACGTCCGGGATCTCATCCGGGACTCCCGAACAACATTCGGTAACCACGTACATCTATTCCCTATAACCCTAGCGTCATCGAACCTTAAGTGTGTAGACCCTACGGGTTCGGGAACTATGCAGACATGACCGAGACATCTCTCCGGCCAATAACCAACAGCGGGATCTGGATACCCATGTTGGCTCCCATATGTTCCACGATGATCTCATCGGATGAACCACGATGTCAAGGATTCAATCAATCCCGTATACGATTCCCTTTGTCTACCGGTATAGCACTTGCCCAAGATTTGATCGTCGGTATACCGATACCTTGTTCAATCTCGTTACGACAAGTCTCTTTACTCGTTCCGTAACACATCATCCCGTGACCAACCCCTTAGTCACATTGAGCTCATTATGTTGATGTCTTACCGAGTGGGCCCAGAGATACCTCTCCATCATACGGAGTGACAAATCCCAGTCTCGATTCGTGCCAACCCAATAGATACTTTTAGAGATACCCGTAGTGCACCTTTATAGCCACCCAGTTACGTTGTGACGTTTGGCACACCCAAAGCATTTCTACGGTATCCGGGAGTTGCGCAATCTCATGGTCTAAGGAAAAGATACTTGACATTAGAAAAGCTTTAGCATACGAACTACACGATCTTGTGCTAGGCTTAGGATTGGGTCTTGTCCATCACATCATTCTCCTAATGATGTGATCCCGTTATCAACGGCATCCAATGTCCATGGTCAGGAAACCGTAACCATGTATTGATCAATGAGCTAGTCAACTAGAGGCTCACTAGGGACATGTTGTGGTCTATGTATTCACACATGTATTACGATTTCCGGGTAACACAATTATAGCATGAACAATAGACAATTATCATGAACAAGGAAATATAATAATAACCATTTTATTATTGCCTCTAGGGCATATTTCCAACAGTAAGGAGAATAAAAGTATGGATACAACTCGTGATTCATGGATGAGTGGTATCTAAACAACAGGGCGGCGAGCTCCAATTCAAGTGTTCCTATGGATGACGTGAAGCTGCGTGATCTTGAGAAGGGTAGCCGTCGCCACCTACTGTCCTTTGTCTTCACTAGAGGGCACAACTTCTAAAAAAATAAAGACCATTTAAAAAAGAGTTAGCGGGTGGGATGGAATAGATCCTTCAGTGGCCAGCTTGTTTTGAGTAGTCCAAAGCGCCCAAGCTAAAGAACTAATCGTTCTCCAAGCTAAACGATGATGTTGCATGTGGGAGTTGTTTAACAACATAAGGATCTTGGTCATAGAGGTAGGGTTCCAACTAGGGTCAAAGCAGTTGCGCACGTAGGTCCATGGAAATTTGGTGGGGGCACATCGAAGCAAGATGTGATTAGCATCTTTCGGCATACCACACAAAGCACAACATCCATTGCATGGGCCGTTGCATTTTTTAAGGTTGATAGCAGAAGGTAGACAATCCTAAGCCGCTTACCAAAGGAGAGTTTGTACTCTAGGGGGCATCCAAGAAGCCCAAAGTGCCATGGCATACCAGATATTGGGCGCACGAACCAGCTTGGCATATGTAGATTTGACCGAGAATTGAACCGATGACTCCAGCTCCGAGCTGATGGAATCTTGGTCCCCACCAATGGAAACACATTCTATGGGGGAATGCAGATTATCCAAGGCAATCCCTTCCATGGCCGTAATCGATCTGACAAAGCCCATGTCAGTGATACCAGAAGCAAACATTTCACTTACAAGAGCCCGAGAGGCTCTGCCGTAATGACGAACATGGTAGGGAGTAAGGCATAGAGGGGCTTGTCTGAAATGTTCAATGTGTTCGCAAAAAAATAAATTTCTTTTAGTGATAGACACATAGCGCATGGGCGATTTTAGTTCATCGGTGTTCAAGTTTCTCGAGCCATGTCTTCGATAAACGCCATGTGAGTCCGTACGTGTGGTGTTTTTTAGAGAAAAATGTAATTTCCCATCTTTATAGATACTACCTGAAAGTGCTAGTGATCGACTAGAGGGGGGGTGAATAGGCGATTTTTATGAAAGTCTTCAACACATGGAAGTTTCGAAGACAAACGATAGAAATAAACCTATTACCATGCAGCGGAAGGTAGACTACACTAGGCAAACCATAGTCAAGTATTCAATGAAGTGAAAGCACAATGACTAATAGCAGCTAGGCAGTAAGGATCAGGTAGGAAGATATTGTGAAGCCAATCAGAACAAGCAGTCACTTAGTGAAGACAAAAGATAATGCAATCATACAATGACTTCACAAGGACCAACAGTAAGTAAAGTGAAGGGAAGGATGAAACCAGTGACTCGTTGAAGACAATGATTTGTTGGACCAGTTCCAACTGCTGTGACAGTTGTACGTCTGGTTAGGGCGGCTAGGTATTTAAACCTGAGGACACACAGTCCCGGACACCCAGTCCTGAACATGCAGCTCAGGACACCCAGTCCTCACCGTATTCCCCTTGAGCTAAGGTCACACAGACCTCGCCCAATCACTCTGGTAAGTCTTCAAGGTAGACTTCCAAACCTTCGCAGACTTCGTTCACCGGCGATCCACAATGGCTCTTGGATGCTCAGAACGCGACGCCTAACCGGCTGGAGGATTCACAGTCCTAAAGTGTAATAAGTCTTCAGATCACACAGACAAGAAGACTTAAGTGATGCCTAACACTCTTTGGCTCTGGGTGGTTAGGGCTTTATCCTCTCAAGGAATTCTCTCTCAAAGGCTTCGAGGTGGGTTGCTCTCGAACGACAAAAGCCGTACTTTAACTCTGAGCAGCCAACCGTTCATGGTTGTAGGGGGTGGGCTATTTATAGCCACTAGGCAACCCGACCTGATTTGTCCGAAATGACCCTGGGTCACTAAGGAACTGACACGTTTCCAACGGTCATATTTCAAACACACATGGCAACTTTACTTGGGCTACAAGCAAAGCTGACTTGTCCAACTCTGAACAAGATTTGCTCTCATAGTCTTCACTCGAAGACATAGGATTTTGGTTAAGCATCACTTCAGTCATTCTGACTGGTTCTCTTGGACCCCACTTAACAGTACGGTGGTTCCTATGACTCAACAAAGAAGAAAAAGAACTACGAAAGATCTAAGTCTTTGCGCTCCATAGTCTTCATGCGATGTCTTCTCTTGTCATAGTCTTCAATGTGAATGTCTTCACATACCACCTTTGACTTCAATGTTTTCATACATTTTTAGGGGTCATCTCTGATAGGAAAACGAATCAATGAGGGACTTCTACCTGTGTTATCCTGCAATTCTCATAAATACATTAGTCCCTCAACTAGGTTTGTCGTCAATACTCCAAAACCAACTAGGGGTGGCACTAGATGCACTTACAATCTCCCCCTTTTTGGTGATTGATGACAAACTTAGTTGAAGTTTTCAACGGGGAATATAATATATGAACTTTGTAAAGGATAAGGAATTGTCTTCATAAGTTGCAAGGGCTCCCCCTGAAGATGTGCATACAAGTAAATTGCTTTTGGAATGCAAATGCACATGGCAGGTTGTACTTGTGGAGATCTTCTTCAACTTATGATGACAATTCATCATGCATGAAAAGTATGTGAAGATAATGACATGCATAATGAAAAATGGACGTCTGCAAAATGATCTACGTGCGGAATTTATCGTCCCATCACAGAATAGCAAATAAGTAGCAAACGACCATCGAGTTTAAGTGTTGCAACTCAAAGAACCAAATGTATCAAAACGAGAGTTGTAAACACTTGGCAAAACATAAAATAACCGCCCATATGGACCCGCTTGAAGACTATCAAACTCATATGCTTCTCCCCCTTTTGTCAGGAAGGACCAAAAAGGTTTGAAGACATAGAGCATCTACTCGTTCCCATGAAGAGTAGGTGAAGTAGCAAGGTCGCCGGTGGTGTTTGGCGGTGCAGAAGAACTTGGGGCAGTGTCGATGCATGCAGAAGTAGGGGGCGGTGAAGTAGCATCGTCTTCGTCCTCGATTACTTTGGCATTCACAGTTGCCGCGGAGGAAGAGAACTCAGAGTCTTCAAGAGATGGAGTTCGTCGCAGCACAGTCTTTCGGGGAGGTGTGGAGTCAAACTTGAAACGTTCAGAGAAGCCATCCTCTTGAAGATCATCCTCAGAACACATAAGCGTCAACCCTTTCCATGTACGCCGACAGGTTTCATGGGCTACAAAGGCATTCTTGGTGGCAAGATTGCGAATGCGGTTGACATCCACCAAGAGGCTTTGCATTTGGCGCTTCAGCCAGTCATGATGCCTATCCTGTTTCTGATGAAGGGCAACCAGAAGCTCTCGGTCATTGAGAACACGAGATCGCTTCTTGGGCCGTTGGGCAATAGTGCTTTCAGTGGCTTCAGTGAGGGCACGATGAGGTGCACGTGTAGTACCAGCCAGAGGATAGGCACGAGTGACTGCTTCAACTCCTTCAATGTTCTGAGAGAAACTTTGATGCTCAGCATTTTGAAGACTAAGAGGCTCCTTGGCAGGCTCTGGATAGATGGCTTCAACGGACATATCCACGTCGGGCAGAAAGATCCGATGATTGCGAGCAGAGGGCTGATATGAGATAGCTGAGTGGAGTTTGATCAGCCGCATTATCCATGGAGCGTAGAACTTCAAGCCAAAAAGAACAGATCCAGATGCAGCAAGTTGGCGGATGAAGAAGTCTTGTGCGTTGAAGCATTTGCCATGAAGAATATAGAAGACCAAAGTCTTCATTGCACCTTCCAGCTTTGCATGTGGAGAATGTCCTTTGATGGGCCAGAGAGTTCGCCTTATAATGTGATAGATAGTGCGTGGCAGATACTCAAGGTCTTCAACAAAGAACTCCTTAGGATATGCAGCATCTGGAGGCAAAGGCTTCATCATACTAAGCATCTGACTCATGTTCGGTTCAGGCTTCTAAAAGATGCTCTCCATAGCTTCACTGTGAAGCTGACAGCCAGGTTCGTAGAGATCTCCAGGAGTGGGCAGACCAGTGAGCTCAATAATATCAAAGGCTTTGGCTTCGTGATGAACATTTCCGGTCATCCACTCAAGGACCCAAGTCTTCGAATCTCTGTTGTAGCCACGTATGTGAAGAGTGGCGTAAAATTGGAGCAGCAACTCTTCATTTCAGTGCTCTTGGTCGGTGACGAAAGGCAACAAGCCAGCCTCTTTGAAGCAATCCAGAGCTTCTTCCAAGCAGGGCAGTCCAGTTATTGCTTCGGTGTCAAGACGCATATGAGGGAAGATGCGACCTTGATTATACAGAATGCATGAGTAATAACTTCGCTGCGGATAGCTCCAGAACCGATCAAAAGATATTCTTTCCCTTGAGTAGGGGTTCTTGGAGCTATTGAAGAAGGTGTTGTCTACTTTGAAGCTGTTGACATTAAAGGATCCAGGTGCTGATGCAGGACCTGGAAACCTGGGCAATCTTGGCATTGGCTTCTGTACCTCAGGCCTGTGCTCAACATGATAGTCAAACTGAGGACCAGCAGCAGGCGCAGGAACAGGAGCAGTAGCATCATTTGCTTCACTGACTTCTGGCTCATTGGTTGGTGCAGGCTCCACATTTGCTTCAGCCATGACAACGTCATTGGCTTCATTTGTGTTGGTGGTGGCAGCCTCAAGATTTTCTAACTCCACTTGATGAGCTGGAGGGTCGGGCACAGACACGTTCTCCTCGAGAACAGGTTCTTCAGTAATGGGGGGAGTAGGGACACATTCTTCTTCTTGGGTGTCATCGGCTGATGCAGCCGAAATGTCTTCAGCAGCTTTAGCCTCAGATTCGGAGACATTCACAGTAGGAGTGGCATCTAGAAACACTTGACGTGCAACAGAGTGGTGGGGCACTTCTTCTTCTGGAATGCTCGAGAGAGGGACTTGAGACCTTGGTCCTTTGCGAAGCCTGCGTAATGCTGGCGACGCCTTTGGAAATGGAGTTGGCTGGGCCTCAAAGTCATCTGCTTCTTCTTGTCGGGGTAGTGTGACTTGTTGTTGTGGGTGATCAGCCCATGATGCATCCTGAGCAATTGGTGTCAGAGGACGACCAATGCTGATGAGTTCACTGTGCGTAAGCACAGGCGATGATACCTGTTGGTGCTCGATCTGAGGAAGAACTACATCATCTTCAACATTTTCATGGTGACCAATGTCTTCAGCGGCGGTGGGATCAACTGCTGGAATATCTTCAGCTGTATGAGCCTCTATGGAAGCAGGCTCATGGATAATCAGTTGGCGTCTTGGTGTGTAGATGCAGGGCGAACCATTGAGATAGGTTTAACAACTAAGGGCTCTGTGGGAGCAGCCCGATCCTTCTTGGTCTTCCGCTTCTTCTTGGAGGGAGCAGCATCAGAGGCTTTAGGATGTTTCCTCTTTCTGGCTTCAGCCTCAGCAGTCCTCGTCTTCTTCAGTTCTGAAGTGGTTGACCTGACCTTTGGCTTCGAGCCAGTCATGCTGGCTGGGAAGACAATGGGATGTGCTTCCTACCTTGGTGCGTCAGGTTCGGCCATAGCGGGCTTCTTCTTCTTCTTTGCAGCCATCCTGGGATCGATGCCAGGACGCCCAAGGGCCTTGCGCTTCTCAGCCTCATTGTAGACTTGCACACACTTGTCAGCCAGGCTCTTCATGCTCTCACGAGAGCCTTGAGCTTCTTCACGCTTCTTGAGAAAGGCTTCTTTGAGCTCGTGCAGCATGATCTTGAAGTTCTTGACCTCTTGCACGCTAAGCTTGGCCATATGCTTCTTAAACTGAGCTTTCTCAAAGTCGATCTTTTGCTTCAGTTCAACGATGCGCTGAGCTAGAGCTAGCTCTGAAGCAATGGTGCCATGGAAGGCGACACTGAGGCCAATTGGAAGTTGCAGATTTTCAAAGCTGAGGTTGGGCATGTCAAACCACTCATCAATGAAGTTGTGGATGATTGCCACGTCAAAGAGAGGCAAATCATTGAAGATTTCTGCTTCTTCTTTGCTCTTGTTCAGTTGCTCAAGAGCGTCATCTGCAAGATCTTCATCATTGGACAGATCAATGGCGTCGTTGCGCAGAATAGCAGCAGTAGTCAGTTCTTGGTTGGTGTGTTGCAAAGGCATCTTTACTCTCGAGGGCTTGGAGATGCGTGACAAATCTTCAGACTACACACTGTCTTCAGGAGGTGCAGTAGCCAGTGGCTTCGCTCGTGAGATTTTTGGTGCTGAGGCAGGCATTGAAGCTTTAGGCTTCTTCAGTTTCTTTGGCTTCGGCAGGGCAGGCGCTTCATCAGATTCAGCGTCATCTGCAGGCTCATCCACAACTGTGCCTTGAACCTTGATATGGGTGATGAGACCTTCCAGGTTGTAGAAGGGCCCAACAAGATTGGGTTCAGCTTCGCGGGTGCCATCGGCACGGGGAGCAGAAGGGCCAGGGTTGAAGTCAAGTCCCCATGACTTCTTGTTTTGCTTGCCCGAATTCTTGGCAAACTGGAAGTTACGCTTGAACAGATTGTCGTCACGACACCATAGTAGTGACGATGGGTGTGCATCTGCAGGCTGTGGTCCACGGACCATGCAGGGATAGAAGCCTTGTTCAATGGCTTCATCTCTGGACCTGGGTTGAAGATTTTTGTATAGGATGTCTCCCCAAGGTCGCTTGATGGCATTTTTCTCAGCATATTTGTCGTGGTTTTGTCACGGCAGATGTCCTAGAGAAAGGACTTAGTCGTGGAGCCATCGCTACGGGTTAGCTTGAAGGGGTTAAAGCGGACACAAGGACGCAAGAGAGTTTATACTAGTTCGGCCCCTTCAATGAAGGTAAAAGCCTACGTCTAGTTGTGATGGAATTGATGGGTGTTTCGAGGACTAGGAAGCAAATAAGATTCGCCTATGTCTCGAGTTGTTGTCTGTCCTTGAACCGCCGCCGGGTCGTCCCCTTATATACATGGGTGACGCCCGTCGGTTTACAGAGTCCCGATACCGGCTCATAGATGCGTCCGGTTCGGTCTCCACTATTCCTAACTTATAACACAAGTTACATACCGACGCCGGTTTATAGCTATAGGCCTTAAACCGATTATGGGCCTTTAGCCCTCATCTGCCCTCATGGGCTTTTATCACACTCAACTACTGATGAAGTTAACCCAGCTTGTCCTGGCCAGTTTACGCCCAGTAGTAATATCCCCAACATTAGGCCCCAAATTGATTTGAACAGGTTCATGTCAATCCTTAGCAAAAATCTTCATCTTCAACATCTTCTTGTATTTTGTTGAACCACCGTGATGTCATCTTCTCTGCTCGCGGTAGACCGGTGTGACGTCACTGGTTATAAAGAACCTTATCCTGTTAACAAGCCTGCGACAATTAAGGCTGCAACTTTGTTTCCAAACTCGCGGCTCCTTGATTCTCCCGCCTGACATATCCCTTTCTTTATAAATAGGACCGAAGGGTCATTTCCTTTCTCTTTCCCTCCGACCCCTTCTGCTTCATCTTCCTCGCGTCGCCCAGCTTCGGAGCTCCGCCGCCACCGTCGACCTCTGCATCAACCTTGGCCGCTGCATCAACCTGAGCACACCAGAGCATCGCGGCGACCTTCCACTTCTTCCTCAGCTCCGGTAAATCTTCTTTCCTTTCCCCCGCAGATCTGTTCTAGGGTTTCCTCGTTCGTCGAAGTTCATCGAGACTCTGGCGCTGTTCTTCCTTTGTTTCTTCTTTAGCCCATGAATAAAACTTCAAACCTGATGTATTCTCCGTAATGGCTTATCTTCTGTTACCAAAGCAAACCTTTATGCGCATAAAACACTGATCTGGTCCCTTGTGAATTGCTTTGAGATCAACCTTTTTAGGTCTAAATCCTTTTATTTTCCTGTCTTACGGTAGATCCAAAATTTCACCGCGACCTTATGAAATCTGTTTTTACCTTCCTTAGTCATTCTTGCCTTAGATCTGTATCCTCTTTACCACATAGGCGGTTCACCTTTGAAAAAGCAATCTATCATATATCATTAGTCCCCTTGTTGAACCGTCGGGATGCTGTTGCTTCATAAACTCTGGTTTAGATAGATCTGCTTCTGGTTTAACATTGCACATATCAATGTACTTTGTAGATTTCATCATGGCCAAGCAAGTGTATGAGTGCAATTGGGTCCCTTCTCGCGTCACATAGGATCAACTGGACGATTTAGTCCTGATTGGCGCCTTGGGCAGCAAAGACACCGTCCATTGGAGGGCTCCTGGCAAAGAATGCCCCCCATACCTCGAGAAGGAGAGGTTGTTGTTTTCGTAGACCACTTAGCCCGGGGTTTTAAACCGCCCGGTTCTAAATTCTACCGGGATGTTCTAGCTGATTTCCAACTCCATCCGCAAGACACTGGCCCCAACTCTGTTACAAATATGTGCCACTTCCAAGTGCTCTGTGAGGTGTTCTTTCAAGAGGAGCCCATAGTGGAATTATTCAGAGATCTTTTCCATCTAAACCGCCGTACTGAGTTTACTGATGGCTCTAATACGGAGTTGGGTGGCATGGCGATTCAAAAAAGGAAAGAGGTCACATACCCTCACGCCAAGCTGCACAGTCACCCCAAGGAGTGGAATCAGACATGGTTCTACTGCAAAGATACCTCCCCTGCTGGTGAGAATCCCTTGCCTGGCTTTCGTCCGGAGCGGCTCATTAATACCCATCCTTTTCCTCAACGATTGACTGCCCAGGAGAGAAGCAAATATGCTCCTCAGCTGTCAAAGCTCAGAGCCTTTATGGCCAACGGTTTAACAGGGGTTGACCTTGCTCGCTGTTGGATATCATGGAGCATACTGCCCCTTAGTCAGCGCTCTGGTTTGATGTGCGAATATACTGATAGTGTGGATGACCCTCTGCGACATTCAAGACTCCAGCTCTCCGGTGAAGAAATCACAGAGGCTGTGCGTAAGATACTGAATGAACCGGAGCACATCTGCGCTAGAACCGGCCTGCTTCCCTTCTGTGCCACCAACAAACCGCCAGCTGTAAGACTTTGATTTTTCTCTTTGCTGAATCTGTTATTGATATGTCTGGTCATTGTTTTTAATATCAGTGTCTGCATAACCAGGGCGATGATTCGTTTTGGAGCAAAAAGCTGCCGCAGGAGAAACCAGAGAAAACAGATAAACTGGAAAGAGCAACCCGGCAAAAAACTAAAGCTATGAAGAAGACTGCCCACCGGAAAAGAACCACTGCATCTTCTAATCTGGCCCCTGATGACGAGGTGGATAATCCGGACTTTGAGGTAGAGCTTGACTCACTTGATTTATTTTTCATGCATCTTATTGATGATGATATTTGTCAGGATGATGCCGAAGCCAGCCATGCGGATGTTACAGAGGTAATTATTCTCTCTTCCGATTCAGAAACTTTGCCTTCACAAAAAATCCGTCAGGCAAACCGGAAAGTTAAATTTTCTCATCCTCTTGCTTATTTGGATCCTAAACTTCTTATGAAGACTCAACAACACGAAGCTCGCTGCACCACCCGGCACAATGGCCAGGTAGTTACCTCCGCCGGTTTACCGAACAGTCCGGTTCGGAAATGTCATTCCGAGGTATCTAATTCGCTTGTTAGTGCTTGTCCTAAAGCGAGCTGCTTTCGTCAACCTATTAATCCATCTGACTCTGATTATCAGGTTATTTCCCACTCATCTTCTGGCGAGTCGTCGGCTACTCAGCTCCCACCGCTCAAAACGGTGCTTGGGTAAGCTATATTTATTGTGATGTTTACAGTATATTGCCTTAGAACATATGTTGTATTTAATTTTGTTATTCTTCTCAGGGCCAAACCTAGGCCGAGCAAGAAGGCCCGCCTGGATAAAGCGGCCGAAGAAGATGTCATTCTTGAACCAGGCACCACACCCAATCTTGAAGCGGCTATTCCTGAGGATATTCCCAATGATCCACCGCAGCCAGATGATGATCTTACTGCTGAGGAAAGACATACTGATACCTCAGGTCCTATCCATCAGCCCACAGGTTCCCTCCGGGTTGAAAGCTCCACCGGTCCCGCAAAACCTACTGACAAGCCAACAGCTCCAATGGAAACCGACGGTACCAATGATGATGAAGTTGTCATTACTGGCACTAGCCATACTGAGCCAAGCAATCCTGTCGCTTTATCCAAACATTCTGCCAAGGAAGAATTAGCTGCTTTTGGCAAAGGCAAGTGGAATGCTGATCTGACGGCTTACGCTACTCTGAACGCCCAAGATATCCATTCCGGCTATCTGAACCGGCTGTATACCAGCCGTGACTATGAAGCTGGTCTGGTTAACATGATGAAGGATAAATATGAGGTAACTTCCATATGCTCCTTCCTGCTTGTATGCTTTCATTCTTGCTAACTCTCCTAGCCCCTAAGGGCCAATTTGAAATATTCTTTCAAACCGGGACTTAATAATATGAATCTTGATGCTTTGTAATTTGCTGATGTAGTCCCCAAGGGCCGGTTCAACTTAGCTTAGTTAAACCGGTACTTTAAGTAATTGAAACTGCCGCATCAGAATACATATGATCAAATAGCCATTAGCCCCCAAGTGCCAAGTTGAATACTTGTATTGAGATTGGGACTTTGTAAACAATTGAAAGATGAAGATCGAATATGCATTAGCCCCCAAGTGCCAAGTTGAATACTTGTATTGAGCTTGGGACTTCGTAAACAATTGAAAGATGAAGATCGAATATGCATTAGCCCCCAAATGCTAAGCGCATAACTTGTTATGTGGTTGGTACTTGAATCCTTCTACCGATTTGTTGAAACATATATCTGTATGCCTGCAGGCAGAGCTGAAGGCGAAAGAAAGCCAAGTCATCGATCTGCGAGAAAACCTGAAAACCCAACAGGCTGAAACCTCCAAGGCAAAAGAGGAATTGGCCAGTGCCTTAAGCGCCATGGAACAACTTAAGGAGAACTTCAAGAAGAAACGGGCGGATTGGGCCACTGAAAAGTCCGCTTTGATCAAACGAGCAGAGGATGCCGAGGCTGCACTGAAACCAGTGACGGATGAACTGACTAGCATAAAGCGGCACGTTCATGCCATGACCACTGCTATCTTTGGTAAGCCAGCTTGCCTTCTGAATTGGTTCTGCCTTCTTACAGAGTCGCCGGTTTATTAACCTTTTATGGTATTTCAGGGACACGCATTGGTCACTTGGGGTCAGATGTGCGGAAGAAATTGAAAGCCGCCTATACCTTGGTTGAACAATTGTATACTGGTGCCCAGCGGATCATCTGTACCGCGTCTCATAACAAACCGGCGCCCACTTTGATTCAAGATACTTTGATGAAACTGTCAGTGCTTCCTGCCCGGGTTGAAGAGCTGAAGAAATCTGCTGCTCGAACCGGTGCAATCAATGCTTTAATCCGGGCAAAAGCCTGGGTGCCGGATTTTGATCCTATTGAAGCGGCTCAGGGTTATCCCAGTTTGAAGGAAGACGGGTCAGAATTTGGTGAAGCGGATCTGCGAGCCATAAACCGGGAGGTACGTCCGCTAGCTTGTCAACTGGCTGAGGAAGCAGATTTGTCTCATTATCAAGCCCAATATGACAGCCAGAACAAGCGAATAGCTGCACCAATCCATGAATCGGAAAACCTGATCCCTCCAATCCGTAAGCATACTTACGCTCCCGATATTGACCCGTCTTCGCTAATCCATGACGAAGCTGTTTTTCAAGCATTGATGGGAATCGACTGGACAACTGTGGATTTCCAGCCACTGGGTAGAGAAACGGAAGCTGAAGCGGCGCAGGATGACCCACAACCATCAGGCCAGGCTGGTGGCCAAGCTTAAACCGGAAGCCGGTTTTAAAACTGTCTCTCCTTTGTGAAAAACAATTATGTTATTATGGGCACCATGTTGCCTTGTAATAGGCTAGCTGATACCTTTGATGTTGATATGCCTTCGCGCATAACTTGTTCTTCCTGTGGTAATGAACTTTCCAAAATACTTTCTGAAATAAGAAATTCGTTAAGTGCCACCGCGGTTGTACCGTCAGGCGGAATATGATGTTTGTATATATAAAGTCAAAACATCCAAAACAAAATTTTAAGTATATGATCAAAAAATTTGAGATACATAATACCTGCCACCATTGAGTGTGAAGTTGGCTTGGCCAACCTTGAAGCGGAGCTTTTGCAAACCCACACTGTTGGAGGAAATAACAACTCCTGTATATGTATATGACACTGGTTACCATGTAAACCGTGCCGGGTTATAATGAACACCGTGTTACTCCATAAGAGGATGTTAACAACAAGGATCAAACCGGACAAATAGTCTCCGGATTGACGTGAACTGTGTTCCGTCAATTGATTGGTTAAAAAACTTTGTCGGTTTAAAGAACACAATAAAAAGCAAAAAAACCCCTTCAAAGAAAAGTATGAAGCAAAAGCAACGACAAAAACGTTTGCCAAAAAAGATTTATTTAAGCTGATCAAATGGCGTAACCATGGCCAAACACGACCAAGCTCCCGTTAGGTGTAACTATGGTTCTAGTTAGCCAGGTCCCCAAGTGATTCTTGTGGCATTTATGCCGACCAAATGGCGTGGTCATGGTTCGGGTTCGACCAAGCCCCCAAGTGATTCTGTGGCCTTAGGCCGATCAAGAGGCATGACTGGTTCAGACATGACCAAGTCCCCAAGTGATCTGGTGGCTTTCGCCTATCAAGAGGCATGGTATTGGTTCGGACACGACCAATCCTCCAAGTGATATAACACGATGCTTTTAGCAAAGCGAACTCAAGGGGTAAACCGGAGGCCGCTTTAGAGCAACTCCGTGTAACCTCACATGATGTAAAAGAACAGATACCCCGCTTTAGCTGAGGTTCCGGTTTATTATACTTAATCATAATATATACATTGTATGTACATAAGTATAGCCAATGGCTCAGGTATAGTAAGGCCGAAGATGAGCTATATTCCACGGCCTGTTAGTCTCCTCCTCTGATGTACGTGAGTCCTTATGCTCTCGAATATCGATCAGATAGTACGACCCGTTGTGCAGATTCTTGCTGACCACGAAAGGCCCCTCCCAAGGTGGGGATAGCTTATGCATATCAGTCTGATCTTGGATGAGCCGAAGCACCAAATCTCCTTCCTGGAAGGCTCTGGTTCTGACTCGGCGACTGTGATAACGACGAAGATCCTGCTGGTAAATCGCCGACCGGGCGGCTGCGATGTCACGCTCTTCATCCAACCGGTCCAAAGCATCTTGCCGTGCTGTCTCGTTGTCCGCTTCAACATAAGCCGTGACACGAGGTGAGTCATGACGGATATCGCTGGGGAGAACCGCCTCCGCTCCATAAACCATGAAGAACGGTGTGTATCCTGTTGATCTGTTGGGTGTTGTATTGATGCTCCATAACACAGATGGTAATTCTTCTACCCAACAACCCGGCGTTCTCTGCAAAGGAACCATGAGCCGGGGCTTGATGCCTCTCAAGATCTCTTGATTAGCTCTTTCTGCTTGACCATTGGACTGTGGATGTGCCACTGATGAAACGTCGAGCCGGATGTGCTCCCGTTCGCAGAACTCCTTCATAGCACCTTTGGATAAATTGGTACCATTATCTGTGATAATACTGTGCGGAAAGCCAAACCGGAAAATCACCTTTTTGATGAACTGAACCGCCGTGGCCGCATCACACTTGCTAACAGGTTCTGCCTCCACCCACTTTGTAAACTTGTCCACCGCCACCAGGAGGTGGGTCTTCTTATCTTTGGACCTTTTGAAAGGCCCAACCATATCCAGCCCCCAAGTCGCAAACGGCCAAGTAATTGGAATCATCCTCAATTCTTGAGCCGGTACATGAGCACGTCTTGAAAACCTTTGGCAACCATCACATCGTCTGACCAGATCCTTCGCATCAGCATGAGCAGTTAACCAATAGAAACCATGGCGAAACGCTTTAGCCACCAGAGACTTTGAACCGGCGTGGTGACCACAATCTCCTTCGTGGATCTCACGCAAAATTTCACGGCCTTCTTCAGGAGACACGCAACGTTGAAAAGCTCCTGATACACTGCAATGATGCAACTCACCGTTGATGACAGCCATGGACTTGGATCGCCGGATTATCTGCCGGGCCAGAATCTCATCTTCTGGCAACTCGCCCCGGTTCTTGTACGCCAGATAAGGAAGCGTCCAATCCGGAATAACATGAAGAACTGCCACCAATTGAGCCTCCGGATCAGGAATGGCCAAATCCTCTTCACCAGGGATCTTCACCGACGGGTTGTGCAGCACATCCAGAAAAACATTGGGTGGGACCGGTTTGCGCTGAGAGCCCAGCCGGCTTAAAGCGTCCGCCGCTTCATTTTTCCGCCGGTCCACGTGGTCCACCTGATAGCCTCTGAAATAACCTGCAACAATATCCACCTCACGACGATATGCTGCCATGAGTGGGTCCTTGGAGTCCCAAGTGCCAGACACTTGCTGAGCCACAAGGTCCGAATCACCGAAGCACTTAACTCGACTTAGATTCATCTCCTTAGCCATCCGAAGACCATGGAGCAAGGCTTCATACTCAGCTGCATTGTTAGTACAAGGGAACATTAAACGGAGAACATAACAAAACTTATCACCTCGTGGGGAAGTTAATACGACTCCAGCCCCCGAGCCTTCCAACTGCCTGGATCCGTCAAAATGGATGGTCCAATACGTATGATCCGGCTTTTCTTCAGGTGCTTGCATTTCCGTCCAATCATTGATGAAATCAACAAGTGCTTGAGACTTAATCGCTGTCCGAGGCACATATTTCAAACCGTACGGCCCCAGCTCTATAGCCCACTTTGCAATCCGGCCAGTTGCTTCCCGGTTCTGGATGATATCTCCCAAAGGAGCAGAACTGACCACCGTAATTGGGTGCCCTTGGAAGTATTGCTTAAGCTTCCGGCTTGCCATAAAAACTCCGTACACCAGCTTCTGCCAATGCGGATACCTTTGCTTGGACTCAATGAGTACCTCGCTGATATAATAGACCGGACGTTGAACCGGATGCTCCTTACCTGCCTCCTTTCGTTCCACCACAATAGCCACGCTGACCGCACGAGCATTAGCAGCAACATATAGCAGTAACGGCTCCTTGTCAATGGGAGCGGCGAGCACAGGCGGATTGGCCAATTGCCGCTTTAAGTCCTCAAATGCTTCATCAGCAGCAGAACTCCAGACGAACTGATCCGTCTTCTTCAACATCTGATACAAAGGGATCGCCTTCTCACCAAGGCGGCTGATAAACCGGCTTAACGCGGCAATCCGGCCTGCCAGGCGTTGAACATCATTGATACACTTCGGTTTAGCCAGGGAGGTGATGGCTGTGATCTTCTCCGGATTAGCCTCAATTCCCCTGTTGGACACCAGAAAACCCAATAACTTGCCCGCCGGTACACCAAAGACACACTTGTCCGGATTAAGCATCATCTTGTACGTCCTTAGGTTATCAAAGGTTTCCTTCAAATCATCAACCAGAGTCTCCTTCTCCCTGGATTTAACCACGATATCATCCACGTAAGCATGTACATTACGGCCAATCTGCTTGTGAAGACAATTTTGTACACACCGTTGATAAGTTGCCTGGGCACTTTTGAGCCCAAAGGGCATAGACACATAGCAGAAGGCTCCAAAGGGAGTTATGAATGCCGTCTTCTCCTGGTCCTTAACTGCCATTTTGATCTGATGATAGCCAGAATATGCATCCAAAAAACTTAAACGCTCACAACCCGCCGTAGCATCAATGATTTGATCAATACGGGGGAGGGCAAAAGGATCTGCTGGACAAGCTTTATTAAGATCTGTGTAATCCACACACATACGCCAGGTGCCGTTTTTCTTAAGGACTAGCACCGGATTGGCAAGCCACTCAGGGTGAAAAACTTCAACAATAAAACCAGCTGCTAAGAGCCTGGCTACCTCTTCTCCAATCGCCTTGCGTCTTTCTTCGTTAAACCGGCGGAGGAACTGTTTCACCGGTTTGTATTTAGGATCCACATTAAGTGTGTGCTCAGCGAGTTGCCTCGGTACACCTGGCATGTCAGAGGGCTTCCATGCAAAAATGTCCCGATTCTCACGGATGAACTCGATGAGCGCGCTTTCCTATTTCGGATCCAAGTTGGCACTAATGCTGAACTGCTTGGACGAATCGCCAGGTACGAAGTCAACAAGCTTAGTTTCTGCTGCCGATTTGAACTTCAGGGCCGGATCATGCTCCGTAGTTGGCTTCTTCAACGGAGTCATGTCCGCCGGATCAACATTGTCTTTATAGTACTTCAACTCCTCGGTGGCACAAACCGACTCTGCATAAGCCGCATCTCCTTCCTCGCATTCCAAAGCGATTTTGCGGCTTCCGTGAACCGTTATTGTCCCCTTGTGACCCGGCATCTTGAGCTGCAAATACACATAACAGGGCCGAGCCATAAACTTGGCGTATGCCGGACGCCCAAACAGGGCATGATATGGACTTTGGATTTTCACCACTTCAAACGTTAATGTCTCCGACCTGGAATCATGATCATCCCCAAAGGCCACTTCAAGAGCTATCTTACCAACGGGATATGCTGATCTGCCAGGCACTACACCGTGGAATACTGTATTGGACGGTTTGAGATTCTTATCTGTTAGTCCCATACGACGGAAGGTCTCATAGTATAGGATGTTAATGCTGCTCCCTCCATCCATGAGCACCTTGGTGAACTTATAACCTCCCACCTGAGGCGCCACCACCAGAGCCAACTGACCCGGATTATCGACCTGGAGTGGGTGATCCTCTCTGCTCCATATGATTGGCTGTTCAGACCAACGTAGATAACGGGGTGTGGCCGGTTCAACAGAGTTGACTGCCCGCCTCTGAACCTTCCGGTCTCGCTTGTCCAAGCTAGTGGTAAAGACATGGTACTGCCCATTACTCAACTGCTTTGGGTTGCTTTGGTAACCTGACTGTTGCTGCTGTTGGTTGTAACCACCCTGGTTGTTCTGACTATTTTGACCATTATGTCCGCCCGGATTACCATTAAATCCTGAACCGGAACTTCCTCCACCGTAACCCGGCCCGGACCCTGAGCCACCGCCAGATCCGTGATCATACCGGAAATTATTAGAATTCTTGAACTCCTGCATAATAAAGCAATCCTTCCAAAGGTGGTTTGCTGGCTCCTCCTTCGTCCCATGTCTTGGACAGGGCTGGCTTAGCAGATAGTTCAGGCGGTTTGGGTTGGGGTTGGGCGCTCCACTACGATTTTTCGGCCTACCCTTGCGCCGCTGGCCATTGTCCTGTACGTTGGTATTAGCCACAAAATCCATGTTGCCATCCGCTTTACGCTTGCCTCCTCCGCCATTGCCTACCCAGTGATGCTGCTGACCTTTGGAGCTGCTGTTCTTCTTCCCCTTCCCTGTCTTGTCATCATCAGATTCGGGATCCTTGGTACTATCAGAATCAGCATATTTTACCAAAGCGGCCATGAGGGTCCCCATGTCGGTGCAATGACGCTTCATCCGTCCCAATTTCAACTTCAGGGGCCCAAACCGGCAGTTGCCTTCTAGGGTTAATACTGCGGTGTCAGCGTTGATGCGGTCTGAGGAGTGCAACACTTGTGAAACCCGGCGCACCCAATGAGTCGTTGACTCTCCTTCCTCCTGGACGCATGCAGCTAAGTCCACTATCGACATAGGCTGTTTACAGGTATCCTTGAAATTGTTGATAAACCGGGCTCGTAATTGGGCCCATGAACTGATAGAATTAGCGGGCAAGCTTTTTAACCAAGTACGGGCCGTTCCTTCAAGCATCATGGTGAAGTATTTCGCACACGCCGTGTCATCCACATCAAGCATCTCCATGGCCATCTCATAGCTCTCTACCCATGTCTCTGGTGGTTGATCCGCCGTATAATTTGGTACCTTGCGTGGGCCTTTGAAATCCTTGGGCAAGCGCATGTTGCGTAAAGCGGGGACGAGGCAAGGCACCCCCAAAGAACTAGAAGTAACACCAGGTTCGATCGAAATGGTTGGACGAACCGGCGTGAGCTGCCGAGCCTGATGTTGTGCGGCTAACTCGGCCTCCCTACGCGCTCGGGCCCGGTTCACCACTTCCTGAGCGTCATCAGCACCACCCGTCGGGTTGTTACCACGGGGTGCTCCACGTCGTTCATTACTCGACACTGCTGGTTCATCCATATGTCTGCTATAGCTCCGGCTTGGACGGGGGGTCGAGTGGATTCGGTCGCGGCTGTACGAGTACGCCTCCTGTTGGGCCAAAGCTGTCCTCAGAAGTTCCTTGACCCGTCGCGTCTCTACTGCTTGCGGCGAGTCACCTTCAACTGGAATGGCCTCCAGTCGTGCAGCAGCGGCAACAAGATTGTCCATTGGGTTGGAGTAGTGACCCGGAGGTGTTAAAGCATCCCGAGGTATAACGGTGTTTTGACGAGGCGGGTCCATCTGACGGGGCTGAACCGGTGCACCGGTCCCAGGGGCTTCTGCCCGGTTCCCCTCCAGCGGATTACTGGCTCTTGGTCCTGGAGTGCTGAAAAGGTCTCTGGCCTCGAAAACCAGAGGTAAGCGGGACCGGTGCTTCCTCCTCATGACTTCATGCGACGCGCTCTGATCCAACATAAGCCTGTAGGCCTGTGCGTCTAAAGCGGCCCGCTCTGCGGCCATCCTGGTGTCCTCAGCCGCCAGATCCGTTTTGGCCTGGGTGATTTGTTCCTTTACCTTTGCAATCTCTGTGTTGTGAGCGTCCTGATCTGGCGGATTAACTTCTGCCATAAGCACAGCCAACGCATCAAATAGTTCTGATAGAACCTGAGCCGGTGGGCGCACAGGGCCTCCTGCCCCGGCAACCGTTGCCGCTGCTGAACCGAAGATCGTTGTCGCGGCTGTCGAAGAGTGAAGCGCTGCTTGTGTTCCGGTCATGAATATTCCAACCCGGTTAGGCAGATCAGAGGGGTCCGGAATACTGTCACCATCGGCACAGCTCTCAATCCGGCCATCTTGTAGCTGATAAAGAGATTCAGTTTCTCCGGAAGATTCGTCACCGGAACGAACGGCAGTCGCCCTGCGAAGCTCCGATCCATCCTCATAACTCCCTCCATGGATCATTCCCATGAAGGCACGCTTCATGGCCGGTTTAACCCGGGCGGATCGCGTATGCTGAGCCGTCTCGACGAGGTCGGTGCAGATGTCCGGCTCAGGGCCCGGTTCACCGATCTTGCCAATGAAAACGTGAATGCTACCAAAGGGGACCCGGTACCCATACTCAATTGAGCCAGCCTCAGGGCCCCAGCCTGCGTCGTCGATGTAGAGTTTGCCGCGACGACTCTTAGTCATCCGGCCTACAGCGTAGCCCTCGAGTCCTTCAAAGCGGCCCTCCAAGAACCGGAAACCATCGTGCGATAGCCGCACGGTGGGCGCCAACTGTCGTGGTTTTTTCACGGCAGATGTCCTAGAGAAAGGACTTAGTCATGGAGCCATCGCTACGGGTTAGCATGAAGGGGTTAAAGCGGACACAAGGACGCAAGAGAGTTTATACTAGTTCGGCCCCTTCAATGAAGGTAAAAGCCTACATCTAGTTGTGATGGAATTGATGGGTGTTTCGATGACTAGGGAGCAAATAAGCTTCGCCTATGTCTCGAGTTGTTGTCTGTCCTTGAACCGCCGCCGGGTCGTCCCCTTATATACATGGGTGACGCCCGTCGGTTTACAGAGTCCCGATACCGGCTCATAGATGCATCCGGTTCGGTCTCCACTATTCCTAACTTATAACACAAGTTACATACCGATGCCGGTTTATAGCTATAGGCCTTAAACCGATTATGGGCCTTTAGCCCTCATCTGCCCTCATGGGCTTTTATCACACTCAACTACTGATGAAGTTAATCCGGCTTGTCCTGGCCGGTTTACGCCCAGTAGTAATATCCCCAACAATATTCCTGAGTCACAAACCGGTATTTGAACCATTGTTCTACCCAATATCTTCGAATCCATTGGATTCGGGTCTTGCGCTGATTGTAATCCTCTTCAGGATCTGTCTTGTAAAGCTCTGAGAGGTCATCAGGCAAATCTCTTGACGTTCCCCCATGACGCTGTCTGCCACCCTTCCTTACTGATTTCTCTGCAGCCATGAACTTCAAACTGAATGGCTTCAACACGTTCAAACGCTTCAAAGGCTTTCGCTTGCTTGACAAACAGGAACTGGCTTCGGGAGAATTTATATGGTACTGTAAGAATTCTGCAAATGAATGCAGACTATGAGAACCAAGGGATTCTCCCACGAACATGTACCTGTGACAGCATTAAGGTGCGAGGGAAGGGGAAGAGGTCATATGCATTCTCGAAAGATTTTGAAGATAAATCAGTTTAGAAGACATTGACCTCATCATGCGAAGACATTCACTCATAGATAAGGAGTTGGTTCCAGATTTGTACGAATCCATGGATCAGTACAAGTGAGGAATCTAACTACTTTGTGAAGCATAAGTGAACATACTAGGCATATAATGAGATGCAGTATGAAATAGATTCAACTTGTGTGAATAGAAACTTCTTATGGTAGAAAGTGACGAATCTATAGGATCAAAGGGGCTATAAAAAGGAAGTTTTATTTACCACACGAAGAACTGCTAGACGGAGTGGAAGAGGAGGCCGAGCAGTTCGATCGTCCGTGCCCTAACTTGGCGACGGAGGACACCTACAGTGACGGTGGAGAAGACGATGTCCGCGGTCGGCGTGAAGACGGCATCGGAGAGGTTGCGGCAGCTAAGCGCTTCGTCGCCGGCGTCGTCGAGGGCTAGCGGTGGCGCTGGGGTTCGTGCAAGAGTGGAAGAAAGGATAATGACTATGGTGAGGCGTGTATTTATAGGGACAGGGACGGCACAGTGTTATTACACAGGTGCCCCTGGCGATCCACATCTGAAGGACACGTGGCCATCATGCAACATATCGGAGGTTGTTCCATGTTCCCACACACGCCTGGATTGTCGGGTGGTCGTTCCCACTTCTCCGGGTTTCAGGTGAAGGAATTAGCATTGAAAGCGGACTTAATGTTTGTCTCTGTATCTTCTGCTGACAAGGACGCAGAGAAGACATTCGACAGTTTCAATAGAATGCATATGATTTGGAGAGATAGAGTTTGAGATAGAAAGCATAGAGAGGTTAGGGTCCGATCACATTCACTTAGTTCAAAAGATTCAACAAGAAGACATAGCTATAAGTGAATGCTGTAGAGGACAGAACACTAGTATATATATATATAATCAACATAGTGAAGATAATCATGAAGAAGGTTGAGATTGAAGCCAAACCAAATGTGAAGACATAGCAAATGCAACGCATGGGTGAAACACTTCAAACAGAAGAATTTGGTGGTGGCGTTACCCACCGTATAGGAAGTATTAGACCCAGACACGGCGCACAATTATCGTGGCGCTCCGAAGTCAAATTCCACATTAATGTATTCACACTTAGAATGTATGTCTTCATTGATTGAAGATATACTTTACTTCGTGTGCTGCACATCTAAGTCATCAATATGCATAAGTGTTAGGATGTGTGCCTGATCACAGGACATTTGAGGATTCCAGGATATTTAGCTCACACCGTAACTTGCAAAATCTCTTCTCATCCAAGGGCTTGGTGAAGATATCTGCCAATTGCTCTTCAGTGTTGACGTGTATGATATCAATATCTTCCTTCACAACATGATCTCTGAGAAAGTGATGACGAATTTCAATGTGCTTTGTCTTCGAGTGCTAAACTAGGTTGTCGGCGATCTTGATGGCGCTTTCGTTGTCGCAGTAGAGTGGCACTTGCTTCAGATGAATGCCATAGTCTTTGAGTGTTTGCTTCATCCACAAAAGCTGAGTGCAGCAAGATCCAGCAGCAATGTATTCAGATTCAGCAGTGGAGAGAGATACACAGTTCTGCTTCTTTGAAGACCAACATACAAGTGATCGTCCCAGAAAATGACATGTGCCCGATGTAGACTTGCGATCCACCTTGTCACCAGCATAATCAGCATCCGAGAATCCAACCAGATCAAACTCTGAGCCCTTTGGATACCATAATCCTAGTGTTGGGGTGTAAGCCAAATATCGAAGAATTCGCTTCACAGCTAAGTGATGTGATTCCTTTGGTGCCGCTTGGAATCGAGCACACATGTAAACACTAAGCATAATATCTGGCCTAGATGCACATAGATAAAGTAAAGAACCAATCATGGAGCGGTATACCTTTTGATCGAACTCTTTACCATTGTTGTCGGGACCCAGATGATGTTTGGCTGGCATTGGCGTCGTGAAGCCTTTGCAGTCTTGCATACCAAATTTCTTCAGGCAATCTTTGAGGTACTTCTCTTGAGATATAAAGATGCCATTACGTTGCTGACGTATTTGAAGACCAAGGAAGAACTTCAGCTCACCCATCATGGACATCTGATATTGCTCTTGCATCATATATCCAAACTCTTCACTGTATTTCTGATTGGTGCCTATTATATTGTGCTTGTGAGGATCAGGACGCTTAACCAGTTCCCATACATTATTCAGCTCAAACTGTTGAAGCTCTTCTTGCATAGCTTGAATCCATTCAGGTTGCATGAAGGCTTCTTCACCTTTCTTGGGTTCAGTTATTGAGACGAATGCGAAGTGCCCACAGAAATTTGCTAGCTGTGTTGCCCTTGAACGAGTGAGTGGACCTGGTGCATTGATGCTATCAATTATTCTCTCAATCTGTACTTCATTTGCAACACGAGGATGTATAGGACGAAGATTTTGCTCTTGCTGATCATTGTCATTGTTAGAGGGATTGTCTTCAGGCTGAGCATTGTCTTCAGGTTGATCAGGTGCGGAGATGATAAGTTCCTCTTCAGGCTGAGCATTGTCTTCAGGTTGATCAGGTGCGGAGATGATAAGTTCCTCTTCAGGTTGAGCTTTAGAAGGTATGATTTCTCCATTTCCCATAAGTTTGATTGATTCACTGGATGGAACTTCATCTAGCACATTTGGCAGGTGCTCTCTTTGTGAGCCGTTAGTCTCACCGAACCGCACATCCACTGTTTCAACCACTTTATAATGAAAGAGGTTGAAAACTCTGTAGGAGTGCGAATCCTTTCCATATCCAAGCATAAAACCCTCATGTGCTTTTGGTGCAAATTTTGAAGTGTGATGTGGATCCTTGATCCAGCACCTGGCGCCAAATACTCTGAAGTAACTGACATTTGGATTCTTGCCAGTAAGGAGCTCATAGGATGTCTTGTTCAGAAGCTTGTGAAGATAAACACGGTTGATGATATGGCATGCAGTGTCAATGGCTTCAGGCTAGAATTTTCTTGGATTCTTGTATTCATCAAGCATCGTCCGAGCCATCTCAATAAGTGTTCTGTTCTTGCGTTCGACGACGCCATTCTGCTGTGGTGTGTACAGAGCCGAGAATTCATGTGTGATGCCTAAGGTATCAAGATATGTATCTAGGCCAGTGTTTTTGAATTTAGTGCCATTGTCACTTCTGATATGCTTTATCTTGGCGCCAAAGTTGTTCATTGCTCGATTGGCGAAGCGTCTGAAGACATCCTGCACTTCAGTCTTGTAAAGGATTATATGTACCCAAGTATATCTTGAATAATCATCAACAATGACAAAGCCATAGAGACAAGCAGTAGTAGTAAGAGTTGAGTAATGAGTGGGACCGAAAAGATCCATGTGTAGCAGTTCGAAGCGTTGAGTCATTGTCATGATTGTCTTCGAGGGATGCTTTGTAACGCCCCGAGACCGATGTGCCAGGTGTCTTCCAGTTATTCGCTGTTGTTGCCTTGTCATTGCTTGCGTGTCATGCATTGCATATCATGTCATCGTGTGCATTTCATTTGCATGCCTGTTCGTCTCATGCATCCGAGCATTTTCCCCGTTGTCCGTTTGCGTTCCGGCGCTTCGTTCTCCTCCCGTGGTCATTTCTACCTTTCTTTCATGTGTGGGGATTAAACATTTCCGGATTGGACCGAGACTTGCCAAGCGGCCTTGGTTTACTATCGGTAGACCGCCTGTCAAGTTTCGTATCATTTGGACTTCGTTTGATACTCCAACGGTTAACCGAGGGACCGAGAAGGCCTCGTGTGTGTTGCAGCCCAACACCCTTCCATTTTGGCCCAAAACCCACCTAACTCTGCTCCATCATCTCGGTCGTTCAATCACGATCGCGTGGCCCAAAACCGCACCTCATTTGGACTCTCCTAGCTCCCTCTATGCCTATATATACAACCCCCCCTCCGAAATTCACGGTTCATTCTTCCCCTAACCCTAAAAATTCTCAGATCCGCGCCGCCGGACGAAATCCCCACCTTCACCGGACATGTCCGCGCCCCTCCACGCCGCTCCAGCCAACCAGAGGCTGCCACATCACCTCGCCGCCGCCGCTAGCCAACCAGCGCGCGCCATCTGTCCGCTCGGTGCCCACTTCGCCGCACCACGCCGCAGAGCCCGCGAGGCCCGCCGCAGGCCCTCCCGGGCCCGAGGCTCCCCGCCGCGCCTCTCCTTCGTCCCTGCCGCCTCGGGCGCTTCGCGCCGCCACCGACCCTCGCCGGAACGCCGCCGTAGTGCAGCACCGGACTTGGCTCCAGTCATCACCGACCCTCGCCGGAGTCCGCCCCCGTCGCCCCTTCGTTTCCTAGCCGCCGTCCAGCTCGCCTCCCCCTCGATCCGGCCCCGGGGAGCCGAGCCCCGCCGGATCCGGTGCTCCTTGGCCTCCCTACCTCGCCGCACCCTGCCGGAATCCTCCATCGCCGCCATCGCCATGGATCGGGAGGAACTTTTCCAAGATCTTTCAAATTCATTTCATTGTTGATTCAACTTTTATATTCTTCTTTATTCCGGTGCCTCAATAAGTCTTGGTGGTGTTCTCATCGTCTTTCTCAAACATTTGAAGACCGAAGAAGAGTTTCTCTTTAATCTTGCTCCATTCTCTTCAAGATTCGTGATTCTAGCTTGTTGCCATCCTCTCGTAATTGTTTTGATCGTGAGAATTCTTTTCACCCTTCCGGAGCATTTTAAGAGTCTTCTCAGTTTGTTATCCGGAGTCCATCAATTCAGGTTTATTCATTCTCAGTTGTCAGTTATCATTCTCCTATCTTACCGATGCAGCGTTCAAGTGATCTCTAATCGGTCCATGATCTATTATATTCACTTGTATCTAAATTTTCTCAAGCATCTTCGTCCATTTGCTAATTCTTCCCGGTGTTTCTTTATCCTTACATTGTTCATAACCAATTCTTATGGTGGTTCATTCAAGAGTTTTCCTTCCTTTGTGTATCATATCTATGCATTCGTGCTTTTCAAATTGTACCAGTGGTTCGTTGAAGACGTTCTCAAGTTTACGTTATATCTCTCTTAATCCTTGATACGAGAATAAGTAGTGTGCCAAATCCATTGATTGTCATCAATTAAAATGGTGAAGGATACGCATATCATAATTCTTATTCTTGTTTCATCCTAATGATTAATTCTTATTCCGGAGGCCCTTCAAACTCTCGGTTTCATTTGTTTCATCTTCTCTTTTTCCCGGAGTTCCAAGCTCTAATTATCACGGAGATCTGTCTAAATCGTTGCAAGGATTCACCTTGTGTTTCCAATTTCTCTTTCTTTTCATTCTTTTGTTTACCGGAGTTCTTCTTGGAGGTTCTACATAATGGTCCATCATGGATTTAATTCCTTTTCGAAGTGTTCATCGAGATTCTTTTCAAAGGAGTTCTAGCTTTCTTCTTCTTGCTATCCGGAGTGCAATTCTGTCTTCCATATTCTTGGAGGTGGTATTATGTCATTTTGATAATTTGAGTCATGTTTTCATGATTCACATGTGGTCAAGAATGAGATATTTTAAATCCATCAACCTCCTCGTTGGGTTATCTTGGGTTATATTTCACCAAAAGCCTTTCCTAAGGATTGTTGCTATAATTGTTCTCATATATGATCCAAGTTCTTCATATATCCTTCCGGTGATAAGCTTTCTCGTCTCCTTGTTCATATCAATCCAATTCTTTTTCCGTGAGTGGCAGGTTGTCATCTCTTAATTTGGGATGTACCCCACAAGACCATATCAAGCTTATTCTTTCGTTGTTGGTTTTCCAACAATTCCATTCTAGCATTTGTTGTAAGCATGCTCTCGTTTTCACTTCGTTCATTCCATTCTTATTTTTGTTCCGGAGGCATTGTGATGCTGCTTTCTTCAACCATCATCTCGTTTTGTCAAATATCATGTTCGTTTTGTGTTATCCATTTTACCGGAGTGTCGTGCCCTCTTTTCAAGTATTTTCTCATCTTATCAAGTTATTATTAAATTCCTTTTCTTTTCAACCGGAGTGCTGCTCGAAGTTGTTCCTCCTCGTTGCTCTCCCCTACCGGAGTGTTTTCAACTTTGTCTTCCTCGTTGCATTCTTTCTTTCAATTTTTTCAACCTTTCAAGGTTCGTAGTTTCACTCATTTGTCAAAGAAGCAACTTAGTTTTACCTCTTCTCTTTTCTCTTCCGTTTGCCCCTCCGGTGCCATTCTAGATCTCGGGACGAGATCCTCTCGTAGTGGTGGAGTGTTGTAACGCCCCGAGACCGATGTGCCAGGTGTCGTCCAGTTATTCGCTGTTGTTGCCTTGTCATTGCTTGCGTGTCATGCATTGCATATCATGTCATCGTGTGCATTTCATTTGCATACGTGTTCGTCTCATGCATCCGAGCATTTTCCCCGTTGTTCGTTTGCGTTCCGGCGCTTCGTTCTCCTCCGGTGGTCATTTCTACCTTTCTTTCATGTGTGGGGATTAAACATTTCCGGATTGGACCGAGACTTGCCAAGCGGCCTTGGTTTACTATCGGTAGACCGCCTGTCAAGTTTCGTATCATTTGGACTTCGTTTGATACTCCAACGGTTAACCGAGGGACCGAGAAGGCCTCGTGTGTGTTGCAGCCCAACACCCTTCCATTTTGGCCCAAAACCCACCTAACTCTGCTCCATCATCTCGGTCGTTCGATCACGATCGCGTGGCCGAAAACCGCACCTCATTTGGACTCTCCTAGCTCCCTCTATGCCTATATATACAACCCCCCTCCGAAATTCACGGTTCATTCTTCCCCTAACCCTAAAAATTCTCAGATCCGCGCCGCCGGACGAAATCCCCACCTTCACCGGACATGTCCGCGCCCCTCCACGCCGCTCCAGCCAACCAGAGGCTGCCACGTCACCTCGCCGCCGCCGCTAGCCAACCAGCGCGCGCCATCTGTCCGCTCGGTGCCCACTTCGCCGCACCACGCCGCAGAGCCCGCGAGGCCCGCCGCAGGCCCTCCCGGGCCCGAGGCTCCCCGCCGCGCCTCTCCTTCATCCCCGCCGCCTCGGGCGCTTCGCGCCGCCACCGACCCTCGCCGGAACGCCGCCGTAGTGCAGCGCCGGACTTGGCTCCGGTCATCACCGACCCTCGCCGGAGTCCGCCCCCGTCGCCCCTTCGTTTCCCAGCCGCCGTCCAGCTCGCCTCTGCCTCGATCCGGCCCCGGGGAGCCGAGCCCCGCCGGATCCGGTGCTCCTTGGCCTCCCTACCTCGCCGCACCCTGCCGGAATCCTCCATCGCCGCCATCGCCATGGATCGGGAGGAACCGATCCACCTGGTTCCTCTCGTCGCCGTCGACCTTCCGCGTGGGCCGCGCCCTCCCGAAGGCCCAGCTCGCCTGCGCCCCCGCATCCAGCCCAGCTCCCTCCGTTGACCGCGCCCGCGTGGGCCGGCCCAATCATCCTCCCCGCGGTCCAGCCTCGCTCGGCCTCCTCCCCGGCTTCCTTCGCCAGATCCGCCGGCCTCTCTCTGCAGATGGGCCAAGGCCCAGGGTGAGCCGACCCCCAGCGCCCCCTCCTCAATTTTTTTTCTCTGTTGGGCTTGCCCAGTTTCAGCCCGATCATGTTTTTTTTCTCGTCCTGTGATTTTGTCTAATATTCCAGAGATTGCAGTTTTGCAGAATAGTCCCCCTAGTTCATGCATTTAATAACTCACCAACCGTGCATCGGATTAAAATAAGTTATATATGAAACTTGCTCAGAATTTTGTGTAGATTAATAATATCCAACTTTCATCCATGTTTGAAATGTCTAAAATGATGTTTGCATTAATTTGCTCCTATGCCATGTTAAAATGATTTAATTCATAACTAAATAACCGTAGCTCGAAATCTAACAAACTTTATATGTAAATGGGGTAGAAAAATGCCTAGTTTAACATGGTGGCTTTACTTTGCATGTTTAAAAACTATAAAATTATGTTTAGGGCAGAACAGTACCAAACCTAATATATGCATATGAGGAGTTTCCGGAATTGTTGTTCGTTGCTTCCGGCCTCATTTAACCTTGACTAGATAGGTAGTTTACATTTGCTTCACCTCTTGCCATGTTAATCAACATTTAATATTGTTGGGTACATAAACGAGATCAAACTAAATAATTGATGTGGTGCTCTGTCAATATGCATCCCGATGCATATTGAGCTCCACTTAATTTGTAGGATTGCTTGTGCATTTTGCCATGCCATGCCTCATTAAACCGGACATGCATCATACTCGTTTGAGCATCATGCCATGTTGATGTGTTGGTTGTTTACTATGTTGTTTGCTTCTTTCCGGTGTGCTTCTTCGGGTTGTTTCCGACAACGTCGCGTTTGTGAGGAACCGTTCGTCTTCGTCCGTTTGTCTTCTTCATGGACTCGTTCTTCTTCCTTGCGAGATTTCAGGCAAGATGATCATACCCTCGAAATCACTACTATCTTTGCTATGCTAGTTTGCTCGCTCTTTGCTATGCCAATGCTACGATGCCTACCATTTGCTTGTCAGCCTCCCAAATTGCCATGTCAAACCTCTAACCCGCCATGTCCTAGCAAACCGTTGATTGGCTATGTTACCGCTTTGCTCAGCCCCTCTTATAGCGTTGCTAGTTGCAGGTGAAGATAGGAGATGTTGTTCCTTGTTGGAACATGTTTACTTGTTGGGATATCGCATTATATCTTATTTAATTAATGCATCTTTATACTTGGTAAAGGGTGGAAGGCTCGGCCTTATGCCTGGTGTTTTGTTCCACTCTTGCCGCCCTAGTTTCCGTCATATCGGGGTTATGTTCCCGGATTTTGCGTTCCTTACGCGGTTGGGTTATAATGGGAACCCCTTGACAGTTCGCTTTGAATAAAACTCCTCCAGCGAGGCCCAACCTTGGTTTTACCATTTTCCACCTAGCCTCTTTTTCCCTTGGGTTAGGCCAGCCCAAGGGTCATCTTATTTTAACCCCCCCGGGCCAGTGCTTCTCTAAGTGTTGGTCCAACCCAGAGCACCATGCAGGGCCATCCCTTGGCAACTTGGGTTACGTCGGCTCCTGTACGCTTAGCTTATCCGGTGTGCCCTGAGAACGAGATATATGCAGCTCCTATCGGGATGTCGACGCATCGGTGGTCTTGCTGGACTTGTTTTACCATTGTCGAGGATGTCTTGGAGTACCGGGATACCGAGTCTGATCGGAATGTCTCGGGAGGAGGTCTATTCCTTCGTTGACCGTGAGAGCTTGTGATGGGCTAAGTTGGGACACCCCTGCAGGGTTTTGAACTTTCGAAAGCCGTGCCCGCGGTTATGGGCAGATGGGAATTTGTTAACGTCCGGCTGTAGAAAACCTAAAGTTGACCTTAATTAAAATACATCAACAGCGTGTGTAACCGTGATGGTCTCTTTCCGGCGGAGTCCGGGAAGTGAACACGGTTGTTGGAGTTATGCTTGACGTAGGTTGTTAAAGGATCACTTGTTGATCATAGATTTCTCGATCGTGCTTTTCCTTCTCTTCTCGCTCTCTTTTGCATTTGGTAGCCACCATATATGCTAGTCGCGTGCTGCAGCTCCACCTCATACCTTTACCTTACCCATAAGCTTAAATAGTCTTGATCGCGAGGGTGTGAGATTGCTGAGTCCCCGTGACTCACAGATACTTCCAAAACCAGCTTGCAGGTGCCGATGAGCCCGCGCAGATGACGCAACCAAGCTCAGGAGGAGCTCGTTGAAGATCTTGTCCTTTGTGTTGTTTCGTTCTAGTTGATCAGTAGTGGAGCCCAGTTGGGGTCGATCGGGGACCTTTGTCGCATTTGGGGTTCTTCTTTTATTTTGGTTCCGTAGTCGGACCTTGATTGTATCTGGATGATGTAATGTTTATTCATGTAATTATGTGAAGTGGCGATTGTAAGCCAACTATGTATCTTTCCCTTATGTATTACATGGGTTGTGCGAAGATTACCTCACTTGCGACATTGCTTTCAATGCGGTTATGCCTCTAAGTCGTGCTTCGACACGTGGGAGAGATAGCCGCATCGAGGGCGTTACATGCTTGGCCCTCGTCATCTTTCCTGCTTCACAGGCACCGCATAAGTGATCCTTCTTGAACTTGACGCCCTCGATGCCTATGACATGCTTCTTCTTTGCAAGGGTGTGGAGGTTCCTCATGCCAGCATGCCCTAGCCTTCGATGCTAGAGCCAGCATTCAGGAGCTTTTGCTAGAAGACATACTGCAAGTTGTGGTCCTGTTGAGAAATCTACCACGTACAAATCATCTTTCCAATACCCTTCAAACACTAGAGATTTGTCAGATTCCATTAGTACAAGGCAACGATATTTTCCAAACATCACAATCATGTTTAAATCACAAAGCATTGAGACAGACATTAAGTTGAAACCAAGGGATTCAACAAGCATGACTTTATCCATGTGTTGATCCTTTGAGATTGCAACTCTACCTAGACCCAATACCTTGATTTTACCAGTGTCAGCAGATGTGATGTGACTTTTGTCAGATGGACGTAAAGTTGAGTCCATGAGAAGACTTCGCTTGCCAGTCATGTGATTTGTACACCCACTATCAATAATCCATTCTGAAGCAGCTGGTGTCGTACCCTACAGTGCAGTTAGGGGGATAGGCTTCACGAAGAGAATTGTGAAGCAAAAACACTTGACGAACTAGTGGATTATTAAAGTTTAGATCGAGATTAGGACTGATAGGGCAAGTTGCAAGCGATTTAGGAACAAAGTACATAATAAGACCATTTGGCCATTTGATCTTGCGCCCTACAAGATGTTTAAGGTCCCCAGCAATAGTGTCAGACGATTTTGGTTTTCGGCTGGAGACCTTTCCCTGCAAAAGAGAGTTAAGCTTTCTTAGCCACCCACATCTTCAAGGGTGGCTTCGAAGCAATGAGTCTAAGTGCAGCATCTGAGAACTTTGGCTTTGGATCCCTAGCAAAAAGTCTTGCAGGTGGACAATAGTACTCATAAGAATAAGTATAATAGTTCTTGGTCTTATGAACATGGCGGTTTGATGAACCACGCTCATATTCATAGGCCTGAGTATGGCTTCCCTGCAAAACATTTGCATTAGTGCGACTCAGGTGAGTCCTCTGTCTGTATGAAGTCTTTGGACCGTATGAAGCCTGTGGTCTGGGGTTTGTATTCTTCACCTGTGGTGTCATGATGACATTCACAGGAAGATTCTCCAAACACCTTTTCGGCACCCAGACCTTCTTCATAGGCGGCCCATTCCTGCAGTTAGTACCAATATACCTGGCAAACACTTCACCATTCTGATTCTTAAATAGTTTATAGTTTGCATCAAAGGATTCATCAATAACAATGGGATTAGCACAAGTGAAGCCAGATAGGGTGGATGGATCCGCTTAAGGTTCCTTTGAAGCAACCCATGTGGTTTTGGGGTACTGCTTAGGTTTCCAGTAAGAGCCATCAGCATTCATTTTCCTTTCGAACCCAACACGCTCTTTCCTAGGGTTTCGGTTCAGGATCTGCCTTTTGAGGACATCACATAGTGTCTGATGCCCTTTGAGACTTTTGTACATCCCTGTTTCAAGCAGTGTCTTCAACCTAGCATTCTCATCAGCAATAGCAGTGGTATCCTCAGCAGAGGGGTTAGTTATCACATCAACAGTTGAAGATATTGCAATAGTAGCAGCAGTAGAACATTCATCAACAGAAGTAGCGTTATCACGCTCAATGCATTTAAGACATGGTGGTTCAAATCCTTCCTGAGCTGAACTGATCTGTTCGGCGTGAAGTGACTCATTTTCCTTTTGAAGATCTTCATGAGCCGCTCTCAATTTCTCAAGATCTTGCTTACTTTGAAGATAGTCATAGGAAAGCCTTCCATGAGTTGTTGAGAGCGTTTCATGACGACTTTCAAGTTCCTCATACTTAACGTGAAGATTTTTTATGTCTTCAATTAAGGACTGAGATCGAGTCATTTCAGCGTCTAACAGATCATCGCTTTTGTCTAACAATTTTTGAATGTGTTCCATAGCTTTCTGTTGTTCAGTTGCAATTTTAGCAATTGTTTTGTAGCTGGGTTTGGAACCACAATCAGAGTCATCGTCACTAGATGTTTGATAGTGAGTAGTGCCTGTGTTTACCTTGGCACCGCATGCCATGAAGCAGTAGGAAGGAGCGGAGTAGTCCTTGTCATTTGCATCGGTGTCGGTGATGAAGTCATTGTCTTCAGTGTTGAAGATGGACTTGGCAACGTATGCTGTAGCCAGACTCGCAACGCCAGAATCGGACTCCTCCTTAGACTCCACCTCCGCCTCCTCCGAAGCGGACTCCTCCTCTAAATCCATTTCCTTGTCGACAAACGCACGTGCCTTGCCAGATGAGCTTTTCTTGTGTGATGAAGACTTTGAGGAGGACTTGGAAGAAGACTTTGAGTATTTCTTCTTCTTCTTGTCATCAGAATCATACTCCTTGCTCTTCTTTTTCTTCTTGTTCTCAATGTCCCATTGCGGACACTCAGAGATGTAGTGGCCAGGTTTCTTGCACTTGTGGCATGTTTTCTTCTTGTAGTCATGAGCAGAAGCTTCATCATTACTTGACCTTGATTGTGAAGACTTTCTGAAGCCTTTCTTCTTGGTGATTTTTTGGAACTTCTTCACAAGCATAGCAAGCTCCTTTCCAATGTCTTCAGGATCATCAGAACTGCTGTCAGATTCTTCTTTAGATGAGGAGACGGCTTTTGCCTTCAAGGCACGAGTTCGCCCATAGTTGGGACCGTAGATGTCTCTTTTCTCAGAAAGCTGAAACTCGTGTGTGTTGAGCCTCTCAAGTATGTCAGACGGATCAGTGTCTTGAAATCAGGACGTTCTTCAATCATCAGGGCTAGGGTGTCAAACGAACTGTCAAGTGATCTCAGGAGTGTCTTGACGACTTCATGCTTGGTGATCTCTGTAGCGCAGAGGGCTTGAAGCTCATTTGTGATGTCAGTGAGTCGATCAAACATGAGCTGGACATTCGCATTGTCATTTCTCTTGAAGCGGTTGAAGAGGTTGCGAAGGACACCGATTCTCTGATCTCTCTGGGTTGAGACGCCTTCGTTGACCTTGGAGAGCCAGTCCCAGACTAGCTTAGATGTTTCCAAAGCACTCACGCGGCCATACTGTCCTTTGGTCAAATGACCACAGATGATATTCTTGGCAGTAGAGTCTAGTTGAACGAACTTCTTGACATCAGTAGCAGTGACACCTTCTCCAGCCTTGGGAACACCGTTCTTGACGACATACCATAGGTCAACATCAATGGCTTCAAGATGCATGCGCATCTTATTCTTCCAGTAGGGATATTCAGTTCCATCGAAGACGAGGCACGCAACAGAGACTTTAATTATCCCTGCAGTCGACATAGCTAAAACTCCAGGTGGTTAAACCGAATCACACAGAACAAGGGAGTACCTTGCTCTGATACCAATTGAAAGTGCTAGTGATCGACTAGAGGGGGGGTGAATAGGCAATTTTTATGGAAGTCTTCAACACATGGAAGTTTCGAAGACAAACGATAGAAATAAACCTATTACCATGCAGCGGAAGGTAGACTACACTAGGCAAACCATAGTCAAGTATTCAATGAAGTGAAAGCACAATGACTAATAGCAGCTAGGCAGTAAGGATCAGGTAGGAAGATATTGTGAAGCCAATCAGAACAAGAAGTCACTCAGTGAAGACAAAAGATAATGCAATCATACAATGACTTCACAAGGACCAACAGTAAGTAAAGGGAAGGGAAGGATGAAACCAATGACTCGTTGAAGACAATGATTTGTTGGACCAGTTCCAACTGTTGTGACAATTGTATGTCTGATTAGGGCAGCTAGGTATTTAAACCTGAGGACACACAGTCCCGGACACCCAGTCCTAAACACGCAACTCAGGACACCCAGTCCTCACCGTATTCCCCTTGAGCTAAGGTCACACAGACCTCGCCCAATCACTCTGGTAAGTCTTCAAGGTAGACTTCCAAACCTTCACAGACTTCGTTCACCGACGATCCACAATGGCTCTTGGATGCTCAGAACGCGACGCCTAACCGGCTGGAGGATTCACAGTCCTCAAGTGTAATAGTCTTCAGATCACACAGATAAGAAGACTTAAGTGATGCCTAACACTCTTTGGCTCTGGGTGGTTAGGGCTTTATCCTCTCAAGGAATTCTCTCTCAAAGGCTTCGAGGTGGGTTGCTCTCAAACGACAAAAGCCGTACTTTAACTCTGAGCAGCCAACTGTTCATGGTTGTAGGGGGTGGGCTATTTATAGCCACTAGGCAACCCAACCTGATTTGTTTGAAATGACCCTGGGTCACTAAGGAACTGACACGTGTTCCAACGGTCAGATTTCAAACACACACGGCAACTTTACTTGGGCTACAAGCAAAGCTGACTTGTCCAACTCTGAACAAGATTCGCTCTCATAGTCTTCACTCGAAGACATAGGATTTTGGTTAAGCATCACTTCACTCATTCTGACTGGTTTTCTTGGACCCCACTTAACAGTACGGTGGTTCCTATGACTCAACAAAGAAGAAAAAGAACTATGAAAGATCTAAGTCTTCGCGCTCCATAGTCTTCATGCGATGTCTTCTCTTGTCATAGTCTTCAATGTGAATGTCTTCACATACCACCTTTGACTTCAATGTCTTCCTACATTTTTAGGGTCATCTCTGGTAGCAAAACGAATCAATGAGGGACTTCTACCTGTGTTATCCTGCAATTCTCACAAACACATTAGTCCCTCAACTAGGTTTGTCGTCAATACTCCAAAACCAACTAGGGGTGGCACTAGATGCACTTACACTACCATATCGGTAACTTCATTCAAGAAGATGGATAATACAATGCCAAGGTTCACATGCAAACATGCCAAAGTGAAAACCTAAAGAACATCATGCCGTTGCATTGCCATTGTGACTAAGGATTTAGTCCCTAGCTAGGAAACATAACATGATTGTCTGCCAAACAAAATAAATTTATCTTAACTGGAATATGGGCCGCCGAACACCTATGAACTGGTTAGGACGTGCCCTTGCACCATCTTCAAATAAAGGGACCTGACTGAGAATTTGCCAGAAGAATAATGTGGCCACAAGATCTGATCTAGAGTCTCCTAGAGGGAAGAAAAAGGGCAGTGAGGTCTTGCCAGTTTGTCATCTTTTTTGGATACGAAAACTGTCGTAGACCAAGGTCCAATTTTTAGTCATGAGGGGGCCTCTTGGTTGGCACAATAGATTAACAGAACTAGGAAAGAACGACTAGGTGGCCATTCCCCTACCACCAATAAAAGGGTCGAACTAAGTTCCCTAAGCCAACCTCAAACTTGATCAAGCCGCAAAATTCCTCACAAAATTTCATCAAATACTTCCAAAATTGAATTGAGAACCTCCCCTAGAATTAGCATTGAGTAGCGCAATGTTAGGAAAATATTAGCTTTGAGAATCTGAAGCCAGACAAAATGTGGGGAATTGTGATGAACGTGCCACCACCACTTCATGATTAAGCACTTATTCATAATTGATGTGTTCATAATGCTCAAATATCCATTGGTTTTGGGTCTACACATAATAATACAATTAACTACCCTATATTTCTTGTTATCAACATTGTTCTAGTAGAAAGCACTACGATTTCTATCAAAACTAGCATGATTCCATCCAAAGATCAGATAGAAACTCATGATGTAGGTAGGAAAGCAAGAGAGGCAAGAATTAATAATGATGACTTTTCCTCCATGGGCATTATGGTGTTGCGCCAACGAGCCACATGAGTTCCAGCCTTGAGCATAGTAGGGCAAAAATTCACCGTTGTAAGTTCAAACAATGATAATAGAATCCCAAGATACTTGGTTGAGAAGGAGCCCAGCCTACAATCCACAAGGTTGGTGTTGCAAGTACATTCAGGAGGACGACACCCAAGGACAAAGGCCACACCCTTGTTGACACTAGTGGAAAACCAGCTAGCCACAACTTTAGTTGGTGGCGCGCCATTTTTCATCAACGCCAGCACTATTTGAAAAAATAATGCTGGCGTGGGCATAATTAGCACGTCAGCTTTACATGTTTAGTGTTGGCGTAGCTTTTTCTAGACACGCCACAAATTTGTTGGCATATGTACTCACTGTTTGGAATATAGTGGTGGCGTTGGTTTTGTATGCACGCCATAGTTAATTTGTTAGTGTTGGCGTTTGTTTTCTATGCACTCCAGAAATAGTTTCCCATTTTATCAAGTATTTTAAGTATTTAATGATTATACTAGTCACAAAATATGTACTCATCATTAATTTTAGCGTTTTTTATCAATTTAGGACTTTTATTTCTTTATCACCAGTTCAAATTTTAAGTCTTTTATTTTGTCAAGTCTTTTTTTATTTGGGTTGTTATTAGCTATGGCGTTGCTCTTTGGTCCCACACCAGCAATAGCCCACCTGAGTCAACTTAGTAAAAGACCTAACTCACCGCCCTCTCTCATTTCACACCCCATCCCGCCCGTATACAACTCCCCTCGACCAAAGCCGCCGCCACCGCCTCGTCCTAGCCCCGTCGCCCCCCTCACCGACACCAAGGTTCGATCCACTACTCCTCCCATCGCATCTCCTTCCTCTCCACTCCCGTGTCCTTCGTCCGCGGACATGCCACATGGGATCCATTGGGATTCATGTAGTTGATTTAGGGGATTGCTTTAATTTGTGTAGAAATTTTAGTGATTATCCCGATTGCTAGTGTGTAGAATCCAAAGTTAGTTGCATGGATTGCTTTGTGTAGAAATTTTAGTGATAATCTGATTGCTATTGTGTAGAATCCGATATTTATACTGCATTTTGATTAGAAATATTTTGAGTGTCTAGATTATTAGAAATAAATAAAATGAACTCCTATAATTACTAGTGTAGAATTTGTTTATTTGTGTCTCCCTCAATGGATTTTGTTTATTTGTGTATACAATTACTAATGTAGAATTATATACTTAGTTTCCAATATATTTTGTGTAAAATGAACTTCAATTATGTTTAGTAGAAATTGATTTACTAGTGTACAAACTGATTATATACTTAGTTTCAATTATATTTTGTGTAGAATGGCGCAGTCGCCACCATGTCTAGTGTGCAAGTCAAGGTGTACAACCAACCTTGCAAGTGGCATGCTGTTTGGCATGTACTTCCAGCCGTGCTTTGTTCCTGCAGCGGTAACGCATTACATGAACCTTCTAACATTTAGTTCTTTTGTTTTTCTTGCTATTTCCAGTAATTAAATGTGTTTATTTTTTGGTTTTTCTTACACAGATCGTCCCTTGCAATGTGAGATTGGAGTTCAATGACCTTATTACCCAAGAAACTGTGATCTCCGATGCTCTTGGGGGGGAGGGGGGCCCTAAACTATGGAGGTCCACAAGGGACGAAAGATATCCCAGATTGGAGGAGATGAATGTGATCGTTTCATCGCCCATATTTATCTCACTGGGGGTGAACTGACCAGCTTCTCCTTCAGAAGATAAACTCCAAGGCTGGCTGCTATCTACCTCAACTCGAAGGACGAAAATGATGAGGACCCACTTGTGAAGCCATCCATGCCCAAGGAATTAGGCTAAGTGAGGACGAATCGGGCAACCTCTGGTTCATACTTCCTCCACCTGTTGACTACGTCGGGATGACATCCGTGACCTGCCTGACAAGGACACATGTTAACCTCCATGTCATGGTATGTTACTTAGTGTAGAAATTTGATAAGCTTAGTGTAGAATTTGATGATATACTTAGTGTGTGTAGTAATGTGGTATGCTTAGTGTACTAATGTTATGATATGCTTAGGGTGTAGTAATGTGATATGCTTAGTGTAGAACTTGAGGATATGCTTAGTGTGTAATAATGTCATATGCTTAGTGTAGAATGTGATGATATGATTAGTGTGTAGTAATGTGACATGCTCATTTATCACATATATTTTTTAAGAAATTACCTAGGAGGTTAAGTGAGAGAGGTGTCATCGAGCCGGATGAAGCAGGCATTGCTGGACTATGCCTTGCCGCAAGAGGCTCTATCACCAACTGTGCTTACGCAATGGACACGTACAGTTGTACTGTCTTTAGCGCCGTGGGGTGAGGACCCACAAGTATAGGGGATCTATTGTAGTCCTTTAGGTAAGCAAGAGTGTTGAACCCAACGAGGAGCAGAAGGAAATGACTAGCGGTTTTCAGCAAGGTATTCTTTGCAAGAACTGAAATTATTGAAAACAGATAGTTTTGTGATAAGATAATTTGTAACGTCTAACAAGTAACAAGTGTAACTAAGGTGCAGCAAGGTGGCCCAATCTTTTTGATAGCAAAGGATAAGACTGGAGGAACTCTTATATAAAACAAAGCGCTCCCGAGGACACATGGGAATTATTGTCAAGTTAGTTTTCATCATGCTCATATGATTCGCGTTCGTTACTTTGATAATTTGATATGTGGGTGGATCAGTGCTTGGGTGCTGTCCTTACTTGGACAGGCCTCCCACTTATGATTAACCCCTCTCCTAAGCATCCTCAACTACAAAATAAGAATTAAGATAAATCTAACAATAGCATGAAACATGTGGATCCAGATCAGCCCCTTATGAAGTAACGCGTAAACTAGGGTTTAAGCTTCTGTCAATCTAGCAACCCATCATCTACTTATTACTTCCCAATGCCTTCCCCTAGGCCCAAATCATGGAGAAGTGTCATGTATCCGACTTTCACATAACACCACTAGAGGAAAGACAACATACATCCCATCAAAATATCGAACGAATACCAAATTCACATGATTACTTATAACAAGACTTCTCCCGTGTCCTCAAGAAAAACCTTAACTACTCACAAAGAATATTCATGTTCATAATCATAGGGGTATTGAATATCATTAAGGATCTAAACATATGATCTTCCACCGAATAAACCAACTAGCATCAACTACAAGGAGTGATCAACACTACTAGCAACCCATAGGTACCGGTTTTGAGACAAAGATCGAGTACAAGAGATGAACTAGGGTTTGAGAGGCGATGGTGCTGGTGAAGATGTCGATGGAGATTGGCCCCCTCTCGATGGGAGGATCGTTGGTGATGACGATGGCTTCGATTCCCGCCCCCCCCCCCCGAAGGGAAGTTTCCATGGCAGAACAGCTCCGCCAGAGCCCTAGATTGCGTCTGCCAAGGTTGCGCCTCGAGACGGTGGCGCTTCGTCCCGAAAGCTTCCTGATGATTTTATCCAGGTCAAGACGCTTCATATAGCAGAAGATGGTCACCGGAGACTTGCCAAGGGGCCCATAAGCCCTAGGGGCGCGCCCATAGGCTTGTGGACACATGGTGGGTCCCCTCTGGTATTTTCTTCATCCAATATTTCTTATATATTCCAAAATAATTCTCCGTAAATTTTTAGGACTTTTGGAGTTGTGCAGAATGGGTCTCTCAAATTTGCTCCTTTTTGGTCTAGAATTCCAGCTGTTGGCATTCTCCCTCTTTATGTAAACCTTGTAAAATAAGAGAGAAAAGGCATAACTATTGTACCATGATGTGTAATAAAAACCCATAATGCAATAAATATCAACATAAAAGCATGATGCAAAATGGACGTATCAACTCCCCCAAGCTTAGACCTCGCTTGTCCTCAAGAGAAACCGAAATCAATAATCATGTCCACATGTTTAGAGATAGAGGTCTCGATAAAATAAAATACGTACACGAGGGCATCATGATCATCTTTAAAACAACAACATATATTGTCATATAATTTCTTATGCTGAAGTAACAATTTGTTCACAAGGTAAAGTAGGAATTAGAAACTTTATTCAAACTAAAAAACTATGATCTCAGTCATTGAAGCAATTGCAATTTATCATAATATCAGAAAGAGTCAATCTAAGAGCTTTTGTATAGAAAGTCCACATACTCAACCCTATTTTGTTCTTTTATAATTGCTAACACTCACGTCATACTTATGAGATCAAAGCCTCTGTCGGACACAGAGAAAGATAGGGGCTTATAGTTTCGCTTCCCAAACTTTTACCTCGAGGGTAATGTCAACAACAATACTTTATGATAACCTACATCTGAGTGGGTATATATATGGATCTTTCCCCAACATATAGTGCTTGCCAAAAAGAAAAAGTGTAAAAAGGAAAGGTGAAGATCACCATGACTCTTGTATAGAGGTAGAAGGTAAAAGTAAAATATAGGCCCTTCGCAGAGAGAAGCAGAGGTTGTCATGCACTTTTATGGTTGGATGCACAAAATCTTAATGGAAAAGAACATCACTTTATATTTCCGCTTGTGATAAAGAACTTTATTATGCAGTCTATCGCTTTTATTTCTTCCATATCACAAGTCCGTATAAAGTTTATTTTCTTCACACCAAAATATCATACATATTTAGAGAGCAATTTTTATTGCTTGCATCGATGACAACTTACTTGAAGGATCTTACTCAATCCATAGGTAGATATAATGGATTCTCATGGCAAAACTAGGTTAAAGGATGTTTGGATGCACAAGTAGTATCTCTACTTGGTGCAAATGATTTGGCTAGCATAGGAGGGGAAACAAGCTCAACATGTTGGAGGATCCATGACAATATAACTTCTATTCGGATATAAGAAAGCATAACCCATTCTGTTGTCTTCCTTGTCCATCATCAACCTTTTAGCATGTAATATTTTAATGAGTGCTCACAATCACAAAAGATGTCCAAGATAGTATATTTATATGTGAAACCTCTCTTTCTTTATTACTTCCTATTAATTGCAACAATGACCAAAACTATGTTTGTCAACTCTCAACAAATTTTATTTATCATACTCTTTGTTGGGGATATCTACCGACATATGCCAGGGGGTGGCTTATCATGTTTGCGGATAGGAGTATGTCGTCGGGCCCTGGAAGCGGGAGTGAGCGAGATCTCGAATGCCTACGAGTCTTACCCAGGTTCGGGGCTCGCCACGGAGATAACACCCCTAGTCCCGCTCTACGGGGTCTCCGCATGATGACTATCATCAATAGGTGGCTACAAGGTTGCTCCTTGAGCTGTTCGGCTAGAGGAGGAAGAAGGGCAAGGCTAGCTCCTTTCACTCACTAGCTATGTGAGTGTATGATGGCTGGGGTGTTGAACCCTTTGCATGGGTGAATCTAGGGGTTTATATAGGCCTACCCCCAGGGGTACAATGGTAATCCGTCCAGTGTAGGACTCATATGACAGTGCCTCTGGACGCTGGCTTCTCCACCGGCTGCTGGGGCCCGTGATACGTCTCCAACGTATCTATAATTTTTTATTGTTCCATGCTATTATATTATCTGTTTGGGATGTTTAATGGGCTTTAATATGCTCTTTTCTATTATTTTTGGGACTAACCTATTAACCGGAGGCCCAGTGCCAGTTTCTGTTTTTTTGCCTATTTTAGAGTTTTGCAGAAAAGGAATACCAAACGGAGTCCAAACGGAATGAAACCTTCACGATGATTTTTCTTGGACCGAAAGCAATCCAGAAGACTTGGAGTCGAAGTCTGGAACTCCACGAGGAAGCAACGAGGCAGGAGGGCGTGCCCCCACCCTCGTGGGCCCCTCTAGCTCCACTGACGTACTTCTTTCACCTATATATACTCTTATACCCTAGAAACATTAGGGAGAGCCACAAAACCACTTTTCCACCGTCACAACCTTCTGTACCCGTGAGATCCCATCTTGGGGCCTCTTCCGATGATCTGCCGGAGGGGGAATCGATCACGGATGGCTTGTACATCAACACCATTGCCTCTCTGATGAAGCGCGAGTAGTTTACCGCAGACCTTCGGGTCCATAGTTATTAGCTAGATGGATTCTTCTCTCTCTCTCTTTGATTCTCAATACAAAGTTCTCCTCGATGTTCTTGGAGCTCTATTCGATGTAATACTCTTTTGCGGTGTGTTTGTCGAGATCCGATGAATTGTGGATTTATGAACAAGATTATCTATGAATATTATTTGGTTCTTCTCTGAATTCTTATATGCATGATTTGATATCTTTGCAAGTCTCTTCGAATTATGGTTTAGTTTGGCCTAGTAGATTGATCTTTCTTGCAATGGGAGAAGTGCTTAGCTTTGGGTTCAATCTTGCGGTGTCCTTTCCCAGTGACTGTAGGGGGAACAAGGCACGTATTGTATTGTTGCCATCGAGGATAAAAAGATGGGTTTTATATCATATTGCTTGAGTTTATCCCTCTACATCATGTCATCTTGCTTAATGCGGTACTCCGTTCTTATGAACTTAATACTCTAGATGCATGCTGGATAGCGGTCGATGTGTGGAGTAATAGTAGTAGATGCATAATCGTTTCGGTCTACTTGACACGGACGTGATGCCTATATTCATGATCATTGCCTTAGATATCTTCATAACTATGTGCTTTCTATCAATTGCTTGGCAGTAATTTGTTCACCCACCGTAATACATGCTATCTTGAGAGAAGCCACTAGTGAAACCTATGGCCCTCGGGTCTCTTTCCTATTATATTACATCTCTTTTATTTACATCGCATCTCGTTTACTATTTTGCAATCTTTACTTTCCAATCTATACAACAAAAATACCAAAAATATTTACTTTACTATATCTATTAGATCTCACTTTTGCGAGTGACCGTGAAGGGATTGACAACCCCTTTATTGCGTTGGTTGCAAGGTTCTTGATTGTTTGTGCAGGTAGTAGGTGACTTATGCGTTGTCTCCTACTGGATTGATACCTTGGTTCTCAAAACTAAGGGAAATACTTACGCTACTTTGCTGCATCACCCTTTCCTCTTAAAGGGAAAACCAACGCATGCTTAAGAGGTAGCAAGAAGGATTTCTGGCGCCGTTGCCGGGGAGATCTATGCCAAGTCAAGACATACCAAGTACCCACCATAAACTCTTCTCCATCGCATTACACTATTTGCCATTCGCCTCTCGTTTTCCTCTCCCCCACTTCTAAAATGATTTTCGAAAACCTTTGCCTTTTCTTTGCCTTCTTCCCATATGTATCTTTGTTTGTGTTTCCATGTGCCTTCTATTTGCTTGCATCTTTGCTTGCTAAAAATCTATTGATATGGATCCACTTAAAGTGTTCTACTTGGATCATCTTTGATCCTTATGCGCTTGTGCTGAAACCCCAACTAGCCTAGTTGACGGGGAATCTTTAGATGAGCATGCTCATTTTGTGCGTCACCGTTTGCCTGAAAAAAGGGGGACTCTTATGGGATCAAATAAATAGATTGTTGTGTTATGCTTGGAATCTTTGTGAAATGTATGATTTTACTTGTTGCTCTAAGAACCCTAAAAAACACCTCCCCTACCTGAGTTTAATGATAATTAAATCTTATCTTCTTATGCAAAGGGTGTTTATAGTTACTACGATATCAAACAAATTGAAGAATTTGTTGCTTTTAAGGGTGCTTATGAAGTTGCTTCTTTGATTGAAAAGTATGATATTACTCTCTACGAATCTGAAAATTTTGACATACTTAAATATTGATATGAAAACTATGCTCATAATGTCTATGTCAAAGAATTTGTTGAAAGAATGACCGTTGCTTTGGAAGAAAATAATGATATGCATGAATATATAGATAATTATGATTCCAATGATTTGATTGAAATATCCCTTGATGAACATGATGCTTGCTATTCTTGTGGCCATGATGCCAATATTTATGAACATGAATTTGCTATAGTTCCTTATGTTAAACATGAGATCGTTGCTATTGCACCCATACTTGATAGTTCCTTCGATGAAAAGCATGATTGCAATGATGTTACTATAAATTCTCTTAATGTCAATTGTGTTAATGATATGCAAAACCTCAAGCTTGGGGATGCTAGTTTTGCTATGACTACTATTTGTTGCAATGATCATGATTGGGGTGAGTCTTCTTATGATCTTGAAAATTTATTTAAGCTAATATTGAAAGTGGGTTTTGAAGAGTGTCAACTTTAGATCCCACATATTTGGAGAATGTTCAATCTTATGAAGTTTTTGATAAAAGTGGGTTTGGAGAGGTCATGACTTCAGTTAATGTTAATCCCACTATTTTGGAAGAGTGTCAACTTTGCATACATGTGGATCGTGTTAAGAATATGTTTTTTGATAGCTATATTGTTGAATTTTCTTATGATCCTACATGTAATTATCATGAGAGAGGAAAATATGGTTGTAGAAATTTTCATGTTACTAAATTACCTCTCGTTATGTTGAGATTGCTATTGTTTCTTTCCACTTCCTTGCATATGCTAGTTTTTGCTGCCTTGATAATTTGTTTGCCTATAAGATGCCTATGCATAGGAAGTATGTTATACTTAGATGTGTTTGTCACGTGTTTTATGATGCTCTCTTTGTGCTTCAATTCTTGTCTTTCATGTGAGCATCATTGAAATCTCTTCGCCTAGCTAGGGAAGTTAAAGGATAGCGCTTGTTGGGAGCCAACCCATTTTTACTTTTGTTCTTTGCTTTTTGATACTATTTAGTAATAAATTATTCATCTATCTTCTGTTATGATTGTATTTTTTATGTTTTAATTAGTGTTTGTGCCAAGTAAAGCCTTTAGGATCTTCTTGGGTGATAGTTGTTTGATCTTGCTGTAAAAACAGAAACTTTTATGCTCAGGAAATTAATTTTCATTTTTTACCAGAGACCGATAAAATACCTACTCCACTTGCAGTATATCAATATACAAATTTCTCAGGCCATCCTAATTTTTCAGAATTTTTGGAGTTACAGAAGTATTCAAAAGTTACAGATTGCTACAGACTGTTCTGTTTTTGACAGATTCTGTTTTTCGTGTGTTGTTTGCTTATTTTGATGAATCTATGAGTAGTATCAGGGGGTATGAACCATAGAGAAGTTGGAATACAGTAGGTTTAACACCAATAGAAATAAAGAATGAGTTCATTACAGTACCTTAAAGTGGTGGTTTATTTTCTTATACTAACGGAGCTCATCAGATTTTCTGTTGAAGTTTTGTGTTGTGAAGTTTTCAAGTTTTTGGGTAAAGATTTGATGGATTTTAGAATAAGGAGTGGCAAGAGACTAAGCTTGGGAATGCCCAAGTCACCCCAAGGTAAAATTCAAGGACAACCAAAAGCCTAAGCTTGGGGATGCCCCGGAAGGCATCCCCTTTTTCGTCTTCGTCTATCGGTAACCTTACTTGAGGCTATATATTAATTCACCACATGATATATGTTTTGCTTGGAGCATCTTGTATGATTTGAGTTTTTGCTTTTTAGTTTACCACAATCATCCTTGTTGTACACACCTTTTGGGAGAGACACACATGAATCGGAATTTATTAGAATACTCTATGTGCTTCACTTATATCTTTTGAGCTAGATAATTTTGCTCTAGTTCTTCACTTATATCTTTTTAGAGCACGGTGGTGGTTTTATTTTATAGAAATTATTGATCTCTCATGCTTCACTTATATTATTTTGAGATTCTTTTAGAACAACATGGTAATTTGCTTTGGCTACAAAACTAGTCCTAATATGATGGGCATCCAAGATGGGTATAATAAAAACTTTCATATAAAGTGCATTGAATACTATGAGAAGTTTGATTCTTTATGATTTTTTTGAGATATGAAGATGGTGATATTAGAGTCATGCTAGTAGAGTAGTTTTGAATTTAAGAGATACTTGTGTTAAAGTTTGTGATTCCCGTAGCATGCACGTATGGTGAACCGTTATGTGATGAAGTTGGAGCACGATCTATTTATTGATTGTCTTCCTTATGAGTGGTGGTCGGGGACGAGCGATGGTCTTTTCCTACCAATCTATCCCCCTAGGATCATGCGTGTAGTACTTCGTTTTGATAACTAATAGATTTTTGCAATAAGTATATGAGTTCTTTATGACTAATGTTGAGTCCATGGATTATACACACTCTCACCCTTCCACCATTGCTAGCCTCTCTAGTACCGCGCAACTTTCGCCGGTACCATAAACCCACCATTTACCTTCCTCAAAACAGCCACCATACCTACCTATTATGGAATTTCCATAGCCATTCCGAGATATATTGCCATGCAACTTTCCACCGTTCCATTTATTATGACACGCTCCATCATGGTCATATTGCCTTGCATGATCATGTAGTTGACATCATATTTGTGGCAAAGCCACCATTCATAATCCTTTCATACATGTTACTCTTGATTCATTGCACATCCCGGTACACCACCGGAGGCATTCACATAGAGTCATATTTTGTTCTAAGTATTGAGTTGTAAGTAAATAAAAGTGTGATGATCATCATTATTAGAGCATTGTCCTAGTGAAGAAAGGATGATGGGGACTATGATTCCCCCACAAGTCGGGATGAGACTCCAGTAAAAAAAGAGGCCAAACAGAGAGAGGGTCTAAAAAACAAAAACAAAAAAAATGAGAGAAAAAGAGAGAAGGGACAATGCTACTATCCTTTTCCACACTTGTGCTTCAAAGTAGCACCATGATCTTCAGGATAGAGAGTCTCTTATTTTGTCAATTTCATATACTAGTGGGAATTTTTCATTATAGAACTTGGTTTGTATATTCCAATGATGGGCTTCCTCAAAATTCCCTAGGTCTTCATGAGCAAGCAAGTTGGATGCACACCCACTTAGTTTCTTTTGTTGAGCTTTCATACATTTATAGCTCTAGTGCATCCGTTGCATGGCAATCCCTACTCACTCACATTGATATCTATTGATGGGCACCTCCATAGCCCGTTGATATGCCTAGTTGACGTGAGACTATATTCTCCATTTTGTCTTCTCCACAACCACCCCTCTATTCCACCTATAGTGCTATAACCATGGCTAACGCTCATGTATTCCGTGAAGATTGAAAAAGTTTGAGAACATCATAAGTATGAAACAATTGCTTTGCTTGTCTTCGGGGTTGTGCATGGTTAAATATTTTGTGTGATGAAGATAGAGCATAGCTAGACTATATTGTTGGGGAATGCAGTAATTTCAAAAAAAATCCTACGCACACGCAAGATCTATCATGGTGATTGATACGTCCATTTTGCATCATGATTTTATATCGATATTTATTGCATTATGGGATGTTATTGCACATTATGTCACAATACTTATGCCTATTCTCTCTTATTTTACAAGGTTTACATAGAGGGATAATGCCGGCAGCTGGGATTCTGGGATGGAAAAGGAGCAAATATTAGAGACCTATTCTGCACAGCTCCAAAAGTCCTGAAACTTCACGGAAGACGTTTTCAGAATATATAAAAAATACTGAGCGCAAGAAGTTCACCAGGGGGCCACACCCTGCCCACGAGGGTGGGGGGCGCGCCCTACCCCCTGGGTGCGCCCCCTACCTCGTGGGCCACCTGGTGGCCCTCCGATGGCCATCTTCTGCTATATGGAGTCTTTTGATGAGAAAATAATCATAAGCCATCTTTCCGGACGAGACTCCGCCGCCATGAGGCGGAACCTTGGCGGAACCAATCTAGGGCTCTGGCGGAGCTGTTCTGCAGGGGAAACTTCCCTCCGGGAGGGGGAAATCATCGCCATCGTCATCACCAACGCTCCTCTCATCGGGAGAGGGCAATCTCCATCAACATCTTCACCAGCACCATCTCCTCTCCAAACCCTAGTTCATCTCTTGTATCCAATTCTTGTCTCCTAGTTTGGGATTGGTACCTGTGGGTTGCTAGTAGTGTTAATTACTCCTTGTAGTAGATGCTAGTTGGTTTAATTGGTTGAAGATCATATGTTTAGATCCTATATGCATATTAATCCCCCTCTGATTATGAACATGAATATGCTTTGTGAGTAGTTACGTTTGTTCCTGAGGACATGGGAGAAGTCTTGCTATTAGTAGTCATGTGAATTTGGTATTCGTTCGATATTTTGATGAGATGTATGTTGTCTCTCCTCTAGTGGTGTTATGTGAACGTCGACTACATGACACTTCACCATTATTTGGGCCTGGAGGAAGGCATTGGTAAGTAATAAGTAGATGATGGGTTGCTAGAGTGACAGAAGCTTAAACCCTAGTTTATGCGTTGCTTCGTAAGGGCCGATTTGGATCCATATGTTTCATGCTATGGTTAGGTTTACCTTAATACTTTTGTTGTAGTTGCGGATGCTTGCAATAGAGGTTAATCATAAGTGGGATGCTTGCCCAAGTAAGGACAATACCCAAGCACCGGTCCACCCACATACCTAATTATCAAAGTACCAAACGCGAATCATATGAACGTGATGAAACCTAGCTTGACAATATTCCCATGTGTCCTCGGGATCGCTTTACGTCATATAAGAGTTTGTCCAGGCTTGTCCTTTGCTACAAAAAGGATTGGGCCACCTTTCTGCACTTTATTTACTTTTGTTACTTGTTACTCGTTACAAATTATCCTATCACAAAACTATCTGTTACCTATTATTTCAGTGCTTGCAGAGAATACCTTGCTGAAAACCGCTTATCATTTCCTTCTGCTCCTCGTTGGGTTCGACACTCTTACTTATCGAAAGGACTACGATAGATCCCCTATACTTGTGGGTCATCAAGACTCTTTTCTGGCGCCGTTGCCGGGGAGTGAAGCGCCTTTGGTAGGTGGAATTTGGTAAGGAAAAATTTATATAGTGTGCTGAAATTTACTGTCACTTGTTACTATGGAAAGTAATCCTTTGAGGGGCTTGTTCGGGGTATCTTCACCCCGACCAGTAGAGCAAAGAGTTGCTCCTCAATCTACTGAACCTACTGAAAATGAAAATTTCTGCTTTGAAATTCCTTCGGGTATGATAGAAAAACTGCTAGCTAATCCTTTTGCAGGAGATGGAACAACGCATCCTGATGAGCACTTAATATATGTGGATGAAGTTTGTGGATTATTTAAGCTTGCAGGTGTACCCGGAGACGTTATTAAGAAGAAGGTCTTCCCTTTATCTTTGAAGGAAGATGCATTGACATGGTATAGGCTATGTGATGATACAGGGTCATGGAACTACAAACGATTGAAATTGGAATTTCATCAGAAGTTTTATCCTATGCATCTTGTTCATCGTGATCGCAATTATATATATATATATATATATATATATATATATATATATATATATATATATATATATAATTTTTGGCCCCGGGAAGGAGAAAGCATCGCTCAAGCTTGGGGAGGCTTAAATCAATGTTATATTCATGCCCCAATCATGATCTCTCAAGAGAAATGATTATTCAAAATTTATATGCTCGGCTTTCTGATAACAATCGCACCATGCTCGATACTTCTTGTGCTAGCTCTTTTATGATGAAGACTATTGAATTCAAATGGGATTTATTGGAAAGAATTAAACACAACCCTGAAGATTGGGACCTCGACAAAGGTAAGGAGTTAGGTATGACACCTAAATTTGATTGTGTTAAATCTTTTATGGATACCGATGTTTTCCGTAAATTTAGCACTAAATATGAACTTGACTCTGAGATAGTAGCTTCTTTCTGTGAATCTTTTGCTACTCATGTTGATCTCCCTAGGGAGAAGTGGTTTAAATATCATCCTCCCATAGAAGTAAAAGTAGCTGCACCTATTAAAGTTGAAGAAAAGACTATCACTTATAATGATCCTATTGTTCCTACTTCTTATGTTAAGAAACCACCTTTCCCTGTTAGGATAAAGGATCATGCTAAAGCTTCAACTGTGGTTCGTAAAAGCAATATTAGAACTTATACACCTCCTGAACAAGTTAAAGTTGAACCTAATATTGCTATTGTTAAAGATATCTTGTCTGATAATACTGATGGGCATGTTATTTATTTCTGTGATGAAACTGCTAGAATTGCTAAACCTTGTGCTAAAGATAAACCTAGACCTGTGGTAGGCATGCCTGTTATTTCTGTTAAAATAGGAGATCATTGTTATCATGGCTTATGTGATATGGGTGCTAGTGCTAGTGCAATACCTATTGGCTTATACAAAGAAATTATGCATGATATTGCACCTGCTGAGTTAGAAGATATTGATGTCACAATTAAACTTGGCAATAGAGATACTATTTCACCTATGGGAATTGTTAGAGATGTTGAAGTCTTGTGTGGGAAAACTAAATATCTTGCTGATTTTCTTGTTCTTGGTTCCCCACAAGATAACTTTTGTCCCATTATATTTGGTAGACCCTTCTTGAACACTGTTAATGCTAAGATACATTGCAAAAAGGATGTTGTTACTATTGGTTTAGGTGATATGTATCATGAATTTAATTTCTCTAAATTTTGTAGACAACACCGTGAAGAGGAATTGCCTAGTATAGATGAAATTATTGGTCTTGCTTCTATTGCCGTACCTCCTAGTGATCCTTTAGAACAATATTTGCTAGACCATGAAAATGATATGTTTATGAATGAAAGAAGGGAAATAGATGAAGTATTATTTAAACAGGAACCTATTCTGAAAACTAATTTACCTATTGAAATCCTAGGGGATCCTCCTCCACCCAAGGGTGATCCCGTGTTTGAGCTTAAACTGTTACCTGATACTCTTAAATATGCTTATCTTGATGAGAAAAAGATATATCCTGTTATTATTAGTGCTAACCTTTCAGAGCATGAAGAAGAGAGATTATTGAAAACTCTGAAGAAGCACCATGCTGCTATTGGATATACTCCTGATGATCTTAAGGGCATCAGTCCCACTCTGTGTCAACACAAAATAAATTTGGAGGAAGATGCCAAACCAGTTCGTGATCATCAATGACGGCTGAATCCTAAGATGAAGGAAGTGGTAAGAAAGGAAATACTAAAGCTTCTTGAGGCAGGTATAATTTATCCAGTTGCTGATAGTTAGTGGGTAAGTCCTGTCCATTGTGTCCCTAAGAAGGGAGGTATTACTGTCGTTCCTAATGATAAAGATGAGTTGATCCCGCAAAGAATTATTACAGGTTATAGGATGGTAATTGATTTCCGCAAATTAAATAAAGCTACTAAAAAAGATCATTACCCCTTACCTTTTATCGATCAAATGCTAGAAAGATTATCCAAACATACACATTTTTGCTTTCTAGATGGTTATTCTGGTTTCTCTCAAATACCTGTGTCAGCCAATGATCAATCAAAGACTACTTTTACTTGCCCTTTTGGTACTTTTGCTTATAGACGTATGCCTTTTGGTTTATGTAATGCACCTGCTACCTTTCAAAGATGCATGATGGCTATATTCTCTGACTTTTGTGAAAAGATTTGTGAGGTTTTCATGGACGATTTCTCCGTCTATGGATCCTCTTTTGATGATTGCTTAAGCAACCTTGATCGAGTTTTGCAGAGATGTGAAGAAACTAACCTTGTCTTGAATTGGGAGAAGTGCCACTTTATGGTTAATGAAGGTATTGTCTTGGGGCATAAAGTTTCTGAAAGAGGTATTGAGTTGATAAAGCAAGGTTGATGCTATTGAAAAGATGCCATGTCCCAAGGACATCAAAGGTATAAGAAGTTTCCTTGGTCACGCCGGTTTTTATAGGAGGTTCATTAAGGACTTCTCAAAAATTTCTCGGCCTCTGACTAATTTATTACAAAAAGATATACCATTTGTTTTTGATGATGATTGTGTAGAAGCATTTGAAATACTTAAGAAAGCATTGATCTCTGCACCTATTGTTCAGCCACCTGATTGGAATTTACCTTTTGAAATTATGTGTGATGCTAGTGATTATGCTGTAGGTGCTGTTCTAGGGCAAAGAGTTGATAAGAAATTAAATGTTATTCAATATGCTAGTAAAACTCTAGACAATGCTCAAAGAAATTATGCTACTACTGAAAAAGAATTCTTAGCAGTTGTATTTGCTTGTGATAAGTTCAGACCTTATATTGTTGATTCTAAAGTAACTATTCACACGGATCATGCTGCTATTAAATATCTTATGGAAAAGAAAGATGCTAAACCTAGACTTATTAGATGGGTTCTCCTGCTACAAGAATTTGATTTGCATATTATTGATAGAAAGGGAGCTGAGAACCCCGTTGCCGACAACTTGTCTAGGTTAGAAAATGTGCTGGATGACCCACTACCTATTGATGATAGCTTTCCTGATTAACAATTAATTGTCATAAAATGCTTCTCGTACTGCTCCATGGTATGCTGATTATGCTAATTATATTGTTGCTAAATTTATACCACCTAGTTTCACATACCAGCAAAAGAAATAGTTCTTCTATGATTTGAGACATTACTTTTGGTATGACCCACATCCTTATAAAGAAGGAGTAGATGGTGTTATTAGACGTTGTGTACCTGAGCATGAACAGGAACAGATCCTACGCAAGTGTCACTCCGAGGCTTATGGAGGACATCACGCTGGAGATAGAACTACACATAAGGTATTGCAATCCGGTTTTTATTGGCCTACTCTCTTCAAGGATGCCCGTAAGTTTGTCTTATCTTGTGATGAATGTCAAAGAATTGGTAATATTAGTAGACGTCAAGAAATGCCTATGAATTATTCACTTGTTATTGAACCATTTGATGTTTGGGGCTTTGATTATATGGGACCTTTTCCTACCTCTAATGGTTATACACATATTTTAGTTGCTGTTGATTACATTACTAAGTGGGTAGAAGCTATTCCAACTAGTAGTGCTGATCATAACACCTCTATTAAGATGCTTAAAGAAGTTATTTTTGAAGGTTTGGAGTCCCTAGATATTTAATGACTGATGGTGGTTCACATTTTATTCATGGTGCTTTCCGTAAAATGCTTGCTAAATATGATGTTAATCATAGAATTGCATCTCCTTATCACCCACAGTCCAGTGGTCAAGTAGAATTGAGAAATAGAGAGCTCAAATTAATTTTGCAAAAGATTTTTAATAGATCTAGAAAAAATTGGTCCAAGAAACTTGATGATGCATTATGGGCCTATAGAACTGCATATAAAAATCCTATGGGTATGTCTCCGTATAAAATGGTTTATGGAAAAGCATGTCACTTACCTCTCGAACTAGAACATAAGGCTTATTGGGCTATTAAAGAGCTCAATTATGATTTCAAACTTGCCGGTGAGAAGAGGTTATTTGATATTAGCTCACTTGATGAATGGAGAACCCAAGCCTATGAAAATGCCAAGTTGTTTAAAGAAAAAGTTAAAAGATGGCATGACAAAAGAATACAAAAGCGTGAGTTTAATGTAGGTGATTATGTATTGCTATACAACTCTCGTTTAAGATTTTTTGCAGGAAAACTTCTCTCTAAATGGGAAGGTCCTTATGTTATCGAGGAGGTCTATCGTTCTGGAGCCATAAAAATCAACAACTTCGAAGGCACAAATCCGAAGGTGGTGAACGGTCAAAGAATTAAACATTATATCTCAGGTAATCCTATAAATGTTGAAACCAATGTTATTGAAACCATAACCCCGGAGGAATACATAAGGGACACTTTCCGAAATGTTTCAGACTCCGAAAAGGAATAGGTATGTGGTACGGTAAGTAAACCGACTCCAAAACAGTTCTAATGGCAATTTTCTTCCGTTTTGGAATATTTAGAAAAATAGAAAAATAAGAAGCAGTCCGGGAAGGACACGAGGCCTCCACGAGGGTGGAGGGTGCGCCCTACCCTACTAGGCATGCCCCCTACCTCGTGGGCACCTCTTGTGCTCTCCGGACTTTGTTTTCTTACACGTTACATATTTTGGTCGGTAAAAATCATTATATAATCTCCCGAAGGTTTTGACCACCGTATCATGCAAAAATCTCTTGTTCTTGTTTCAAGCTGTTTTCTGCCAGGGTTGTCAAAGCTAAGCATCATGTCATCTCCCTCCTCCTCCAACAATGAGGGCAACAATGCTTGGCTGATGAAGATAGAGCTGAAGAGAGAAGAACCCATGGAGATCAACAAGGATGAAGGGATCAAGAAGGCCACAGAGGACCAAGTTCCGGCAACAGAAGACATCCTTTGACTTGATCACAATGTTCTTACCCCAACTGAGATCGAAGCTTTCAAGATGATTGAGCTAGCTCGTATACAAAACAAGTATCTCACACATGAAAATATTTTGTTGAAGGAGCATATCATCGCACTCTAGGGCATTATTCGCAAGTTGGAAGACCTCCTACGCTCAATGTGTGACTACCCATCATCACCACCATCTTCTTCACCAACAAAGGAGACATAATCACATGGGTATGGGCACTCCCCTTGGCAACTGCCAAGCTTGGGGGAGTGCCCCGGTATCGTATCATCATCACTTCTATCTTTACCGTTTTTCTTAGTTCAATCCTTTTGATAATATCTTGATCTAGTAGAATAAAAGCTTTTAGTATGATCTAGTTGTGAGTTTTGCTTTATGATCCTTCTAAGTAATCGAGTCCATGAGATATATATATATATATAATAAAGATTAGTGTTGAGTCAAGGGCTTGATTGTTTTTCCATGATCTTAAGTGAATAAAAGAAAAGGAGAAAGAGTAAAAAGAATAAAAGAGATCATATGGATCTTCTGGAGAGTAATGAGCTCACATATAAAAAGTATGATGAATAAAAGTTGTTGAGAGTTGACAAACATAGTTTTGGTCATCGTTGCAATTAATAAGAAGTAATAAAGAAAGAGAGGTCTTCACATATAAATATACTATCTTGGACATCTTTTATGATTGTGAGCACTCATTAAAATATGACATGCTAAAGAGTTGACATTGGACAAGGAAGACAACGTAATGGGTTATGTTTTCTTACATCTGAGATAAATTATATTGTCATGGATCATCCAACATGATTGAGCTTGCCTTTCTCCCTCATGCTAGCCAAATTCTGTGCACCAAGTAGAGATACTACTTGTGCTTCCAAAACCCTTAAACCAGTTTTGCCATGAGAGTCCACCATACCTACCTATGGATTGAGTAAGATCCTCCAAGTAAGTTTTCATTGGTGAAAGCAATAAAAATTTCTCTTTAAATATGTATGACTTATTAGTGTGGGAGAAAATAAGCTTTATACGATCGTGTGATATGGAAGAAATAAAAGCGACATACTGCATAATAAAGGTCCATATCACAAGTGGCAATATAAAGTGACGTTCTTTCGCATTAAGATTTTGTGCATCCAACCATAAAAGCGCATGGAAACCTCTGCTTCCCTCTGCAAAGGGCCTATCTTTTACTTTAATCTCCTACCTTGCATAAGAGTCATGGTGATCTTCACCCTTCCTTTTTACTTTTTACCTTTTGGCAAGCACAACATGTTGGAAAGATCCTGGTATATATGGTTAATTGGATGTGAGTTTTCGTGAACTATTATTGTTGACATTACCCTTGAGGTAAAACTTGGGAGGCAAAACTATAAGCCCCTATCTTTCTCTGTGTCCGATTAAAACTCCATACCCATAAGTATTGCGTGAGTGTTAGCAATTGTGAAATACTATATGATAGTTAAGTATGTGGACTTGCTGAAAAGCTCTTATATATTGACTCTTTCCTATGTTATGATAAATTGCAATTGCTCCAATGACTGGGATTATAGTTTGTTAGTTTTCAATGAAGTATATGATTCATACTTGAAATTGTGATCGAATTGTTACTCTAGCATAAGAGATCATATGAAAAGAATTATATAAGTTGTTGTTCTAAGAATGATCATGATGCCCTCATGTACGTATTTTATTTTTATCGACACCTCTATCTCTAAACATGTGGACATATTTTTTGATTTCGGCTTTCTCTTGAGGACAAGCAAGGTCTAAGCTTGGGGGAGTTGATACGTCCATTTTGCATCAAGCTTTTATATCGATATTTATTGCATTATGGGATGTTATTGCACATTATGTCACAATACTTATGCCTATTCTCTCTTATTTTACAAGGTTTACATAAAGAGGGAGAATGCCGACAGCTGGGATTCTGGGCTGGAAAAGGAGCAAATATTAGAGACCTATTCTGCACAGCTCCAAAAGTCCTGAAACTTCATGGAAGATGTTTTCAGAATATATAAAAAATACCGAGCGCAAGAAGTTCACCAGGGGGGCCACACCCTACCCACGAGGGTGGGGGCGCGCCCTACCCCCCTGGGCGCACCCCCTACCTCGTGGGCCCCCTGGTGGCCCTTCGATGGCCATCTTCTGCTATATGGAGTCTTTCGATGAGAAAATAATCATAAGCCATCTTTCCGGACGAGACTCCGCTGCCACGAGGCGGAACCTTGGCATAACCAATCTAGGGCTGTGGCGGAGCTATTCTGCCGGGGAAACTTCCCTCTGGGAGGGGGAAATCATTGCCATCGTCATCACCAACGCTCCTCTCATCGGGAGAGGGCAATCTCCATCAACATCTTCACGAGCACCATCTCCTCTCCAAACCCTAGTTCATCTCTTGTATCCAATTCTTGTCTCCAAGTTTGGGATTGGTACCTATGGGTTGCTAGTAGTGTTAATTACTCCTTGTAGTTGATGCTAGTTGGTTTAATTGGTGGAAGATCATATGTTCAGATCCTATATTCATTATTACCCCTCTGATTATGAACATGTATATGCTTTGTGAGTAGTTACGTTTGTTCCTGAGGACATGGGAGAAGTCTTGCTATTAGTAGTCATGTGAATTTGGTATTTGTTCGATATTTTGATGAGATGTATGTTGTCTCTCCTCTAGTGGTGTTATGTGAACGTCGACTACATGACACTTCACCATTATTTGGGCCTAGAGCAAGGAATTGGGAAGTAATAAGTAGATGATGGGTTGCTAGAGTGACATAAGCTTAAACCCTAGTTTATGCGTTGCTTCGTAAGGGGCAGATTTGGATCCATATGTTTCATATTATGGTTAGGTTTACCTTAATAATTTTGTTGTAGTTGCGGATGCTTGCAATAGAGGTTAATCATAAGTGGGATGCTTGTCCAAGTAAGGACAATACCCAAGCACTGGTCCATCCACATACCAAATTATCAAAGTACCGAACGCGAATCATATGAACGTGATGAAACCTAACTTGACGATATTCCCATGTGTCCTCGGGAGCTCTTTACGTCATATAAGAGTTTGTCCAGGCTTGTCCTTTGCTACAAAAAGGATTGGGCCACCTTGCTGCACTTTATTTACTTTTGTTACTCGTTACAAATTATCCTATCACAAAACTATCTGTTACCTATTATTTCAGTGCTTGCAGAGAATACCTTGATGAAAACCACTTATCATTTCCTTCTGCTCCTCGTTGGGTTCGACACTCTTACTTATCGAAAGGACTACGATATATCCCCTATACTTGTGGGTCATCAGTGATGCATATCAACGAGAGGGGAAGAGTGTTGTCCACGTATCCTCATAGACCGTAAGCGGAAGCATTATGACAACGCGGTTGATGTAGTCGTACGTCTTCACGATCCGACAGATCCTAGTACCGAAAGTACGACACTTCCGCGATCTGCACACGTTCGGCTCGGTGACGTCCCACAAACTCACGATCCAACAGAGTGTCGAGGGAGAGGGATGACCCTCAAGTATAGGGGATCTATCATACTCCTTTCGATAAGTAAGAGTGTCGAACCCAACGAGGAGCAGAAGGAAATGATAAGCGGTTTCCAGCAAGGTATTCTCTGCAAGTATTGAAATAAGTGGTAACAAATAGTTTTGTGATAAGATAATTGGTAACGAGCAACAAGTAACAAAAGCAAATAAGGTGCAGCAAGGTGGCCCAATCCTTTTCGTAGCAAAGGACAAGCCTGGACAAACTCTTATATGATGTAAAGCGCTCCCGAGGACACATGGGAATATCGTCAAGCTAGTTTTCATCACGTTCATATGATTCGTGTTCGGTACTTCGATAATTTGGTATGTGGGTGGACCGGTGCTTGGGTGCTATCCTTACTTGGACAAACATCCCACTTATGATTAACCTCTATTGCAAGCATCCGCAAATACAACATAAGTATTAAGGTAAACCTAACCATAGCATGAAACATATGGATCCAAATCTGCCCCTTACAAAGCAACGCATAAACCAGGGTTTAAACTTCTGTCACTCTAGCAACCCATCATCTACTTAGTACTTCCCAATGCCTTCCTCTAGGCCCAAATAATGGTGAAGTGTCATGTAGTCGACGTTCACATAACACCACTAGAGGAGAGACAACATACATCTCATCAAAATATCGAACGAATACCAAATTCACACGACTACTAATAGAAAGACTTCTCCCATGTCCTCAGGAACAAAAGTAACTACTCACAAAGCATAAACATGTTCATAATCAGAGGGGTATTAATATGCATACAGGATCAGAACATATGATCTTCCACCAATTAAACCAACTAGCATCAACTACAAGGAGTAATTAACACTACTAGCAACCTACTAGCACCAATCCCGGACTTAGAGACAAGAAATGGATACAAGAGATGAACTAGGGTTTTGAGATGAGATGGTGCTGATGAAGATGTTGATGGAGATTGCCCTCTCCCGATGAGAGGAGTGTTGGTGATGATGATGGCGATGATTTCCCCCTCCGGGAGGGAAGTTTCCCCGACAGAACAGCTCTGCCATAGCCCTAGATTGATTCCGCCAAGGTTCCGCCTCGTGGCGGCGGAGTTTCATCCGAGAAGATGGCTTATGATTTTTTTCCCACCGAAAGACTCCATATAGCAGAAGATGGCCACCGGAGGGCCACCAGGGGGCCCACGAGGTAGGGGGCGCACCCTGGGGGGTAGGGCGCGCCCCCACCCTCGTGGGAAGGGTGTGCCCCCCCCTGGTGAGGTTCTTGCACTCGGTATTTTTATATATTTGGAAAACATCATCCGTGAAGTTTCAGGACTTTTGGAGCTGTGCAGATTAGGTCTATAATATTTGCTCCTTTTCCAGCCCAGAATCCCAGCTGCCGGCATTCTCCCTCTTTATGTAAACCTTGTAAAATAAGAGAGAATAGGCATAAGTATTGTGACATAATGTGTAATAACAGCCCATAATGCAATAAATATTGATATAAAAGCATGATGCAAAATGGACGTATCAACTCCCCCAAGCTTAGACCTCGCTTGTCCTCAAGCGAAAAGCCGAAATCAAAAAATATGTCCACATGTTTAGAGATAGAGGTGTCGATAAAAATAAAATACAGACATGAGGGCGTCATGATCATTCTTAGAACAACAACTTACATAATTCTTTTTCATATAATATCTGATGCTTGAGTAATAATTCAATCACAATATCAAGTATGAACCGCAAACTTCATTGAAAACTAACAAACTACAATCTTGGTCATTGAAGCAATTGCAATTTATCATAACATAGGAAAGAGTCAATGTATAAGAGCTTTTCAGCAAGTCCACATACTCAATTATCATATAATCTTTCACAATTGCTGACACTCACGCAATACTTATGGGTATGGAGTTTTAATCGGACACAGAGAAAGATAGGGGCTTATAGTTTTGCCTCACAATGTTTTACCTCAAGGGTAATGTCAACAGTAATAGTTCATGAAAACTCACATCCAAATAGCCATATATACCAGGATCTTTCCAACATATTGTGCTTGCCAAAGGATAAAATGTAAAAAGGAAGGGTGAAGATCACCATGACTCTTATGCAATGTAGGAGATAAAAGTAAAAGATAGGCCCTTCGCAGAGGGAAGCAGAGGTTGTCATGCGCTTTTATGGCTTGGATGCACAAAATCTTAATACGAAAGAACGTCACTTTATATTGCCACTTGTGATATGGACCTTTATTATGCAGTCTATTGCTTTTATTACTTCCATATCACACACTCGAGTAAAGCTTATTTCCTCCACACCAATCAATCATACATATAGAGAGCAATTTTTATTGCTTGCACCGATGACAACTTACTTGATGGACCTTACTCAATCCATAGGTAGATATGGTGGATTCTTATGGCAAGACTGGTTTAAGGGTGTTTGGAAGCACAAGTAGTATCTCTACTTGGTGCAATGAATTTGGCTAGCATGAGGGGAAAGGCAAGCTCATCATGTTGGAAGATCCAAGATAATATAATTTATCTCAGATGTAAGAAAACATAACCCATTACGTTGTCTTCCTTGTCCAATATCAACTCTTTAGCATGTCATATTTTAATGAGTGCTCACAATCATAAAAGATTTCCAAGATAGTATATTTATATGTGAAGACCTCTCTTTCTTTGTTACTTCCTATTAATTGCAACGATGACCAAAACTGTGTTTGTCAACCCTCAATAACTTTTATTCATCATTCTATTTCTATGTGAGCTCATTACTCTCCATAAGACTCATATGATCTGTTTGTTTCTTTTTATTTCTTTCTCTTTTCTTTTATTCCTTTAGGATCATGGCAAAATAATCAAGCCCTTGACTCAACACTAATCTTTATTATATAGCTCACAGACTCGATTACATAGAAGGATAATAAAGCAAAACTCACAACTATATCATACTAAGAACTTTTATTCTACTAGATCAAGATATTACCAAAAGGATCGAACTAAGAAAAACGGTAAAGATAGAGTGATGGTGATACGATACCGGGGCACTCCCCCAAGCTTGGCAGTTGCCAAGAGGAGTGCCCATACCCATGTGATTATGTCTCCTTTGCTGGTGAAGAAGGTGGGGTTGCTGATGATGGATAGTCGCACATCGAGCGTAGGAGGTCTTCTAACTTGCGGATAATGCCCTTGAGTGCGATGATATGCTCCTTCAACAAAATATCTTCACGTGTGAGATACTTATTTTGTATACGAGCCAACTCAATCATCTTGAAAGCTTCGATCTCTGTTGGGGTAAGAAGATCGCGATCCAGTTGAAGGGTGTCTTCTGTTGCTGGAACTTGGTCCTCCATGGCCTTCTTGATCCCTTCATCCTTGTTGATCTCCATAGGTTCTTCTCTCTTCAGCTCTATCTTCATTAGCCAAGCATCATTGCCCTCATGGTTGGAGGAGGAGGGAGACGACATAGTGCCTGGCCTTGACAACCCTGACAGAAAACAGCTCGAAACAAAGACATGGGATTTTTGCGTGATACGGGAGTCAAAACCCCCGGGAGAATATATAATGAATTTTTACCGACCAAAATACGTGTCGTGTACGAAAACGGAGTCCGGAGAGCACACGAGGTGCCCACGAGGTAGGGGGCGCGCCCAGTAGGGCAGGGCGCGCCCTCCAGCCTTGTGGAGCCCTCGTGTCCTTCCCGGACTGCTGCTTATTTTGCTATTTTTCTAAATATTCCAAAACGGAGAAATATTGCCTTAAAAACTGTTTTGGAGTCGGTTTACTTACTGTACCACATACCTATTCCTTTTTGGAGTCTAAAACGTTCCGGAAAGTGTCCTTTATGTATTGCTCCGGGGTTACGGTTTCAATAACATTGGTTTCAACATTTATGGGATTACCTGAGATATAGTGTCTGATTCTTTGACCATTTACCACCTTCGGATTGGTGCCTTCGAAGTTGTTGATTTTTATGGCACCGGAATGGTAGACCTCCTCGATAACGTAAGGGCCTTCCCATTTAGAGAGATGTTTTCCTGCAAAAAATCTTAAACAAGAGTTGTATAGCAATACATAATCACCTACATTAAACTCATGCTTTTGTATCCTTTTGTCATGCCATCTTTTAACTTTTTCTTTAAACAACTTGGCATTTTCATAGGCTTGGGTTCTCCATTCATCAAGTGAGCTAATATCAAATAACCTCTTCTCACCGGCAAGTTTAAAACCATAATTAAGTTCTTTAATAGGCCAATAAGCCTTGTGTTCTAGTTCGAGAGGCAAGTGACATGCTTTTCCATAGACCATTTTATACGGAGACATACCCAAAGGATTTTTATATGCAGTTCTAGAGGCCCATAATGCATCATCAAGTGTCTTGGACCAATTATTTCTAGACCTATTAATAGTCTTTTGCAAAATTAATCTGAGCTCTCTATTACTCAATTCTACTTGACCACTAGACTGAGGGTGATAAGGAGATGCAATTCTATGATTAACATCATATTTAGCAAGCATTTTACGGGAAGCACCATGAATAAAATGTGAACCACCATCAGTCATTAAATATCTAGGGACTCCAAATCTTGGAAAAATAACTTCTTTAAGCATTTTAATAGAAGTGTTATGATCAACACTACTAGTTGGAATAGCTTCTACCCACTTAGTAACATAATCAGCAACGACTAGAATATGTGTATAACCATTAGAGGAAGGAAAAGGTCCCATATAGTCAAAGCCCCAAACATCAAATGGTTCAATAACAAGTGAATAATTCATGGGAATTTCTTGATGTCTACTAATATTACTAATTCTTTGACATTCATCACAAGATAAGACAAACTTACGGGCATCCTTGAAGAGAGTAGGCCAATAAAAACCAGATTGCAGTACCTTATGTGCACTTCTATCTCCAGCATGGTGTCCTTCATAAGCTTCGGAGTGACACTTGCGTAGGATCTGTTCCTGTTCATGCTCAGGTACACAATGTCTAATAACACCATCTACTCCTTCTTTATAAAGATGTGGGTCATCCCAAAAGTAATGCCTCAAATCATAGAAGAACTTTTTCTTTTGCTGGTATGTGAAACTAGGTGGTATAAACTTAGCAACGATGTAATTAGCATAATCAGCATACCATGGAGCAGTATGAGAAGCATTTATGACATTTAATTGCTCATCAGGAAAACTATCATCAATAGGTAGTGAGTCATCAAGCACATTTTCTAACCTAGACAAGTTGTCTGCAACGGGGTTCTCAGCTCCTTTTCTATCAACAATATGCAAATCAAATTCTTGTAGTAAGAGAACCCATCTAATAAGTCTAGGTTTAGCATCTTTCTTTTCCATAACATATTTAATAGCAGCATAATCAGTGTGAATAGTTACTTTAGAATCAACAATATAAGGTCAAAACTTATCACAAGCAAATACAACTGCTAAAAATTCTTTTTCAGTAGTAGCATAGTTTCTTTGAGCATTGTCTAGAGTTTTACTAGAATATTGAATAACATTTAGTTTCTTATCAACTCTTTGTCCTAGAACAGCACCTACAGCATAATCACTATCATCACACATAATTTCAAAGGGTAAATTCCAATCAGGTGGCTGAACAATAGGTGCAGAGATCAATGCTTTCTTAAGTATTTCAAATGCTTCTACACAATCATCATCAAAGATAAATGGTATATCTTTTTGTAATAAATTAGTCAGATGCCGAGAGATTTTTGAGAAGTCCTTAATGAACCTCCTATAAAATCCGGCATGACCAAGGAAACTTCTTATACCTTTGATGTCCTTGGGACATGTCATCTTTTCAATAGCATCAACCTTGGCTTTATCAACTTCAATACCTCTTTCAGAAACTTTATGCCCCAAGGCAATACCTTCATTAACCATAAAGTGGCACTTTTCCCAATTCAAGACAAGATTAGTTTCTTCACATCTCTGTAAAACTCGATCAAGGTTGCTCAAGAAATCATCAAAAGAAGACCCATAGATGGAAAAGTCGTCCATGAAAACCTCACAAATCTTCTCACAAAAGTCAGAGAATATAGCCATCATGCATCTTTGAAAGGTAGCAGGTGCATTACATAAACCAAAAGGCATACGTCTATAAGCAAAAGTACCAAAAGGGCATGTAAAAGTAGTCTTTGATTGATCTTGGGCTGACACGGGTATTTGAGAGAAACCAGAATAACCATCTAGAAATAAAAAATGTGTATGTTTAGATATTATTTCTAGCATTTGATCGATAAAAGGTAAGGGATAATGATCCTTTTTAGTAGCCTTATTTAATTTGTGGAAATCAATTACCATCCTATAACCTATAATACTTCTTTGAGGAATCAATTCATCTTTATCATTAGGAACAACAGTAATACCTCCCTTCTTAGGGACACAATGGACATGGCTTACCCACTGACTATCAGCAACGGGATAAATTATACCTGCCTCAAGGAGCTTTAGTATCTCCTTTCTTACCACTTTTTTCATTTTAGGATTCAGCCGACGTTGATGATCACAAACTGGTTTAGCATCTTCTTCCAAATTAATTTTATGTTGACATAGAGTGGGACTAATGCCCTTAAGATCATAAAGATTATACCCAATAGCAGCACGGTGCTTCTTCAGAGTTTTTAATAATCTCTCTTCTTCATGCTCTGAAAGGTTAGCACTAATAATAACATGATATATCTTTTTCTCATCAAGATAAGCATATTTAAGGGTATCAGGTAACGGTTTAAGCTCAAACACGGGATCACCCTTGGGTGGAGGAGGATCCCCTAGGATTTCAACAGGTAAATTATTTTTTAGAATAGGTTCCTGTTTAAAGAATACTTCATCTAATTCCCTTCTTTCATTCATAAACATATCGTTTTCATGGTCTAGCAAATATTGTTCTAAAGGATCACTAGGAGGTACGACAATAGAAGCAAGACCAATAATTTCATCCTTACTAGGTAATTCTTCTTCACGGTGTTGTCTACTAAATTTAGAAAAATTAAATTCATGAGTCATATCATCTAAACCGATAGTAACAACATCCCTTTTGCAATCTATGGTAGGATTAACAGTATTTAAGAAGGGTCTACCAAATATAATGGGACAAAAGCTATCTTGTGGGGAACCAAGAACAAGAAAATCAGCAAGATATTTAGTTTTCCCACACAAGACTTCAACATCTCTAACAATTCCCATTGGTGAAATAGTATCTCTATTGGCAAGTTTAATTGTGACATCAATATCTTCCATCTCAGCAGGTGCAATATCATGCATAACTTCTTTGTATAAGGAATAAGGTATTGCACTAGCACCCATATCACATAAGCCATGATAACAATGATCTCCTATTTTAACAGAAATAACAGGCATGCCTACTACAGGTCTATGTTTATCTTTATCACGGGGTTTAGCAATTCTAGCAGTTTCATTACAAAAATAAATAACATGCCCATCATTATTATCAGACAAGAGACCTTTAAGAATAGCTATATTAGGTTCAAATTTAACTTTCTTAGGAAGTGTATATGTTTTAATATTGCTTTTACAAACCACAGTTGAAGCTTTAGCATGATCCTTTCTCCTAACAGGGAAAGGTGGTTTCTTAACATAAGAAGTAGGAACAATAGGATCATTATAAGTAATAGTCTTTTCTTCAACTTTAATAGGTGCAGCTACTTTTACTTCTATGGGAGGATGATATTTAAGCCACTTCTCCTTGGGGAGATCAACATAAGTAGCAAAAGATTCACAGAAAGAAGCTACTATCTCAGAGTCAAGTCCATATTTAGTGCTAAATTTACGAAAAATATCGGTATCCATAAAAGATTTAACACAATCAAAACTAGGTGTCATACCTGACTCCTTACCATTGTCGAGGTCCCAATCTTCAGAGTTGCGTTTAATTCTTTCTAATAAATCCCATTTGAATTCAATAGTCTTCATCATAAAAGAGCCAGCACAAGAAGTATCAAGCATGGTGTGATTGTTACTAGAAAGCCGAGCATAATTTTTTTCGAATAATCATTTCTCTTGAGAGCTCATGATTGTGGCATGAATATAACATTGATTTAAGCCTTCCCCAAGCTTGAGCGATGCTTTCTCCTTCGCGAGGCCAAAAATTATATATATAATTGCGATCACGATGAACAAGATGCATAGGATAAAACTTCTGATGAAATTCCAATTTCAATCATTTGTAATTCCAAGACCTCATATCATCACATAGCCTTTACCATGTCGATGCATCTCCCCTCAAAGATAAGGGGAAGACCTTCTTCTTAACAACATCTCCGGGTACACCTGCAAGCTTAAATAATCCACAAACTTGATCCACATATATCAGATGTTCATCAGGATGTTTTGTTCCATCTCCTAGAAAGGATTAGCTAGCAGTTTTTCTATCCTACCCGAAGGAACTTCAAAGCAAGCATTTTCATTTTCATTTTAATTTTCAGTAGGTTCAGTAGGTTGAGGAGCAACTCTTTGCTCTACTGGTCGGGGTGAAGATACCCCGAACAAGCCTCTCAGAGGATTACCTTCCATAGTGACAAGTAACAGTAAATTTCAGCACACTATATAAATTTTTCCTTACCAAATTCCACCTACCAAAGGCGCTTCACTCCCCGATAACGGCGCCAGAAAAGAGTCTTGATGACCCACAAGTATAGGGGATCTATCGTAGTCCTTTCGATAAGTAAGAGTGTCGAACCCAACGAGGAGTAGAAGGAAATGATAAGCGGTTTCCAGCAAGGTATTCTCTGCAAGTACTGAAATAAGTGGTAACAGATAGTTTTGTGATAAGATAATTGTTAACGAGCAACAAGTAACAAAAGTAAATAAGGTGCAGAAAGGTGGCCCAATCCTTTTTGTAGCAAAGAACAAGCCTGGACAAACTCTTATATGATGTAAAGCGCTCCCGAGGACACATGGGAATATCGTCAAGCTAGTTTTTATCACGCTCATATGATTCGCGTTCGGTACTTCGATAATTTGGTATGTGGGTGGACCGGTGCTTGGGTGCTGTCCTTACTTGGACAAACATCCCACTTATGATTAACCTCTATTGCAAGCATCCGCAAATACAACAAAAGTATTAAGGTAAACCTAACCATAGCATGAAACATATGGATCCAAATCAGCCCCTTACGAAGCAACGCATAAACTAGGGTTTAAGCTTCTGTCACACTAGCAACCCATCATCTACCTATTACTTCCCAATGCCTTCCTCTAGGCCCAAATAATGGTGAAGTGTCATGTAGTCGACGTTCACATAACACCACTAGAGGAGAGACAACATACATCTCATCAAAATATCGAACGAATACCAAATTCACATGACTACTAATAGCAAGACTTCTCCCATGTCCTCGGGAACAGAAGTAACTACTCACAAAGCATAAACATGTTAATAATCAGAGGGGTATTAATATGCATGTAGGATCTGAACATATGATCTTCCACCAATTAAACCAACTAGCATCAACTACAAGGAGTAATTAACACTACTAGTAACCTACTAGCACCAATCCTGGACTTGGAGACAAGAATTGGATACAAGAGATGAACTAGGGTTTTGAGATGAGATGGTGCTGATGAAGATGTTGATGGAGATTGCCCTCTCCCGATGAGAGGAGCATTGGTGATGATGATGGCGATGATTTCCCCCTCCGGGAGGGAAGTTTCCTCGGCAGAACAGCTCCGCTAGAGCCCTAGATTGATTCCGCCAAGGTTCCGCCTCGTGGCGGCAGAGTTTCGTCCGAGAAGATGGCTTATGATTTTTTCCCATCGAAAGACTCCATATAGCAGAAGATGGCCACCGGAGGGCCACCAGGGGGCCCACGAGGTAGGGGGGCGCGCCCTGGGGGGAGGGCGCGCCCCCACCCTCGCGGGAAGGGTGTGGCCCCCCTGGTGAGGTTCTTGTGCTCAGTATTTTTTTATATATTTGGAAAACATCATCCATGAAGTTTCAGGACTTTTGGAGCTGTGCAGAATAGGTCTCTAATATTTGCTCTTTTTCCAGCCCAGAATCCCAGCTGCCGGCATTCTCCCTCTTTATGTAAACCTTGTAAATTAAGAGAGAATAGGCATAAGTATTGTGACATAATGTGTAATAACAGCCCATAATGCAATAAATATTGGTATAAAAGCATGACGCAAAATGGACGTATCAGAGAGCTTCGTCAGCACGACGGCATGATGACAGTGATGATGAAGCTACCAGCGCAGGGGTTCGCCTAAGCACTACGACGATATGATCGAGGTGGATTATGGTGGAGGGGGGCACCGCACACGGCTAAGGGATCAATGATCAACTTGTGTGTCTATGGGGTGCCTTCTGGCCACGTATATAAAGGATGGAGGGAGGAGGAGGCCGGCCCTCATAGGGCGCGCCCAAAGTGTGGAGTCCTACTAGGACTCCCTAGTACTAGTAGGATTCCACCTCCCACATGGAATAGGAAAAAGCGAAGGGAGAAGGATAAGGAAGGAAGGGGGCGCCCCCTTTCCCTAGTCCAATTCGGACCAGACCATGGGGCGCGACCACCCTTGAGGCCTTTCTCTCCTTTCCCGTATGGCCCATTAAGGCCCAATACGAATTCCCGTAACTCTTTGGTACTCTAAAACACCTAAATCACTCGGAACCTTTCCGGTGTCCGAATATACCCTTCCAATATATCGATCTTTATGTCTTGACCATTTGGAGACTCCTCGTCATGTCCCTAGAGTCGATAATCTAGTTCACATCGCTATGTTAACACCCAAAGAGTGATCATGTTTTGCTTGTGAGAGAAATTTAGTCAACGAGTCTGCCACATTCAGAGCCATATGTATTTTGCAAATTTTCTATGTCTACAATGCTTTGCACGGAGCTACTCTAGCTAATTGCTCCCACTTTTAATATGTATCTAGATCGAGACTTAGAGTCATCCAGATCGGTGTCAAAGCTTGCATCGACGTAACTCTTTACGACGAACTCTTTGTCACCTCCATAACTGAGGAACATTTCCTTATTCCACTAAGGATATTTTTGACCGATGTCCAGTGATCCACTCCTGGATCACTATTGTACCCTCTTGCCAATCTTATGGTGAGTTACACAATTGGTCTGGTACACAGCATAGCATATCTTATAGAACCTATGACTGAGGCATAGGGAATGACTTTTCATTCTCTTTCTATTTTCTGCCGTGGTTGGGTTTTGAGTCTTTACTCAACTTCACACCTTACAACAGAGGCAAGAACTCCTTCTTTGAATGTTCTATCTTGAAATACTTCAAAATCTTGTCAAGGTATGTACTCATTGAAAATATATCAAGCATCTTGATCTATCTCTATAGATCTTGATGCTCAATATGTAAGTAGCTTCACCGAGGTCTTTGTTTGAAAAACTCCTTTCAAACACTCCTTTATGCTTTCCAGAAAATTCTACATTATTTCCGATCCACGATATGTCATTCACATATACTTATCAGAAATGTTGTGGTGCTCCCACTCACTTTCTTGTAAATACAGGCTTCACCGCAAGTCTTTATAAAACCATATGCTTTAATCACTTTAACAAAGCATATATTACAACTCTGAGATGCTTGCACCAGTCCATAGATGAATCGCTAGATCTTGCTCACTTTGATAGCACCTTTAGGATTGAAAAAACTTTCTGGTTGCATCATATACAACTCTTCTTTAAGAAATCCATTAAGGAATGCAGTTTTGACATCCATTTTCCAGATTTCATAAAATGCGAGAACTGCTAACATGATTTGGACAGACTTTTAAGTGTCGATACGAGTGAGAAAATCTCATCGTAGTCAACACCTTGATCTTGTCGAAAATGTTTTGCGACAATTTGAGCTTTGTAGATAGTAACACTACTATCATCGTCCGTCTTCCTCTTGAAGATCCATTTATTCTCAATGACTCACCGATCATCGGGCAAGTCATGCTTTGTTCTCATACATGGATCCCATCTCTATTTCATGGCCTCAAGCCATTTTGCGGAATCTGGGCTCATCATCGCTTCCTCATTGTTTGTAGGTTTGTCATGGTCTAGTAACATGATTTCCAGAACAGGATTATCGTACCACTCTGGTGCAGACCGTACTCTGGTTGACCTACGAGGTTCGGTAGTAACTTGATATGAAGTTTCATGATCATCATCATTAGCTTCCTCACTAATTGGTTTTTGAATCACTGGAACTGATTTCTGTGATGAACTACTTTCCAATTCAGGAGAAGGTACAATTACCTCATCAAGTTCTACTTTCCTCCCACTCACTTCTTTCGAGAGAAACTCCTCTAGAAAGGATCCATTCTTAGCAACAAAATATCTTGCCTTCGGATCTGTTATAGAAGGTGTACCCAATAGTTTCTTTTGGGTATCCTATGAGGACGCACTACTCCGATTTTGGTTCGAGCTTATCAGTTTGAAACTTTTTCACATAAGCATCATGATACGTCTCCATCGTATCTATTTTCCAAACACTTTTGCCCTTGTTTTGGACTCCAACTTCCATGATTTGAATGGAACTAACCCGGACTGATGCTGTTTTCAGCAGAATTGCCATGATGTTATTTTTGTGCAGAAATAAAAGTTCTCGGAATGACCAAAAAATCAACGGAATTTTTTTTGGAATATATAAAAAATACTGAAGGAAAGATGCACGTCAGGGGGCCCACACCCTGTCCACGAGGGTGGGGGGTGTGTCCTACCCTCTTGGGCGCGCCCCCTGCCTCGTGGTCCCCTGACGCTCCACCGACCTCAACCTTGACTCCATATATTCACTTTCGGGGAGAAAAAATCAGAGAGAATCATTCATCATGTTTTACGATGCGGAGCCGCCGCCATGCCCTAAACTCTCTCGGGAGGGCTAATCTAGAGTCCGTTCGGGGCTCCGGAGAGGGGAATCCATTGCCATCATCATCATCATCAACCTTCCTCCATCACTAATTTCATGATACTCACCGCCGTGCGTGAGTAATTCCATCGTAGGCTTGCTGGACGGTGATGGGTTGGATGAGATTTATCATGTAATCGAGTTAGTTTTGTTAGGGTTTGATCCCTAGTATCCACTATGTTCTGAGATTGATGTTGCTATGACTTTGCTGTGCTTAATGCTTGTCACTAGGGCCCAAGTGCCATAATTTCAGATCTAAACCTATTATGTTTTCATCAATATATGAGAGTTCTTCATCCTATCTTGCAAGTCTATAGTCAACTATTATGTGTAATGATCCGTTAACTCCGAAGTGACAATAATCGGGATACTTACCGGTGATGACCGTAGTTTGAGGAGTTCATGTATTCACTATGTGTTAATGCTTTGGTCCAGTACTCTATTAAAAGGAGGCCTTAATATCCCTTAGTTTCCATTAGGACCCCGCTGCCACGGGAGGGTAGGACAAAAGATGTCATGCAAGTTCTTTTCCATAAGCACGTATGACTATATTCGGAATACATGCCTACATTACATTGATGAACTGGAGCTAGTTCTGTGTCACCCTATGTTATGACTGTTACATGATTGATCGCATCCGGCATAATTCCCCATCATCGATCCAATTCCTATGAGCTTTTCCTATATTGCTCTTCGCTTATTTACTTTTCCGCTGCTACTGTTACAATCACTATAAAACCCAAAAATATTACTTTTGCTACCGTTACCACTACTATCATATTACTTTGCTACTAAATACCTTGCTGCAGATATTAAGTTTCCAGGTGTGGTCGAATTGACAACTCAGCTGCTAATACTTGAGAATATTCTTTGGCTCCCCTTGTGTCGAATCAATAAATTTGGGTTGCATACTCTACTCTCGAAAACTGTTCCGATCCCCTATACTTGTGGGTTATCAAGAACATTTTCTGGCGCCGTTGCCGGGGAGCATAGCTCTATTCTTTGAGTCACTTGGGATTTATATCTGCTTATCATTATGAAGAACTTGAAAGATCAAAGAACCAAGATTTTTCCCTCAACTACGAGGGGAGGTAAGGAACTGCCATCTAGCTCTGCACTTGATTCACCTTCTGTTTTGAGTAAGCTTGCGACACCTAAACCTGCTTCTGCTATTAATTTTGATATGTCGCATGTTATTGATGATGCCACTTCTGCTATGCATGATACTTATGATGAAACTACTTCTATGCTTGATACTACTGTGCCACTTGGTGAATTTCTTGATGAACAACTTGCTAGGGCTAGAGAGAATGAAATTATTGAAACTGATAATATTGATGAAAGTGATGATGAAGATTCTCCCCCTAGATATGAATTGCCTGTTGTTCCTGAGGGTTATGTTATGGATGAAGAAACTGCTAGAGACTTTCTTGCTTGCAATGATAGAAGTGATCTTAAGAAACTATTAGCTAAGCTGAAAGAAAAATCTCTGAATGCTAGAATGAAATATGATCCTGCTTATGCTACTTCACCTATCTTTATTACTGATAAGGATTATGATTTCTCAGTTGATCCTGAGTTAATTACTTTGGTTGAATCTGATCCTTTCTATGGCTATGAATCTGAAACTGTTGTGGCACATCTTACTAAATTAAATGATATAGCTACCCTGTTCACTAATGATGAGAAAACTCGCTACTATTATATCCTTAAATTATTTCCGTTCTCATTAAAGGGTGATGCTAAGATATGGTTTAATTCTCTTGATCCTGGTTGTGTGCGTAGTCCCCAGGATATGATTTATTACTTCTCTGCTAAATATTTCCCCGCTCATAAGAAACAAGCTGCTTTAAGGGAAATATATAATTTTGTGCAAATTGAAGAAGAGAGTCTCCCACAAGCTTGGGGGAGGCTTCTCCAATTACTTAATGCTTTGCCTGATCATCCTCTCAAGAAAAATGAAATACTTGATATCTTTTATAATGGACTAACCGATGCTTCCAGAGATTACCTGGATAGTTGTGCTGGTTGTGTTTTCAGGGAAAGAACTGTTGATCAAGCTGAAATTCTATTGAATAATATGTTGACTAATGAAAATAATTGGACACTTCCTGAACCAACTCCTAAGCCAACTCCGAAGAAAAGGGGTATTCTATTTCTCAATCCTGAAGATATGCAAGAGGCAAAGAAATCTATGAAAGAAAAAGGTATAAAAGCTGAAGATGTTAAGAATTTACCTCCCATTCAAGAAATACATGGTCTTAGTTCATCACCTATTGAAGAAACACACAGTCTCGATAACCCGACACAGGTAGTAAAGGTAAATTATCTCTATAGATATGATAAAGCTGAAATTCCTCCTGCTAAGTTTGCCAGCCAATGTTTGGATGAATTTGATAACTTTATGGTTAACCAAGAAGATTTTAATGCTTATGTTGGTAGACAATTGAAACATAATTCTTATATGATTGAACACTTGAGTGATTATATGGCTAATGTTAAAGGTGAACTTAAACTTATTAGTAAACATGCTTCTATGGTTACCACTCAAGTAGAACAAGTACTTAAAGCTTAGAATGATTTGCTCAATGAATTGAATATTAAAAATAATGACTTTGCTGTTTGAGTTGCAACTAGAGGTAAAGTGACTCAGGAACCTTTGTACCCTGAGGGCCACCCTAAGAGAATTGAGTAAGATTCTCAGAGAACTAATGTTGATGCACCTAGTCCGTGTAAGAGGAAGAAAAAGAAAAATGATAGGACTTTGCTTGCTTCTAGTGAACCTATTATCGACACACCTGAGAATCCCAATGATATTTCTATTTCTGATGCTGAAACACAATCTGGTAATGAACACGAACCTAGTGATAATGTTAATGATGATGTTCATGTTGATGCTCAACCTAGCAATAATAATGATGTAGAGATTGAACCTGCTGTTGATTCTGATAACCCACAATCAAAGAATCAATGTTATGATAAGAGAGACTTTGTTGCTAGGAAGCACGGTAAAGAAAGAGAACCATGGGTTCAGAAACCCATGCCTTTTCCTCCTAAACCATCCAAGAAAAAGGATGATGAGGATTTTGAGCGCTTTGCTGAAATGATTAGACCTATCTTTTTGCGTATGCGTTTGACTGATATGCTTAAAATGAATCCTTATGCTAAGTATATGAAAGATATTGTTACTAATAAAGAAAGATACCGGAAGCTGAAATTTCCACCATGCTTGCTAATTATACTTTTAAGGGTGGAATACCAAAGAAACTTGGAGATCCAGGAGTACCAACTATACCATGCTCCATTAAAAGAAACTATGTTAAAACTGCTTTATGTGATCTTGGAGCCGGTGTTAGTGTTATGCCTCTCTCTTTATATCGTAGACTTGATTTGAATAAGTTGACACCTACTGAAATATCTTTGCAAATGGCTGATAAATCAACTGCTATACCTGTCGGTATTTGTGAGGATGTGCCTGTTGTGGTTGCAAACGTTACTATTTTAATGGACTTTGTTATTCTTGATATTCCCGAGGATGATAGTATGTCTATTATTCTTGGAAGACCCTTTTTGAATACTGCAGGGTCTGTTATACATTGCACCAAAGGCAATGTAACTTTTCATGTTAATGGTAATGAGCATACGGTACACTTTCCAAGGAAACAACCTCAAGTCCACAGTATCAATTCTATTGGAAAAATTTCAACTCTCACTATTGGAGGTTTTGAATTCCCTCTTCCTACTGTCAAGAGGAAATATGATATTCTTATTATTGGGGACATGCATATCCCCGTTGAGGTAACCTAGTGTTATTCGAAAATTCTCCGGTTTCATGTTATCCGAAATGAGTTTGTTCACAAGACCTGATCAACCTTGTTAGTGGATTCCTTTGATGAGCATGAGATGGATGAAGTTAGAGAACACAACTCTCTGTACCCTCTTTTTACTTTCTCTTATTTATATTAAGTAAAGCAAAAATAGTAGTTTATGTCTATTTTCTGAATTATCCATGCAATCAAAAATACCCCTAAAATAAAAGTTCTCCAAATGCCCTGAAAATTAAATATGATTTTTTTGGAATATTTGAGAATATCTGGCACTGAGAACTCATGAGGGGGAGCAAGCACCTGGCCACGAGGGTCCAGGGCGCGCGCACCCCCCTAGGCGAGCCCCCTGCCTCGTGGGCCCATGGTGGCTCCCCTCCACTTATTCCAGCTACCACACACTCCTTCTTCCTCCCAAAAAAAATCATCAACCAGCTCAACCACGAGTTCTAGCTCATCTTGCTGCCATTTTCGATCTCCTAGCTCAAAGCTCCATTCACAAAACTTCTTTGGGGGATTGTTCTTTGGTATGTGACTCCTCCAATGGTCCAATTAGTTTTTGTTGTAGTGCTTTATTCATTGCAAATTTTTTCTGCTTAGGTGACCCTGTTCTTGAGCTTGCGTGTCAAATTTATATGGTCAAAAGTAGTTTTAATGCATGATATTGCCTCTAGGCACTTGTAGGAGCAGTTGCTATCAATTTTTGTTGAGTTTGGTTCACTTTTATTTTGAGTTACTAAAAATTTCAGAAATTTTTCAGAGGAAGAAATATGTTTAGGAAAATGTACCAAGGTGGTTCTCCAAGGAAGCAAGGATCCAGACCCGCAATACGCGATGCGGATGAGGAACCAACAAGAGAAGCTCAAGTGCGGCCTTGTGAATGGGCGTCAGACGATTTCATGGTCCGAGCAGGAATTAAGGAGGAATTTGATGCATATGTGCGCAATGCCGATCTTGATCGCTTGGAGGCAGATAAGTGCCGTCAATACCTCTATTTAACTGATTCATTCGTGAGAAGGTTTAAATTTTCATCATCACGCAATTCTCAAACTGTCCTGTTTGATCTTTATGATAAATCTTATACCATGGACTTAGAATATTTTAACACTGCTTGTAAACTCCCACAGTGGGGTAATGTTAGTGAACCTCGCAAATCTGAATTTAGAGATTTTCTTGCTAGTATTACAGTGGGGGAATCTAGAGATGTAACACAAGCCACCATAGGGAGCATTCATTTTCCTGCTATACATTATTTTTCTCTCTTCATAGGAAGGTGCATTAACGGTAAAGATGAAGCATATCACATGTGTGTACCTGATCTTAGCGTTCTCAGGAGCGCTGTTTTAGGAGATAAACAATACAACTTGGGGGCTATTGTTGCACGTAGGTTGCATAATAATCGTATTCATGGAGATTTCTTTGGTGGAATTTATGCAACTCGTATAGCTAACTTTCTTGAGATACCCATACGTGGAGATGATATTGAGTTGCCTCCTTCTTATCTAGATTATGTTGCTATGGTTCGTCATCAGTTTGTTGAGAGGAACGATCAGTTCCGCCAGTACTGACTAATCTTTAACAGACAATGAACCTATCACGCCGCTCTCCCTTCTCCTACTTTCTTTGACTTTCAGGCAAAGGGGATATATGTTATAACCAGGGAGGAGGCGACCGAGTATGAGAGGAGGGCGGAGATAGCTCGCCTCCAAGCTGCAGCTCATCAGGCAATTGCCGCTGCATCTCAGTACGACCCCAGCTACAACTTTGGATATCCGCCAGGCCAGCCGAGGCCATAGACCAACTTAGGCCAAAATCCTAAGCTTGGGGGAGTACGTATCTCTCACCGACATTACATTCCTGTTCACACACTCATGCTAGTTGTCGGTGCTCATACTTTTTCATTGTAATATCCATGCTAGTTTATTTCCCTTTTTATGCTTTCTTCTTGTGTGTTTGAAAAACCTTAGAAAACCAAAAAAAATAGTTGTAGCTTTTAGTTAGTTTACTTTCCATGATGTAGTAGTAATGATCAAAAGAAAACCCAAAAAGATTTCTTGTTCTTCTTTTGCTTGTTGGGAGCTTTCCTGTGTAAATAGTTTTATTTCTTTTCTTGTTCTTTGGGGGTCGAGAGGAGAAGACCATAATGAAAATGTTGAGTGGCTCTCATATGCATTATTCTTGATCTAGAAAAGAGCCCATATTACCTTGTCTTCTCTCTTGAATTGAATGCTTGTAGATTCAGTCCATTGCACGTGCACTATTATTATTATCCACACTATTCGGTCATGCAAGTGAAAGGCAATAATGATGGTTATATGATGAACTTATTGAGATGAGAAAAGTTGGTATGAACTCGACCTCTCTTGTTTTTGTAAATATGATTAGTTCATCATTCCCGATTCAGCCTATTATGAATAAACATGTTTGCAATGACAATTAGAGATTATAGTTGCTTATGCCATACTTAATTAGCTAGGAGCTTATAATGGTTTACCTGGCATGCCAACATGCTATTAAAATGGTTGTGATGTGGTATGATAGGGTGGTATCCTCTTTTGAATGATTCGAGTGGCTTGACTTGGCACATGTTCACGCATGTAGTTGAAACAAAATCAACATAGCCTCTACGATATTTATGTTCATGGTGAATTATATCCAACTCATGCTTGCATTCGGTGTTGATTAATTTTAATGCATGTTCATGACTATTGTCACTCTCTAGCTGGTCGCTTCCCAGTCTTTTTCTAGCCTTCACTTGTACTAAGCAGGAATACTGCTTGTGCATCCAATTCCATAAACCCCAAAGTTGTTCCATATGAGTCCACCATACCTACATATATACGGTATCTACCTACCGTTCCAAGTAAATTTGTATGTGCCAAACTCTAAACGTTCAAATAAACATTCTGTTTTGTATGCTCGAATAGCTCATGGATCAACTAGGGTTGTCTGTATCTTCCATGCTAGGCGGGTTATTCTCAAGAGGAGTGGACTCCGCTCCTCACTCACGAGAAAATGGCTGGTCACCGGGATGCCCAGTCCCATGCTTTATGCAAATCAAATCAAAATAACTACAAACAAAACTCCCCCGGGACTCTTGTTAGTTGGAGGCACTCGTTGTTTCGAGCAAGCCATGGATTGATGCTTGTTGGTGGAGGGGGAGTATAAACTTTACCATTCTGTTTGGGAACCGCCTATAATGTGTGTAGCATGGAAGATATCGAGATCTCTCGGTTGTTATGTTGACAATGAAAGTATACCGCTCAAAATATTATTCATATCTATTTCAAAACCGAGCTCTGGCACCTCTACAAATCCCTGCTTCCCTCTGCGAAGGGCCTATCTATTTACTTTTATGTTGAGTCATCATCCTCTTATTAAAAAGCACCAGTTGGAGAGCACCGCTGTCAATTGCATCCATTACTATTAGTTTACATTGAGTATGACTTGACTGGATCTCTTTTACCAGGAATTACAATGTCTAGTCAGTCCTTGATCTTTAAAGGTGCTCTGCATTTATGTTTTGCGGTCTCAGAAAGGGCTAGTGAGATACCATCTTGTTATATCATATCATGATTGTTTTGAGAAAGTGTTGTCATCCGAGATTTATTATTATTGCTCGCTAGTTGATTATGCCATTGATATGAGTAAACATGAGACCTAAATGTTATTGTGAATGTGGTTAGTTCATAATCTTTGCTGAAACCCTCAATGTCGGCTTTACATATTTACAACAACAAGAGCAAATAGAGTTTGTAAAAGTTTTTCCTTATCACTTTAAGTTTATCAACTGAATTGCTTGAGGACAAGCAAAGGTTTAAGCTTGGGGGAGTTGATACGTCTCCGTCGTATCTACTTTCCCAAACACTTTTGCCCTTGTTTTGGACTCTAACTTGCATGATTTGAATGGAACTAACCCGGACTGATGTTGTTTTCAGCAGAATTGCCATGGTGTTATTTTTGTGCAGAAATAAAAGTTCTCGGAATGACCTGAAAATCAACGGAGATTTTTTTGGAATATATAAAAAATACTGGAAGAAAGATCCACGTCAGGGGGCCCACACCCTGTCCACGAGGGTGGGGGCACACCCTACCCCCCTGGGCGCGCCCCCTTGCCTTGTGGGCCCCCTGACGCTCCACCGACCTCAACCTTGACTCCATATATTCACTTTTGGGGAGAAAACAATCAAAGAGAAGGATTCATCGCGTTTTACGATACGGAGCCGCCGCCAAGCCCTAAACTCTCTCGGAGGGCTGATCTAGAGTCCGTTCGGGGCTCCAGAGAGGGGAATCCATCGCCATCGTCATCATCAACCTTCCTCCATCACCAATTTCATGATGCTCACCGCCGTGCATGAGTAATTCCATCGTAGGCTTGCTGGACGGTGATGGGTTGGATGAGATTTATCATGTAATCGAGTTAGTTTTGTTAGGGTTTGATCCCTAGTATCCACTATGTTCTGAGATTGATGTTGCTATGACTTTGCTATGCTTAATGCTTGTCACTAGGGCCCGAGTGCCATGATTTCAGATCTGAACCTATTATGTTTTCATCAATATATGAGAGTTCTTGATCCTATCTTGCAAGTCTATAGTCACCTATTATGTGTTATGATCCATTAACCCCGAAGTGACAATAATCGGGATACTTACCGGTGATGACCGTAGTTTGAGGACTTCATGTATTCACTATGTGTTAATGCGTTGGTCCGGTACTTTACTAAAAGGAGGCCTTAATATCCCTTAGTTTCCATTAGGACCCCGCTGCCACGGGAGGGTAGGACAAAAGATGTCATGCAAGTTCTTTTCCATAAGAACGTATGACTATATTCGGAATACATGCCTACATTACCTTGATGAACTGGAGCTAGTTCTGTGTCACCCTATGTCATGACTGTTACATGATCGATCACATCCGACATAATTCTCCATCACCGATCCAATGCCTACGAGCTTTTCCTATATTGTTCTTCGCTTATTTACTTTTCCGCTGCTACTGTTACAATCACTATAAAACCCAAAAATATTACTTTTGCTACTGTTACCACTACTATCATATTACTTTGTTACTAAATACCTTGCTGCAGATATTAAATTTCCAGGTGTGGTTGAATTGACAACTCAGCTGCTAATACTTGAGAATATTCTTTGGCTCCCCTTGTGTCGAATCAATAAATTTGGGTTGAATACTCTACCCTTGAAAACTGTTGTGATCCCCTATACTTGTGGGTTATCACATCGCAACCCCAAACTTTAAGAAATGACAGCTTTGTTTTCTTGCCAAACCATAGTTCATACGGTGTCATCTCAATGGATTTAGATGGTGCCCTATTTAACGTGAATGCAATTGTCTCTAATGCATAACCCCAAAATGATAGTGGTAAATCGTAAGAGACATCATTGATCGCACCATATCCAATAAAGTACGATTACAATGTTCGGACACACCATTATGCTGTGGTGTTCCAGGTGGCGTGAGTTACGAAACTATTCCACATTGTTTCAAATGAATACCAAACTCGTAACTTAAATATTCGCCTCCGCGATCAGATCGTAGAAACTTTATTTTCTTGTTACGATGATTTTCCACTTCACTCTAAATTTTTTCGAACTTTTCAAATGTTTCAGACTTATGTTTCATTAAGTAGATATACCCATATCTTCTCAAATCATTTGTGAAGGTCAGAAAATAATGATACCCCCGCGAGCCTCAACACTTATCGGATCGCATACATCAGTATGTATTATTTGTTGGGGAACGCAGTAATTTCAAAAAAATTCCTACGCACACGCAAGATCATGGTGATGTATAGCAACGAGAGGGGAGAGTGTTGTCCACGTACCCTCGTAGACCGAAAGTGGAAGCGTTAGCACAATGCGGTTGATGTAGTCGTACGTCTTCATGATCCGACCGATCAAGTACCGATCGTACGACACCTCCGAGTTCAGCACACGTTCAGCCCGATGACGTCCCTCGAACTCCGATCCAGCCGAGTGTTGAGGGAGAGTTTCGTCAGCACGACAGTGTGGTGACGATGTTGATGTTCTACCGATGCAGGGCTTCGCCTAAGCACCGCTACAGTATTATCGAGGTGGACTATGGTGGAGGGGGGCACCGCACACGGCTAAGAGATCAATGATCAATTGTTGTGTCTATGGGGTGCCCCCTGCCCCCGTATATAAAGGAGCAAGGGGGTTGCGGCCGGCCATAGGAGGAGGCTCGCCGGAGGAGTCCTACTCCCACCGGGAGTAGGACTCCCCTCCTTTTTCCTAGTTTGATTAGGACTTGGGGGGGGGGAGGAGAGAGGGGAAAGGAAAGGGGGGCGCCGCCCCTCCTCCTTGTCCAATTCGGACTTGGGGGGGAGGGGCGCGTGGCTGCCCTTGGCCGCCTCTCCTCTTCCTCCACTTGGGCCCATAAGGCCCAATAGCCTCCGGGGGGTTCCGGTAACCCCTCCGGTACTCCGGTAAAATCACTATTTCACCCAGAACACTTCCGATATCCAAACATAGGTGTCGGTGTCAAAACCGGCGGATCTCGGGTAGGGGGTCCCGAACTATGCATCTAAGGTGGATGGTAGCAGGACGCAGGGAACACGATGTTTTACCCAGGTTCGGTCCCTCTTGATGGAGGTAAAACCCTACGTCCTGCTTGATTTATTCTTGATGATATGAGTATTACAAGAGTTGATCTACCACGAGATCGGAGAGGCTAAACCCTAGAAGCTAGCCTATGGTATGATAGTATGTTGTCCTATGGACTAAAACCCTCCGGTTTATATAGACACCGGAAAGGGCTAGGGTTACACAAGGTCGGTTACAAAGGAGGAGATATACATATCCGTATTGCCTATCTTGCCTTCCACGCCAAGTAGAGACCTATCCGGACATGAGACGAAGTCTTCAATCCTGTATCTTCAAAGTCCAACAGTCCAGCCAAAGGATATAATCCGGCTGTCCGGATACCCCCTAATCCAGGACTCCCTTAGTAGCCCCCGAACCAGGCTTCAATGACGATGAGTCCGACGCACAGTTGTCTTCGACATTGCAAGGCGGATTCTTCTCCATCTTCCGAACGTTTGTAAAGCAGTGTCCGGTCCCATAAATGTTTGGACCTCTTGGCTTCTGTGCTCAACAAGGGCTATCTCCCATGCGTCAAATGAATATGAGGCGCCAGGGCATTTTTACATTCACCCCCTAGCCAGATAAATGAATTATCTATTAAAGGTATGGGGATCCTTAGATCCAATCCATACCATCCTCCCCCAGCGAGAATCCATCAGAGTGCGTTTCGGAAAAATCCATTCCAGCAAGGCTGACCTCCACAGCTCCTCCTCCCGCCCCGTAGCCCTAAGCCCGGTGATTGGGAGAGGTGTTCACTCCCGCAGAGTTGATTAGTCAAACTACAGACTAAGGGATTTCTCCCTCCGGCGTATATGGTGCCCGTTCGAGTCGGGCTTGCCACCTACAATGGCGGGGAGCAAGCGTAGAGCTTTCCCTGCCCCTCTATGGGGGAACGGGTCTGCCTTGTTCCCTATTTATTAAGGGGACTCGGATTTCCAATTCATCCATTCCTCCGCGGGCTCCTGGAGTTCTACGGCCTCCAATTACACAAATTCACCCCCGCCTCCATCCTACATATCGCCAGTTATGTTGCTCTCTGCAAGTTGTTCCTGGGCTGCGAGGCTCACTTCGAGCTATGGAAAAGGCTATTTTGCCTCGTCCCTCGCACACAGAGGGGGTCACTTTATCAAGTGGGCGGAGCCGAAATATGGCTCGTCGGCGATACCGGATACCTGTCCGGTACCCCGAAGAAGTCGTCCGAAGACTGGCCTTCAGAATGGTTTTATATGGAGGACGTTCCCCTTCCGGACCCTGTTCGGCGGGGTCTTCCTGAGTTCAACAATGCTCCTCTGAAGAAACGCCGAAGTTGGCGCCCACGGAGCCCCCAGGTGGAAGACAATGGAGAAGTCCTCTATCTGATGAACTGGATTAAAGCACTAGCTTGATCAGGATTGACAGTAATCGAAGTTATGTCGATTTTCATAATGCGGGGAGTGCAACCACTTCAATACCGTGGACACCCCTTGTGGTGTTTTAACGGGGCGGATGATGCCACCCGCTGCGGGCGTAAGTGTCCGGACAATGTTGTCGCTTTAGCGAAAATTCTGTCCGAATTGTTCAAAGGTGAGGAAGAGGAGTTCACCCGCATCAAGCCACGGGATGGATTCTCCATGTACAATCCTCCAAGCTGGGTAAGTTTTATCTCCCTACTCCCATTTCTCCCGCATTCTTTGTCGTAAGTATTCACCTTGCCACTTTACGGCAGGAACTGCGAAAAGCCATAAAGGAGGTCAGCAGCCCTTCTCCACAACCAGAGGACCCTGACCGGGCCCTCGACTCTGGACTTGAAGAAGATCCGGTTATATTCGTGGAGCTGATAGACCGACAGTTCTATCAGTTAAGCTGTGATGATGCCATGGTGGCCATTACGGCCGACTATCCCGGACTGCTCCCTGCATCGCACGTAAGAAAAACCAAAAATCCCAACTCCAAAAACTAGGATCCCCTTTCAGACACTTCACCCACCATATACACATGGCATTTTTACACGGAAGGCATTCGGGACACCATGCCGAACCCGCAACAACTCGCCAACAAGAGGCACCGAGGCCGGGTAGGCCAAAAAGGAAGGCGGTCCGGACGGAGACGCCGGTGCAAAGGTATGACAAAAACCCAGCTCCGTGCTTGTCGTCTTTCTCGAAATATAATGACGCCCATGTTTCTTTAACAGAAAAAATGCTTGCCGGAATATGTCCGGCGATGTTACTAATCACGCTTCCACCAGTCGGGCGCCAGGACCAGACATAGAGGCGGAAACCGATATGGGGCGGGCGCCGGATAATCCCCCTACAGAGGATGCGGATAGATTATCCCCTACAAACTCAGAAGTGGAAAGCGCCATGAATCATAGGCGCCGCCGGGCCGTACTCCGCGACGCTTGTTTCTTACCAGAGGCATTTGATGCCTTCAATTCTGGAGAGGCGTACCTCCGAGCTGCTCAAGATGGTCTAGCCAGAGCCATGGATCAGTATGTAAAGGATGTATGGGTAAGTAAATCTGACGATTTATATGTATCAGTAGCCCCTGAGACTGGAAACAGTTAGCAAAACTAATTTAAGGATCATCTTTAATGTGCAGGTTCTTACAGAGAAGAATACTAGGCTGTCACAGGAGCTAGAGGAATGCAAGACCCAACTGCGGGCCGTTGTTGCCGTATTGCAGGAACCGAAAAAGTCACCCGCTGGTAACATTTACTTTAAAGAATGATGCTTTCCATATAGTGTGCGGCGTGGCTGCAGATCTAACAATAGATGTTGTAGATGAATCCGGAGAACCAGCATGTTATGCGACAGCTAGAGGCTGGCAAACATGTGCTGACTGAGGTTAGGCAGGAGAAAAACAAACTCCAAGACACCAATATCAAGCTGAGCGTGGAACTAAAAGACGTTCGAGCCCAGCTTGCAGACTCCGAGAAGGAGAATAAGCGGCTTCGGCGCGGCATTTTCAGTAAGTGCTTGAACGAATCCTTTTGAAGGAGTTCGGCGAAGAAGCCGACTAACAACGTTATGTCTGTAGGTATGCTGATGGGTCGTCCCGCGGAGGAAATGCCCGGGTCTGCGGGTGATCTTCTATCCGAGCTCTCACATCTGCACGAACAAGTTCGGCAGGTGATGCAAGGTGTTGCCCAGGCCTTGTGGCCATCCGTCTCCCTGCCAGAGGGCGTTGCAGAGCTTACGAAGAAGTTCAAGGGAGCACAACAGCGCTTTCGATTATGGAAGATATCGGCCTGCCGACAGGGTGCCAGAGAAGCCTGGGCCATGGTGAAGACGCGGTATACCAAGGCAGACCCAAATCACATGGCCGAGGTCGGACCTGTGAGGCCCGACGGAAAAGAGATCCCCGTTAGCTTAGTTTATGGGCAAGTAGAATTAGCTGCAAAGCATTCCCAATAGGGTTGTAAGCTAGACCGCCTGTTGGATGGTATAGAAGAGGAATTTAGTAAGTCTGCATGACTATGTAATTAAAGTGACATGTACAATGCCTTCTAGCCGGATTGTAGATCATTTGTCTTGGCGGACCTTTTCGCTTCAACCTCGGGACCCGATAGTCCGGAGTGTATCCGAATACCCGCTCAGTTATATAAGAACCGGGGTATGAGTGGAGACCAGGCGTAGGGGTCATTAGTGCTTGAACAGACAAGTACCCAACTAGTTATGTTATATTACATGGGTAGTAAGAAACATCTTCCATGGAGAATAGTTCCATTAAGGGTTCCTTTCCCTGGGTAAGCATGCCCTAAAGTGCATGTCCGGACTGCGATAGGAAACCCAGGAAAAACATCTAGGGGCAGATATGGACAATAAATAAAAATCATCTTTTGTTCACCGACCGAATATTCCCTTAAGAATGCTAGCTTTCGGCTTCACCCAGTCCGAGGTACAAATCCAGCTGACCCAGCAGTAACAATCGCAGAGGTACTCCCCTTATGCCCTAGCCGAATTAACGGGAACGTAGGGCATAAATACGAGAGCCAGGCAACCCAGCTTGGCCAAAACCTAAGTCATATCGATGCATATAATGGCGAAAAAAGGTACATGCGGAAGCATGACACATGTGCGGGGCCTGAGGCCCAGATAAATAATTAAGTTTCTGTGAAAGAAGCCCCCAGGTATGATGAGCACGGCTAGTGCATCTATAATGTGCAAGCGAGGCACAAGTTGGCCCTTGAAGGCCTAGAGAAAGAATAAAAGAAAGGAAGAAAGAAAAACAAGATAGATAATGTATATGCAAAAAATGGACAAAGGGAGGGGACGAACATGGAGGCCGGTGCTAGGCATAGAATCTTCGGAGCCTGGCCGCGTTCCATGGGTTCGGCTCGAGTCGACTAGTCGATGCATCCCGCAGTCGGTACGCTCCACCGGTCAGAACTTGGTCAATAATGAAGGGACCTTCCCAATTGGGCTCGAGCTTGTTCCTTTTCTTATCCGGCACACGTAGAACTAGTTCGCCAACGTTATAAGGTTTGGCCCGTACTTCTCTACTTTGGTATCTGTGAGCCTGTTGCTGATAAAATGTGGAACAGGCTTTGGCTACGTCGCGCTCCTCCTCTAGGGTGTCCAGACTGTCCTGCCGATCGAGCTCGGCTTCTCTTTCTTCGTACATGCGCACTCAAGGTGAGTCATGAATTATGTCACAGGGCAAGACTGCCTCTGCGCCATACACCATAAAGAAGGGTGTATATCCGGCACTACGATTCGGCGTGGTCCGCAGCCCCCAGAGTACGGAGTCGAGCTCCTCTACCCAGTGCGTGTTAGACTCCGTTAAGGAACGCATTAATCTGGGTTTAATGCCGCTCATTATAAGACCGTTTGCTCGCTCTACTTGGCCGTTGGTTTGTGGGTGATAGACTGAAGCATAATCGAGCTTGATGCCCATTTTGCCGCACCAGAGTTTTACCTCATCATCTATGAAGTTTGTGCCGTTGTCAGTGATGATGCTGTGGGGGACGCCATAACGGTGTACGACCCCAGATATGAAGTCTATCACCGGTCCGGATTCGGCTGTTTTAACAGGTTTGGCCTCTATCCATTTGGTGTATTTATCCACCATGACCAGTAAGTATTTTTTCTTGTGGGTTCCCCCTTTAAGGGGTCCAACCATGTCAAGCCCCCAGACCGTGAAGGGCCACGTAATGGGGATTATTTGGAGGGAGGTGGGTGGCATGTGGCTTTGATTTGCAAAGAGCTGGCAACCAACGCAACATTGGACCAAGTCCTGTGCATCTGCCCAGGCCGTTGGCCAATAGAATCCTGTAGGGAAGGCCTTGCTTACGAGAGCCCGGGCTGCGGCGTGGTGACCGTCGAGTTCAGCGTGGATTTCTGCCAAAAGGTTCCGCCCTTCCTCTTCGGAGATGCACCTTTGAAGGACATCGGTAGTGCTTTTTTTTATACAATTCTCCCTCATGGACCCTGTAGGCCTTAGATCGCCGCACTATGCAGCGTGCCTCATTTTGGTCCTTCGGAAGTTCCTGCCTAGTTAGGTAGGCCAGGAATGGTTCTGTCCACGGGGCTATAATGGCCATTATTACGTGGGCTGAAGGTGTTATTTCGGTGACGGAGCCTCCGATTGTGTCAGAGTGTTCGGTATCGGGCATTTTGGCTGGGTCCGGACTATTGTTACTGGTGTCCCCTTCCCATTCTATGGATGGCTTGAACAACCTTTCTAGAAATATGTTGGGGGGGACCGCATCGCGTTTTGCGCTGATGCGGGCGAGGATATCCGTCGCTTGATTGTTTTCCCGAGCCACATGGTGAAATTTGAGCCCCTCGAACCGAGCTGACATTTTTAGGACGGCGTTTCGGTAGGCCGCCATTTTCGGATCCTTGGCGTCAAAGTCTCCATTTATTTGGGATATTGTGAGGTTTGAATCCCCACGCACCTCCAGGCGTTGAATGCCCATGGAGACTGCCATCCGAAGACCATGCAGGAGAGCTTCGTATTCGGCTGCATTGTTGCAGTCTGTATACAATATTCGTAGTACGTACTGAACGGTATCTCCGGTTGGGGACGTTAGGACGACGCCAGCCCCTAGACCAGCCAACATTTTAGAACCGTCGAAGTGCATGATCCAATTGGAGTATGCACCGTACTCTCTAGGGAGTTCGGCCTCCGTCCATTCGGCGACAAAGTCGGCCAATACTTGCGACTTAATGGCTCGTCGAGGTTTGTATGTTATGTCGAACGGGAGGAGCTCAATGGCCCATTTAGCAATCCGGCCCGTAGTGTCGCGGTTGTTTATAATATCATTAAGTGGCACTTCTGAGGCTACTATAATCGAACACTCTTGAAAGTAGTGTCTCAACTTCCGGGATGCCATGAATACCGCATAGGCTATCTTTTGATAATGTGGGTACCGTGATTTGCATGGAGTGAGGACAGTGGATACATAGTATACCGGCTTTTGAAGAGGGAATTTATGTCCGTCGGCTTCTTGTTCGACGACGAGCACTGCGCTTACAACTTGATGAGTTGCCGCAATGTACAACAGCATTGGTTCGCCGATGTTTGGCGCGGCCAGGATTGGGTTGGTTGCCAAAATGGCCTTTATTTCTTCCAATCCGGCTGTGGCAGCGTCCGTCCACTCAAAGTGTTCGGTGCGCTGAAGGAGGCGATAAAGGGGTAAAGCCTTTTCTCCGAAGCGGGAGATAAAGCGGCTTAGAGCCGCCATGCATCCAGTTAACTTCTGGATTTGTTTGAGGTCTGTTGGGGTAGCCAACTGTGACAAAGCTCGGATTTTGGCCGGATTAGCTTCAATACCTCTACTGGAGACAATGAAACCCAGGAGCTTTCTGGCTGGTACGCCGAAAACGCATTTTTCCGGATTGAGCTTGATGTCGTATGTTCGGAGGTTGTCGAATGTGAGCCTCAAGTCATCTATCAAAGAGTCGACGTGTTTGGTTTTTACGACCACATCGTCTACGTATGCCTCTACTGTTTTGCCGATTTGTTTCTCCAGACATGTCTGAATCATGCGCTGATATGTTGCGCCGGCGTTTTTGAGCCCAAAAGGCATTGTGTTGAAATAGAAGGGACCGTATGGTGTGATGAATGCCGTTGCGGCTTGGTCGGACTCCGCCATTTTGATTTGGTGGTAACCGGAGTATGCGTCAAGGAAACACAATGACTCGTGTCCTGCGGTAGCATCGATAATTTGATCGATGCGGGGGAGGGGAAGGGATCCTTTGGGCAAGCTTTATTGAGGTCCTTGAAATCGACACAAAGGCGCCAGGATTTATCCTTCTTTGGTACCATCACCAGGTTTGCTAGCCAGTCCGGGTGTTTTATCTCTCTGATGAATCCGGCCTCCAATAACTTGGCTAGTTCCTCTCCCATGACCTGTCTCTTAGGTTTGGAGAAATGCCGAAGAGCTTGCTTGACCGGCTTGAATCCCTTTAGGATATTGAGGCTATGCTCGGCTAGCCTGCGTGGGATTCCTGGCATGTCTGAGGGGTGCCAGGCGAATATGTCCCAATTATCGCGTAGGAATTCTCATAGTGTGGCGTCCACGGCGGGGTTGAACTGTGCCCCGATGGAGGCTGTTTTTGTGGGGTCCGTTGGGTGGACTTGGAATTTGACTATTTCATCCACTGGTTTAAAAGAGGTGGACTTGGATCTCTTATCGAGTATCACGTCGTCCTTGTCCACTGTGGAGCGTAGCGTGGTTAATCCCTCGGCCGAGAGGGCTTTGGATAATGCCTCGAGGGCCAGTGCAGCTGTTTTGTTTTCGGCGCGGAGTGTTGTGTCCGGATCACTGGCGAGGGTGACGATTCCGTTGGGCCCAGGCATTTTGAGCTTCATGTACCCATAATGGGGTACGGCTTGGAAGATCGTGAACGCCTCACGTCCTAAAAGGGCGTGGTATCCATTGCTGAACAGGGCCACTTGAAATGTAATTTCTTCGGACCTATAATTCTCTGGTGTACCGAATACCACATCTAGTGTGATTTTCCCAGCGCATCGTGCCTCCCGACTGGGTATGATTCCCCTGAAGGTTGTGCTACTTTGCTCAATGTGGTTCCAGTCTATTTCCATTTTTTGAAGAGTTTCCTCATAGATGAGGTTTAATCCACTGCCGCCGTCCATGAGTACTTTGGTGAGTCGAAAGTCGTCCACAATTGGACCGAGGACCAGTGCGGCTGGTGCTCGGGCTGTTCGGAATTTAGGTTCATCACTGGCATTGAAGGTAATAGCCGTGTCACTCCATGGATTTATTGCTGCTACGTGGCAGATTTCGGCCATGCTGCGGAGTGTTTGCTTGCGCCTATTATTTGACGCAAAGGTCTCGAAGACTGTTAACACCGTATTGGTATCCACAGGATGGTGCTCTATGGCATTTGGGATAAGAAGATACTCACCACTTTTGGCCACCTGCCAGAGTATCCAACATGCTCTGAGGCTGTGCGTTGGTATTGTATCCGTTGTACTATGAATTTTGCAGGGTCCGCTAAGCCATCCCTCTAGTACGGTTCCATGCCCTGTAGAGGATTTTTGTTTCTTTGCAACTAGCTTGGGTGTCTTACGCTAGTGCACCCTTTTACTTCGGACTGGGTGTGTATTCAGAGCGGGACTATCCCAAAATTTTGTTTCGGTTTTCCACGCGTTTTCCATCGCATAGTACTTTTGTACTATGGATGCCAAGTCAGCGAAGCGTGATATGTCACGGCGACTTAAGGCGTTAAGGATTCCCTTGTCTGTGCAATTATTGCAGCAAAGTGAGACTGCATTTTCCTCGCGACAGTCCTTAACCTTGTTCATCACAAGGAGAAATCTGGCCCAATAATGATGTACTGTTTCATGGGGCTCTTGCCTGATGTGGGAAAGATCGTTTATGTCTGGGTGGGTGGATTTGAGTCCGAACCCCTACCCGATCTAAGACCCAGGGGCCGAGGAGTTTCCAATCTTGGAAGTTCGGGTTCCGGAGTGTTACCTGATAAGTCAGGCCCGCTGCCTGATTCTAGGTTCAGGGCTTGGGTGATGTCCTCCCGTAAGCGGGTATCCGTCTCCGAGAGCTCAGGAATCCAGACATACTTAGTCCTCAAAATAGAGGAAGAGTTGTTGCATTGTTCCTCCACCACCGTAACGTGATGGGTGACAGATGGAGAGTTAATCTCCCTTTGATCGGGTTTAAGCCCAATCCGATCATAGTCCGTAGCGACTCCCAAGGCGGCGATGCGATCCAAGAGTTCGTTTAGGGAAGAGAGCTCCATTGGATCCATCTGCTCGGCGACTTTTGAGCCAATGTGGAGGCTGTTTTTGATGACCCGAGAAGTCATTGTCGGTGCAGCGGCCGAACGGGTAGTCATGACGAAACTGCCTAGCCGGAGAGTTTGGCCGACAGCCAGAGCTCCCCTGATCGAAGTCCGTGGCCGGGGAAGGACCCGAAAGTTTGGCAACACGGCTCTCATGAAGGGTACGGTCGATATTCGGCTTGATCGTCGCAGAGGGTGCGGCCTCCGTGACGGGGTCTATCCACCCGTCCACGGATGGCGAAACTGGCTCCGAATTGAGGGTCGGAGCGGCTGCCGGTGCGATCTCCTGAATACGGTCTGATGGTAGAGCTAAATCGTACTCATCGTGACCGCGTGGCGCACAAGGCAGGGGCTCGAATCCATCGAAGATCAAGTCTCCGCGGATATCGGCCGTGTAGTTTAAGCTTCCAAACCTGACCTAGTGGCCAGGGGCGTAACTTTCGATCTGCTCCAGATGGCCAAGCGAGTTGGCCCGCAGTGCGAAGCCGCCGAACACAAAGATCTGTCCGGGGAGAAAAGTCTCACCCTGGACTGCATCGCTATCGATGATCGTAGGAGCCATCAAGCCTAACGGCGACGACATAGAGGAACTCTCAACGAAAGCACCAATGTCAGTGTCAAAACCGGCGGATCTCGGGTAGGGGGTCCCGAACTATGCGTCTAAGGTGGATGGTAACAGGAGGTAGGGAACACGATGTTTTACCTAGGTTCGGGCCCTCTTGATGGAGGTAAAACCCTACGTCCTGCTTGATTTATTCTTGATGATATGAGTATTACAAGAGTTGATCTACCACGAGATCGGAGAGGATAAACCCTAGAAGCTAGCCTATGGTATGATTGTATGTTGTCCTGCGAACTAAAACCCTCCGGTTTATATAGACACCGGAAAGGGCTAGGGTTACACAAGGTCGGTTACAAAGGAGGAGATATACATATCCGTATTGCCTAGCTTGCCTTCCACGCCAAGTAGAGTCCTATCCGGACACGAGACGAAGTCTTCAATCCTGTATCTTCATAGTCCAACAGTCCGGCCAAAGGATATAATCCGGCTGTCCGGATACCCCCTAATCCAGGGCTCCCTCAATAGGCTTCCAATATATTAATCTTCATGTCTCAACCATTTCGAGACTCCTCGTCATGTCTGTGATCACATCTGGGACTCCAAACAACCTTTGGTACATCAAAACACATAAACTCATAATAAAATTGTCATCGTAACGTTAAGCGTGCGGACCCTACGGGTTCGAGAACTATGTAGACATGACCGAGACACGTCTCCGGTCAATAACCAATAGCGGAACCTGGATGCTCATATTGGCTCCTACATATTCTACGAAGATCTTTATCGGTCAGACCGCATAACAACATACATTGTTCCCTTTGTCATCGGTATGTTACTTGCCCGAGATTCGATCGTCGGTATCTCAATACCTAGTTCAATCTCGTTACCGGAAAGTCTCTTTACTCGTTCCGTAATACATCATCCCGCAACTAACTCATTAGTTGCAATGCTTGCAAGGCTTAAGTGATGTGCATTACCGAGAGGGCCCAGAGATACCTCTCCGACAATCGGAATCTCGAAATACGCCAACCCAACAAGTACCTTCGGGGACACCTGTAGAGCACCTTTATAATCACCCAGTTACGTTGTGACATTTGGTAGCACACAAAGTGTTCCTCCGATAAATGGGAGTTGCATAATCTCATAGTCATAGGAACATGTATAAGTCATGAAGAAAGCAATAGCAACATACTAAACGATCGTGTGCTAAGCTAACGGAATGGGTCATGTCAATCACATCATTCTCCTAATGATGTGATCCCATTAATCAAATGACAACTCATGTATATGGTCAGGAAACATAACCATCTTTGATTAACGAGCAAGTCAAGTAGAGGCATAGTAGTGACACTCTGTTTGTCTATGTATTCACACATGTATTATGTTTCTGGTTAATACAATTCTAGCATGAATAATAAACATTTATCATGAAATAAGGAAATAAATAATAACTTTATTATTGCCTCTAGGGCATATTTCCTTCATTATTTCCAATAAGTCAGTTGCTTGCTCAATTGTCCCCGAGAACAGAGTCTTAGTCATCTTGCCCATGAGGCATGGTTCGCAAGCATCAAGTGATTCCAAAAGTCCATCAACATGGAGTTTCCTTATGCACTTTACACCAATATGACCTAAACGGTAGTGCCACAAATAGGTTGCACTCTCATTATTAACTTTGCATCTTTTGGCTTCAATATTATGAATATGTGTATCACTACGATCGAGATTGAATAAACCATTCACCTTGGGTGTATGACCACAAAAGGTTTTATTCATGTAAAAAGAATAACAATTATTCTTTGACTTAAATGAGTAACCCTATTGCAATAAACATGATCCAATCATATTATGCTCAACGCAAACACCAAATAACATTTATTTTAGGTTCAACACTAATCTCGAAGGTAAAGGGAGTGTGCGATGGTGATCTTATCAACCTTGGAATCATTTACAACACACATCGTCACCTCGTCCTCAACTAGTCTTTGTTTATTTTGCAACTCCCATTTTGAGTTACTACTCTTAACAACTGAACTAGTATCAAATACCGAGGGGTTTGCTATAAACACTAGTAAAGTACACATCAATAACATGTATATCAAATATACCTTTGTTCACTTTGCCATCCTTCTTATCTGCCAAGTATCTAGGACAGTTCCACTTCTAGTGACCATTTCCTTTGTAGTAGAAGCACTCAGTTTTAGGCTTGGGTCTAGCTTTGGGCTTCTTCATGGGAGTGGAAACTTGCTTGCCATTCTTCTTGAAGTTCCCTTTCTTTCCCTTGCCCTTTTACTTGAAACTAGTGGCCTTGTCAACCATCAACACTTGATGCTTTTTCTTGATTTCTACCTTCGCTGATTTCAGCACCGCGAAGAGCTTTGGGAATCGTTTCCGTCATCCCTTGCATATTATAGTTCATCATGAAGTTCTAGTAACTTGGTGATAGTGACTAGAGAACTCTGTCAATCACTAGCTTATTAGGAAGATTAACTCCCACTTGATTCAAGTGATTGTAGTACTCAGACATTCTAAGCACATGCTCACTCGTTGAGCTATTCTCCTCCATCTTGCAGGCAAAGTACTGTCAGAGGTCTCATACCTCTTGACACGGGCATGAGTATGAGATACCAATTTCAACTCTTGGAACATCCTATATGATCCATGGCGTTCAAAACATTTTTGAAGTCCCGGTTCTAAGATGTAAAGCATGGTGCACTGAACTATCAAGTAGTCATCATACCGAGCTTGTCAAACGTTCATAACGTCTGTATCTGTTCCTGCAATAGGTCTGTCACCTAGCGGTGCATCAAGGACATAATTCTTCTATGCAGCAATGAGGATAATCCTCAGATCACGGACCTAGTCCACATCATTTCTACTATCATCTTTCAACATAGTTTTTCTCTAGGAACATATCAAAAAATAAACGGGGAGCTACATCGCGAGCTATTGATCTACAACATGGTTATGCAAATACTATCAGGACTAAGTTCATGATAAATTAAAGTTTAATTAATCATATTACTTAAGAACTCCCACTTAGATAGACATCCCTCTAGTCATCTAAATGATCAGGTGATCCAAATCAACTAAACCATGTTCGATAATCACGTGAGATGGAGTAGTTTTCAATGGTGAACATCACTATGTTGATCATATCTACTATATGATTCACGCTCGACCTTTCGGTCTCCAGTGTTCCAAGGCCATATTTGCATATGCTAGGCTCGTCAAGTTTAACCTGAGTATTTCGCGGGTGCAAAACTGGCTTGCACCCATTGTATGTGAACGTAGAGCTTATCACACCCGATCATCATGTGGTGTCTTGGCTCGACGAACTGTCGCAATGGTGCATACTCAGGGAGAACACTTATACCTTGAAATTTAGTGAGAGATCATCTTATAATGCTACCGCCGAACTAAGCAAAATAAGATGCATAAAGGATAAACATCACATGGAATCAAAATATGTGACATGATATGGCCATGATCATCTTGTGCCTTTGATCTCCATCTCCAAAGTGTCGTAATGATCTCTATCGTCACCGGCATGACACTAAGTTTCCGGTTAATACAATTCTAGCATGAATAATAAACATTTATCATGATATAAGGAAATATAAATAACAACTTTATTATTGCCTCTAGGGCATATTTCCTTCATATATGATTTTGTAGGGATAGCTTTCTTTGGTCATGTTATTTTAAGAATACATGATTGCTTTGTTAGTATGCTTGAAGTATTATTGTTTTTATGTCAATATTAAACTTTTGTCTTGAGTCCTTCGGATCTGAACATTCATGCCACAATAAAGAAAATTACATTGATAACTATGTTAGGTAGCATTCCACATCAAAAATTCTCTTTATATCATTTACTTATTCGAGGACGAGCAGGAATTAAGCTTGGAGATGCTTGATACGTCTCCAACATATCTATAATTTTTGATTGTTCCATGCTATTATATTATCTGTTTTGGATGTTTAATGGGCTTTAATATGCTCTTTTATATTATTTTTGGGACTAACCTATTAACCGGAGGCCCAGTGCCAATTTCTATTTTTTCTTCCTATTTTAGAGTTTTGCAAAAAAAGAATACCAAACGGAGTCCAAACGGAATGAAACCTTCGCGAGATCTTTCTTGGACCGAAAGCAATCCAGAAGACTTGGAGTCGATGTCTGGAACTCCATGAGGAAGCCACGAGGCAGGAGGGTGTGCCCAGGGGGTAGGCGCGCCCCCACCCTCGTGGGCCCCTCGTAGCTCCACCGATATACTTCTTTCGCCGATATATACTCTTATACGCTAGAAACATCAGGGAGAGCCACAGAACCACTTTTCCACCGCCGCAACCTTCTGTACCCGTGAGATTCCATCTTGCGGCCTTTTCCGGCGATCTGCCGAAGGGGGAATCGATCACGGAGGGCTTCTACATCAACACCATTGCCTCTCCTATGAAGCGTGAGTAGTTTACCACAGACCTTCGGGTCCATAGTTATTAGCTAGACGGCTTATTCTCTCTCTTTGATTCTCAATACAAATTTCTCCTCGATGTTCTTGGAGATCTATTTGATGTAATACTCTTTTGCGGTGTGTTTGTCGAGATCCGATGAATTGTGGATTTATGAACAAGATTATCTATGAATATTATTTGGTTCTTCTCTGAATTCTTATATGCATGATTTGATATCTTTGCAAGTCTCTTCGAATTATCGGTTTAGTTTGGCCTAGTAGATTGATCTTTCTTGCAATGGGAGAAATGCTTAGCTTTGGGTTCAATCTTGCGGTGTCCTTTCCCAGTGACAGTAGGGGAAGCAAGGCACGTATTGTATTGTTTCCATCGAGGATAAAAAGATGGGGTTTATATCATATTGCTTGAGTTTATCCCTCTACATCATGTCATCTTGCTTAATGCGTTATTCCGTTCTTATGAACTTAATACTCTAGATGCATGCTGGATAGCGGTCGATGTGTCGAGTAATAGTAGTAGATGCAGAATCGTTTCGGTCTACTTGACACGGACGTGATGCCTATATTCATGATCATTGCCTTAGATATCTTCATAACTATGTGTTTTTCTATCAATTGCTCGGCAGTAATTTGTTCACCCACCGTAATACATGCTATCTTGAGAGAAGCCACTAGTGAAACCTATGGCCCCCGGGTCTCTTTCCTATTATATTACATCTCTTTTATTTACATTGCATCTCGTTTACTATTTTGCAATCTTTACTTTCCAATCTATACAACAAAAATACCAAAAATATTTACTTTAGTATCTCTATTAGATCTCACTTTTGTGAGTGACCGTGAAGGGATTGACAACCCCTTTATCGAGTTGGTTGCAAGGTTCTTGATTGTTTGTGCAGGTACTAGGTGACTTGTGCGTTGTCTCCTACTGGATTGATACCTTGGTTCTCAAAACTGAGGGAAATACTTACGCTACTTTGCTGCATCACCCTTTCCTCTTCAAGGGAGAACCAACTCATGCTCAAGAGGTAGGAGCCCGCCTCTTGGTGGGTCCCGCCGGCTTCCGTGGACTTGGCCGACAGGTAGGGCCCGCCGCCTGCAGGCCATGCCGATCGCCTTTTAGTGTAGCCTCGCCCTTGGTGACGAAGGCCTCATCGGGGGACGCATGGCTACAGTTCCGCCGCCTAGCGGGCGCTTACTGTAGCCACTCTTTGTCTCATTAGATTAATGGCGCGTAGACTCCGAGGGGAGGAAGGGCCGCCTGCTAGAGGTGCGCCGTCTTCTAGTTGCTCACGGACAGGTAGGGCCCGCTGCCTGCGGGCCGTACCGACCACCCGTCATGGGAGCATGGCCCCAGCTGACGTAGGCTGCGTCATGAGTCGCGTGGCTACAGTGTCGCGCTAGTCGAGGGGTGTCCGCTTGGTACACCCGCACTATGGCCATGCTCCTCCAGGATTCGAGCGTGCACTGGTACGCGTCAGTGTTATACAAACGGTTTTTAACCCCTTTCTGTGACGGCATTTGGACTATCGCCTAGTGAGTGACGGCGATAGGGGGTCCTTCCCACATGACCCAAAAACCGTCGTAGATAGAGAGCCAAGATGCATATACAGTACTCCTACTCGTTTGTGCTCGCATTGCCATCGCAATCGGTATTCTTTGGTGCAATGTTTACGATGCGCGACCCATCACAAACGGTTCACTATTATAGAATGTGTATGATAAGCATGCAATCACACACATTCTATTTTTCCAAATCGTATGCGATAACTAATTAAGAAGATTAGCTAATCATTGTATGAGTGTCAGACGGGATTACGAAATGTCGGACCGTCATAACATCGTCGTACACGACAACTATCGCACACGCTATTCTGTGGTGCAACATTTACGATGCATACTTCATCAGAAATAGTTCATGGTTACGAATCATGTACGATAAGGCAACTAACACAAATGTTTAGTTTGCCTGCACCGTTTATGATATTGTCTGACATCGCACATGCTTTGCAATGACAACTGTGTGCATGCTTGCACACGTTTCCTCTCTGTGAACCGTCTCGGATTATGGTGTATATCGCAAATGTTTGTGTTTTACTAACCGTGTGTGCCATAACGACCTGGAGAGCGTAATTTCACCGTAATTTAATTGCTGAAATTGTACCGGATTTGAATTTGAATTTGAATGTATGCTATATCTTTATTCATATCCATCAGGTTCAAACAACAAATGCATTATTAGATTCATAGGTACATATGTTCAAGAATTACATAAGAACGAAATAGACAATGATGAACCACAGTTGTATACTTGTACTATTAAAGACAGTAAAGAAAGAGGCGAAACACATTCTGGTTGCTGAACAAGGTGAAGCAGAATGCCCATATTGTGCCCTCCTCCATGCAAAAGGCACGCACGAATCTAGTCCAACCCCTTGTGATGGCTGACCGCCCATCCTTCACGGTCTTCATCAAAACATCTAGATAATCATCGTGTTCTGGTAAAAATACTTTAACCTTTGCATGCCCACCAATCATGTAGTTTGAGAGGTAATTTTGAGCAAAATGCTTTGGCAACCACTACAAAGGAAAAAGATTTAGACATTGTCATCTAACACAACTCATTATGGGTAGTAAAAAGAAGGCTGCAGAGTTCTTACTTACCATCCCGCAGTTTGCTGTTGTCTTGGATAAAGTGTAAACAAATAGTTTAATTGCCATCTTTGGACCCATTTTACTAACAATCTTTATCAGCTTCCTCACTTGATGGAGGTTCATCGATATCTCATTGCCCCATATGCAGAAAGGGTCGAAGCGCGGATCTTTACCAATGAAATATGTACCTAAAAGCACCAAGTTAATATTAGAAGCTAAACAATAATTGCACAATGATGTAGTACAACACTCTTTTATAATATCTTATAACATCCAATATACTCACATATTAGATGAATTAACATCTTATATTATGGGACGGAAGGAGTTTATTGCATTCTTACAAATTATCGGCTGATTAACTGTTGTTGTATCCATGTATTACAGTTAGTTTGAGCTAGTTTGGGCTCAAATAGCCCCAATGTATATCTAAACATGAGGGCTAGTTTGAGCTAGTTGCATCAATAACCCACCCAAAAAAACTATCCAACCTAAGAGGTGCTAATTGGAGCTAGTTCTCCTAGTGCATTTATTGTCAATCTAACCCTGCCATCCAAACAACTCTTTGGATGGAGTTAGTTCAGGGTTAGTCATGAGCTAGAAACTAACTCTAACCGCTAGCAAAGTTGAGTATCCAAACAAGGATGTGTTGTTGTTTTTGTTGTTGTTGTTGCTATTGCTGTTGTTGCTGTTGCTGTTGTTGCTGTTGCTGTTGTTGCTGTTGTTGTTGTTGTTGTTGTTGTTGTTGTTGTTGTTGTTGTTGTTGTTGTTGTTGTTGTTGTTGTTTTTGTTGTTGTTGTTGTTGTTGTTGTTGTTGCTGTTGCTGTTTCTGTTGCTGTTGCTGTTGGTGTTGTTGTTGTTGTTATTGTTGCTGTTGCTCTTCTACATATATCTAGACATCATTAGAACATTAATGTAACACTCTTCCTTGTTTCTATGTAGCCTAGGATTGCATATTTAGACATTAAGTACAGTGCATGTTGCTATGTAGTCTCAGATATATTACATATGGCCCTAGTTAACCTAATGATAAATGGGTTGCAGATATATTCAGTTAAAAGTCCGATTCACCGATTAGTCCCTTATCAGCCCTCGGCCTATATGGTACCAGCTACCGATATCCTGAATAGTGAGCATACATAAGCCATGTGATGAAACTAACCTCAATGGAAAACTGTAGTCGTTCCTAAACTTGTCCTGTGTAGGTACATCAAGAAGCATGTTAAGCACAACAGACTAAACATCAACCAAAATTATCCTCGTCAGACAAAATAATCTCCAAAAGATAGCTTCAGTGTGCAGGTTTAAGCACACTAGTAAAGCAAAACAAGTGGAAAGGTGTGTTAACTGCAACAGGCCTAACATTTCATAACAAGCAAATATAGTCATTCAAACTGGTATTCTGCGGGTCTAAGTACACTGGTTATTGTTAAATAAAAGTGGAAAGGCGTGTTAACCACAAGATGCAACAACCAAATATAGTCATTTATAGTGGTATTGTTGAAACGGGTACTGATGAAATTGAACTGGACAGTTCATACTTGCACATATAGAACATCACGTTGTGAATAACTGGAATAAACAAGGCATACTACAAACAACCAAAGATAGCATTTGACACTGAACATATGCTAACTACAAACAACCAAACAATCAAATAATTGCACATATATGCATTCCTATCGGTATGTTTAAAACTGGATTGATGAAATGTACTGCACGGTAAATAATTGCACATATAGAGCATCACATTGTGAACAAATGAAATAAACAAGGCATACTGCAAACAACCAGATATAGCTATTAAAACTGGACATATTCTCACCACACTACAAAAGGGAGTCGACAAAACAAATCATGGGTTTCCCCCTGTGAAGAGGCACGACAAAACAAATCATGGGTTTCCTCACTTGTCACAGATGGGCTCGTGCCCGTGGGAAGAGCACGAACCCTAGATGCACTCCATGTTGTCGCAGATGGGCTCCTTCGCCTTGGAAGAGCATGGCTGTAGGGTTCCCTCCCTGATGTCGTAGACGGGCGCTTTCCCCTTGGAAGAGCATATGGGCTCTTTCCCCTTGGAAGAACCGGAGAGGGTGCCTTCCACGTGGTCGCAGTCGATGAGGTTGACTTGGAAGCTGTGGATCCCAAGCCAGCGTCGTAGAACGTGTCCTTCGGAAATGATAGAAGGGGCTCGATGGCGATGTAGGATGGCAAATTGTTGACAGCGAGCCAGAGGAGATCAGCGGCGGGGCCATGGATGAGATCGATGGCGGTTGAACCGGAGGGCTTGGGGGTGGGTCACTTAACCTGTGACATAGCCCACCTCAGGCAGTCGCTGTCAATGACCTCGATGTCGTAGCCGGCGGCCGAGACATGCCCGCATACTCTAGCCCGCTGCTTTAGTGCCTGCAGCCGGTAATGGTTGTCAGCTTCCACAGCGACGTCGGGCGAAGAGACCGCGGTACACCTGTTTTGGGCTAGTCGCTCCTCAAGCTCCATGGGAAGCGTAGCCGGGCTTAGGCTGCGACGCTCTGTAGTGGGGGATGGGGATCTGTGGGAAAGGGGGCGTTTGGCAGGCGTCATCTAAGAAACTCAGGGCATCTTGGGTATGGAGATCGGTGGGTAAGCTGCATGGGCAAACCGGTAGATGTTGACAATGGAGGCCTTGCGGCGGAGGCGGCGGCGGGGACCTTGCTAGGGTTTCGAGCAAGTGAGGGTGTGTGTGTGTGTGCGCGTGCGCATGCCCGAGGAGGTTTTGGTGTGTGTGTGTGGAGGGGGGCGGGGGTGTGTTTGAGGAAATGACGCGGGTACTTAAAAGTTTACTACGCGGGAGTCAAACACGGGAGTGAAATGCTGGGGCTATTGAAAATTTTGATGATGGTGCATCACAAACGGTCCGGAGATAACAACATTGTGTTATGAACCAGAAAAACCCTCGAGGCGGGCATATATTTTCGAGGGATGCAGGCGGGATTGGGAACAAGAAACACCACACACAGTCAAAACACAATAACCATGTGTTATCAAACAGAAAAAAGCTGCAGGCGGGTAGATATTTTTGAGAGGGGAAGCCTCGTGGAGCCCAATGCACACGGTTAGTTTGAGTGAACCATGTCTGTTGCATCATCCAATTTGTCTAATGTTCATAAATTTGGCGAAAAATGACGAGGGAGAGGGTCAGAACACGAACACACATGCATGTGGACCAAATTTATGTACGAAAAGGGTGGTTTGATTTTCAAATACCAAATGCAACTTCGATGTGGCACCTATCTCGCAAAGCGCATAGTATTGCTTGCCCCCACCCCCTCATGTCGGCACGAAGGGAATCCTAAGCTATGAATGCATGCCCCCTCTCCCCAATCGAGGTTCACCTAGCATAGTGCGAAGTAGCTAGTAGCCCCCCTCCCTCGGGTCGACACAAAGGGAATCCTAAGCTATGAATGCATGCCCCTCCCCCCAACTGAGGTTCACCTACCAGAGTGCGAAGTAGCTAGCACCCCGCTCGTGTCGGCATGAAGGGAATCCTAAGCTATGAATGCATGCTCCCCCAACCGAGGTTCACCTAGCAAAGTGCGAAGTAGCAGCCCCCTCGCCACACACTTTCTGTCAGCAGGCCAGAGAGGCATATCTCACCAAGATGGGTCATAAAACGGACCAAGAATAATCCACCTTGGTCGTACAACCTCTCTCTTGTTGTTGGTCAAAGTGATGGCCGTCCATGCGACCCCGGAGATGGGCTAGCTCGCCAATAATCACACAAGTAGCTAGTCCTCGAAGACAACCACTGCATGAGTGTGGCCCAAACATATGTATGGAGAGGTGTGTTTTTAGTACACAATGGAACAACTTTGATGTGGCACCGTGATTTCGAACTAGAAATCCCCACACGGAGTGAGGGTTAGGTTGACGATGCACATGTATGTTACACCACACTTCAAGCCAATGACGGGGATTCATGGATGCATGCGTGCATAGTATATGTGCTCAAACTTAATTAGGTCTGAATCTCACCATGACCTATACTATGATAACACGAACCAAATGAAGATTCCACCATGGTAACCTATCTTGTTGTCGGTCAAGGTGATCATGGATGTCCACGCGGGCCCACGAATATATAGGCTTGTCGCCGATAACCACGCGAGGGAGTGTACCGTTCGAAGGCAACCAATACATGCATAAATATGGTGGTGATGCGTGCATGCATGTTTGTATACCATTTCATAATATTGATGTGGCGCGTGCGTAGCCACTTCGACTCGATGGGAGGGATTCATGCGTACACATGCATGTGTGTGTGCTCAGACTGTACCATGCATATCATCCTAGAGCATGACCTATATATATACCGTATTACAAGCAAAAAAATAATCCCCTCCTAAGTCAAATTAACCTCTCTCGTTGTCAGGCAAAATGTAGTGATGGACCAAGCGGCCCCATAGATGTAAAGCATCGATATCACTGATAACCGCTTAAGTGGATGCGAGAGGACAACCACCATCGCTTTGCATGTGGGCCAAACATATATATGTTGAACACCAAAAATACACAACTTTGATGTAACACATGCCTAAAAAATAGTAAACCATGCACCCACACAGAGTGAGGTTCATGAAGCGTACCATATATGATGGTCCCCTTCCCCCCTCTTCGACGCATACTATATGCTCCTACCGTAATATGTACAACCCAAAATAATCCTCATCGATGGTGAAATTAATTAACCTATCCCGATGTAGGTCAAAGTGATGCATGCATGCATTGACGATGGCCTCATGGGCCCACAGATGGAAGCGTCACACGTGAGTGTCCTAGCTAGGATAACCACTGCGTGCATGCGTGTGGCTGAAAGAGGTGTTGTGTGATGTTTGAATAACCAATTTCACAATTTTGATGTGGCACGTGCCTTGGAAACTGAAAAGTCCCGACACTGAGTGAGGTGTACTTGTTCATGGACGCGTACGTATAGTATATATGCTAGCCCCCTCCCACCTCTTTGACGCGTACTATATACCACCATAACACAAACAAAAAAGATTCTACCTTGCTAGTCAAATTAACCTCACTGCCGGCTGTTCGTCAAAGTGATGGATGACGACCTCGTGGGCCCACAGAAAGCATCACACACGAGTATCGAGTGTCGTGTAGGACAACCATCGACTGCATGTGGCCAAAACATGTATGTATGAAAGGGTTGTGTAATGTTTTAAATAACGAATTCACGACATTGATGTGGCACCGGCCTACCTAACAAAACGGCCAACCCACACGGTGGCTCACAACTCGTAGTGTACCGCGGGCCACCCGCCACCCCCAGACGCACACACCCACACACACACACACCGCGAATCCACCACAACTACGATGCACGATAAATTAATTATCCAGCGGTGAACATATGTTACCAAAGGAGGGACGTTTTAATTTCAAAAAAAGATCATTAAGACGTTTTAGTACATTAATTGATTGATTTTCTACGGGTATAATGTGCAAAAATCAATTTGAGCTACATGCACACGTGATAGTGCACCTAAATGGATTGCAAAAACACATGTGTCTCACTGGGTGCATGTTTACTCCCCGTGCAACAAATTTCCAACATTGAGAATCTTGATTTTCAAATTCTAGTACATCCGAAACTTATTTGATGTTCATGAAACTTATCGTGTTGTCATATGGACACCAATACAAAGTGGCATTGTACTTTTTTTTGTCAAATTTGAGACTATTTTTGATGTAATCTTTATCTAATTACAAACGGGAGATTATTAATAATTGAGAACCAATATCCCAAACGGATTATTTATTCGAACCGTGAGCGTTACACCAACAATGGATACGTGCCATGCTTCGGTTAAGAAATAAAGCGGCAACATTAATCATCCAAATAGAAGAACAATATACGTGTCGCCGCACGACCTGTGTGCCGTGCGAGCAGGCGTGAGTTGACGGGGTGCATGCGAGCAGTCCGCCATGCAGGCAGACCGGGAGGCGTGCGTGCTGGTGTGTGAATTTACGAAGGCGTGCTTGCTGCGCAGTGTCATCGAGAGGCGTGCGAGTAGCTGTGTGAAACTTTGGTAGGCATGCCAGCAGTCTGGTGCACAGGATGATGACCCACAAGTATAGGGGATCTATCGTAGTCCTTTCGATAAGTAAGAGTGTCGAACCCAACGAGGAGCAGAAGGAAATGATAAGCGGTTTCCAGCAAGGTATTCTCTGCAAGTACTGAAACAAGTGGTAACAGATAGTTTTGTGATAGGATAATTTGTAACGAGCAACAAGTAACAAAAGTAAATAAGGTGCAGCAAGGTGGCCCAATCCTTTTTGTAGCAAAGGACAAGCCTGGACAAACTCTTATATAGAGAAAAGCGCTCCCGAGGACACATGGGAATATTGTCAAGCTAGTTTTCATCACGCTCATATGATTCGCGTTCGGTACTTTGATAATTTGGTATGTGGGTGGACCGGTGCTTGGGTACTGTCCTTACTTGGACAAGCATCCCACTTATGATTAACCTCTATTGCAAGCATCCGCAACTACAACAAAAGTATTAAGGTAAACCTAACCATAGCATGAAACATATGGATCCAAATCAGCCCCTTACGAAGCAACGCATAAACTAGGGTTTAAGCTTCTGTCACTCTAGCAACCCATCATTTACTTATTACTTCCCAATGCCTTCCTCTAGGCCCAAATAATGGTGAAGTGTCATGTAGTCGACGTTCACATAACACCATTAGAGGAGAGACAACATACATCTCATAAAAATATCGAACGAATACAAAATTCACATGACTACTAATAGCAAGACTTCTCCCATGTCCTCAGGAACAAACGTAACTACTCACAAAGCATAAACATGTTCATAATCAGAGGGGTATTAATATGCATATAGGATCTGAACATATGATCTTCCACCAAATAAACCAACTAGCATCAACTACAAGGAGTAATTAACACTACTAGCAACCTACTACCACCAATCCTGGACTTGGAGACAAGAATTGGATACAAGAGATGAACTAGGGTTTTGAGAGTAGATGGTGCTGATGAAGATGTTGATGGATATTGCCCTCTCCCGATGAGAGGAGCGTTGGTGATGACGATGGTGATGATTTCCCCCTCCGGGAGGGAAGTTTCCCGGCAGAACAGCTCTGCCGGAGCCCTAGATTGATTTTGCCAAGGTTCCGCCTCGTGGTGGCGGAGTTTCGTTCGAGAAGATGGCGTCTTATTTTTTTCCCATCGAGAGACTTCATATAGGAGAAGATGGCCACCAGAGGGCCACCAGGGGGCCCACGAGGTAGGGGGGCGCGCCCCCACCCTCGTGGCAGGGTGTGGCCCCCCTGGTGAATCTCTTCCATTGAGTATTTTTTATATATTCTGAAAGCGTCTTCCGTGAAGTTTCAGGACCTTTGGAGCTGTGCAGAATAGGTCTCTAATATTTGCTCCTTTTCCAGCCCAGAATCCCGGCTGCCGGCATTCTCACTCTTTATGTAAACCTTGTAAAATAAGAGAGAATAGGCATAAGTATTGTGACATAATGTGTAATAACAGCCCAGAATGCAATAAATATCGATATAAAAGCATGATGCAAAATGGACGTATCGACTCCCCCAAGCTTAGACCTCGCTTGTCCTCAAGTGAAAGCCAAAATCGAAAAATATGTCCACATGTTTAGAGATAGAGTTATCGATAAAATAAAATACGGACATGAGGGCATCATGATCATTCTTAGAACATCAACTGATATAATTCTTGTCATATGATTTCTTATGCTAGAGTAACAATTCAATCACAATTTGAAGTATGAATCATAAACTTCATTGACAACTAACAAACTATAATCTCAGTCATTGGAGCAATTGCAATTTATCATAACATAGGAAAGAGTCAACATATAAGAGCTTTTCAGCAAGTCCACATACTCAACTATCATATAGTCTTTCACAATTGCTAACACTCACGCAATACTTATGGGTATGGAGTTTTAATCGGACACAGAGAAAGACAGGGGCCTATAGTTTTGCCTCCCAACGCTTTACCTCAAGGGTAATGTCAACAATAATAGTTCATGAAAACTCACATCCAATTAGCCATATATATCAGGATCTTTCCAACATACTGTGGTTGCCAAAGGATAAAATGTAAAAAGGAAGGGTGAAGATCACCATGACTCTTATGCAAGGTAGGAGATAAAAGTAAAAGATAGGCCCTTCGCAGAGGGAAGCATAGGTTGTCATGCACTTTTATGGTTTGATGCACAAAATCTTAGTGCGAAAGAACGTCACTTTATATTGCCACTTGTAATATGGACCTTTATTATGCAGTCTGTCGCTTTTATTTCTTCCATATCAGACGATCATATAAAGCTTATTTTCCCCCGCACTAATAAGTCATACATATTTAGAGAGCAATTTTTATTGCTTGCACCAATGACAACTTGGAGGATCTTACTCAATCCATAGGTAGGTATGGTGGACTCTCATGGCAAAACTGGTTTAAGGGTTTTGGAAGCACAAGTAGTATCTCTACTTGGTGCACAGAATTTGGCTAGCATGAGGGGGAAAGGCAAGCTCAATCATGTTGGATGATCCATGACAATATAATTTATCTCAGATGTAAGAAAACATAACCCATTACATTGTCTTCCTTGTCCAATGTCAACTCTTTAGCATGTCATATTTTAATGAGTGCTCACAATCATAAAAGATGTCCAAGATAGTATATTTATATGTGAAGACCTCTCTTTCTTTATTACTTCTTATTAATTGCAACGATGACCAAAACTATGTTTGTCAACTCTCAACAACTTTTATTCATCATACTTTTTATATGTGAGCTCATTACTCTCCAGAAGATCCATATGATCTCTTTTATTCTTTTTATTCTTTCTCTTTTCTTTTATTCACTCAAGATCATGGCAAAACAATCAAGCCCTTGACTCAACACTAATCTTTATTATATATATATATATATCTCATGGACTCGATTACTTAGAAGGATCATAAAGCAAAACTCACAACTAGATCATACTAAAAGCTTTTATTCTACTAGATCAAGATATTATCAAAAGGATTGAACTAAGAAAAACGGTAAAGATAGAAGTGATGATGATACGATACCGGGGCACTCCCCCAAGCTTGGCAGTTGCCAAGGGGAGTGCCCATACCCATGTGATTATGTCTCCTTTGTTGGTGAAGAAGATGGTGGTGATGATGGGTAGTCACACATTGAGCGTAGGAGGTCTTCCAACTTGCGAATAATGCCCTAGAGTGCGATGATATGCTCCTTCAACAAAATATTTTCATGTGTGAGATACTTGTTTTGTATACGAGCTAGCTCAATCATCTTGAAAGCTTCGATCTCAGTTGGGGTAAGAACATTGTGATCAAGTCAAAGGATGTCTTCTGTTGCCGGAACTTGGTCCTCTGTGGCCTTCTTGATCCCTTCATCCTTGTTGATCTCCATGGGTTCTTCTCTCTTCAGCTCTATCTTCATCAGCCAAGCATTGTTGCCCTCATTGTTGGAGGAGGAGGGAGATGACATGATGCTTAGCTTTGACAACCCTGGCAGAAAACAGCTTGAAACAAGAACAAGAGATTTTTGCATGATACGGTGGTCAAAACCTTCGGGAGATTATATAATGATTTTTTACCGACCAAAATATGTAACGTGTAAGAAAACAAAGTCCGGAGAGCACAAGAGGTGCCCACGAGGTAGGGGGCATGCCTAGTAGGGTAGGGCGCACCCTCCACCCTCGTGGAGGCCTCGTGTCCTTCCCGAACTGCTTCATATTTTTCTATTTTTCTAAATATTCCAAAACGGAAGAAAATTGCCATTAGAATTGTTTTGGAGTCGGTTTACTTACCGTACCACATACCTATTCCTTTTCGGAATCTGAAACATTTCGGAAAGTGTCCCTTATGTATTCCTCCGGGGTTATGGTTTCAATAACATTGGTTTCAACATTTATAGGATTACCTGAGATATAATGTTTAATTCTTTGACCGTTCACCACCTTCGGATTTGTACCTGGATTAGGGGGTGTCCGGATGGCTGGACTATACCTTCAGCCGGACTCCTGGACTATGAAGATACAAGATTGAAGACTTCGTCCCGTGTCCGGAAGGGACTTTCCTTGGCGTGGAAGGCAAGCTTGGCGATACGGATATGTGGATCTCCTACCATTGTAACCGACTTTGTGTAACCCTAACCCTCTCCGGTGTCTATATAAACCGGAGGATTTTAGTCCGTAGGACAACATACAGAACAACAATCATACCATAGGCTAGCTTGTAGGGTTTAGCCTCTTCGATCTCGTGGTAGATCTACTCTTGTACTACCCATATCATCAATATTAATCAAGCAGGACGTAGGGTTTTACCTTCATCAAGAGGGCCCGAACCTGGGTAAAACTTCGTGTCCCTTGCCTCCTGTTACCATTCGGCCTAGACGCACAGTTCGGGACCCCCTACCCGAGATCCGCCGGTTTTGACACCGACATTGGTGCTTTCATTGAGAGTTCCTCTATGTCGTCGCCGTTAGGCTTGATGGCTCCTATGATCATCAATAGCGATGCAGTCCAGGGTGAGACCTTCCTCCCCGGACAGATCTTCGTCTTCGGCGGCTTCGCACTGCGGGCCAATTCACTTGGCCATCTGGAGCAGATCGAAAGCTATGCCCCTGGCCGTCAGGTCAGATTTGGAAGTTTAAACTACACGGCTGACATCCGCGGGGACTTGATCTTCGACGGATTCGAGCCACTGCCGAGCGCGCCGCACTGTCACGACGAGCATGATCTAGCTCTGCCGCCGAACAGTGCCCTGGAGGCCGCACCCGCATCGGCTTCGACCCTTAATTCGGAGCCAACTGCGCCGATCGAGGATGGGTGGTTGGACGCCGCCTCGGGGGCTGCGATCCCAACGGCGATCGAGCCGAACACCAGCCCCGCACTCCGCGAGACTCGTGACTCCAAGGAGCCGGACTCCTCTCCGGACTCCGAACCCTCCGCGCCCCTGCCGATCGAATCCGATTGGGCGCCGATCATGGAGTTTACTGCCGCGGACATCTTTCAGCACTCGCCTTTCGGCGATATTCTGAAGACACTAAAGTCTCTCTCTTTATCAGGAGAGCCCTGGCCGGACTACGGTCAGCAAGGTTGGGATACGGACGATGAAGAAATTCAAAGCCCACCCACCACCCACTTTGTAGCCACTGTCGACGATTTAACCGACATGCTCGACTTCGACTCCGAAGACATCGACGGTATGGACGCCGATGCAGGAGACGATGAAGAACCAGCGCCTATTGGGCCCTGGAAAGCCACCTCGTCATATGACATATACATGGTGGACACCCCAAAAGAAGGAGATGGCGATGGAACAGCGGAGGATGACCCCTCCAAGAAACAGCCTAAGCGCCGGCGTCAGCGGCGCCGCTCAAAATCCCGCCAAAGCAAATACGGTGATTCCAGCACGGGAGATAATAATACTCCGGAGAGTGCCGAAGAAAACCCCCTCCAGCAAGATTCAGCACAGGAGGATGGAGAAGCCAGCCCTCATGAGAGAGCGGCAGACAGAGAGGTCGAGGACGATAATTATATGCCTCCCTCCGAAGACGAGGCAAGCCTCGACGACGACGAATTCGTCGTGCCAGAGGATCCCGTCGAGCAAGAGCGTTTTCAACGCAGGCTTATGGCCACGGCAAGAAGCCTCAAGAAAAAACAGCAACAGCTTAGAGCTGATCAAGATTTGCTAGTCGACAGATGGACTGAAGTCCTTGCGGCCGAAGAGCATAAACTCGAACGCCCCTCCAAGAGCTACCCAAAGCGCAGGTTGCTACCCCGATTAGAGGAGGAAGCACTTAAACCTACATCACCAGCACTTGATACGGCCGACCGGCCACCTCGTGGCCGCGACAGAGAGGCCTCTCGGCCCTCCACTCAAGCCGCACCCCGTACCAAGGCACGGGAAAATGCGCCAGACCTGCGAGATATGTTGGAGGACAAGGCAAGGCAAACAAGATCGATCTACGGATCGCGTGGGCGCCCCACGACTCGAGACGATAACCGTCACGCCGGACACAAATCCGGTAGGGCCGAACACAGTAGACAAAGCTCATTGGAGCTACGTCGTGATATAGCCCAGTACAGAGGCGCCGCACACCCACTATGCTTCACAGACGAAGTAATGGATCATCAAATCCCCGAGGGTTTCAAACCCGTAAACATCGAATCATATGATGGCACAACAGATCCTGCGGTATGGATCGAGGATTATCTCCTTCATATCCACATGGCCCGCGGCGATGATCTCCACGCCATCAAATACCTCCCACTCAAGCTTAAAGGACCAGCTCGGCATTGGCTTAACAGCTTGCCAGCAGGATCAATCAGTTGTTGGGAGGACCTGGAAGCCGCATTCCTCGACAATTTCCAGGGCACTTATGTGCGACCACCAGACGCCGATGACCTAAGCCACGTAATTCAGCAGCCAGAGGAATCGGCCAGGCAATTCTGGACACGGTTCCTAACAAAGAAAAATCAAATAGTCGACTGTCCGGACGCAGAGGCCCTAGCAGCCTTCAAGCACAATATCCGTGACGAGTGGCTTGCCCGACACCTTGGACAGGAAAAGCCGAAATCTATGGCAACACTCACGACACTCATGACCCGCTTTTGCGCGGGAGAAGACAGCTGGCTTGCTCATAGCAACAATATGACCAAGAACCCTGGTAATTCGGATACCAGGGACAATAGTGGCAGGTCATGTCGCAACAAGCAGAAGCGCCGCATTAACGGTGACAATGCTGAGGATACGGTAGTTGATGCCGGATTCAGAGGCTATAAATCCGGTCAGCGGAAAAAGCCATTCAAAAGAACTCCTAGGGGCCCATCCAGTTTGGACCGAATACTCGACCGCTTGTGCCAGATACATGGTACCCCTGAAAAGCCGGCCAATCACACCAACAGGGATTGTTGGGTGTTCAAGCAGGTAGGCAAGTTAAATGCCGAAAATAAAGACAAGGGGCTGCATAGCGATGACGACGAAGAGCTCCGGCCGCTGAACAACAGTGGACAGAAGGGTTTTCCCCCACAAGTGCAGACGGTGAACATGATATACGCAACCCACATCCCCAAGAGGGAGCGGAAGTGCGCGTTAAGGGACGTATACGCGGTAGAGCCAGTCGCCCCAAAGTTCAACCCATGGTCCTCCTGCCCGATCACCTTTGATCGAAGGGACCATCCCACTAGCACCTGTCATGGCGGATTCGCCGCATTGGTTCTAGACCCAATTATTGAGGGATTTCATCTCACTAGAGTCCTTATGGACGGCGGCAGCAGCCTGAACCTGCTTTACCAGGATATAGTGCAGAAAATGAGCATAGATCCCTCGAGGATTAAGCCCACCAAAACGACCTTTAAAGGCGTAATACCAGGTGTAGAGGCCAACTGTACAGGCTCAATCACACTTGAAGTGGTCTTCGGATCTCCGGATAATTTCCGAAGCGAGGAGTTAATCTTCGACATAGTCCCATTCCGCAGTGGCTATCACGCACTGCTCGGGCGAACCGCATTCGCCAAGTTCAATGCGATACCGCACTACGCATACCTTAAGCTCAAGATGCCAGGCCCTCGAGGAGTAATTATGGTCAATGGAAACACTGAACGCTCCCTCCGAACGGAGGAGCACACGGCGGCCCTTGCAGCGGAAGTACAAAGCAGCCTCTCCAGGCAGTTCTCCAGTCCGGCCATTAAACGTCCGGACACCGTCAAGCACGCCCGGAGTAACCTACAACAAGACCGCCTGGCACGTTCCGAGCAGGCGTAGTAATGCGGCCACAACCCTAGCCCTCGCAAAAATGCGACACCAGTGCTTCACGTACATAACTACACTCTAGAAATACCATGGGTACAGGGGGAGGGGCACCATCATAGCACGCCCGAAACACGGCTTAAACCGCACCAGGGGCTGCCGATTTTTTAATTTTCTCTTACTTTCAGGACTCCATTCTTCGGAAGGCCTGTTCGGCAATTCAATTGCCACACAAACGATGCAAGAACCAGGGAAGCAGACAAGCCATGCCGCATTACGGAACCCCCAGGTGGTCTCTATCACGAGAAGTATACCTGTTTCGCATACCATTCCGCAGCCTGCCCCTGGAACGGACATGATAAATAGTCCAACCTTTTGCTTATCGCATTATTTGTATCGTTCTGCTTTGATCGCAGCCCTTTTTAATAAATAATGCATAGCTTTTGTCTATTTTTGCATTACTCTTTTTTTACAAATATATGTTCCTTAACAACATGTTGCCCCCGTACACTTTGGTACGGCCAAAATACGCCAGGGGCTTTAGTACCCCTCAATATGGTGTGAGAAGTCCGAACACTTTAACAAGTGCGGCACCCCGAACTTATAGCATTATATGAATCGGCTCCGAATCATGTCTTGGGTCATAGTTGGGTTTGCCCGGCTCCTATGTTTTGGTGCCTTACGTTCCGCTATGTCAGCTAAGGTAGCACTAGGAGAACTACTGCGATTGTGCCCCAGTTGAGCTGGGTCGAGCACCTCAGTAGAGAAAGCTAAAACTGACTGTCATGATGAAGCGAGAGCTGGTCGCTGTTCGAGAGGTTTTTCGAGTCCCTAAAGACTTATGCCGCTTAGAGCGAGGAGTCGGCTCTGTCCGGCCAAGGCGTGGATAGCGCCCCGAACTCGGTCTTCCGAATACCAGGGGCTTCGCCAAAATTAAAAATTATAGAATTCTATGGCTAAGTGAGAGTGTTCACGCATTATAGTCCGATTCCCTTCTTCGTTGTGCTGAGCGCCTCCCTCGAAGGACCCAAACATGGGAAAAAGAGCACTCAGGTTTATCCCCGAACACCCCAGCACTAGCGGCACGGGGGCAGAAGCCGACGACTCGCCATCTCTCAGAATTGATAAACAGCCGCACAGAAGGTAATATTTTAAATTCCAACAACATTGCTTAGCACATATGAACAAGTTTTCAGCGCACATGACAAAACGAGCGAGTTTTACTCAAAAATTACATCCCTGGAACATTCATCCGCCATAAGGCGGGCACCCTTCAGAACATCCTTATAATAATTATCGGGCTTGCGATGCTCTTTCCCCGGCGGTGGCCCGTCCTGCACAAGCTTCTCAGCATCCAGCTTGCCCCAGTGCACCTTAGCACGGGCAAGGGCCCTACAGGCACCTTCAATACAGACGGAGTGCTTGATGACTTCGAGCCTTGGACAGGCCCCCACCAGCCGCCGCACCAGCCCGAAATAGCTCCGAGGCAGAGCCTCTCCAGGCCACAGCCGAACTATGAGGCCCTTCATGGCCTATTCGGCCGCCTTGTGGAGCTCGACCAGTTGCTTCAGCTGGTCGCTCAGGGGCATGGAGTGTCCGGCCTCAGCATACTGAGACCAGAACACCTTCTCTGTCGAGCTGCCCTCCTCGGCTTGATAGAATGCGGCGGCATCGGACACGCTATGGGGAAGATCTGCGAATGCTCCTGGAGAGCTCCGGATTCGGGTAAGTAACAAGTAACTCACGTTTATGTGTTTGCTTTGCATAAAGAATGCCTTACCCGCCGCTATCTTTTTCACCGCATCCAACTCCTGGAGGGTCTTCTGGGATTCGGCCTTGGCAAACTTGGCATTTTCAATAGCCACCGCGAGCTCGGACGCTCGCGTCTTTGAGTCAAGCTCCAAACTCTCATGTTTTTTCATGAGAGCTTGGAGCTCTTGCCGCACCTTGCCAACCTGGGCCTCATACTTCTCCCGCTCGATGCGCTTCGTGGCCGCCCTCTTCCCGGCCTCGAACAGCGCTTGCTTAAGGGTCGCCACCTCAGACGTGGCCCCTACAATAGCCACGATAATCCTGTCATTTTTTGCAATTGCACTTTTTTATATATTTAAACAAGGTATTTCTTACCTTCCTTGTCCTCGAGCTGCTTCTTGGCACGCCCGAGCTCTTGCTTGGACTGCTCGAGGTTCTGCTTTAGCGTGTCCACTTCCGCAGTCAGTGCGGCGGACGCCAGCAGAGAAGCCTGCATACGCATATTGACTCCTTTTTTTTAGACTCCTGCGAATTTTATTTGATCCTCTATTCGGCTTCTCTTCCCGAACGCCAAACAGAGCATCAGGGGCTACTGTCTATGCGGTAATATTATTTACACATTCTTTACTTACCTCAAAGCCTGTTAAAAGGTTAGCACAAGCTTCAGTCAGTCCGCTCTTGGCGGATAGAACCTTCTGGACCACCGCACTCATAATGGTGCGGTGCTCCTCGTCGATGGAGGCGCCTTTGAGCACCTCCAACATATTGTCCGGCGCCTCCGGTTGGACGGGGGTCACCGGCACGGTGGGCTTGCTCCTCTTGGAAGGAGGTTGCCCGCCGGACTTTGGAACCTTTGAAGGTTCCGGAGCGGTGTTCGGCCTAGAGCCGGACTTGGAGCCCTGGGGGTTTTATCCCCTTTACTCCTGGAGTCCGGGAGGTCGCCTTGCGGCGCCTCCAGGACCACCTCCTCCTGGCTTGGAACCTGTTGGGACAACACTTCAGCGTTGTCCGTTGGGCAAGGGGAGGTAGCCGTCGGAAGCAAATTCACATCCGACGAGTCCAGTGAACCGCTTAATGATGCGTCGAGCCGGTCTTTGGGTGGGCTGCATAATCACATTCGACATAAAGGAAAGTTGTGCAATAAAGGAATACTCTGGTATCCGGATACTTACGATTTCGCCAGGGGCTTGGCCCTGAGCGGCCACTCCTCTCCGCCATCGTCGGCGTTGGTGGAGCAGTCCGGAGGAAGGATTTTCCCCTTCTTGGACCCTTCAGCTTCCCCAGTGAGGGCGGCCTTCCTTTTCTTCTCTCCCCCCGCTGGAGGGGGAGACGTCTCTTCTTCCTCCTCCTCGTCTTCACGGGAGGAATGCGCCTTGGAGCCGTCAGATGATGAACCCGACACCTCCTAGCGCCGGGCACTTTTTCGAGTCCCCGTGGCCTTCTTCTCCGAACCAGTAGCTTCGCCAAGCGGGCATCGGCTGGGTCTTTGGGAAAAGGAGCCGGACAGTCGATCTGTCCGGACCTCGCCTGGCAATCCTGTCAAAGGTAAGGGAGCTTAGATCCCGCATAGAGTTAAACTATGAAAAACTAATACCCTGTAAAAGGTACAAACAACTTACCGCGCTAGCGTGACGCTGCACGCTGAATCCGCGATCCTCGGTAGCGGGTGCGGGAGCCTCGACGCCTGAAAAGCACCTTCCAGGCATCTTCGTACGTCGTGTCAAAGAGCCTGCTCAGAGTTCGGTGCTGCGCCGGGTTGAACTCCCACAGATTGAAGGCCCGTTGTTGACACGGGAGGATCCGGCGGATGAGCATAACCTGGACTACATTGACAAGCTTGAGCTGCTTGTTCACCAGGGTTTGGATGCATGTTTGCAGTCCAGTCACCTCTCCTTTGCTGCCCCACAACAGGCCCATCTCTTTCCAGGACGTGAGCCGCGTTGGGGGTCCGGACCGGAACTTGAAGGCTGCGACCCACTCAGGGTCGTGCGGCTCGGTGATGTAAAACCACCCCTATTGCCACCCCTTCAGGGTCTCCACAAAGGAGCCCTCGAGCCATAAGACGTTGGGCATCTTGCCCACCATGGCGCCTCCGCACTCCGACTGGTTGCCACGCACCACCTTCGGCTTGAAATTGAAAGTCTTGAGCCATAGGCCGAAATGGGGGCGGACGCGGAGGAAAGCCTCGCACACGACGATAAACGCCGAGATGTTGAGGATGAAGTTCGGAGCCAGATCATGGAAATCCAGGCCGTAGTAGAATATGAGTCCCCGGATGAATGGGTGGATAGGAAAGCCCAGTCCGCGGAGGAAGTGGGGAAGGAACACTACCCTCTCATGGGGCCTTGGGGTGGGGAGGAGTTGCCCCTCTTCGGGAAGCCGGCATGCAATGTCGTTAGACAAGTATCCGGCCTTCCTTAGTTTTTTGATGTGTCCCTCTGTGACGGAGGAGACCATCCACTTGCCTCCTGCTCTGGACATGGCTGGAGAAGGTTGAGGTGGGGAGTGCGGACTTGGGCGCTGGAGCTCGAGTGTGCGAAAATGGATAGGCAAAATAGGAAGAAGGCGTAGGTGAAAAGGTGGATCCTTATCCCCTTATATGGGTGGACGCAACTACGTGTCCCCACCAGCCTGGTAAAACTCGCTTATCTCCAAGCGTCATAATCAATGGCGCAGTTGGGTTACCCACGCCCGTATTGATGAGAATCCCGGAATAAGGGGACACGATCTCTGCTTCGATGAGACGTGCCAAGGAAACCGCCTCGCATGACACGCTGAGGTGGGATAATAAAACGATTCGAATAAAGGCTTGGCCGTGGTTCGATGTCACACTACGGAATACGTCAGCAGATTAGATTTGTGTAAATATTATTCTCTCTATGGCAATATGTGGAAACTTATTTTGCAGAGCCGGACACTATCTTTGTGTTCAAAATCTTCTATGAAGTACTTGGAGGAGGAACCCGCCTTGCAATGCCGAAGACAATCTGCGCGCCGGACTCGTCGTCATTGAAGCCTGGTTCAGGGCTACTGAGGGAGTCCTGGATTAGGGGGTGTCCGGATGGCCGGACTATACCTTCAGCCGGACTCCTGGACTATGAAGATACAAGATTGAAGACTTCGTTCCGTGTCCGGAAGGGACTTTCCTTGGCATGGAAGGCAAGCTTGCCGATACGGATATGTGGATCTCCTACCATTGTAACCGACTTTGTGTAACCCTAACCATCTCCAGTGTCTATATAAACCGGAGGGTTTTAGTCCGTAGGACACCATACAGAACAACAATCATACCATAGGCTAGCTTCTAGGGTTTAGCCTCTTCGATCTCGTGGTAGATCTACTCTTGTACTACCCATATCATCAATATTAATCAAGCAGGACGTAGGGTTTTACCTCCATCAAGAGGGCCTGGACCTGGGTAAAACTTCGTGTCCTTTGCCTCTTGTTACCATCCGGCCTAGACGCACAGTTCGGGACCCCCTACCCGAGTTCCGCCGGTTTTGACACCGACAAGGGGGAAAGGCAAGCTCAACCATGTTGGATGATCCATGACAATATAATTTATCTCAGATGTAAGAAAACATAACCCATTACGTTGTCTTCCTTGTCCAACATCAACTCTTTAGCATGTCATATTTTAATGAGTGCTCACAATCATAAAAGATGTCCAAGATAGTATATCTATATTTGAAGACCTCTCTTTCTTTATTACTTCCTATTAATTGCAATGATGACCAAAACTATGTTTGTCAACTCTCAACAACTTTTATTCATCATACTTTTTCTATGTGAGCTCATTACTCTCCACAAGATCCACATGATCTCTTTGTTTCTCTTTATTTCTTTCTCTTTTCTTTTGTTCCCTTAGGATCATGGTAAAATAATCAAGCCCTTGACTCAACACTAATCTTTATTATATAGCTCACGAACTCGATTACATAGAAGAACTATAAAGCAAAACTCACAACTAGATCATACTAAGAACTTTTATTCTACTAGATCAAGATATTACCAAAAGGATCAAACTAAGAAAAATGGTAAAGATAAAAGTGATGGTGATACGATACCGGGGCACTCCCCCAAGCTTGGCAGTTTCCAAGGGGAGTGCCCATACCCATGTGATTATGTCTCCTTTGTTGGTGGAGAAGGTGATGGTTTTGTTGATGGCGTAGGCTTCTTCCTTAATTTGCGCTTGAGGACAGAATTTTGGTCCCTTAGGTCCTCAATCTCCTGTTCCTGGCTCAGTATCTTTTTGCATAGTTCCTGCTTGTTTTACTGCAAGAGGTGAAAAGGGATAAACTCGATCTTAGGTTTCTTTACCCTATCCGGGAGGTTTGACTTTTTGAACTCCACATGCATGTCCCCAGGTTGAGGTAGTGGGACTTCATCTTCATCTGAGCTCATCTCCTCCTTTCCCTTGGGTTCATAGTCCTCTTCTTCTTCCGTAGTCCAACCACAATGCTCCACATCCCCATAGACCTTAGGATCTACAAGGTAATCAACCACATAGCTTTCTCCTTCCGAATCCTGGGACGACATGTTGCTCTGTCTGCAACAGGACAGCTCAAAACAAAGACAAGAGATATTTGCGTGGTACGGGAGTCAAAACCCCCTGGAGATTATATAATGAATTTTTACCGACCAAAATACGTGTTGTGTACGAAAGCAGAGTCCGGAGAGAACACGAGGTGCCCACGAGGTAGGGGGTGCGCCAGGGGGTAGGGTGCGCCCTCCACCCTCGTGGAGCCCTCGTGTCCTTCCCGGACTGCTTCTTATTTTTCTATTTTTCTAAATATTCCAAAACGGAGAAATATTGCCTTAAAAACTGTTTTGGAGTCGGTTTACTTACCGTACCACATACCTATTCCTTTTCGGAGTCTGGAACATTCCGGAAAGTGTCCGTTATGTATTCCTCCAGGGTTACTGTTTCAATAATATTGGTTTCAACATTTATGGGATTACCTGAGATATAATGTTTGATTCTTTGACCGTTCACCACCTTCAGATTTGTGCCTCCGAAGTTGTTGATTTTTGTGGCACCGAAACGATAGACCTCTTCGATAACATAAGGACCTTCCCATTTAGAGAGAAGTTTTCCTGCAAAAAATCTTAAACGAGAGTTGTATAGCAATACATAGTCACCTACATTAAACTCACGCTTTTGTATCCTTTTAGCATGCCATCTTTTAACTTTTTCTTTAAACAACTTTGCATTTTCATAGGCTTGGGTTCTCCATTCATCAAGTGAGCTAATATCAAATAACCTCTTCTCACCGACAAGTTTAAACTCATAGTTGAGCTCTTTAATAACCCAATATGCCTTGTGTTCTAGTTCGAGAGGTAAGTGACATTCTTTTCCATAAACCATTTTATACGGAGACATACCCATAGGATTTTTATATGCAGTTCTATAGGCCCATAATGCGTCATCAAGTTTCTTGGACCAATTCTTTCTAGATCTATTAACAGTCTTTTGCAAAATTAATTTGAGCTCTCTATTACTCAATTCTACTTGACCACTAGACTGAGGGTGATAAGGGGATGCAATTCTATGATTAACATCATACTTAGCAAGCATTTTACGGAAAGCACCATGAATAAAATATGAACCACCATCAGTCATTAAATATCTAGGGACCCCAAATCTTGGAAAAATAATTCTTTAATCATTTTAATAGAAGTGTTATGATCAACACTACTAGTTGGAATAGCTTCTATCCACTTAGTAACGTAATCAAGAGCAACTAAAATATGTGTATATCCATTAGAGGAAGGAAAAGGTCCCATATAGTCAAAGCCTCAAACATCAAATGGTTCAATAATGAGTGAATAGTTCATAGGCATTTCTTGATGTCTACTAATATTACCAGTTCTTTGACATTCATCACAAGATAAGACAAACTTACGGGCATCCTTGAGGAGAGCAGGCCAATAAAAACCAGATTGCAATACCTTATGTGCAGATCTATCTCCAGCATGGTGTCCTCCATAAGCTTTGGAGTGACACTTGCGTAGGATCTGTTCCTATTCATGCTCAGGTACACAACGTCTAATAACACCATCTAATCCTTCTTTATAAATATGTGGGTCATCCCAAAAGTAATGCCTCAAATCATAGAAGAACTTTTTCTTTTGCTGGTATGTGAAACTAGATGGTATAAACTTAGCAACAATGTAATTAGCATAATCAACATACGATGGAGCAGTATGAGAAGCATTTATGACATTTAATTGCTCATCAGGAAAGCTATCATCAATAGGAAGTTGGTCATCAAGCATATTTTATAACCTAGACAAGTTGTCTGCAACAGGGTTCTCAGCTCCCTTTCTATCCACAATATGTAAGTCAAATTCTTGTAGCAAGAGAACCCATCTAATAAGTCTAGGTTTAGCATCTTTCTTTTCCATGAGATATTTAATAGTAGCATGATCAGCGTGAATAGTTACTTTAGAATCAACAATATAAGGTCTGAACTTATCACAAGCAAATACAACTGCTAAGAATTCTTTTTCAGTAGTAGCATAATTTCTTTGAGCATTGTCTAGGGTTTTACTAGCATATTGAATAACATTTAATTTCTTATGAACTCTTTGCCCTAGAACAGCACCTACAGCATAATCACTAGCATCACACATAATTTCACAGGGTAAATTCCAATCAGGTGGCTGAACGACCGGTGCAGAGATCAATGCTTTCTTAAGTATTTCAAATGCTTCTACACAATCATCATCAAAAACAAATGGTATATCTTTTTGTAATAAATTAGTCAGAGGCCGGGAAATTTTTGAGAAGTCCTTAATGAACCTCCTATAAAATCTGGCATGGCCAAGGAAACTACTTATACCTTTGATGTCCATGGGACATGTCATCTTCTCAATAGCATCAACTTTGGCTTTATCAACCTCAATACCTCTTTCAGAAACTTTGTACCCCAAGACAATACCTTCATTAACCATAAAGTGGCACTTTTCCCAATTCAAGACAAGATTAGTTTCTTCACATCTCTGCAAAACTCGATCAAGGTTGCTCAAGCAATCATCAAAAGAAGATCCATAGACGAAGAAATCGTCCATGAAAACCTCACAGATCTTTTCACAAAAGCCAGAGAATATAGCCATCATGCATCTTTGAAAGGTAGCAGGTGCATTACATAAACCAAAAGGCATACGTCTATAGGCAAAAGTACCAAAAGGGCAAGTAAAAGTAGTCTTTGATTGATCTTTGGCTGACACAGGTATTTGAGAGAAACCAGGATAACCATCTAGAAAGCAAAAATGTGTATGTTTGGATAGTCTTTCTAGCATTTGATCGATAAAAGGTAAGGGGTAATGATCCTTTTTAGTTGCCTTATTTAATTTCTGGAAATCAATTACCATCCTATAACCTGTAATAATTCTTTGAGGAATCAATTCATCTTTATCATTAGGAACAACAGTAATACCTCCCTTCTTAGGGACACAATGGACAGGACTTACCCACTGACTATCAACAATGGGATAGATTATACCTTCCTCAAGGATCTTTAGTATTTCTTTTCTTACCACTTCTTTCATTTTAGGATTCAGCCGTCGTTGATGATCACGAACTGGTTTAGCATCTTCTTCCAAATTAATTTTATGTTGACATAGAGTGTGACTAATGCCCTTAAGATCATCAAGAGTATACCCAATAGCAGCATGGTGCTTCTTCAGAGTTTTCAATAATCTCTCTTCCTCATGCTCTGAAAGGTTAGCACTAATAATAACAGGATATATCCTTTTCTCATCAAGATAAGCATATTTAAGAGTATCAGGTAACGGTTTAAGCTCAAACACGGGATCAACCTTGGGTGGAGGAGGATCCCCTAGGATTTCAACAAGCAAATTGTGTTTCAGAATAGGTTTCTGTTTAAAGAATACCTCATCTATTTCCCTTCTTTCATTCATAAACATGTCATTTTCATGGTCTAGCAAATATTGTTCTAAAGGATCACTAGGAGGTACGGCAATAGAAGCAAGACCAATAATTTCATCCTTACTAGGTAATTCTTCTTCACGGTGTTGTCTACTAAATTTAGAGAAATTAAATTCATGAGTCATATCATCTAAACCGATAGTAACAACATCCCTTTTGCAATGTATGGTAGCATTAATAGTGTTCAGGAAGGGTCTACCAAATATAATGGGACAAAAGCTCTCTTGTGGGGAACCAAGAACAAGAAAATCAGCAGGATATTTATTTTTCCCACACAAGACTTGAACATCTCTAACAATTCCCATTGGTGAAATAGTATCTCTATTGGCAAGTTTAATTGTGACATCAATATCTTCTATCTCAGCAGGTGCAATATCATGCATAATTTCTTTGTATAAGGAATAAGGTATTGCGCTAGCACTAGCACCCATATCACATAAGCCATGATAACAATGATCTCCTATTTTGACAGAAATAACAGGCATGCCTACCACCGGTCTGTTTTTATCTTTAGCACAAGGTTTAGCAATTCTAGCAGTCTCATCAAGGAAATGAATAACTTGCCCATCAATATTATCATACAAGAGATCTTTAACAATAGCAATATCAGGTTCAACCTTAATTTGCTCATGAGGTGTATAAGTTTTAATATTGCTTTTACGAACCACAGTTGAAGCTTTAGCATGATCCTTTATCCAAACTGGAAAAGGTGGTTTATCAACATAAGAAGTAGGAACAATAGGATCATTATAAGTGATAATCTTTTCTTCAACTTTAATAGGTGCAGCTACTTTTACTTCTATGGGAGGATGATATTTAAACCACTTCTCCTTGGGGAGATCAACATAAGTAGCAAAAGATTCACAGAAAGAAGCTACTATCTCAGAGTCAAGTCCATATTTAGTGCTAAATTTACGGAAAACATCGGTATCCATAAAAGTAACACAATCAAACCTAGGTGTCATACCTGACTCCTTACCTTTGTTGAGATCCCAATCTTCAGAGTTGCGTTTAATTCTTTCCAGTAAATCCCATTTGAATTCAATAGTCTTCATCATAAAAGAGCCAGCACAAGAAGTATCAAGCATGGTGCGATTGTTATCAGAAAGACGAGCATAAATTTTTTGAATAATCATTTCTCTTGAGAGATCATGATTGGGGCATAAATATAACATTGATTTAAGCCTCCCCCAAGCTTGAGCGATGCTTTCTCCTTTGTGAGGCCAAAAATTATATATATAATTGCGATAACGATGAACAAGATGCATAGGATAAAACTTCTGATGAAATTCCAATTTCAATCGTTTGTAATTCCAAGACCCCATATCATCACATAGCCTATACCATGTCGATGCATCTCCCTTCAAAGATAAAGGGAAGACCTTCTTCTTAACAACATCTCCGGGTACACCTGCAAACTTAAATAATCCACAAACTTCATCCACATATATTAGATGCTCATCAGGATGTTTTGTTCCATCTCCTAAAAAGGGATTAGCTAGCAGTTTTTCTATCATACCCGAAGGAATTTCAAAGCAGACATTTTCATTTTCAGTAAGTTCAGTAGGTTGAGGAGCAACTCTTTGCTCTACTGGTCGGGGTGAAGATACCCCGAACAAGCCCCTGAGAGGATTACTTTCCATAGGAACAAGTGACAGTAAATTTCAGCACACTATATAAATTTTTCCTTACCAAATTCCACCTACCAAAGGCGCTTCACTCCCCGGCAACAGCGCCAGAAAAGAGTCTTGATAACCCACAAGTATAGGGGATCTATTGTAGTCCTTTCGATAAGTAAGAGTGTCGAACCCAACGAGGAGCAGAAGGAAATGATAAGCGGTTACCAGCAAGGTATTCTCTGCAAGTACCGAAACAAGTGGTAACAGATAGTTTGTGATAGGATAATTTGTAACGAGAAACAAGTAACAAAAGTAAATAAGGTGCAGCAAGGTGGCCCAATCCTTTTTGTAGCAAAGGAAAATCCTGGACAAACTCTTAATATCGTCGAGCTAGTTTTCATCACGCTCGTCTGATTCGCGTTCGGTTCTTTGATAATTTGGTATGTGGGTGGACCGGTGTTTGGGTACTGTGCTTACTTGGACAAGCATCCTACTTATGATTAACCTCTATTGCAAGCATCCGCAACTACAACAAAAGTATTAAGGTAAACCTAACCATAGCATGAAACATATGGATCGAAATCAGCCCCTTACGAAGCAACGCATAAACTAGGGTTTAAGCTTCTGTCACTCTAGCAACCCATCATCTACTTATTACTTCCCAATGCCTTCCTCTAGGCCCAAATAATGGTGAAGTGTCATGTAGTCGACGTTCACATAACACCACTAGAGGAGAGACAACATACATCTCATCAAAATATCGAACGAATACCAAATTCACATGACTACTAATAGCAAGACTTCTCCCATGTCCTCAGGAACAAACGTACCTACTCACAAAGCATAAACATGTTCATAATCAGAGGGGTATTAATATGCGTATAGGATCTGAACAGATGATCTTCCAGCAAATAAACCAACTAGCATCAACTACAAGGAGTAATTAACACTACTAGCAACCTACTAGCACCAATCCCGGACTTGGAGACAAGAATTGGATACAAGAGATGAACTAGGGTTTTGAGAGGAGATGGTGCTGATGAAGATGTTGATGGATATTGCCCTCTCCCGATGAGAGGAGCATTGGTGATGACGATGGCGATGATTTCCCCCTCCTTGAGGGAAGTTTCCCCGGTAGAACAGCTCTGCCGGAGCCCTAGATTGATTTCGCCAAGGTTCCGCCTCATGGCGGCGGAGTTTCGTCCGACAAGATGGCTTCTTATTTTTTCCCATCGAAAGACTTCATATAGCAGAAGATGGCCACCGGAGGGCCACCAGGGGGCCCACGAGGTAGGGGGGCGCGCCCCCACCCTCGTGGGCAGGGTGTGGCCCCCCTGGTGAATCTCTTCCGCTGAGTATTTTCTATATATTCTGAAAATGTCTTCCATGAAGTTTCAGGACTTTTGGAGCTGTGCAGAATAGGTCTCTAATATTTGCTCCTTTTCCAGCCCAGAATCCCAGCTGCCGGCATTCTCCCTCTTTATGTAAACCTTGTAAAATAAGAGAGAATAGGCATAAGTATTGTGACATAATGTGTAATAACAACCCATAATGAAATAAATATCGATATAAAAGCATGATGCAAAATGGACGTATCACAGGCTCACCGGGAGGCGCGCCATCAGTTTGACCGCCGCCCGCCTCTCTCCCACAACTTCCACTACTCCTTATTAATTGTGCGCCCTAGCGGCCGCACCCCCATCCTCGCCACACACACAATCTCTTTCTCCACTTGCATCCTCAATGCCGCTCTCAGTCCTCAAAGCCGCCAGTGTATGAGGATGCGGCCGAAGTGCCCCATCGGAGGGAGTGGCAACGCCGGGGCTGCTAAAGCACTGGAGCACGACGTGGAGAAGGAGACAGAGGTTGCCATCGCCGCCGGTGAGTTTTCGCTGCACCCTGACATCGTCGATGGCATCGAGCTTCCACAGCCGGAGGTGGAGTTCCACACCGACTTTGGTGACGAGTCCGACGACGACTCCAGCTCCGACGGACAGCTAGTTAGTCCTCTATACCCATTTATGTGTCAAATAGATCATAGGGTTTCTTTGGTTACTCCTACCTCCCCCTTTTTGGAATAGAAATCCTATGGTTATGTTCTCGAGTGCATGAAATCTGAGTAAGTTTCTTTAGATCTATGTAGTGTATTGATTCTATAAATGGTACAAGTGATAAGTGGCTAGTTGTTTCATCTGTGCAAATGATTTCCGCTAGTAATCCGACTAGGGTTAGTGTTCGTGCTAATAATTCCTAGCTAGGACTTGACAATTTATTTTGAATGACCTACATATGTTTGTGCCATTATTTTATTCAAGATTTGTCTGTACATAGACGACTATGCTTAAAAATCAAACCATAACATCTGGATATTTATAAATAAATAACCATAAATTCCTAATCCTACTTCACGGCATGTAAACATTGATTTGATGCCAAATTTGTTTTACTATTTGTATAGGTGTTGTCTGACGATGTGGACAACGAGGATGAAGATGGCCGGAGGAGGTACAAGAGGCAAATCCTAAGTGAGCTTTACGCGGCAAAGCATAACATGCGTATTAGGACCTGGAACGGCAGCTATCGATGCCCATTGTGAAACCACAAGCTTCATGACGCGTATCTAAGTGTTCTGGCACATGCAAGAGGACGGGCCGTTGGCTCCTTCAAGCAGAAGTATTCTCGCAGGGTGGCGCATGGCGTGTACGCCGAGTACCTAGAGAAGCTTCATGATCGTGTCGGCATGTGAGATGAGATGTGGGATCGAACTATGTATGCTTGAGTATGCTTAATGACGGTTGAACTATGTACTTATGGTTGAACTATGCTTGTGTACGTGTACGCTTATTATCTATGTTTGAGTATGTTTAATCTATTTTTACTTTTGTCTAACCGTGGGATGTGGATGCAATCATTTCGGTTGATGGAATCTACCTCCGTCTTGGTTTATTGGTCCCCTTTGTAATTTGTGTTAAATTTTGACCAAAGGTTTAACTGACAAAATGTTAGTGCAGGTCAGCAAAAATTATATCGTTGGATGGGTATTTGAGCATAGTGTTCAATGATATAATTTTTGGTGAGATGCATAAACATTTCTTAGTTAAATATTTGGTCAAAATTTGGTACAAATTACAAAGGGGACCAATAAACCAGGACGGAGGTAGTACGTCAATCACACACGGTTCCCAAAATTGGAACCATGTGCAATGACTTTCATTTTGCCTATTGCGTCAATCACACACAGTTGGCTCTAGCAAACCGTCGCCTCCAAAATTCTTTGTGGGACAGAAAACCCTCACCACCGAATTCAAAAAAAACAAAAAAGAAAACCCTCACCATCCCCATGTCACAAAAACCCTCACCCCGCCCGCCACCCCCATCAGTCCCCATTCACACCTGCACAAGCTCCTCCGCGTCCATGCATGGCACCGCCTATCGCGGTGGTAACCATTTAGCTCGACGCCTGCCGCCACCGCCAGGCTGCCGGTAAAGCCCACCGCATTTCACCACTTCCGCTTGCCGCCGCCTATCACCATCTATTTTTCTCAATGCTGCTAGCGGTCGACCCAGCTCCGCTCGGTTGGGGAATATGTTGTACTGAGGGTTCTTTCTCATGGACAACAAGGTAACTAATTTAATGAGATATTATCTCATCTCTTATCCCAGTTCATCTCCTCCTTTAATCTCCCGGCCAAAATCACCGTGAATTCATTTTTATTCAAGCTGATTTGAGGGTTTTCTTCCGTTCATAGAGTGTACAGTGCGCGGACACATCGGGACCTCGCGGCTTCCACCAGACATTCCATCTCACTGTACCAGATGACTTGAGCATGCGCGCGGTATCTTCAATCTCACCCTAAATCGGCTGGCATGGCCTACTTTCCTGAACATATTCTAAATATTACTACATTTGGATAAAAGGTGCCACATGCACCATATACGTCAAAGGGGATTCCCCTCTCTTCTTTCTATGTTAGGAAAAATAATGATTTATTGTTCTTTCGATTACTCTCATATTTCCATGACATCATGTTTATCCTATCTGTTTAATTATAGAATTTTGTCCTTCGATTTCGACTGTTGTACAGTTCTTTCAATTTGGGCCCATATTTGCATGTTACCATCTTTTCTTTAACAATCCTACCATTTTCTGCAGCGCGTCCCTTGCTATGCAACAGAATCTGTAGTGCACAATCTTTCCCTTTACATAAATCAAGGCTACAGGGATGTCATACTGCACGCAAACCATGCTTTTACAATCATTGCTAGTGTAAGACTTGATGAACGTGGTGACTCCTATTTTGGCACTGGCTTTTGGAAAGAAATTTCTAAGTTTTATGAACTGAAAGCTGGCACTAGTATTGCACCGCACATAAAAGGGCTTGGTCATGAGATATATGGTAACTTCCCCGACGATATCATCCGTCCAGAGTTTGTTCGAAGTAAGTTTTATTTTCAACTATCTTCATGTTGACTTACCCAGCAATATCAAATGAATTGTGTAGTATTTAAGCAACCAACTGTTATTCGCTTTCCTTACTATATTCCTACCTAATAACTTCTAGTTACCAATACACTTTTCTATTGCCTTGCTTTAACTAAACATTCCCTGTACTCCCATTTCTATCAGAAAGCGCCGCTGACAAGGAGACTACGGAGGTGGAGAACGGGGCTGCCAACAAGCCGAGGCGGGGCAAGCTAGAACCGCAAGCGACTCCAGCAGGCCTAGACTTCATCAGTAGCCTCCCCGATGATATGTTGACAGTCATCATCTCCCTCCCCCAATCAAATATGGGGCGCGGACAACCGTCCTTTCCCGGCGGTGGCGCCCCCTATGGAACTCCAGGCCTCTCGACCTCATCGACACCCACGATCTCTGTCCATGGCTATCACAAAATCTTGGATGCATTCTCCAAGATCCTCGGCAGTCACCTTGGCCCAACCAGAGGCCTAGAATGGGCAAGTTCCGCTCCAACGGCAAGGACCGAGCCAAGCTTGATGACCGATTCCGATCCCCCGCCCTAGATCAGCTTGATGAGCTCACTTTTGATGATGGGCATATGCGTTCGCTGCCAACATCCGCACTCCGCCTCGCGCCCACGCCACATGCGCCAAGTTCAGGAACTGCCATCTCCCCCTTAATGACGCGCCCGCTCTTATTCTACCATGACTGAAGCACCTCGAGCTCGTTGCCGTCTGCCTCTCAAATGGTGACATGGAGCGCCTGCTCCGTGGCTGTACTGCACTCAAGTACCTTCATCTTCAGGCGATCAATGGGTTGAGTACCTTCCACATCACCTCCATGACTCTCCGAACTATTTATGTGTGTTGCTTGTGCGGCAGGAAGACATCACAAGATGTGTACCACAGTATGGTCATTGAGGACACACCTGCACTTGAGAGATTACTTGTAGTTGATCAAGAAGGTCCAACAAGAATCAATGTCATTTTTGCACCGAAATTGACAGTGGCGGGCTACTCGTCTGAGAAATACTCCAAACTTGTTATGGGATCCACACCCGTTCAGGTACAACAGCCACCTTCTACCTATCCTTCTACAAATTAACATTATTTCTAATTTTGAAGATGTTTGTTCGTCTGTCATTCAGAAAATGATTCCGACAAGCTTGACCCCGAAACTCCGCACAGTGAAGGTCTTGGCACTCGAATCTATCGACCCCAACCTGGAGCAAGTTGTCAGTTTCCTGAGATGCTTTTCGTGCCTGGAGAAGCTATATATCGAGGTGATGTTCCTTTCCTGTTAAATGTTAACCATAAGGGAGTTCAATTTGTGAGACCTTTTTCCAAGTTTACAATGACAATGTACTACGATTTCTAAAAGATTTTTTGGAGGATTTCAGTACATACATGTCCCCCCATATTGGTTGCTTGATCCATATGGTTACAATCAATAAGAATTTCTCCTTTGGATTTATCTGTACTAGTTTTCTTAGGGAGCTTTTCATCCACTCCAACCTCTTATGAAGAAGGCTACATTTTTCTAGAATGTAATCAAATGCCTATGTTAATCATGTCAGATCGAAGATGGCATGTTAGTGCATTTTACACATCCTGCAAACCAAATAGGCCTGTAGTATTGTTCAAAACTGCATGTAGGCACTAACACGTTTTCTTCTTCTGCAGATAAGATTAGGCCTAGTGGTGGGTAATGTGATACAATATAACAATCACGTCGAATGCCTAGATCTGCATCTCTCAGAAATTCCTTTGAACTCCTATCGAGGGACCTCACCAGAGATTATATTCGCCAAGTTCTTTGTTCTCCAAGTAAGGGTGCTGAAGGATAATGAGGTTTGCCCTACATTTATTTCGTTACAAGGTTCAAATTGATATTACAATCATTGAAATGGCAGCGTATGAGACTCGTATATTGGTAGCACTATTTTGACCTTATTATGCAATGGTCTTAGATTTTATTAACCATTCTCGAATCTGTTTACCTTGTAGATCTCACATCACACGATCTGTATAGCTAACTCGACTGTGATCTTCGATATTATTGCACACAGTTGGTTTCTTCCACCGTGTGACCTATAGAGTGCATAATTAATTATCACACTTGAGTGTCCATCATCACCCTTCTGTGTAACTTTGACCTCATCAGCTACAAAGGCATGAAGGATTCGTGCAACAAGGACAAGCATGCCTGGCACTCGGCCTGGATGGAGAAACTCGACAAAGCTCACATCGTGTACGCGGCCAAGGAGGCGTACATGAGCTACGACATGTACAGGCGGATCGTTGACATGAGGAAGTGCCTCCTTCCCCAAAACGGCCAGGGATCCAGCCGGAAGTAGAGCAATGGCAAGTGTCGTCGCAACAGTAAGTAGACAATTAGATCCTCGTTTCTCCTAGTTTAGTATGCATGTAATTTCTTACTTTGGTGTGTGGAAATGTTATTTGTGTAGTCACTTGTGTACTTGTATGCTTAATTTGGTTATGTAGTGATATCTGTTTAAGTATATATGTTGATGCTCTATAGACAGAGCGCAGATGTTGTGCGGACAAAGAAAATCACATCGTACACGGACTAAACAATGGAACCCGTCGGTGGTTTTCATCAATCACTCACAATTGTATACCAACAATCATTTGCTCACAACACACACGGCTTGTTAGCAGCAATCGTTTGTGTCGTTATCGGTCTTCGCACACGTTTCCGATTACAGACCTGTTTGCCGCGTATCACACACATCTTGTTAAGTTGAACCGTTTCTGTTCTCTTGGCTCAACGCAAATAGTTCATCCGAGTATACCGCATGTCATATATCGCACACACCTTGATCTGGCTGACCATTTCTTTTGTGTTTCCTAATCACAAACAAGTCATCCGAGTGAACCATATGCTTTATATCGCACACACCTTCATCTGGCTGCCCGTTTATTTTGTTCCTCCTCATCGCAAACAGTTAATTGAACTGAACCGTATGCCCTGCATCGCACACGAAACTAAAATCTGAACCGTGTTTGATGCATCCTTCATCACAAATGTTTTGCATCTTTTTTGACGGTTTTTTACAGCACCGGTTGCGATTATTGCATCGCACACAATTTCGTCGAAGGGTCTCTAATCGTAATGTCGCATCAGCAACATCCTGCAGTAGTGGTGCCAGATGGTCCTGTAGCCACATCCCATCTCGTCGTAGTAAATGGGTGCAAACTTTGAGGGGACACAGGGCCGCCTGCTAGGTGCCGGCTCCCTGAGGCCGTCTTCTGAGAGCTCGCCGTCTTCTGGCAGCTGGCCTTCGGGACCAGCCGGCCCAAGGAGTCGGTCATTCGTCCGGAAGGTGCGAGGGACTTTGCTAGCCTCGATGTGTTGAAGTGTTATGGGGTGCCGATGAGGCTGCCCGTGGTCAATCCTTCCAACAGTAGTCCCCGAAGCTGGTGGGGCACCGCGAGTCACATCGAGGAGCCTTAGCAGCTTTCTACTCCGAGTGGTCTTGTATTTTTGCTTCATCCGGCATTGGGTGATGCCGCCTGCTAGGAGTCGGCCGAGGACGGGCCGGCCGCCTGGTGAATTCGAGTCGTTGTGATGGGCGCCATGTGGACGTCCTCGGGTGCCATGTCTGCCACTGGTTGCTCGCTTGCCACACGGCGCCAGCAAGCCAGGCCGGCCTACCAGCCCACGCGTGCGATGGGACGTTGCTGCAGGCCTGGGCCCGCCACTACAGGGCCTCGGCACGCTTGTGGATCTGCTGCGGCCATGGCAGACGGTTGCCTTTCTCAGGCGCATTAATCGCGTGCCGTAAAGGTGCGGAATATGCGGGGTCGTGCAGGGCGTCGGCGCAGTTAATCCCACGTCCCCACGAGGCGCCATCTCGGCTTTGCCGTTGCCGCCACGGTTATAAGTAGGGAAGGGGGCATGATGGAACGCACGTGCGCCCCACCTCGCTCTCCATCTTCTTCCTTCGTCTCCTCTGCTTCCTCGTTGCTACCGTGCAGCCACGCTGTCGAAGCGCCACTTTAGCTTGGCGCCGCTTGACTTCTCTGCGTCGACGCAACCTCAGCATCGCGTGACCTTGCCGTGCCGCCACCAAGGAACCACAAGCAATGGCTCGAGGCGACTGTTCGAACATCCATGACGACCACCTCGAGTTCCTCCACCAGACGAGGCGACTCCCCCGCGTGGCACCCATGGAGGTGCGGGTTCCCCACGAGAGGGAGATCTCGTCGGCATTGAAGGACGGTGAGCGCGTCGTCTTCAGGACTCACTTCCTCCATGGCGTTGGCCCACCTGCGAGCGGTTTCTTTTGTTCCTTCCTCGACTTGTACCATCTCCGAACCCACCACCTCATGCCGAATATGGTGGTGCTGCTCTCCGCCTTCGTTACCCTTTGCAAGGGGTACCTCGGCGTCTTGCCTACGATCAAGCAGTGGGGGGAGCTCTTCTACCACAAGCTCGGCACCAGCGTCAATGGCGAGGCGGCTCAGTGTGGGGCTTGCATGGCGGTGCAGAGCACCAGCTCTGGGATCTGCTTCCTGGCCCTCGCTCTACTGTAGTCGGCCAAACTCTGGCTAAAGTCATACTTCCATGTCCGGAACATCCACGGGACGCGGGACTACGTCAACTTGCCAGCTTAGGCAGCCGGCCCGCCGACCGAGCCTCGGAGCAACTGGAAGTTCCGGCCAAAGACATAGTCGGCCTCCATCACCACCGCCCTCACCCGGCTCCAAGAAATGATGGAGTTGGAGGGCCTCAGGGCTTCGGACTTGCTGGCCACCTTTGTCGAACGCTGGGTGTTGCCTCTCTAGGCCCGACCTCATCTGATCGACAGCATGAATAGCCGCCAGGATCCGTGCCTGTCGGATTTTGGGTTCCGGCAAAACCCTTGAGGTTCAAACACTGGGGTGCGCACAAAGATCTCTCCCCCACTCTAGCTCGCACTCGACACGATCTCACGGCCTAGCTCGACGAACCCAAAGAATGAGAGACACAAGATTTATACTGGTTCGGGCCACCGTTGTGGTGTAATACCCTACTCCAGTGTGGTGTGGTGGATTGCCTCTTGGACTGAGGATGAACAGCTAAGGGAAGAACAACCTCATGAGGAGAGGTGTTCTTGTGCTTGGTGAACATGTGTGGTTGTGTATTCTCTCTAGATGAGCTGATCAGTTGTCTCCCTACGGTGGTGGCTAGTCCTATTTATAGAGGCCCCGGTCCTCTTCCCAAATATTAGGCGGGAAGGGATCCCACAACGGCTAGTTTCAAGGGGGGCAACTAGTACAAGCTATCCTAACAAAAGGTCGTCTTCGCCTGCCAAAGGCTCTGGTGGTGACGCCGTCTTGGGCTCCACGGTGACCTCCATCCTGCCGTCCTGCTGGTCTTGGTCTTGTTGCACTGATATGGAAACCTTTGCCTGATGCCTTGGGACTCCTCGCCTGCGCTTTCCTCTTTAGTACCAAAGAGGAAACGAGGACACTGCGTGCGCTGGCGCCTGCCTAGTGCCCGCCTGGCTCCAGTCGTCATGGCTTGCATCATGCAAACCTCGCGAGGTGTCCCTTGCCATGATCTCTCTGCCCCTCGCGAGCCAGCCTGGTGAGGCCGCCCCTAAGGAGGTCTTGCGTCGTCCACCTCGCGAGGCTTGGCCCCTCTCAAGGGTCTTGAGTGTTTGCTAGTGAAGATGGGTCGTACATGGCCGCTAGTGGAGCCACGCCGCGGGCTGTAGGCAGGCAATTCTAGGGACCCCCATTCCCAGAACACCAACAGTAGCCCCTGACTTGACGAGTCCCTGCCGCATGCAGAAAAGATCATTATTACCTTAGATCATGGAAGCTGGCGGTTGGAGTCTCGTGGCCCACTGTTGATGATGGCGTCGGCGAAGTTCGACGCGTGTAGATAGAGCTCCTATGAATTCTTTTCGTTTTGTTCCCTGCGAGAAATCGAAATGGAACCCGTGGGGGCGTGTAAAGTGTATGTAATATCTTTTGTTCATATTGTCCTCATTATGAAAATTTGCGAACGCACGTCCTACTGAGGCTAGGTCTCCCATTTCCAACCCCGCGGCAGCTTGGTGCTCTACGCTGACAGGTTGATGCAGAGCACCCTACGGTCATCCCCATGGACCTACCATTGCCTCAACAAGAGCCAAGAGGACCCATGACACGAGCTAGAGCTAGAGCTCTCGAGAACGAGGTGACTTACTTGCTTAGTGATATTACATATGATCCTATCGAGACATGGCTACTACCTAAATCCGAGACGTTGTGCATGATTAGGTACCAAGAGGACCCTCCGGAAGATGCACTTGAAGATGTACAAGTCCCCAAGTTCACGGATGAAGAGGAACGCCGAGAGGAGAAGAAGGCAACTCCAGGACCCAGACATACGGCCCCAGGCCCGGACATCCGGCCGCTGGAGACTTCGCCCACAACAGCCTACCAGCCACTGTGCATCTACAGGCCCCGGACATCCGGCCCTAGCCCGGACATCCGGCCCGGCCCGGAAATCCGGCCTCGAGCCTGGATATCCGGACACCAACTTCCCGAGAGTGACATGGCCAGCTTCACCAGCCCGGACATCCGGCCTCCACAGACTGGACATCCAGCCTCCACAGACCGGACATCCGGCCCTCCGCGAACGCCCGGACATCCAGCCCGACGCCCGGATGTCCAGCCTCCCCTGTCTGCGCACCGTGTAAGGGACGAGGCCCGTGTACCCCTTCGCCCCCTAGAATATATATACACTTCTCCTACCTACATTCTAGGGTTAGCATTGGTTTAGCTCATTTTAGAGATAGAGCATTGCTCATCCACTTCGGATCCACTCCATGAGAGAGACCGCGGCCCCTCTTCGGAGAAGATCCCTTTGGATTCAAGACCTCCTTGCGGAGAAGAACATCAAGACCTCCTCACGGAGAAGACCGCCTACCTTTGTATCATCCTTAGTTGTCCGTGGATCGTGTGATTTCTTATGTACTCGAGGATCTAGCACATGTGTGACTATTTCTTGTTGGTTTAGTGTTTCTCTTGTGTTTCCCCCATGTTTTCCCCTCGTTTCCATCCTCGTGTTCTTCGTGTTCATCGTGGGATCCGCTCCTTTCATGAAAGATTAGCCGATTTTGGTTCCACCCTACATCATCTTGGTATTAAGAGCCACGTTGATCACGATTTCTGAGCCTCCCCGTTGTGTTTCTAGCCTAGCTTTTGTTGATTTTGTCCCTAATTCAAAAATCTCCCCACAAAAATAGCCCCAATTTTTTTTGTGATTTGTTGCTGTGATGAAGTTTTGTTGGATTTGATCCGCGGATTTCGTGCGTTGCAGGTAGTTCTAGCTTTCCATCCACTTTTCCCCAATTTCCATCCACAAATTCCTCCGAATTTTGCTCGGATTTGACCTCTCCACACGGTGTTCTTCACGGTTCATCCCCGGATCTGGAGCTCGGACATCCGACCCGATAGCCCAGACATCCAGAACCCCGGCATCCGGCCTTCAAGCCCGGACGTCCGGCCCATGGCCACATATACTTCCGCATACCACCACCACTTCCGCATAGCACTACCATATACCACATACACAGCCATGATACGCCTCCAACGTATCTATACTTTTTGATTGCTCCATGCTATATTATCTACTGTTTTGGACATTATTGGGCTTTATTATCCACTTTTATATTATTTTTGGGACTAACATATTAACCAGGGGCCCAGCCCAGAATTGTTGTTTTTTTTGCCTATTTTAGGGTTTCGAAGAAAAGGAATATCAAACGGAGTCCAAACGGAATGAAACCTTCGGGAACGTGATTTTCTCACCGAACAAGACCTAGGAGACTTGGACCCTACGTCAAGCAACCAACTGGGAAGCCACGAGGTAGGGGGGCGCGCCTACCCCCCCCCCCCCAGGCGCGCCCTCCACCCTTGTGGCCCCCTTGTTGCTCCACCGACGTACTTCTTCCTCCTATATATACCTACGTACCCCCAAACGATCAGATACGGAGCCAAAACCCTAATTCCACCGCCGTAACTTCCTGTATCCACGAGATCCCATATTGGGTCCTGTTCTGGAGCTCCGCCGGAGGGGGCATCCATCACGGAGGGCTTCTACATCAACACCATAGCCTCTCCGATGAAGTGTGAGTAGTTTACCTGAGACCTTCGGGTCCATAGTTATTAGCTAGATGGTTTCTTCTCTCTTTTTGGATCTCAATACAATGTTCTCCCCCTCTCTTGTGGAGATCTATTCGATGTAATCTTCTTTTTGCGGTGTGTTTGTTGAGACCGATGAATTGTGGGTTTATGATCAAGACTATCTATGAATAATATTTGAATCTTCTCTGAATTCTTTTATGTATGATTGGTTATCTTTGCAAGTCTCTTCGAATTATCAGTTTGGTTTGGCCTACTAGATTGATCTTTCTTGCAATGGGAGAAGTGCTTAGCTTTGGGTTCAATCTTGCGGTGTCCTTTCCCAGTGATTGCAGGGCCAGTAAGGGACGTATTGTATTTTTGCCATCGAGGATAAAAAGATGGTTTTTTTTATCATATTGCATGAAGTTATCCCTCTACATCATGTCATCTTGATTAAGGCGTTACTCTGTTTTCATGAACTCAATACTCTAGATGCATGCTGGATAGCGTTCGATGAGTGGAGTAATAGTAGTAGATGTAGGCATGAGTCGGTCTACTTGTCTTGGACGTGATGCCTATATACATGATCATACCTAGATACCCTCATAACTATGCTCAATTCTGTCAATTGCTCAACAGTAATTCGTTCACCCACCGTAAAATACTTATGCTCTTGAGAGAAGCCACTAGTGAAACCTATGGCCCCCGGGTCTATCTTCATCATATTAATCTTCCAATACTTAGTTATTTCCTTTGCTTTTATTTTACTTTGCATCTTTATCACAAAAATACCAAAAATATTATCTTATCATATCTATCAGATCTCACTCTCGTAAGTGACCGTGAAGGGATTAACAACCCCTTATCGCGTTGGTTGCGAGGAGTTATTTGTCTTGTGCAGGTACTAGGGACTTCACGCGCAGCCTCCTACTGGATTGATACCTTGGTTCTCAAAAACTGAGGGAAATACTTACGCTACTTTGCTGCATCATCCTCCTCTTCAAGGAAATCGAACACAGTGCTCAAGAGGTAGCAAGAAGAATTTCTGGCGTCGTTGCCGGGGAGGTTCGCGCAAGTCAAGATTTGACTCCCGACAACGAGCCATTTCTGGCGCCGTTGCCGGGGAGTCTACGCAAAAGTCAACATACCAAGTACCCATCACATACCCTTATCTCCCGCATTACATTATTTGCCATTTGCCTCTCGTTTTCCTCTCCCCCACTTCACCCTTGCCATTTTATTCACCCTCTCTCTCTATTCTCCCTCTCTTTCTCTATTTACCTCTTTTTGCCCGCTTGTTTTTTGTTTGCTTGTGTGTTGGATTGCTTGCTTGTCACGATGGCTCAAGATATAACTAAATTGTGTGACTTTACCAATACCAACAAGAATGATTTTATTAGCACTCCGATTGCTCCTCTTACTGATGCTGAATCTTGTGAAATTAATGCTGCCTTGCTGAATCTTGTCATGAAAGATCCGTTTTCCGGCCTTCCTAGTGAAGATGCTGCTACCCATCTAAATAGCTTCGTTGATTTTTGTGATATGCAAAAGAAGAAAGATGTGGATAGTGATATTGTTAAATTGAATCTATTTCCTTTTTCTCTTAGAGATCGTGCTAAAGCTTGGTTTTCGTCTTTACCTAAAAATAGTATTGATTCCTGGAACACGTGCAAAGATGGTTTTATCTCTATGTATTTTCCTCCCGCTAAGATCATCTCCCTTAGAAACGATATTATGAATTTTAATTAACTTGATCATGAACATGTTGCACAAGCTTGGGAGAGGATGAGATTAATGATACATAATTGCCCTACTCATCGTTTGAATTTGTGGATGATTATTCAAAACTTTTATGCCGGATTGAATTTTTCTTCTAGAAATCTTTTAGATTCGGCCACGGGAGGCACTTTTATGGAAATCACTTTAGGAGAAGCTACTAAACTCCTAGATAATATTATGGTTAATTATTCTCTGAAAGATCTAGTAATAAAAAGGTGCATGCGATAGAAGAAATTAATGTTTTGAGTGGAAAGACGGATGAACTTATGAAATTATTTGCTAATAACAGTGTTTCTTCTGATCCTAATGATATGCCCTTGTCTACATTGATTGAGAATAATAATGAATGTATGGATGTGAATTTTGTTGGTAGGAACAATTTTGGTAACAACGCGTATAGAGGAAATTTTAATCCTAGGCCTTATCCTAGTAATTCCTCTAATAATTATGGTAATTGCTACAACAATTCTTATGGAAATTATAATAAGATGCCCTCTGATTTTGAATCTAATATTAAAGAATTTATTACTTCACAAAAGAATTTCAATGCTTTGATTGAAGAAAAATTGCTTAAGATTGATGAGTTAGCTAGGAACGTTGATAGAACTTCTCTTGATGTTGATTCTTTGAAACTTAGATCTATTCCACCTAAGCATGATATCAATGAGTCTCTCAAAGCCATGAGAATTTCCATTGATGAGTGCAAAGAAAGAACCGCTAGGATGCGTGCTAAGAAAGATGCCTTTATAAGAGCGTGTTCTTCTAGTTTCTGTGAAAATAAAGATGAAGATCTAAAAGTTATTGATGTGTCCCCTATTAAATATTTGTTTTGCAATATGAATCTTGATAATGATGGGACTGAATATGATCCAGCTTTACCTAGAAGGCATTCCAAAAATTCGGAGTTTTTAGATCTTGATGCTAAATTTGATGAAAGTGGGATTGAAGAAATTAAAACCCTAGATGTTGCTAAACCCACTATTTTGTATTTCAAGTAATTTAATTATGAAAATTTCTCTTTGATTGATTGTATTTCCTTGTTGCAATCCGTGCTAAATTCTCCTCATGCTTATAGTCAAAATAAAGCATTTACTAAACATATCGTTGATGCTTTGATGCAATCTTATGAAGAAAAACTTGAGTTGGAAGTTTCTATCCCTAGAAAACTTTATGATGAGTGGGAACCTACTATTAAAATTAAAATTAAAAATCATGAATGCTATGCTTTGTGTGATTTGGGTGCTAGTGTTTCCACGATTCCAAAGACTTTGTGTGATTTGTTAGGTTTCCATGATTTTGATGATTGCTCTCTAAACTTGCACCTTGTGGATTCCACTATTAAGAAACCTATGGGAAGAATTAATGATGTTCTTATTGTTGCAAATAGAAATTATGTTCCCATAGATTTTATTGTTCTTGACATAGATTGCAATCCTTCATGTCCTATTATTCTTGGTAGAACTTTCCTTAGAACGATTGGTGCAATTATTGATATGAAGGAAGGAAATATTAGATTCCAATTTCCGTTAAGGAAAGGCATGGAACACTTCCCTAGAAAGAAAATTAAATTACCTTATGAATCTATTATGAGAGCCACTTATGGATTGCCTACCAAAGATGGCAATACCTAGATCTATCCTTACTTTTTATGCCTAGCTAGGGGCGTTAAACGATAGCGCTTGTTGGGAGGCAACCCAATTTTATTTTTATTCCTTGCTTTTTGCTCCTGTTTAGTAATAAATAATTTATCTAGCCTCTGTTTTTGTTGTGATTTTTGTTTTTAATTAGTGTTTGTGCCAAGTAGAACCGTTGGGAAGACTTGGGGAAAGTCTTGATATCTTGCTGTAAAAAACAGAAACTTTAGCGCTCACGAGAACTGCTGCCATTTTTATTTGGAAAGTGATATTTAGTCAATTCTTTTTGAAGATTATTAATAGATAAATTCCTCACGTCCGTCAATTTATTTTAGAATTTTTTGGGGTTCCAGATCTTGAGCTAGCTACAGATTACTACAGACTGTTCTGCTTTTGACAGATTCTGTTTTTCATGTGTTGTTTGCTTATTTTGATGAATCTATGGCTAGTAAAATAGTTTATAAACCATAGAGAAGTTGGAATAAAATAGGTTTAACACCAATATAAATAAATAATTAGTTCATTACAGTACCTTGAAGTGGTCTTTTGTTTTCTTTCGCTAACGGAGCTCACGAGATTTTCTACTTTAAGTTTTGTGTTGTGAAGTTTTCAAGTTTTGTGTAAAGATTTGATGGATTATGGAACAAGGAGTTGCAAGAGCCTAAGCTTGGGGATGCCCATGGCACCCCCAAGATAATCTAAGGACACCTAAAATCCAAATCTTGGGGATGCCCCGGAAGGCATTCCCTCTTTCGTCTACTTCTATCGGTAACTTTACTTGGATCTATATTTTTATTCACCACATGATATGTGTTTTGCTTGGAGTGTCTTGTATGATTTGAGTCTTTGATTTTTAGTTTACCACAATCATACTTGCTGTACACACGAGCCATACATGATTTGGAATTTGTTAGAATACTCTATGTGCTTTGCTTATATCATTTGAGTTATATAGTTTTGCTCTAGTACTTCACTTGTATCTTGTAGAGCATGGTGGTGGATTTGTTTTATAGAAACTATTGATCTCTCATGCTTCACTTAGATTATTTTGAGAGTCTTAAATAGCATGGTAATTTTCTTAAATAATCCTAATATGCTTGGTATTCAAGAATAGTAAAAACTTTCTTATGAGTGTGTTGAATGCTATGAGAAGTTTGATGCTTGATAATTGTTTTGAGATATGAAGATGGTGATATTAAAGTTGTGCTAGTTGAGTAGTTGTGAATTTTAGAAATACTTGTGTTAAAGTTTGTGATTCCTGTAGCATGCACGTATGGTGAACCGTTATGTGATGAAGTCGGAGCACGATTTATTTTTTGATTGTCCTCCTTATGAGTGGCGGTTGGGGACGAGCGATGGTCTTTTCCTACCAATCTATCCCCCTAGGAGAATGCGCGTAATACTTTGCTTTGATAACTTGTAGATTTTTGCAATAAGTATATGAGTTCTTTATGACTAATGTTGAGTCCATGGATCATACGCACTCTCACCCTTCCACCATTGCTAGCCTCTCTAATACTGCGCACCTTTCGCCGGTATCATACACCCACCATATACCTTCCTCAAAACAGCCACCATACCTACCTATTATGGCATTTCCATAGCCATTCCGAGATATATTGCCATGCAACTTTCCACCGTTCTGTTTATTATAACTCACTCCATCGTTGTTATATTGCTTAGCATGATCATGTAGTTGACATTGTATTTGTGGCAAAGCCACCATTCATAATTCTTTCATACATGTCACTCTTGATTCATTGCATATCCCGGTACACCGCCGGAGGCATTCATATAGAGTCATATTTTGTTCTGAGTATCAATATGTAATTGTTGAGTTGTAAGAAAATAAAAGTGTGATGATCATCATTATTAGAGCATTGTCCCAGTGAGGAAAGGATGATGGAGACTATGATTCCCGCACAAGTCGGGATGAGACTCCAGACGAAAAAAAGAGAAAGAAAAGAGGCCATAAAAAAGAGAGAAAAAGGCCCAAATAAAAAAAATGAGAGAAAAAGAGAGAAGGGATAATGCTACTATCCGTTTATCACACTTGTGATTCAAAGTAGCACCATGATATTCATGATAGAGAGTCTCCTATGTTATCAATTTCATATACTAGTGGGAATTTTTCATTTTAGAACTTGGCTTGTATATTCCAATGACGGGCTTCCTCAAAATTCCCAAGGTCTTCATGAGCAAGCAAGTTGGATGGACACCCACTTAGTTTCTTTTGTTGAGCTTTCATATACTTATAGCTCTAGTGCATCCGTTGCATGGCAATCCATACTCACTCACATTGATATCTATTGATGGGAATCTCCATAGCCCGTTGATACGCCTAGTTGATGTGAGACTATCTTCTCCCTTTTTGTCTTCTTCACAACCACCATTCTATTCCACATATAGTGTTGTATCCATGGCTCACGCTCATGTATTGCGTGAAGATTGAAAAAGTTTGAGAATGTCAAAAGTATGAAACAATTGCTTGGCTTGTCACCGGGGTTGTGCATGATTTAAATATTTTGTGTGGTGAAGATAGAGCATAGCCAGACTATATGATTTTGTAGGGATACCTTTCTTTTGCCATGTTATTTTGAGAATACATGATTGCTTTGTTAGTATGCTTGAAGTATTATTATTTTTATGTCAATATTAAACTTTTATCTTGAATCTTTCGGATCTGAATATTCATACCACAATTAAGAAGAATTACATTGAAAATATGCCAAGTAGCACTCCGCATCAAAAATTATGTTTTTACCATTTACCTACTCGAGGACGAGCAGTAATTAAGCTTGGGGATGCTTGATACATCTCCAACGTATCTATAATTTTTGATTGCTTCATGCTATATTATCTACTCTTTTGGACATTATTGGGATTTATTATCCACTTTTATATTATTTTTGGGACTAACCTATTAACCGGAGGCCCAGCCAAGAATTGTTGTTTTTTGCCTGTTTTAGGGTTTCGAAGAAAAGGAATATCAATCGGAGTCCAAACGGAATGAAACCTTCGGGAACATGATTTTCTCACCGAACAAGTCCCAAGAGACTTGGACCCTGCGTCAAGCAACCAGCAGGGAGGCCACAAGGTAGGGGGCGTGCCTACCCCCCCAAGCGCGCCCTCCACCCTCGTGGGGCCCCTGTTGCTCCCCCGACATACTTCTTCCTCCTATATATACCTACGTACCCCAAACGATCAGATACAGAGCCAAAACCCTAATTCCACCGCTGTAACTTCCTGTATCCACGAGATCCCATCTTGGGGCCTGTTCCGGAGCTCCGCCGGAGGGGGCATCCATCACGGAGGGCTTCTACATCAACACCATAGCCTCTCCGATGAAGTGTGAGTACTTTACCTCAGACCTTCAGGTCCATAGTTATTAGCTAGATGGATTCTTCTCTCTTTTTGGATCTCAATACAATGTTCTCCCCCTCTCTTGTGGAGATCTATTCGATGTAATCTTCTTTTTGCGGTGTGTTTGTTGAGACCGATGAATTGTGGGTTTATGATCAAGACTATCTATGAATAATATTTGAATCTTCTCTGAATTCTTTTATGTATGATTGGTTATCTTTGCAAGTCGAATTATCAGTTTGGTTTGGCCTACTAGATTGATCTTTCTTGCAATGGGAGAAGTGCTTAGCTTTGGGTTCAATCTTACGGTATCCTTTCCCAGTGACAGCAGGGGCAGCAAGGAACGTATTGTATTGTTGCCATCGAGGATAACAAGATGTTTTTTTTATCATATTGCATGAATTTATCCCTCTACATCATGTCATCTTGCTTAAGGCGTTACTCTGTTTTCATGAACTTAATACTCTAGATGCATGTTGGATAGCGGTCGATGAGTGGAGTAATAGTAGTAGATGTAGGCAGGAGTCGGTCTACTTGTCTTGGACGTGATGCCTATATACATGATCATACCTAGATACTCTCATAACTATGCTCAATTCTGTCAATTGCTCAACAGTAATTCGTTCACCCACCGTAAAATACTTATGCTCTTGAGAGAAGCCACTAGTGAAACCTATGGCCCCCGGGTCTATCTTCATCATATTAATCTTCCAATACTTAGTTATTTCCTTTGCTTTTATTTTACTTTGCATCTCTATCACAAAAATACCAAAAATATTATCTTATCATATCTATCAGATCTCACTCTCGTAAGTGACCGTGAAGGAATTGACAACCCCTTATCGCGTTGGTTGCGAGGAGTTATTTGTCTTGTGCAGGTACTAGGGACTTCGCGCGCAGCCTCCTACTGGATTGATACCTTGGTTCTCAAAAACTGAGGGAAATACTTATGCTACTTTGCTGCATCATCCTTTCCTCTTCAAGGAAATCTAACGCAGTGCTCAAGAGGTAGCAAACCACCACTTGGCAACACCAACTCCGACAATTTTGGTCCAATTTTGCTTTGAGAATTTGAGTTGCAGTTCCGTATCCTACTTGTGTTTCCGCTATTTAGGTATGGTTCGACACTAACATCACCGTCGCTCATCTTCGCCATAGATGCGTCATCAACAACCATCACCTTGACTAAATCTAGGTATTCGTGCCACCATTTTGACACCATACGTACGCAAGAAACGGTAACCTCACCTTGGTATTGGACATATAATTCTTGCCATTACATTGATAGTCATCATAGCCTTTCTCCTTTGCGTCGCTTACCCATCGAGACTAGCCATTGAGTATTGCCAGCAACGAGACTTGTGCACATTAGTGATCATACTTCCCATAGCATACATACATCATTGTTGCATATCTTGGTATCATCTCTTGTGTCACAAGGTTGTCATCGCATACACAATTTTTATCTTGGTTCGTGAAGCATTACATGAGAAAAGAGCTCAAACAACAAAGAGCCAAACAAGCTTTTAAGAAAAAGGGAAAGATAAGCAAAGAGCTTTTAAGCAGGAACCATAGCATCATACAACATTAAGATTGTCATATTAGATCATCTTGGATCATATCATAGAAACACCTTGCATAGAGCATACTTGGGATAGAAGTCGTCGCATTTTTGCTTAGTAGGTTGTGCACAAGTCTTTGTATCCTCCTATTGTGCAATCGTGCTAGCGTCTCTCTAGTGTGTGCAACAAGAGCATTTTTGTGGATTCCACATTTTGGCTCATCCTTGGTTGCACGACCCCACTTATCTTTTTGCGTGTGTGTTTCTGTGTACCTTATATTGCTTGGTCTACTTGTTTCATTGCAATCTTGCGAATCTTTTCCAACATTATTGAAGATCACTTACAATTGCGTCAAATTTTGTGCCACCATCCTAACCAAGCTCCACCATATGCTTTTACTTGTGTAGGTGTGAGAAACCGACAAGAATTGGTACCAATTGTGCTATTTCCTTGTCCACATTGGAGTGATCATTGATCCACTTTCAACTTCGGTCAAGGTACATCTGGTATTTGTTCTTTTATTTCAACCACTCAAAATTTTCTCTTGGAATGATGGATAGGCCAAGTACCTCTACCAACCCTCTCTTCATTGAGCACGACAACATGAACTCCTACGTCAGCAAGAGCCACTTTTTTGGTGCACAACGTGCTTTGCATCAAGAGCAACAAGCAATGAGTGAATGCATCGACAACCTCGCCACCGACTTGCGACTCTCCGAGCAACATACAAGGGACTACTTCGACCACAAGCTTGATGATCACAAGCAAGAGAACGACGCAAGAATGGACGAGATTGGCGCTTTGTTGCTCAACCGCTCTTCTTCCATTCCGTCTTCATCAAGAAGGAGCCGCTCAAGTCGACACTCCGTTCACCCTCTCCGGCTCAAGTACACTGACATCAAACACTCTTCGACGTGCCGCGCGCGACAGTCGTCAAGCAAGCCTTAATCCTCTACGTGACACCAACTCTCACGAGCCCCGACAACGTCAAACCCAAGAGGCTTTTGCGCCAGCACGGGAAAGGCAATGACAACACCACCATCAAGTGGAAGAGCAAGCGCGTCTACAACAAGAAGCACAAGATGCCGAGGCACAACGCCAAGAACAACAACTCCGTGAAGCTCAAGCACTTGAGGCGCAACACGCCCTCCAAGATGCAAGTCGAGCCATAGCCAAAAGAGGCCGACAAGCTCGTGAACATGAAGAAGCACTTAGCGAAGAAGCTCATGAACGAAGATTTCAAGCTCGCATGCATCGTCAAGTTCCTCAAGTTCCTCCTTGAGCTCGACAAGCTCCTCCACAAGCTCGCCAAGAACATCAAGTTCATCAAGAGCATGTAGACAATGGAAATCCTCCACGACAAGAGAAAAATGAGGTTCGCAATCCTCCTCACCGAGAGCAACACGAGATTGAAAATCATCAACAACATGGACATCATCATCCCCGACCCCAACACAATGAAGAGCAATGCTATGGCAAGCTAAATTTCACCATGACCAAGTTCAATGGAAGCAACGATCCTGAAGAATACCTTTCATGGGCATTGAAGGTCGACAAAATCTTCCGTTTGCATAACTATGAAGAAGAGAAGAAGATCGCAATGGCATCCCTTGAGTTCCAAGACTATGTCCTCATTTGGTGGGAACAAGTAATCAAGCGTCGTGAGGCAAGAGGTGAACCACCCGTCACTACTTGGGCACAAATGAAGGATGTCATGAGAGCACTCTTCGTGCCTACCTACTACAACTGCGACCTCTTCAAGAAACCCCAACTACTCAAGCAAGGAACCAAGAGCGTTGAAGAGTACTACAAGGAGATGGAAATCGCCACGATAAGAGCCAATGTCACGGAAGATGATGAGAAAACTATGGCACGTTTCTTGAATGTACTCAACCACCCTATCAAGAAGAACGTCGACTTCCAACCATACTCAAACCTCATCGAGCTCATGCATCAAGCTACAAAGGCGGAACGTCAAGTGCAAGACGATTTCAAGTATGCCAAGTTCTCATCCATGTCCTACGGCTTCCCCAACAACCAAGCTTCAATGACTCCAACACCGTCTACCAAGCCTTCTACAAGCAACGTCGACAAGTCGAGTTCCAAGAAAGCTTCATCAACTCCAAGTCATCCTCCTACTACAAGCAACTTCAAGCCGAGAGCTTCATCATCATCCACTCCAACTGATGAGACCGTCAAGATGAGTTCCTTAAAATGCTTCACATGCGGAGGCCGAGGCCACAAGTCCTATGAGTGCACCAACAATCGGACCATGATCCTCACGACGACGGCACTTACTACTCAATGAGTGAAGGATAAATGGACGCTCTTGAGCAATTCGCCATGCACCGGCAAGTGAACGATGAAGAAGAAAAAGTCTTTTGCGATGAAGATTCAAGTCCCGCTCTTGTTGTCTCCAAGGTCTTGACTCTCCAACATCACCAAGACAAAGACTAAATATGCCACATATTCCACACCAAGGCCGGCATCAATGGAAGATCCGTCAAGGTCATCATCGATGGAGGGAGTTGTCATAATCTCACAAGTGAAGAACTTTGCTCCAAGCTCCAATTGCCCAAGACGAAGCACCCACATCCATACAAAGTGCAATGGCTTAGCGACTCTGGCACTATCCAAGTAGAGCATCGAGTACAAGTCTCCTTCAAAATTGGCGCCTACGAAGACACTTTGGAGTGCGACGTCATTCCAATGACTGTTTGCCACCTTCTCCTTGCACGCCCATGGAAATTTGATAGAGGAGTCATCCACAACAGCCGAACGAACCACTACATCTTCAAGTTGAAGGGAAAGGAGTACGTACTTTGCCCCATGTCTCCAAGCCAAGTGATCGCCGACACGCAAGCCACCCATCGTGGAGATAATAGTGAGAGAGCGAGCCACCAAAAAGAGAGTGAGCGCCACAAGCCCAAATCGAGCGCCTCCACGATGATTGAAAAGAAAAACTTGGTCCTATTTTCCACCAAAAGTGAGATAAGAGGAGTGTGTGAGAACCCATCTAGTGTCCTACACTACGTCCTCCTGTGCACGGACAATGAAACACAAGCTAACACCTCTCACACTCTACCTTTAGTGTTATCTTCTCCTTTGCAGGAATTTCACGATGTTTTCCCCGACGAGCTACCTCCGGGACTACCTCCACTATGAGGCATCGAGCACCGCATCGACCTCATCCCCGGAGCACCTCTTCCGACAAAGCTCCCTACCACGTCAACCCCGAAGAAACCAAAGAAATACAAAGGCAAGTAAAGCATCGCATAGACCATGGACATGTGCATGAAAGTTTGAGCCCTTGTGCCGTCCCGATCGTTCTTGTGCCAAAACGAGACGGTAGCTTTCGCATGTGCTCTGATTGTAGACCTATCAATGCTATCACCGTTCGTTATAGGTATCCCATTCCACGCCTTGATGATATGCTTGATGAACTTAGTGGTGCCACTATCTTTTCAAAAATTGATCTTAAAAGTGGTTACTATCAAATCCGCATACACGAGGTTGATGAATGAAAAACCGCTTTCAAAACCAAGTTTGGGTTTTATGAGTGGTTAGTCTTGCCTATGGGTCTATCAGAAGCACCGGGTACTTTTATGCATCTTATGAATCATGTTTTTCGCCCTTACATTGGTGTGTTTGTTGTGGTCTACTTCGATGATATCCTTGTTTATAGCAAATCTATTCAAGATCATGTCACCCATGTTGGAACCATTTTGCAAACTCTTCGAAACGACCATCTCTTTGCTAACATGGAAAAGTGCCTTTTTGGCGTTGATAAGCTCGTTTTTCTTGGGTTTTGTTGTATCTTCTAAGGGTGTTCATGTAGATGAGTCCAAGATCAATGCTATTAAGACTTGGCCAAAACCAACCAACTTGCAACAAGTGCGTTGCTTTCTTGGCCTTGCGGGTTTCTATCGACGCTTTGTGAAAGATTTTAGCAGCATCGCTTCTCCTTTGCATGCTTTGAGCAAGAATAATGCGCCTTTTGTTTGGGGACCATCTAAAGATACCGCTTTCAATGAGCTTAAGAATTTGCTTACTCATGCTCCCGTGCTTGCATTACCCAACTTTGACAAACCCTTTGAGATTCATTGCGATGCTAGTGGTAATGGCATAGGAGGTGTGTTAACGCAAGAGAAGCATCCCATAGCTTACTTTAGTGAGAAAATTTCTGGAGCGCAACTCCATTACCCCATCTATGACAAAGAGCTATATGCTTTAGTCCGTGTTTTGCATGAATGGGAACACTATCTTCGCCCTCATGAATTTATCATTCATACCGATCATGAAACGCTCAAGTATCTTAAGGGCCAAACCAAGATGAACAAGCGTCACTTTTCCTTATGTCATTAAGTACATTAAGAGTAAGGAAAACATTGTGGTGGATGCCCTTTCCCGCATATGCATGCTTGTTACTCAACTTGAGTTGAATGTCATTGGCTTTGAGCACATAAAAGACTTGTATGAGCATGATCCTACTTTTGCTACTCCTTATGCCAAGTGTTTGACGCACACATCTTGGGAACGCTATTACATCAAAGATGGATATCTTATTAGAGCTAACAAGCTTTGCATCCCCGAGTCTTCTCTTTGTTTGTTGCTTTTGCAGGAATCTCATGGAGGAGGCTTAATGGGACATTTTGGATGCGATAAGACATTCGCTATGCTCTCAAAGAACTACTATTGGCCCAAGATGTTTCGTGACGTCAACCACTTCACCAACCGATGCTCTACATGTCGCAAAGCTAATTCTAAAGCTCAATCCCATGGCCTCTACATGCCTCTACCAATTCCATATCAACCATGGGAAGACATTAGCATGGATTTTGTACTTGGATTGCCTAGGACTCACAATGGAAAGGATTCGGTATTTGTCGTTGTGGACCGTTTCTCTAAGATGGCACATTTCATTCCTTGCAACAAGATAGACGATGCTTCACATGTTGCTAATCTCTTTTGTAGGGAAATATTGCGTCTACATGGAGTGCCAAAGACGATCATCTCGGACCGCGACATTAAGTTCCTTAGCTACTTTTGGAAGACCCTATGCGCCAAGCTCAGAATAAAGCTACTCTTCTCCACGTCGTATCATCCACAAACCGACGGCCAAGCGGAGATGACCAACCGCACACTCTCCGCTCTACTTCGAGTACTCATCAAGAAGAACATCAAGGAGTGGGAGGAGTGTCTACCTATCACCAAGTTCGCCTACAACCACGAAAGACACTCAACAACTGGCAAGCGCCCCCTTCGAGGTTGTCTACGGATTCAACCCTTTGTCCCCATTGGACATTCTCCCTCTACCTCTACAAGAGCGCATCAATATGGACGCAAGTGCACGCATCAACCATCTCAAGAAGGTGCATGAAGATACAAGGCAAACCATAGAGCGCCAAGTACAACGACTTGCGACCAAGCGCAACAGCAACAAGCACCCCATGGTATTCAACATCGGAGATCTTGTGTGGCTACACCTTCGCAAGGACCGTTTCCCCCACGAACATAAGTCAAAACTTCCCCCACGAGCGAACAGACCCTTCAAGGTGCTTGAACTCTACAACAACAACGCCTACAAGATCGACCTCCCGCGCGACAAGTACTCCGTGAGTGACATCTTCAACGTCAAGGATCTCTCACCCTACAATGGTGATGAGGATTTCGATCCGAGGTCGGATCTTCCCCAAGGGAGGGAGATGACGTGGAGCATCCTACGGTCATCCCCATGGACCTACCATCGCCTCAACAAGAGCCAAGAGGACCCATGACACGAGCTAGAGCTAGAGCTCTCGAGCACGAGGTGACTTACTTCCTTAGTGATAATATGATCCTCTCAAGACATGGCAACTACCTAAATCCGAGACGTTGTGCATGATTAGGTACCAAGAGGACCCTCCCGAAGATGCACATGAAGATGTACAAGTCCCCAAGTTCCCGGATGAAGAGGAACACTGAGAGGAGAAGAAGACAGATCCAGGACCCGGACATCCGGCCCTAGGCCCGGACATCCGGCCGCTGGAGACGTTGCCCACAACAGCCTACCAGCCGCCGCGCATCTACAAGCCCCGAACATCCGACCCCTGCCCGGACATCCGGCCCGGCCCGGAAATCTAATCTTGAGCCCGGATATCCGGACACTACCTTCCCGAGAGCGACATGGCCAGCTTCACCAGCCCGGACATCCGGCCTCCACAGCCCGGACATCCGGCCCTCCGCGAACACCCGGACATCCGGCCCTCCGCGAACACCCGGACATCCGGCCCAACGCCCTGACGTCCGGCCTCCCCTGTCTGCGCACGTGTAAGGGCCGACGCCCGTGTGCCCCTTCGCCCCCCCTAGACTATATATACTCTTCTCCTACCTACTTTTTAGGGTTAGCATTGGTTTAGCTCATTTTAGAGATAGAGCATTGCTTATCCACTTCGGATCTACTCCACGAGAGAGACCGCGACCCCTCTTCGGAGAAGATCCCTTTGGATTCCAGACCTCCTTGCGGAGAAGAACATCAAGACCTCCTCAAGGAGAAGACCGGCTACATTTGTATCGTCCTTAGTTGTCCGTGGATCGTGTGATTTCTTATGTACTCGAGGATCTAGCACATGTGTGACTATTTCTTGTTGGTTTAGTGTTTCTCTTGTGTTTCCTCTGTGTTTTCCCCTCGTTTCGCTCCTCGTGTTCTCCGTGTTCATCGCATGATCCACTATTTCGTGAAAGAACGGCCGATTTGGGTTCCACCCTACATAATAGATCCCGATCCCCAGGCAGGTTGCAGCCGTCGCTGGTATGCTAGGTCGCAATGCTGTGGTCAAGGTCAGGAGGTGAGTGGCCCGAGGTCCAATAAGAGCTCCTGAGGCGCGATTCTCAAGAGGTCACCATTAGCGTGCAAGCAGCTACCTGAGGATGGGAAAGGGAGGCGACATTGCCATAGCAGGGCAGCGAAAAGGCGAGGATCTTATGCCGTAGCACTGGGTTGGTCCAGGCGTGAGACTTATCTTGATATTTCGGGGCTGGTTCCTCGTGTTGCGCCAGACTTGTGCGTCGGCCACTGTCGGGTAGCTAGGTTAGGCCCGTGCGAGCCTCCCCCTCTTCTCCATGCTCTTCTGAGTGCTCTGCGTCGTTAGGTCCCGGCCCTCGAGCGAGCTCAGCCGCTGCTGGTATGCCAGATCGCGATGCTGTGGTCAAGGCCAGGGGGTGAGGGCTGGAGAGCCAGTAAGAGCTCTTGAGTTGCGATGCTCAGGAGCCCCCCTTTTAAGGCGCAAGCGAATCGCATGGGAGAAGAGAGAGTCTGCGGTACCACCCATTGTAGTCCTCAAGAAGTTCCTGCCAGTTAGCGCGAGGAAGGGCACAAATCGCCATGGTGATTGCTGGTCCACCACTGGTACGTGGGAGGGGACTCCCTACTGCGGAGAGCCCCCGGGGCATGTACAGCCCCGCCTTGACACGTGGCTTGCACGGCAGGGCTAGACAAGGTGTGTCTGGGCACTCGTGAGCCAGCGCGGGGCTCACGAGGCCGTACCTCAAGGCGGGTTGCGCCTGGTCTTGGTTCTTGATGGCTGAGGCATTCCTGCGAGATGGTTAGACAACCTGCGCCGAATGACTTTCCTGAGGTTATCGCATGAGAAGGCCAAGCACCAACGACCCCAGGAGGTGACATGAACGGGGCCGGCCCGCCAGACAGAGCTCAGTCGTTGGATTTATCGACGCTGCAGGGACGGGCCCGAACACAGACGCCGTGCCTAGCCTTCTTATGCGAAGGATCCCAAAGAAAGACGATCGGTGTGCGGCTCCCTTGGTGGGTGACAATCAAGCAGGTGATAACCATATATAGATTATGCGTGAGAAGCAAACTGGCTTAGTGTCGGAGTAATGGGCCACGAGTAGGCTAACCCCAGGCCCCGAACCTTTCAAGACATCGGGGCTGATTGCGCCCCTCAAGACGCCAGGATGAAGAGCCGCCTTCTGGAGGCCGGCTGAAGGAACAGCCGACTGCCTGCATGCGGCCAAGTCCTGGAAGCGAGATCAAGACGGGCCGACCCCCGCCTGGCGACTTCCAGAGAAGCCGGCCACGGGGAGTTGGCCCACGGCACCAACGAAGCCCATGCCCTCATCAAGGGAGATGGGACGGGGAGTGGCAACAGTGAAGCCCACTCCCTCCCCTTTCTAGGGGATGGCTAGGCCACAGTGCGCTGTACCAACGGAGATCTCCATCTAGCATGGCACTGTTGCCATGCCACCCCTGACACCAGCAACAGTGGGCGGAGTCCTGCACCCACGACGGCCTGTCAGTACGGTCCCCGGATGACGGGCCCTACCGGTCAGCAAGAGTCCAGAAGATGGCAAGAGCGCCACCAGTCGGACCCGAAGGGAGCCGGCCCCCGGGAGTCGGCCTGCCCCTCCCATGGGTCCCACGCGCCATTAACCAGACAAGACAGGGAGTGGCTACAGTAATCGCCCGCACGCGGCGGGGCTGTAGCCACGACCCCATGACGAAGCCTGCATCATTAGAAGCACATCTACAGTAATCAGCAGCCGGCGACCCGTAAGCGGCGGGTACGGCCTGTCGGCTCCGTACCTGACCAGTCGGCGGGGCCCATCAGTCGGTGGGCCCCAACAATCGGCAGAGAGGCCGGCAGGCGAAGAGACTGACGGCTGGGTCATGCGCCCAGTCAGTTTGCCATTGTACCCCTAGGGGTAGGGCTATATAAACCCCCAGGGCACCCATTCAATGGGTTCCACCCGTTAGAACTAGACCAGATCATAGAGGGAGGAGAGAGCTAGCCCTGCCTTCTCCTACCTCCAGCATACAGCTCAAGGAGCACCCTTGTACTCACTTTGTCTTAGTGATCATGCGGAGACCCCGCAGAGCAGGACTAGGGGTGTTATCTCCTAGGAGAGGCCCGAACCTGGGTAAAGTACGCCGGCATTCGTGTCTACGCCTCATCCCGCTTCCGGGCACCGGTGATGTCCTACTCACTCCCACCATGATAAGCCATACATTGGCATATGTCGCACCCAACCCCCGACATTTGGCGCCCACCGTGGGGTGAGGTGCACCATCGTCTGGAGAACTATTCTAGATGGGAACCCTTTTCCTCCCTGGCGAGCGCAGCCAGCCCGGCACGCCAGATGGAGTCTGCACTGATGCGCTGCATGGCGCTAAAATCGCCTGCGCGGCCAGTTGCCTCGCCGATCTTGTCGGCGGGGTCCGCCTCTCCGACGAGCCTGCATCCGACGCGGGCACATGTGGCCCCGAGAGCCTCCTCGCGGGCCTCCTCGATCAACTCCACATCGCCAGCGAGCCAGCTGGGGACTTGGAGTCCATAGGCTCCACCGCTCCGATGTTGGTTGACTCTGACACCGCGTCGCTTGACACGTTCCCCACCAACGTGGTGGTCTACGATGAGCCGCTCCCTTGCACGGAGAGCGGCGGAAGCACCATCACGGAAGTGCTTGTCATTGATCATGGTGAGCACTCCGGCGGGGGTGATTATAACCCACTCAGCGCGGCGCTGCAAGACCTGGCAGCGCCCATTCCCGAAGACGCCGACACCAAGACGCTGGAGGCACGCCGCCTTTAGCTAGTCGAAGGCGCCAAGAAGCTAGCCAACATGAGACACCTATCAGAGGCCTACTAGCGCGAGATGGACCGCGTTGTGGGCGGCACGCCGGCTCCAGCTGGGCCTAGTCGCCTTGGCACGGTCCAGCAGCGCGGTGTCACCATCACCAACTTGTTCGGGAAAAATCGCCCCGTTTACGCCACGCCTGCGGAGAACATCCGAGCCGCCCAGGTGGCGGCGAACGAGCTGGACAAATTTGAGGGCGAAGAACATCGCTTGATGACGGAGCGCGTCCAGCAACTCCTTGACGCGGCTGCGGAGCAGAACGAGGCCGGCTGCCACACTAATGCGCCGCACTGGCAGAATGACGACCTGCCTCCCCGCCGATACCAAGGCGCAACATCTCGGACGCCGACTGGTGGCGTCCGCGGAAGAAAGGACAAGGAGCCGGCTGCCAGCCGCAGTCGGACTCGCATCACCATAGAGCGCGACCAAGACGGCCGCCCAAGAACAGTGGAACGACGGGATGATTGTCCACCTCCTCCTCCTCGCAGGGAAAGGCGAGTCTCCCCACCGCCTGTTGATCACCCGACGCTCGGCGACCGCCTTGGCCGCTGAGAGGGAGTTGGAGAGAATGACGCCCGCCACCGGATCGACCGTCTCCACCGATCCCTGGCGCTTGAAGAAGAAGATGAGTTGGGTCCGCCGTGTTTTGGCCCCCGCATTCCAGACGAACCCTTCCCCAAAGGGTTCACGCTCCCAAGAGACACACCCAAATACACCGGCTCCGTGAAGCCGGAAGACTGGCTAGTTGACTACTCCACGGCCGTCAGCATAGCAAACGACAACAAGCATGTTGTCGTGAAGTATGTTCCGCTCATGCTCCAGGGCACGACCCGGACATGGCTGAACAGCTTGAAGCCCCACAACATCAATAGTTGGGTCGACTTCACCGATGCCTTCATCCGCAACTTCACGAGCACGTACAAGCGGCCTCCCAAACCTCGCCAGCTCTCCTTGTGCATGCAAGGCCCCAACGAGTCAACTCGCGACTACCTCACGCGCTGGGCCGAGCTTCGCAACTCCTGCGAGGGCGTGCATGAGGTGCAGGCCATTGATTACTTCACTGCAGGATGTCGAGAGGGCACCCTCCTCAAGCACAGGCTTCTCTGCGATGAGCCGGAGACCCTCAACGAGCTGCTGATCATAGCAGACAAATATGCCATGGCCGACTACTCCATGAAGATAGAGATCCAAGTTAGTGCGACAGGCAAGGTGGCTCCTCAGGCTCCTCGAACCCCGGCTGGAGATGCCAGTCGGCGTCAACAACAGAACGACCACAAGCGCAAAGCCCCACAGCCGGCTTCCACCAGCCCGCAGGTGGCGATAGTCGAAGACCAGCAGCTGGAAGGGCAGCCTCCGCCCAACTGGCTGCCGGCTTGCTCATATGAGAAGACTTTGGATGGACCCTGCAAATTCCATAGTGGTGCGAAGCCATCCGACCACACCACTCGGAAGTGCCACTGGCTCACCAGGATTGCCAACGGAGACGACCTTTTGCCTCCCCCACCTGCTGAGCAGCCGCCTCCTCCTCCGCCCCAGCAGCCGGTGATCAGACCAGTCGGCGCGATACAAGACGAGTACCCAGAAGAGCATGGAACCTATGTCATGTTCACCAGCATGGCCGATGATCGACGCAGCAGGCGACTGCAGCAGCAAGAGGTGAATGCAGTAGCATCTGAGACACGAGAGTTCATGCATTGGTCTGAGAAGCCCATCAGCTGGAGCAGAGCTGACCACCCAGAAGTAATGCCCAAACCCGGCTCCTATGCCTTGGTTTTGGACACCACATTTGCCATGGACAAGCGAGCTGCTCGCTTCTCCAGAGTCCTGATAGATGGCGGCGGTAGCATCAACATCCTGTACAAGGATACCATGGAGAAATTAGGAATCAGACAGAGCCAACTTCAATCCAGCCGGACAGTGTTCCATGGCATAGTTCCTGGCCTTTCCTGCTCACCAATCGGCAAGATTCTGATTGGCGTCCTCTTTGGAGACAAAGATCATTTCCGCAGAGAGTCAATTTGGTTTGAGGTGGTGGACCTTGAGAGCCCATACCATGCGTTACTTGGCCGGCCTGCCCTGGCCAAGTTCATGGCTGTCCCCCACTATGCCTACCTCAAGATGAAGATGCCGAGTTCCAAGGGGATTCTGACCATAACTGGCGACTACAAGAAGTCGTCTGCCTGCGCAGCAGAGAGCAGTCGGTTGGCCGAGTCCCTCGTGATCGCAGCTGAGAAGCGGCTCCTTGACTGGGTTGTGGCGATGGCAAGCAAGCAGATAGAGATGTCGCCCGATCCCAAGGAGTCGGAAGCTGAGGGCTCGTTCAAGCCGGCCAAAGAAACAAAGAAGATACCCTTGGACCCGGAGCACCCGGAGAGGTACGCTGTCGTAGGTGCAAACCTCGACAGCAAATAGGAAGGCGAGCTCGTTGATTTCCTCTGTGAGAATCGGGACATCTTCGCATGGTCCCCCAAAGACATGCCAGGTGTCCCGACGGATTTTGCCGAGCACAAATTACATGTCCGGTCCGATGCCAAGCCAGTCAGGCAGCCCTTGCGCCGCTTGTCAGAAGAGAAGAGAAGAGTTGTTGGAGAAGAGATAGCCCGGCTGCTGGCAGCCGGCTTCATCATGGAGGTGTTCTTTCTGGAATGGCTAGCCAACCCGGTCCTGGTACTGAAGAAGAACAAGCAGTGGAGAATGTGTATTGATTACACTAGCCTCAACAAAGCATGCCCCAAGGACCCGTTCGCTTTGCCAAGGATCGACCAAGTGATAGACTCCACAGCTGGATGCGAGCTGTTGAGTTTCTTGGATGCATATTCAGGATATCACCAGATCAAGTTGAACCTGGCCGACAGACTGAAGACCGCCTTCATCACGCCGTTTGGAGCCTTCTGCTACTTGACCATGACGTTCAGCTTGAGGAATGCCGGCGCCACCTTCCAACGTTGCATGCAGAAGTGCCTCCTCAAGCAACTCGGCAGAAACGCCCACGTCTACGTGGACGATGTGGTGGTGAAGACAGAGAAGCGTGGAACACTGCTGGAAGACCTCAAGGAGACCTTTGAGAACTTGCACCGATTTCAAATCAAGCTCAACCCAGAGAAATGCGTCTTCGGAGTACCAGCTGGCCAGCTTCTTGGCTCCCTGGTCTCTGAACGCGGCATAGAATGCAACCCTATGAAGATCAAGGCCATTGAGAGGATGGAAGTACCCAGCCGACTGCTGGACGTACAAAAGTTCACCGGCTGTTTGGCATCCATCAGCCGATTCATCAGTCAGCTGGGTGAGAAGGCTCTCCCCCTATACCAACTCATGAAGAAGACCACTTTTTTTGAGTGGAACCACAAGGCGGATGCAGCTTTTCTACAACTAAAGAAGATGTTGACTACTCCACCTGTCCTGGCGGCTCCAACTCCTAAGGAACCCATGCTCCTCTACATCGCCGCCACCAGCCGAGTAGTCAGCACAGTCATCGTAGTAGAGCGCAAGGAGGAAGGCAAGGCACTACCAGTCCAGAGACCGGTATATTATTTGAGTGAAGTACTGTCGACCTCCAAGCAAAACTATCCCCACTACCAGAAGATGTGCTACGGTGTGCACTTTGCCGCCAAGAAATTGAAGCCTTACTTCCAAGAACATCCAATCACTATGGTCTGCACAGCTCCACTAGCCGAGATCATCGGGAGCCGGGATGCTTCGGGCCAAGTGGACAAATGGGCCATAGATTTGGCCCCCTACACCATCTACTACCAGACTCGCACCGCCGTGAAGTCGCAAGCGCTGGCCGACTTCCTCGTCGACTGGGCCGAGACCCAGTATCTGCCGCCAGCACCCGACTCCACCCATTAGCGAATGCATTTTGACGGCTCCAAGATGCGCACCGGCTTGGGAGCCGACATCGTCCTCACCTCTCCCAAAGGCGACAAGCTCAAAATGTGCTGCAAATCCATATTGCCGCCTCAAATAACATCGCCAAATACGAGGCACTCATTCACGGGCTCCGGCTGGCCAAAGAGCTTGGCATTCACCGGATCCTGTGCTATGGTGACTCCGACTTGGTGGTCCAGCAGTCGTCAGGCGATTGGGACGCCAAAGATGCAAACATGGCGAGCTACCGCTTCCTCATACAGCAACTTAGTGGATATTTTGAGGGGTGCGAATTTCTACATGTACCAAGAAACAACAACGACCAAGCAGACGCCCTGGCACGAATCGGCTCCACCCGTCAAGCAATACCGTCCGGCGTCGCCCTTCAGCACCTCCTCAAGCCGTCTCTCAAGCCATCACCAGAGTCGGACTCTATCTTCATGCCGACTCCTCCTGAAGGAGTTGGATCCGACTCGAGATCCCCCGCAGACGGCACGAGTATTTCGGCAGGTGGCGCGGGGGTCGTGACAGTCACACCCCGCCCGGGGACTGCGACGGTCGGCCCAGAGACTTCGGAACCCGGCCCAGGGACTGCGCCAATCGGCCCGGGGACTTCACCGACACAGCAAGCGGCTGCCGACTCCAACCCGCCGCCTCCCGGCCCAGCCGCCCTCGTCCAAGTCACAGTCCTGACAGTTGCAGAAATTGCAGCACCTTCATGGGCCTAGCCCATCCTCAAATTCCTGCTGAACAAAGAGTTGCCAACTGATGAGATTTAGCTCGACAAGTGCAACGCCGGGCGGCAGCCTACACCATAGTCAACAGAGAGCTTGTAAGGCACAGTGTCACTGGTGTCTACCAGCGCCGCGTGGAGCCGGAGCAAGGCCAAGCAATTCTCAAGGACATCCATCAAGGCGAGTGTGGCCACCACGTGGCTTCAAGAGCACTCGCCGCCAAAGCCTTCTGCCATGGTTTCTTCTAGCCGACTGCTCTTGAAGACGCCAAGGCCTTGGTCCAAAAATGCAAAGGGTGCCAGAAGTTTCACTCCAAGCCACATCAGCCGGCTTCTACACTCAAGACTATTCCCATTGCCTGGCCCTTTGCTGTTTGGGGCCTGGACATGGTGGGACCATTCAAGACGGCACGAGGCGGCTTGACTCAGTTACTTGTCGCAGTGGACAAGTTTACCAAGTGGATAGAAGCAAAACCAATCAAGAAGTTGAATGGTCCGACTGCTGTGACTTTCATCTCCGACATCACAATTCGGTATGGCATACCGCACAACATCATCATCGGCAACGGCACGAACTTCGCCAAAGTTGCCTTGGCCCATTTCTACGCGATGCAGTGCATCCGACTAGACTTAGCGTCCGTTTCCCATCCGCAGTACAATGGCCAGGTAGAGCGAGCAAACGGCCTCATCCTATCCGGCATCAAGCCTCGACTGGTCGAGCCTCTGGAGCGCTCGGCTGGTTGCTGGCTTGACGAGTTGCCCGCTGTCCTCTAGAGCCTGCGCACAACTCCAAACAAGTCAACTGGCTTCACGCCCTTCTTCCTCGTCTACGGTGCCGAAGCCGTCATCCCAACGGACATAGAATTCGACTCCCCTCGAATCACCATGCACACCAAAGAGGAAGCAGAAGAAGCACGTCAAGACAGCGTCGATCTGCTGGAAGAGGGCCAGCTGTTGGCACTCAGCCGGTCCAGCATCTACCAGCGGAGCCTGCGCCGATACTACAACCGGAAGGTCAAACCGAGATCTTTCCAAGAAGGAGACCTTGTGCTCCGGTTGATCCAGCGAACAGCTGGCCAGCACAAGCTCTCAGCACCTTGGGAAGGCCCTTTCATCATCAGCAAAGTGTTGGGTAAGGACTCCTACTACCTGATCGACGCTCAGAAGCCCCGAGCACGCAAGAGGGACGACTCCGGAAAAGAGACAGAGAGGCCATGGAATGCAAATCTCTCCGAAGATTTTACAGTTAATGCAGTATGTACCACGCTACCTTTTGTATTAAAGTATGAAGACTTCGGCCCCCCCGAGAAGAGCTCGGGGACTGCCCTCTTTTATCTATATGATAAGAATTATGCCTATGAGTATGGTATTCTTTGTTATGCCGCTTGGCACCGGGTTCGACTAGTCGGCCCGGGGACTTGCCGTCTTGTACTATGAAATGCTTCCTGCAGCCGGACAAGTAGTGTGTGGAACTTAAGCCATCTCCTGTTAGAAGCCGCAGCTCACAGAGCGACTGTCTGGTGGGCAGGAGTAAGGTAGAATGGGTGCCCACATGAAAAATGGCTAAGGACTCAAAGCATGTACATAGTTTAAGCCAGCTTCCAGCCTTTTACAACCAACTCTTGAGCAGCCGGCTCACCGTTTTCTAATCAACTTGCTAAAAAACTCTAAACGGCTAAGTACTTGCCTTCCCAAAGAAGTTAAGTACTTGATCCAGCAACAGTCCGCAGAGCGGCTGTCCGACTGGCAAGACGGCAACCAAGGGAAGGCGGCAAAGGAAAAAGCCAAAGAGCAATGGGCAAGAAGAGATAGAACGCGGAGAAATATTTACATAGAAAAGGCCCTTGGCCGAATCTTCAAAACAAAGTTCAAGATACACCCCGCGGGTGGAATTGTGCAAATTAACAAGTTCATCGAGACTATTAAGAAGATTAAAGCAAAGATGAAGTGGCAGCCTAGAAAACTACAAACGGATTCGGAGGACCGGAGGGGTCGGCGGTGCCAGTTGCCGGAGCGGCCGGCTGGTTGGTCTCCGCTTGGTCGCCTCTGGCAGCAGCTGGCTCGATTGGGCGCGGCTCGTTGCTAGAGGCGCGGTCGAGCTGGGGCTGGCCGTCTGCTCCAACCTCTGGCGCCTCCTCCTAGCCTCCTTCCTCCGCCTCGCCTTCTTCCTCGCCACTGGAGTCAATCACCTTCGCCGAGTCCTCACTGTCGTCCGGGTTCAGCTCGAACCACTCCAGCGGCGCCTCCTCACCATTCTCAGCCCGCTCTAGGACGAAGACGCTGGTGTCGGTGTATTCGGCGATCCAAGCTGCGCGCTTGACGAGATCGTCTTCCACGACCGCCAACTCCGCCTAAGCTTCTAGCCGGAACGTGGCCAGCTGGGCTAGACTCAGCCCAGGATACCACGCCTTGACGAACTCTAAGGCCCGGCGCGCTCCAGCCCTGGCCGAAGAGCCCTTCCAGGCCTCAAGGCGGCCAGCCGCTACCTCCAGCCAGTCGGCAGTCCGACTGGGGGTGCGTGGCGCCTGCATATCCGGCCACAGGGCGGCAATTGCCTGGGCGCCGACACGTTGAAGCCGGCGCAACATCCGGTGAGCTGGCCGAAGGCGGGCCTCGATGCTCAGGATCTCCTCGCCAAGAGTTCGGGGGGCGTCGGTGGCGATCCGTGCGCCGTCCGCCCTCCGCCCTTCGCGATCCGCTTCGATGGCTTGGTTGGCAGTGACCGAGTGGCTAGGGAAGAAGTCTGCCAAGACAGAAGAACGAAGAACAAGATTAAAGACTAGAGGTCAACTCGACTAGCAGTCGACAGCTTAGAAAAGGAAAATGAGGGGAAGCTCACCGTCGACGAGATCTTCGATCTCATGGAAGCCGGAGACCAGCATCGCCTCCTTGTCAGTCCAGGAGGAGCGCTCGGTCGCGAATTAGGCAAGGAGGGCGGTCTCCTTATCCTCTGCCTCTCTCTCAGTCTTTTTGAGCAGCTCCTTCTGCTCTGACAGTTGCGTGGCCAGCAGATCACGCTCCGTGGCCAGCTTCTTGCACTCCTCCTCCTTGACAGACAGCGCAGTGTTGGCCTCGCCCAGCTGCTGCTGCTGCAGGGTGGCATTGGCCTCTGCAGAAGAAGAAAAAAAGGTGTCAGTCATCAACAAGGAAGAAAGGTCGCCGGGGAGATCCGGCCCGACTGCTCAGCAGTCGGCCCAAATCTCGGGGACTACAGCCCGCGGGTGCGCCAGCGCACTCAGACAGGGAAGGAAGAGGACTCACCCCAGCTTTCCAACAAGTCGGCGGTCCGCTTGGCCAGCTCCTTGACGTTGGCATTGAAGGTGGTCACGCGAAGATTGTGGTAATCTCATGACAAAATTTCACACAAGTGTTGGTACTTGGAACTCGCCGGTTAGAGTTCCGAGCCGCCTGCTTACCAGCCGGCTCGAAACTCGGGGACTACACCCAGTGGGTGCGCTGGCGCGCCCCCATAAAGAAGAACAAGAAACAGAAATAGAGAAGGAGGATGCGTACCCGGATGGCTACTCGTGATGCCAGATACGCCTTGGTGCATTCCTTGCTGGCATCGCCCTTGGCTCGGATCTTGGCTTGGATGTCCAAAAGCGCCTGGTTCAACGGGCCCATCCCGCCTCCCCGCACCCACCCAGTGGGCGCGGTGCTCGTCACCTTGGTGTCCGGGATTGTGGAGCTCGTGGTGCCGGTCTCCAGTGGGTGCGGCACCGAGGCCGCCTCCACGAGACGACGGCACGTCGGTATGCCGACCTCAAGAGCCAGGCCCGTCGCCACCATGTTTTCAGTTGGCGGCACCGGCGGGTCCGCCGGCTGCCCGCCTCGCGCACTCCCGGACGGCGGCAGTGGCGACACAATTACGTCCGGCGTGGCGATGTCGTCTCCATCCCTCTCCGTGATCGGGTTCTCGTCGTCGACTTCCCCAGTCTGCGTCGTGAACTCCGGTGGTGGCGGCGCAGAGTTTAGAGGGACGACGAACACCGCCGACTGGTGGTGTGTGGCTTCTTCAGCATGCTTCTTCTCCGCATCAGCAGCCTCGGCTTCCGCCAGCTTCTTCAGGGCGGCGGCCTCCGCCTTGTCAGCTTCCGCCTTCTTCAGGCGGGCGGCTTCCCGCTCCTCGCGCTCCATCGTCTCCCGGAGGTCGGTGGCCGGATCAATCCGCCGGGTGGTGGAGGAGGTCTCCGCCGACTTCTCGACGGAGCCGGCGGCCGACTTCTCAAGAGAGAGCGGGGCCCTAAAGTCAAGAATGTAAAGCAAAGGAATTTCAGATAGAGTCAACCAAGAAAAAGTGAAGGAGCAAAGGAAGGTAACACTTACGCAGAAACCAGCTGCGGCGTCTTCACCTCCTTGCGAAAGCGGCTGGCCTTTGCGGCCACTTCATCCCGCTTGGTCGTCGCGGCCGAGCCCTTGGGCTTCTTCGGCCGGCTGCCGAACAGGCTCGGCCCAGCCCTGCGCTTCTTAGCGCCGCCTTGGGCGTCCGGCGCGGCAGACGAGCTCGCACCCGGCTGGCCGGCTCCTGGCTGGTGGCGCGGGGCGACCTCCTCGTCATCGTCAGGCCAGTCCTCGAGACTGGCCCCGAGTCTCGGGCCACCCACTTCGCCGCCTCCTCCTTAGGCGTCGTCCTCCAGGGCCGCCGCCCCCAAGTCGGGGTCGTCAACGTTGCTCTCCGCCCGGTCGGGGAGGAATTCGCGGTCCGGCCCCGCCGTGCCGGCTGCTGGCTGGAGGAGGGGGTTCTGACCAAAGTCGACTGGTCAGATCGAACAAGACACACTTGGCAATGAAGAAGTCAGGAGAGTCAAAGAAAAAGAGAAAAAGAAACGACTCACCAGAGACAGAGGGGTGGCACGTGAATACGGATCCTTGCCGAACTGCCACTCTTCTTTGAGGTTGCAGTTCACAAGATAATTCACCATATAGGCTACCTCCTCGTGAGGCATTTCCTTGGTGCACATCCGACTCGGGTCCCAATGCCCGCTCATCTGGCAAATCATGTGGGGGCGACCTTGGAGAGGGAGCACTCGGCGCGCCATGAAGGCTGCCAGCAAATCCAGCCCGGTCAGGCCCTCCGACTGCCTTAGCCCTCGGAGTCGCGTGACGGCGCCGGCTCCTGCGGGCGTCAGCGTCCTGGCCCGATACGACCAGTTGGGCTGCCTCCCAGCCGGCGGGCCGGCTACATAGGCCAGCAGATTGACCCAGTCGCCCTCCGCGGAGACGCTCTTCACGTAGAAGTACGACCGCTGCCACATCTTCACCGACTTTATCAGCTTGATGGAGGGAAATGGGTTGTCGGCCTTGACCTCCGCACGACGATGAACGCGCCGCACTGAGCCAGCACGCCCACGGCTTGGGTGCCGAGCTTGGAGTAGAAGAACTCCCCCCAGAGCTCGATGGTGGGGAGAACGCCGAGGAAGCCTTCGCACAAGGCGACGAAGGCGGACAGCAGCACCACCATGTTGGGGGTGAGGTGGTGCGGCTGGAGACCGTAGAATTCAAGAAAAGAACAGAAGAAGCTACTCATCGGTAGGCCAAGGCCGCGTAGTCAGTGCGAGCGGAAGAGGACCCGCTCGTCCTCTGCGCGCCGGCGAGATTTCCCCCCTCGGTGTGAGACGGACCTGCGCGAGGTCCTCGCCGGGCAGCCGACGTGTCTTGCGGAGGAAATCGACGTGATCGTCATGGACCTCCGAACCGTCCCAGGTGCCAGAGTGCACCGCAGGGGCGTGGCGGCGGAGGAAGAGCTCATTGTGAATGGACCACCGCAGCGCTCGATGTAGCTTGAGGCGCAATGATGAGAGGGAAAAGAAGAAGAAGCAATGAGGATGCGGGACACACGTGCTCTGCCGCTCCCCCTCCTCCCCCTACTTATAGACTCGTGGGTTGCGAAGCCGTGGGGGCAGTTGTGGGATCTACTGCGCCCACTACCCCACGCCCCCCACGTTTATCGCGCAAAGTTATTGCGCGCAGTAACTCCGCGGGAACCTCAACCGTCCACCCCGGCCGCAGCGGATCCGCTCGCGCGCTGAGGCGCGGTAGTGGCGGGCCCCGCCTGTAGGCATGTCCCGTCGTGCATGTGGGTGGGCAGACTGGCCCGGCCGCTTGTTGCCATGTGACGGGCCAAAAACGGGCGGCGGCCTGGAAGCTTAGCTGGTACGCCACTGGGATCCCTCTGTGGCGTTCAAAAGTTTTGGACAAGTCAAATTGGGCGAGTCCGACTCCTACCAGTCGGCCCGGCAGAAGTCAAATGAGGTTTCACCTCAAGCACTCGGAGAAAGAAATTGCTGAGGCTCCACGGCTGATCGTCCGCGGCGCCTCATCAGCTTCGGGGACTATTGTCGGAGTAATGGGCCACGGGTAGGCTAACCCGAGGCCCCGAACCTTTCAAGACATCGGGGCTGACTGCGCCCCTCAAGACGCCAGGATGAAGAGTCGCCTTCTGGAGGCCGGCTGAAGGAACAGCCGACTGCCTGCATGCGGCCGAGTCCTGGAAGCGAGATCAAGACGGGCTGACCCCCGCCTGGCGGCTTCCAGAGAAGCCGGCCATGGGGAATCGGCCCACGGCACCAACGAAACCCATGCCCTCATCAAGGGAGATGGGACGGGGAGTGGCAACAGTGAAGCCCACTCCCCCCCCCCTTTCCAGGGGATGGCTAGGCCACAGTGCGCTGTACCAACGGAGATCTCCGTCTGGCGCGGCACTGTTGCCATGCCACCCCTGACATCAGCAACAGTGGGTGGAGTCCTGCACGACGGCCTGTCAGTACGCTCCCCGGATGACGGGCCCTACCGGTCAGCGAGAGTCCAGAAGACGGCAAGAGCGCCACCAGTCGGACCCGAAGGGAGCCGGCCCCCGGGAGTCGGCCTGCGCCTCCCATGGGTACCACACGCCATTAACCAGACGAGAAAGGGAGTGGCTACAGTAATCGCCCGCCAGGCGGCTGGGCTGTTGCCACGACCCCATGACCAAGCCCGCGTCATTAGAAGCACAACTATAGTAATTAGCAGCCAGCAAGACCCGCAAGCGGCGGGTACGGCCTGTCAGCTCCGTACCAGACCAGTCGGCAGGGCCCATCAGTCGGCGGGCCCCAACAGTCGGCAGAGAGGCCGACAGGCGAAGAGACTAACGGCTGGGTCCTGCGCCCAGTCAGTTTACCATTGTACCCCTGGGGGTAGGCCTATATAAACCCCCAGGGCACCCATGCAAAGGGTTCCACCCATTAGAACTAGACCAGATCATAGAGGGAGGAGAGAGCTTGCCCTGCCTTCTCCTACCTCCACATACAGCTCAAGGAGCGCCCTTGTACTCACTTTGTCTTAGTGATCATGCGGAGACCCCACAGAGCACGACTAGGGGTGTTATCTCCTAGGAGAGCCCCGAACCTGGGTAAAGTACGCTGGTGTTCGTGTCTACGCCTCATCCCGCTTCCGGGCACCGGCGACGTTCTACTCGCTCCCACCATGATAAGCCATCCATTGGCATATGTCGCACCCAACCCCCGACACTTAGGTAAATGCGAGAACGATACATGCCACTAGGTCGGACCCGAGCGGCCCGGGGATGATGCAGCCCGAGGGGTGCCCCCGGCAAGGTGAACTAAATATGCTAGTGGATACATGCCACAGGGACTAACCCACGCGCCCTGGGAATGATGCAGCCCAGGGGGCACTCCCAGCTGAATGAACTTGGAAAAATGTCAGAAAACAGCCCGAAACAAGAACGGATGATTTTGCCATGGTACGGTGGTCAAAACCATCGGGAGATTATATAATGAATTTTTACCGACCAAGAGAAGTATTCTGCAAGAAAACAGAGTCCGGAGGGCACACGAGGTGGTCACAAGCCTGGGAGGCGTGCCTAGGGGGTAGGGCGCGCCCCCAGGGCTTATCGCCTCCTCGTGCACTTTTTCGACTAGTTTTTATTTTCCTAATTTTTTAAATATACCAAAATGGAGTAAAATTGCCATTGGAAAAGTTTTGGAGTCGGTTTACTTTCCGTATCACATACCTATTCCTTTTGGGGGTCTGGAACGTCCCGGTAGGTCCCCCTTATGTACTCCTTCGGTGTTATGGTATTAATAATACTGGTTTCAACATTTATAGGAGTGCCTGATATATAATGTTTGATCCTTTGCCCGTTTACCAACTTCGGGTTATTGCCTTCGGCGTTGTTGATCTTGATGGCACCAAAACGATAAACTTCCTCGATAATGTAAGGCCCTTCCCATTTAGAGAGAAGTTTTCATGCAAAAAATCTTAAACGAGAATTGTATAGCAAGACATGGTCACCTACATTAAATTCACGCTTTTGTATCCTTTTATCATGTCATGTTTTAACTTTCTCCTTAAACAATTTGGCATTCTCATAGGCTTGGGTTCTCCATTCATCAAGTGAGCTAATGTCAAATAGCCTCTTCTCACCGGCAAGTTGGAAATCATAGTTGAGCTCTTTAATTGACCAATAAGCTTTATGTTCTAGTTCAATAGGTAAGTGACATGCTTTCCCATAAACTATTTTATATGGAGACATACCCATTGGATTTTTATATGCAGTTCTATAAGCCCATAATGCATCATCAAGTTTCTTAGACCAATTCTTTCTAGATCTATTAATAGTCTTTTGCAAGATCAAATTTATTTCTCTGTTGCTTAATCTACTTGACCACTACACTGAGGAAGATAGGATATGCAATTTTGTGGTTAACATCATACTTAGCAAGCAATTTACGGAAAGCACCATGAATAAAGTTTGAACCACCATCTGTCATCAAATATCTACGGACTCTAAACCTCGGGAAATAACTTCATTAAGCATTTTAATAGACGTGTTATGATCAGCACTACTAGTTGGAATAGCTTCTACCCACTTAGTAATGTAATTAACAACAACCAAAATATGTGTGTACCCATTAGAGGATGGAAAAGGCCCCATATAATCAAATCCCCAAACATCAAATGGTTCAATAAAAAGTGAATAATTCATAGGCATTCCTGACACCTACTAATGTTATCAATTCTTCGACATTCATCACAAGCCAATACAAACTTACGAGCATCCTTAAAGAGAGTTGGCCAGTAAAAACTAGATTGTAATACCTTGTGTGCAGTTCTATCTCCAGCATGGTGTCCTCCATAAGCCTCGGAATGACACTTGCGTAGGATTTGTTCTTGTTCATCTCAGGTACACAACGTCTAATAACACCATCTACTCCTTTATAAAGATGTGGGTCATCCCATAAGTAATGTCTTAAATCATAGAAAAACCTTTTCTTTTGTTCGTATGTGAAACTTGGTGGTATGAATTTAGCAACAATGTAATTAGCATAATCATCATACCATGGAGTACTATGAGAAGCATTTATGACAACTAATAGTTCATTAGGAAAGCTATCATCAATAGGTAGTGGGTCATCTAGAATATTTTCTAACCTAGACAAGTTGTCTGCTACGGGGTTCTCAGCTCCCTTTCTATCAATAATATGTATATCAAATTCTTGTAGCAAGAGAACCCATCTAATAAGTCTAGGTTTAGCATCTTTATTTTCCATAAGATATTTAATAGCAGCATGATCAGTGTGAATAGTTAGTTTGGAATCAATAATATAAGATCTGAATTTATCACAAACAAAGACAATTGCTAAATACTTTTTCAGTAGTAGCATAATTCCTTTGAGCACTGTCTAGAGTTTTACCGGCATAATGAATAACATTCAATTTCTTATCAACTCTTTGTCCTAGAACATCACCAACATCATAATCACTAGCATCACACATAATTTGAAAGGGTAGGTTCCAATAAGGTGGTTGAACAATAGGTGCAGAAATTAAGGCTTTGTCCAGTATTTCAAAGGCTTCTACACAATCATCATCAAAAACAAATGGAACATCTTTTTGCAAGAGATTAGTGAGAGGCCTAGAAATTTTAGAGAAGTCTTTAATAAATCTCCTATAGAAACCGGCATGACCAAGGAAACTTCTTATACCTTTGATATCTTTAGGACACGACATTTTTTCAATAGCATCAACTTTAGCTTTATCAACTTCAATACCTCTTTCGAAGATTTTATGCCCCAAAACAATACCTTCATTAACCATAAATTGGCACTTATCCCAATTCAATACGAGATTAGTTTCTTCACATCTCTACAAAACTCGATCGAGGTTGCTTAAGCAATCATCAAAAGAAGTTCCGTAAACAAAGAAATCATCCATGAAAACCTCAATAATCTTTTCACAAAAGTCAGAGAATATAGCAGTCATACATCTTTGAAAGGTAGCAGGTGCATTGCATAAACCAAAAGGCATACTTCTATAAGCAAAAGTACCGAAAGGGCAAGTAAAAGTAGTATTTTCTTGATCCTCTTGTGACACAGGTATTTGAGAAAAACTAGAATAGCCATCTAGAAAGCAAAATTGTGTATGTTTGGATAGGTTTTCTAGCATTTGATCAATAAAAGGTAGAGGGTAATGATCTTTCCTAGTGGCTGTTTTTAATTTTCTAAAATCAATTACCAATCTATAACATTTAACAATTCTTTGTGGAATCAATTCATTTTTATCATTAGGAACAACAGTAATACCTCCCTTCTTAGGCTCACAATGAACATGACTTACCCATCTACTATGAGCAATAGGATAAATTATACCTTCTTCCAAAAGCTTGAGTATTTCATTTCTTAACACTTCTTTCACCTTTGGATTTAACCGTCGTTGGTGATCAACAACTAGTTTAGCATCAGGTTACATATTAATTTTATGCTGACATAGAGTGGGACTAATGCCCTTAAGATCATCTAGAGTATATCCAATAGCAACACAATGCTTCTTCAGAGTTTTCAATAATTTCTTTTCTTCATGCTCTGAAAGGTTAGCGCTGATAATAACATGATATATCTTCTTTTCATCAAGATATGCATATTTCAAAGTATCAGGTAATTGTTTAAGATCAAACATGATCACTCTTGGGTGGTAGAGGATCTCCAAGATTCTCAATAGGAAAATTGTGTTTCAAGACAAGCATTTGTTTAAAGAATATTTCATCTAACTCCTTTATTTCATTCATAAACATATCATTTTCAAGGTCTAGCAAATATTGTTCTAAAGAATCAGTAGGAGGCATGGCAGTAGAAGCAAGACCAATAATTTCATCTTTATTAGTCAATTCTTTAACATGGGGTTGTCTACGAAATTTGGAGAAATTAAACTCATGAGACACATCCCCGAAACATACACCAACAGTTTCTTTCTCACAATCTATTTTAGCATTAACAGTGTTCAAGAAAGGTCTATCAAATATAATGGGACAAAACTCATCTTGTGGGGAACCAAGAACTAGAAAATCTGTAGGGTATTTCATTTTCCCACACAAGACGTCAACATCTCTAACAATCCCAATTGGTGAGATAGTATCTCTATTAGCAAGCTTAATAGTGACATCAATATCTTCTATTTCAGCAGGTGCAATATCATTCATAATTTCTTGGTATAAAGTAAAAGGAATTGCACTCACACTAGCACCCAAGTCACATAAGCCATGATAACAATGATCTCCTATCTTAACAGAAACAATAGGCATGCCAACAAATAGGTCTATGTTTATCTTTATCATCGGGTTTGGAAATTCTAGCAGCTTCATGATACGTCTCCAACTTATCTACTCTTCCTCTTGTTTTGGACTCTAATTTGCATGATTTGAATGAAACTAACCCCTGACTGACGCTGTTTTTAGTAGAACTACCATGGTGTTATTTTTGTGTAGAAATAAAAGTTGGAATGGAACAAAACTTTGTCAGGATTTTTTATATCAATAAAGAGAATTTTTGGAGCCAAGAACCATCGAAGGGGGGCACCTGGGTGGGCACAAAGGGCGCGCCTCCCCCCTCCAGGCACGCCCAGGTGGGTTGTACTCACTTGGTGGCCCCGCAGACCCTGAAACCGACGGTATGAAATCGCATATTTCCAGAAAAAATCAGGGAGAAAGAATTATCGCATTCCACGAGACGGACCCGCCATCACCTCCTGTCTTCATCGGGAGGCCAGATCTGGAGTCCGTTTAGGGCTCCGAAGAAGGGGATCTTCGATCGCCATCATCACCAACCCTTATCTATCGCCAATTCCATGATGCTCCCCACCGAGAGTGAGTAATTCCTTCGTAGGCTCGCTGTTCGATGAGGAATTGGATGAGATTTATCATGTAATCTAGTTAGTTTTGTTAGGTCCTGATCCCTAGTATCCACTATGTTCTGAGATTGATGTTGCTATGTGATGTAGGGTGGAAACCCTTGGGCCGATCTTTCACGATTGGAGCGGATCCTACGAAGAACATGAGAGGGGAATGAGGGGACACACAAGAGCAAACACTCAAACCAACAAGATTCGGTCACACATATGCTAGATCCTCGAAGCACAAAGAGATACATGATCCAAATCCAACAAAGGATGATACATAGGGTCACTAGTTCTTCTCCGTGAGGAGGTCTTGAGGTCTTCCCGTTAGGGGTCTTGTATGCAAGTGCATCTTCTCCGAGGAGGTGACGGTCTCTCTCGATGGAGTAGATCCAGATGGATGAGCAAGGCTCTATCTCACATATGAGCTATTAGAGCGCTAACCCTAACTAGGAGGAGGAGGAGGTCTATTTATAGTCTTATTGCAAATGGGGGCGAAGTGAAGGGGCACATGGGCCTCTGGCCCGAAACTGTGCGCAGACAGGTACCGGGCGTACGCTAGGTACCGGTCGTCCAGTTCGTCATGGGCGTTCGGACGTCCTATAGTCACCTGACTTCTGCTAATTCGGCTCGGTTGAGGTGACACTGTATTTCCGAAGATGGCCAGTCGTCCGGTCACTGGTCTTCCGGTCGCTTCGGACATCCGCTAATTTGGCACGGTTTTGATGCTGCCGGTCATCCGATGGAGGTCGGGCGTTCGCTCGTTGGGAGGTGTGGCTGGTCATCCGCTCGTTGTAGCTTGCGTTGGCTGGGACTTGGGTAGGCAGGGGCTTCAGGTGCCGGACGTCCGGTCCCGACCGGTCATCCATTGGCTGTAGCTTCAATGGCAGCTCTTCTTCTTGTCCCTCATACTTGGTGTCCTTGTCGTCTTGTCCGTTGAATGTAGCTGCTCTGTGGCCTACCTCTAAGTACCTGATCACACATAGCTTTTCTGCTTGAGGTAGTAGCCATGTCGTATGTGTAGAAAGTGGTAGTTCGGAGAGGGGCGAGTTCACATTATCTTCGATAGCCTTTGCTCGGGCTCTTGTCATTGGTCCAAGTGGTGTCGTGGGAGATGTCGATACGTCCATGGGGATGATCGTGCGATGCACCGCATCATTCCCCCACCTTGGGAAAGATCCAACCTCAGATCAAAATCTTCATCACCATGGTAGGGCGAGAGATCCTTGACGTTGAAGACGTCGCTCACGTTGTACTTGTCGCATGGGAGGTTGATCTTGTAAGTGTTGTTGTTGTAGCGTGTGTCGGTGTCAAAACCGGCGGATCTCGGGTAGGGGTTTCCGAACTGTGCGTCTAAGGCGGATGGTAACAGGAGGCAGGGGACACGATGTTTTACCCAGGTTAGGGCCCTCTTGATGGAGGTAAAACCCTATGTCCTGCTTGATTTATTCTTGATGATATGGGTATTACAAGAGGTTATCTACCACGAGATCGAACAGGCTAAACCCTAGAAGCTAGCCTATGGTATGATTGTATGTTATTCTTCTGTCCTACGGACTAAAACCCTCCGGTTTATATAGACACCGGAGAGGGTTAGGGTTACACAAGGTCGGTTACAAAGGAGGAGATATCCATATCCGTACTGCCTAGCTTGCCTTCCACACCAAGTAGAGTCCCATCCGGACATGAGACGAAGTCTTCAATCTTGTATCTTCATAGTCCAATAGTCCGGCCAAAGGTTATAGTCCGGCTGTCCGGGGACCCCCTAATCCAGGACTCCCTCAGTAGCCCCTGAACCAGGCTTCAATGACGATGAGTCCGGCGCGCAGTATTGTCTTCGGCATTGCAAGGCGGGTTCCTCCTCCGGATACATCACGGAAGAATTTGAATACAAGGATAGTGTCCGACCCTGTAAAATAAGGTCCTCATACCACCGTAGAGAGAATAATATTTCCACAAATCTAATTTGTTGACTTGTTTTGGCAACACAACATTATGTCATGGCCCGGTGATTATTCAAACTGTTTCCTTTAACTAGCCCCGCACATAACGCGAGGTAGTTTTTTTGACACGTCTTGTCAAAGCAGAGATCGTGTCCCCTTATCACGGGATTCCCATCAATACGGGCGTGGGTAACCCAACCGCGCCATCGATTACGGCGCTTGGGGGATAAGCGAGTTTTACCAGGCTACTGGGGACGCATAGTTTCGTCCGCCCATATAAAGGGATAAGGATTCACCTTTTCATCCACGCCTTCTTCCTCCTTTGCTCATCCATTTTCGCACACTCGAGCTCCAGCGCCCAAGTCCGCATTTCCCACCTCGACCTTCTCCAACCATGTCCGGAGTGGGAGGAAGCTGGATGGTCTCCTCCATCACGGAGGGACACATCAAGAAGCTGAGGAGAGCCGGATACCTGCCCGACGACATCGCGCACCAGCTCCCAGATGAGGGGCAGCTCATCCCCACCCCCAAGCCCCATGAGAGGGTAGTGTTCCTTACACATTTCCTCCGCGGACTGGGATTCCCTCTCCACCCATTCTTCCGGGGGCTCTTGTTCTACTACGGCCTGGATTTCCACGATCTGGCCCCAAACTTCATCCTCAACATCTCGGCGTTTATCGTCGTGTGCGAGGCCTTCCTCTGCATCAAGCCCCACTTCGGCTTATGGCTGAAGACCTTCAATGTCAAGCCGAAGGTAGTGAGCGGCCGCCAAGCGGAGTGCGGAGGTTCCATGGTGGGCAAGATGCCCAACGTCAAATGGCTCGAGGGCTCCTTCGTGGAGACCGTAAAGGGGTGGCAATCGGGGTGGTTCTATATCACTGAGCCGCGTGACCCTAAATGGGCAGCGGCCCCCGAGTTCCGATCTGGCATCCCCACGCGGCTCACCTCCTGGCAAGAGAAGGGCCTGTCTTGGGGTAGTTCGGGAGAGCTGACCGGACTCCAAACATGTATTCAAAACATGGTGAACAAGAAGCTCAAACTCGTCAACGTAGTCCAGGTCATGCTCATCCGCCGGATCCTCCTGTGCCAACAACGGGTTTTCAACTTGTGGGAGTTTGACCCGGCCCAGCACCGAACTCTGAATAGGCTCTTTGACAATCTCACGAGGATGCCTGGAAGGTGCTATTCAAGGGTGCCGAGGTTCCCCCTCCCACTACCGAGGATCGCGGATTCTGCGCGAAGCGCCAAGTCAGCGCGGTAAGTTGTTTTACCTCTCACAAGATACTTGTTTTTCATAGTTTGACTCTATGCGGGATCTAAACTCCCGTACCTTTGACAAGACTGGCAGGAGACGGCCGGACAGATCGATTGTCTGGCTCCTTTGCCCGAAGACCCAGCAGACACTCTCCGGACGAAGATGCTGACTCCGGCCCCTTACAAGGTGCCGGAGAAGACCAAGAAGGCCAAGGGAACCCGAAAGAGTTCCCGACACCAGGCATCATCGGACTCATCGTCCGATAACTCTGCGACACACTCCTCCCCCGAAGACGAGGAGGAAGAAGAAGATGCTCCCCCTTCAGTTGGGGGAGACAAGAAAAGGAAGGCCGCCCCAACTGGGGAGGCCGAAGGGTCCAAGAACGGAAGGACTCTCCTTCCGGACAGTTACACCACCGCCGCCGAAGGCGAAGACGAGTGGCTGCTCAGGGCCAAGCCTCTGGCGAAGTCGTAAGTATTCGGATACCAGAGTAACTCATAGCATTCATTTGTCGCACAGCTTCCCCTAACGCCGGATATGATTATGCAGGCCTCCACGAGCCAGTATCGATGTATCGTCGGACGGCTCCCTGGGCACGTCGGATATGGATAGTGATACACTTCTACCGCCACCTCCCCTTGCCCTGCGGATGACGCCAAGGTTTTGTCTCAAGAGGCACCGGGTCGAGGGGAGACAGTCTCGGAGGCGCCTCAAGGCGACCTTCCGGACTCCGGGAGCAGAGGGAACAAGGCCCCTGAGGGCTCCGAGTTCGGCCCTCAGCCGAACACCGCGCCGGAACCTCTAGTGGTTCTGGACTCGAGCAGGCGTCCTCCTTCCAAGAGGGGCAAGACGCCTGTGATGGTGGCCTCTGTCCATCCAGAGGCGCCGGACAATCTGCTGGGAGCGCTTCGCAGCGCTTCCATCGACGAGGAGCATCGTACTATTATGAGTGCGGTGGTCCAGAAGGTTCAGTCCGCCAAGAGCGGATTGACTGAAGCATGTGCCAGCCTTCTAACAGGCTTTGAGGTAAGTGTTCGAAATATAGGAAAAATATTATTGCATAGACAGTAGCCCCTGATGCTCTGTTCGGTGTTCAAAAAGAAAAGCCGAGTAGAGGATCAAATAATACCGCAGGAGTCTAACATAATTGTTGGGGAACGTTGCAGAAAACAAAATTTTCCTACTCGTTTCACCAAGATCATCTAGGAGTTCATCTAGCAACGAGTGATTAGATGCATCTACATACCTTTGTAGATCGCGCACGGAAGCGTTCAAAAGAACGGTGATGATGTAGTCGTACTCGACGTGATCCAAATCACCGATGACCAGCGCCGAACGGACGGCACCTCCGTGTTCAACACACGTACGGGACGGGAGACGTCTCCTCCTTCTTGATCCAGCAAGGGGGAAGGAGAGGTTGATGAAGATCCAGCAGCACGACGGCGTGGTGGTGGATGCAGGGCGTCACAGCAGCAGGGCTTCGCCGAGACTACGAGGGAGAGACGTAACGGGGAAAGGTGGAGGCGCCAGGGGCTGGTCTATTAGGTCCCTCCTCTCCCCCACTATATATAGGGGTGCCAGGGGGGGCTGGTGCGCAGCCTAGGAGATCTGGTCTCCTAGGTGCGGCGGCCAGGGGAGGGTTTCCCTCCCCCCCAAGGCACCTCGGGGTGCCTTCCACCACTAGGACTCCTCCTAGGGGGAAACCCTAGGCGCATGGGCCTATAGGGGCTGGTGCTCTTGGCCCATCTAGGCCAAGGCGCACCCCCTACAGCCCATGTGGCCCCCCGGGACAGGTGGCCCCACCCGGTGGACCCCCGGGACCCTTCCGGTGGTCCCGGTACAATACCGATAACCCCGAAACTTGTCCCGATGCCCGAAATAGCACTTCCTATATATAATTCTTTACCTCCGGACCATTCCGGAACTCCTCGTGACGTCCGGGATCTCATCCGGGACTCCGAACAACATTCGGGTTTCTGCATATACATATCTTCATAACCCTAGCGTCACCGAACCTTAAGTGTGTAGACCCTACGGGTTCGGGAGACAAGCAGACATGACCGAGACGACTCTCCGGTCAATAACCAACAGCGGGATCTGGATACCCATGTTGGCTCCCACATGCTCCACGATGATCTCATCGGATGAACCATGATGTCGAGGATTTAATCAATCCCATACGCTATTCCCTTTGTCAATCGATATGTTACTTGCCCGAGATTCGATCGTCGGTATCCCAATACCTCGTTCAATCTCGTTACCGGCAAGTCACTTTACTCGTACCGTAATGCATGATCCCGTGACCAGACACTTGATCACTCTGAGCTCATTTTGATGATGCATTACCGAGTGGGCCCAGTGATACCTCTCCGTCATACGGAGTGACAAATCCCAGTCTTGATCCATGTCACCCAACAGACACTTTCGGAGATACCCGTAGTCTACCTTTATAGTCACCCAGTTACGTTGTGACGTTTGGCATACCCAAAGCACTCCTACGGTATCCGGGAGTTACACGATCTCATGGTCTAAGGAAAAGATACTTGACATTGGAAAACTCTAGCAAACGAACTTATACGATCTTGTGCTATGTTTAGGATTGGGTCTTGTCCATCACATCATTCTCCTAATGATGTGATCTCGTTATCAATGACATCCAGTGTCCATAGTCAGGAAACCATGACCATCTGTTGATCAACGAGCTAGTCAACTAGAGGCTCACTAGGGACATGTTGATGTCTGTTATTCACACATGTATTACGATTTCCGGGTAACACAATTATAGCATGAATAAAGACAATTATCATGAACAAGGAAATATAATAATAATGCTTTTATTATTGCCTCTAGGGCATATTTCCAACAGTCTCCCACTTGCACTAGAGTCAATAATCTAGTTACATTGTGATGAATCGAACACCCATGGAATTCTGGTGTTGATCATGTTTTGCTCTAGGGAGAGGTTTAGTCAACGGATCTGCTACATTCAGGTCCGTATGTACTTTACAAATCTCTATGTCTCCATCTTGAACATTTTCACGAATGGAGTTGAAGCGACGCTTGATGTGCCTTGTCTTCTTGTGAAACCTGGGCTCCTTGGCAAGTGCAATAGCTCCAGTGTTGTCACAGAAGAGCTTGATCGGCCCCGACGCATTGGGTATGACTCCTAGGTCGGTGATGAACTCCTTCACCCATATTGCTTCATGTGCTGCCTCCGAGGCTGCCATGTACTCCGCTTCACATGTAGATCCCGCCACGACGCTTTGCTTGCAACTACACCAGCTTACTGCCCCACCATTCAAAATATACATGTATCCGGTTTGTGACTTAGAGTCATCCAGATCTGTGTCGAAGCTAGCGTCGACGTAACCCTTTACGACGAGCTCTTCGTCACCTCCATAAACGAGAAACATTTCCTTAGTCCTTTTCAGGTACTTCAGGATATTCTTGACCGCTGTCCAGTGTTCCTTGCCGGGATTACTTTGGTACCTTCCTACCAAACTGACGGCAAGGTTAACATCAGGTCTGGTACACAACATGGCATACATAATAGAACCTATGGCTGAGGCATAGGGGATGACGCTCATCTCTTCTATATCTTCTGCCGTGGTCGGACATTGAGCTGAGCTCAATTTCATACCTTGCAACACAGGCAAGAACCCCTTCTTGGATTGATCCATATTGAACTTCTTCAATATCTTATCAAGGTATGTGCTTTGTGAAAGACCTATGAGGCGTCTCGATCTATCTCTATAGATTTTGATGCCTAATATATAAGCAGCTTCTCCAAGGTCCTTCATTGAAAAACTTTTATTCAAGTAGGCCTTGATGCTGTCCAAGAGTTCTATATCATTTCCCATCAACAGTATGTCATCTACATATAATATGAGAAATGCTACAGAGCTCCCACTCACTTTCTTGTAAACGCAGGCTTCTCCATAAGTCTGTGTAAACCTAAGCGCTTTGATCATCTCATCAAAGCGAATGTTCCAACTCCGAGATGCTTGCACCAGCCCATAAATCGAGCGTTGGAGCTTGCACACTTTGTCAGCATTCTTAGGATCGACAAAACCTTCCGGCTGCATCATATACAATTCTTCCTTAAGGAAACCATTAAGGAATGCCGTTTTGACGTCCATTTGCCATATTTCGTAATCATAGAATGCGGCAATTGCTAACATGATTCGGACGGACTTCAGCTTCGCTACCGGTGAGAAAGTCTCATCATAGTCAACCCCTTGAACTTGTCGATAACCCTTAGCGACAAGCCGAGCTTTATAGATGGTCACATTACCATCCGCGTCTGTCTTCCTCTTAAAGATCCATTTATTTTCTATGGCTCGCCGCTCAACGGGCAAGTCAATCAAAGTCCATACTTTGTTTTCATACATGGATCCTATCTCGGATTTCATGGCTTCCAGCCATTTGTCGGAATCCGGGCCCGCCATCGCTTCTTCAAAGTTCGAAGGTTCACCGTTGTCTAACAGCATGATTTCCAAGACAGGGTTGCCGTACCACTCTGGTGCGGAACGTGTCCTTGTGGACCTTCGAATTTCAGTAGGGGCTTGATCAGAAGTATCTTGATCATTAACTTCCTCTCTAGTCGGTGCAGGCACCTCAGGAACATTTTCTTGAGTTGCGCCATTTTCCGGTTCAAGAGGTAATACTTCATCAAGCTCTACTTTCCTCCCACTTACTTCTTTCGAGAGAAACTCTTTCTCCAGAAAGGACCCATTCTTGGCAACAAAGATCTTGCCTTCGGATCTGAGGTAGAAGGTGTACCCAATAGTTTCTTTTGGGTATCCTATGAAGACGCATTTTTCCGACTTGGGTTCGAGCTTTTCAGGTTGAAGTTTCTTGACATAAGCATCGCATCCCCAAACTTTTAGAAACGACAGCTTAGGTTTCTTTCCAAACCATAATTCATACGGTGTCGTCTCAACGGATTTCGACGGAGCCCTATTTAAAGTGAATGCGGCAGTCTCTAAAGCATAGCCCCAAAAGGAAAGCGGTAAATCGGTAAGAGACATCATAGATCGCACCATATCTAACAGAGTGCGATTACGACGTTCGGACACACCATTACGCTGAGGTGTTCCAGGTGGCGTGAGTTGTGAAACTATTCCACATTTTCTTAAGTGTGCCCCAAACTCGTGACTCAAGTATTCTCCTCCACGATCTGATCGTAGAAACTTGATTTTCCTGTCACGTTGATTTTCAACCTCACTCTGAAATTCCTTGAACTTTTCAAAGGTTTCAGACTTGTGTTTCATTAAGTAGATATACCCATACCTACTTAAATCATCAGTGAGGGTGAGAACATAACGATAGCCACCGCGAGCCTCAACACTCATTGGACCGCACACATCAGTATGTATGATTTCCAATAAGTCGGTTGCTCGCTCCATTGTTCCTGAGAACGGAGTCTTGGTCATTTTACCCATAAGGCATGGTTCGCATGTGTCAAATGATTCATAATCAAGAGACTCTAAAAGTCCATCAGCATGGAGCTTCTTCATGCGTTTGACACCTATGTGACCAAGGCGGCAGTGCCACAAGTATGTGGGACTATCATTATCAACCTTACTTCTTTTGGTACTCACATTATGAACATGTGTAGAATCACGTTCGAGATTCATAAAGAATAAACCATTCACCATAGGAGCATGACCATAAAACATATCTCTCATAAAAATGGAACAACCATTATTCTCAGATTTAAAAGAGTAGCCATCTCGAATTAAACGAGATCCCGATACAATGTTCATGCTCAAAGCTGGTACTAAATAACAATTATTAAGGTTTAAAACTAATCCCGAAGGGAGATGCAGAGGTAGCGTGCCGACGGCGATCACATTGACCTTGGAACCATTCCCGACGCGCATCGTCACCTCGTCCTTTGCCAGTTTCCGCTTATTCCGCAGCCCCTGCTTTGAGTTACAAATGTGAGCAACTGCACCGGTATCAAATACCCAGGAGCCACTACGGGCACTAGTAAGGTACACATCAATTACATGTATATCACATATACCTTTCGTTTTGCCGGCCTTCTTATCCGCTAAGTACTTAGGGCAGTTCCGCTTCCAGTGACCGCTTCCCTTGCAATAAAAGCACTCAGTCTCGGGCTTGGGTCCATTCTTTGGCTTCTTCCCGGCAGCTTGTTTGCCGGGCGCGGCAACCTCCTTGCCGTCCTTCTTGAAGTTCTTTTTACCCTTGCCTTTCTTGAACTTAGTGGTTTTATTGACCATCAACACTTGATGTTCCTTCCTGACTTCTACCTCTGCTGATTTCAGCATAGCAAATACTTCAGGAATGGTCTTTTCCATCCCCTGCATATTGAAGTTCATCACAAAGCTCTTGTAGCTTGGTGGAAGCGACTGGAGGATTCTGTCAATGACCGCATCATCCGGGAGATTAACTCCCAGCTGAGTCAAGCGGTTATGCAACCCAGACATAGTGAGTATGTGCTCACTGACAGAACTGTTTTCCTCCATCTTACAGCTGAAGAATTTGTCGAAGACTTCATATCTCTCGACCCGGGCATGAGCTTGGAAAACCATTTTCAGCTCTTCGAACATCTCATATGCTCCATGTCTCTCAAAACGCTTTTGGAGCCCCGGCTCTAGGCTGTAAAGCATGCCGCACTGAACGAGGGAGTAGTCATCGAAACGTGCCTGCCAAGCGTTCATAACATCTTGTTCTGCAGGGAGAACGGGTGCGTCACCAAGCGGTGCTTGTAGGACATAATCTTTCTTGGCAGCTATGAGGATGATCCTCAGGTTCCGGACCCAGTTCGTATAGTTGCTGCCATCGTCTTTCAGCTTAGTTTTCTCTAGGAACGCGTTGAAGTTGAGGACTACGTTGGCCATTTGATCTACAAGACATATTGCAAAGATTTTAGACTAAGTTCATGATAATTAAGTTCAACTAATCAAATTATTAGTGAACTCCCACTTAGATTAGACATCCCTCTATCCATCTAAGTATTACATGATCCGAGTTAAACTAGACCGTGTCCGATCATCACGTGAGACGGACTAGTCAACATCGGTGAACATCTTCATGTTGATCGTATCTTCTATACGACTCATGCTCGACCTTTCGGTCTTCTGTGTTCCGAGGCCATGTCTGTACATGCTAGGCTCGTCAAGTCTACCTAAGTGTTTGCATGTGTAAATCTGTCTTACACCCGTTGTATGTGAACGTCTGAATAAAACACCCGATCATCACGTGGTGTTTTGAAACAGCGAACTGTCGCAACGGTGCACAGTTAGGGGGAACACTTCTTGAATTTATTGTGAGGGATCATCTTATTTACTACCGTCGTTCTAAGTAAACAAGATGCAAACCATGATAAACATCATATGCAATCAAATAATAAACGTGACATGATATGGCCAATATCACATAGCTCCTTTGATCTCCATCTTGGGGCTCCATGATCATCTTGTCACCGGCTTGACACCATGATCTCCATCATCGTGTCTCCATGAAGTTGCTCGCCAACTATTACTTCTACTACTATGGCTAACGCGTTTAGCAATAAAGTAAAGTAATTTACATGGCGTTTCTTGATGACACGCAGGTCATATAAAAGAATAAAGACAACTCCTATGGCTCCTGCCGGTTGTCATACTCATCGACATGCAAGTTGTGATTCCTATTACAATAGCATGAACATCTCATACATCACATATAGATCATTCATCATTCATCACAACTTTGGCCATATCATATCACAAACCACTTGCTGCAAAAACAAGTTAGACGTCCTCTAATTGTTGTTGCAAGTTTTACGTGGCTGAATTAGGGTTCTAGCAAGAACGTTTTCTTACCTACGTTAAAGCCACAACGTGATTTGTCAACTTCTATTTACCCTTCATAAGGACCCTGTTCATCGATTCCGCTCCAACTAAAGTAGGAGAGACAGACACCCGCCAGCCACCTTATGCATCTAGTGCATGTTAGTCGGTGGAACCGGTCTCACGTAAGCGTACGTGTAAGGTTGGTCCGGGCCGCTTCATCCCACAATACCGCTGAAGCAAGAAAGGACTAGTAACGGCAAGAGAGTTGACAAATCTACGCCCACAACAAATTGTGTTCTACTCGCGCAAGAAGAACTACGCATAGACCGAGCTCATGATGCCACTGTTGGGGAACGTTGCAGAAAACAAAAATTTTCCTACTCGTTTCACCAAGATCATCTAGGAGTTCATCTAGCAACGAGTGATTAGATGCATCTACATACCTTTTTAGATCGCGCACGGAAGCGTTCAAAAGAACGGTGATGATGTAGTCGTACTCGACGTGATCCAAATCACTGATGACCAGCACCGAACGGACGGCACCTCCGCGTTCAACACACGTACGGGACGGGAGACGTCTCCTCCTTCTTGATCCAGCAAGGGGGAAGGAGAGGTTGATGAAGATCCAGCAGCACGACGGCGTGGTGGTGGATGCAGGGCGTCACAGCAGCAGGGCTTCGCTGAGACTACGAGGGAGAGACGTAACGGGGAAAGGTGGAGGCGCCAGGGGCTGGTCTATTAGGTCCCTCCTCTCCCCCACTATATATAGGGGTGCCAGGGGGGCTGGTGCGCATCCTAGGAGATCTGATCTCCTAGGTGCGGCGGCCAGGGGAGGGTTTCCCTCCCCCCCAAGGCACCTCGGGGTGCCTTCCACCACTAGGACTCCTCCTAGGGGGAAACCCTAGGCGCATGGGCCTATAGGGGCTGGTGCCCTTGGCCCATCTAGGCCAAGGCGCACCCCCTACAGCCCATGTGGCCCCCTGGGACAGGTGGCCCCACCCGGTGGACCCCCGGGACCCTTCCGGTGGTCCCGGTACAATACCGATAACCCCGAAACTTGTCCCGATGCCCGAAATAGCACTTCCTATATATAATTCTTTACCTCTGGACCATTCCGGAACTCCTCGTGACGTCCGGGATCTCATCCAGGACTCCGAACAACATTCGGGTTTCTGCATATACATATCTTCATAACCCTAGCGTCACCGAACCTTAAGTGTGTAGACCCTACGGGTTCGGGAGACAAGCAGACATGACCGAGACGACTCTCCGGTCAATAACCAACAGCGGGATCTGGATACCCATGTTGGCTCCCACATGCTCCACGATGATCTCATCGGATGAACCACGATGTCGAGGATTTAATCAATCCCGTACGCTATTCCCTTTGTCAATCGATATGTTACTTGCCCGAGATTCGATCGTCGGTATCCCAATACCTCGTTCAATCTCGTTACCGGCAAGTCACTTTACTCGTACCGTAATGCATGATCCCGTGACCAGACACTTGATCACTCTGAGCTCATTTTGATGATGCATTACCGAGTGGGCCCAGTGATACCTCTCCGTCATACGGAGTGACAAATCCCAGTCTTGATCCATGTCACCCAACAGACACTTTCGGAGATACCCGTAGTCTACCTTTATAGTCACCCAGTTACGTTGTGACGTTTGGCATACCCAAAGCACTCCTACGGTATCCGGGAGTTACACGATCTCATGGTCTAAGGAAAAGATACTTGACATTGGAAAACTCTAGCAAACGAACTTATACGATCTTGTGCTATGTTTAGGATTGGGTCTTGTCCATCACATCATTCTCCTAATGATGTGATCTCGTTATCAATGACATCCAGTGTCCATAGTCAGGAAACCATGACTATCTGTTGATCAACGAGCTAGTCAACTAGAGGCTCACTAGGGACATGTTGATGTCTGTTATTCACACATGTATTACGATTTCCGGATAACACAATTATAGCATGAATAAAGACAATTATCCTGAACAAGGAAATATAATAATAATGCTTTTATTATTGCCTCTAGGGCATATTTCCAACAATAATTATGTCTATATGCGTCTGCAGGCTTCGCTGATGGCCTCAGTCGCACTGACTACGGAGGTCGCCACACTGAAGCAGGACCTCAAGCGGTCCAAGAAAGAGCTCGGCCTTGCCAAGAGGCAGCTCGAGGAGAACAAGGGTAAGTAATGCCCTGTCTATAGATATGTATATATAAAATAAGACGCGATTGCAAAATGACAGGATCATCATATATTTGCCAGGGGCCATGAACGAGGTGGCGACCCTGAAGCAAGCGCTATCCAAGGCCGAAGACAAAGCGTCCAAGGAGCGCACCGAGCGGGAAAAGCAAGAGGCTCGGGTGGGCCAGGTGCAGCAAGAGCTCCAGGCTCTCATGACGAAGCACGAGGAGTTGGAGCTTGACTCGAAGACGCGAGAGTCTGAGCTTGCCGCGACCCTCGAGAGTGCAAAGAGTGCCAAGGCCGAAGCCCAAAAGGCCCTCCAGGAGATTGACGTGATGAAGAAAATAGTGGCGGGTAAGGCATTCTATATGCAAAGCAAGCATGTGAAAGTAAATTACCTATTACTTACCCAAATCTGGAGCTCTCCAGGAGCATTCGCAGATTTGCCCCGCAGCGTGTCGGATGCCGCACAGTTTTACCAGGCCGAGGAGGGAAGCTCAACGGAGAAGCTGTTCTGGTCTCAGTATACTGGGACCGAACACCCGGTGCCTATGAGAGACCAGCTGAAGCAGCTGGTCGAGCTACACAAGGCGGCCGAACAGGCCATGAAGAGTTTATAGTCCGGCTGTGGCCTGGCGACGCCCTTCCGAACAGCTACTTTGGCCTGGTGAGGTGGCTTGTGGATGCCTGCCCATGGCTGGAAGTCGTCAAGCGGTCCGTCTGCATTGAAGGTGCTCGCCGGGCTTTCGCCCGTGTGAAGGTGCAATGGGCCAAGCTAGACGCCGTGAAGCTGATCAAGGAAGGACCGCCGCATGGCAAGGAGCATCGCACCCCCGAAATTTATTATGATGGTGTCCTGAAGGGTGCCCGTCTTGTAGCGGACGAATGTCCGAAGGATGTAATATTTGAGTAAACTTGCTCGTGTGATCCTGTATGATGAAAACTTGTTTCATATGCGCTATGCAACGCTTGTTTGAATTTAAAATATTACCTTCTGTTTGGCTATTTATCCAATCTGGGAGATGGCTAGTCCTCGGCTTTTGCCCCCATGTCGCGAGTGCTGGGGTGTTTGGGATAAACCTGAGCACTCTTGTTCCCATTCTTGGGTCCTTCGAGGGAGGTGCTCAGCACAGCGAACATGGCAACCAGACTAAAAATGTTTTATCACTCTCACTTAGCCATAGAATTCTATAATTTTAAATTTCGGCGAAGCCCCTGGTATTCGGAAGGCCGAATTTAGGGCGCGATACACGCCTTTAAGCCAGACAGCACCGGCTCCTTGCTCTAAGCGGCATAAGTCTTTAGGGACTCGAAACCTCGTCGAACAGCGACTAGTCTCTCGCCTTATCATGACAGTCAGTTTTAGCTTTCTCTACTGAGGTGCTTATCCCAGCAGAACCGGGGCACAATCGCAGTAGTTCTCCTAGTGCTACCTTAGCCGATAGAGCGGAACGTAAGGTACCAAAACATAGGAGCTGGGCCAACCCAACATTTGACCAAAGACATGATTCGGAGCTGATGCATATAATGCTATAAGTTCGGGGTACCGCACTTGTGAAAGTGTTCGGACTTCTCACACCATAATGTGGGGTACTTAAGCCCCTGGTGTATTGGCCGTACCAAAGTGTATGGTTGAAGGCGTCATTAATGAACACATATATATATAACAAGAATGCAATAATAGTCGTAATGTTATGCATTGTTTATTCAAAAAGGTGCGTTAAAGAAGAATGATACAGCTAGTGTGATAAGGCAAAAAGTAGGACTATGTCCCTTCCAAGGGCAAGATGGGGAATGGTATTAAAGCAAATATTTCACTCGTTATCGTAATCCACCTGGGAGTTCCGTGGTGTGATGTAGCTTTCTGCCTCCTTGGTTGCTGCATCATGTGTTCGGCAATCATGCTGCTGGACAGGGTTTCCAGAGATTAAAGTCCTGAAAGAGAAAAATAACAAAGCGGGAAGCCCCTAGTGCGGTTTAAGCCGCGTATTGGGGCGTGCCGTAGTTGTGCCCCCTCCCCGCTTGTGCCCACGGTATTTTTAATGCGTAATTATGTACGCATGGCACGAATTTCGCCATTTGGCTTGGGCCGGGGTGGGGGCAGCATTGCTACGCAAGCTCAGATCGTGCCAGGCGGTCTAGTTGCCGATTACTCCGAGCGCGCTTGAAGGTGTCCGAGTCTTGAAACGCCGAACTGGTGGATTGCCTTGAGAGGCTGCTTTGCACTTCTGCTGCGAGGGCCGCAGTGTGCTCCTCCGTGCGGAGAGAGCGCTCTGTGTTTCCATTAACTGTGATGACCCCCCCCCCGAGGTCCTGGCATCTTGAGCTTGAGGTATGCATAGTGCGGTACCGCATTAAATCTCGCAAATGCGGTTCACCCGAGCAGTGCATGATAGCCACTGCGGAACGAGACTATATCGAAGATTAATTCTTCGCTTCTGAAGTTATCCGGGGATCCGTAGACCACTTCTAGTGTAATTGAGCCTGTGCAATGGGCCTCTACACCTGGAATGACGCCTTTAAAGGTCATTTTTGTGGGTTTGATCCTTAAGGGGTCTATACCCATTTTGCGCACTGTGTCCTGATAAAGCAGGTTCAGGCTGCTGCCGCCATCCATAAGGACTCGAGTGAGGTGAAATCTGTCAATGATTGGGTCTAGGACCAGTGCGGCGAATCCGCCATGACGGATACTAGTGGGGTGGTCCCTGCGATCGAAGGTGATCGGACAGGAGGACCATGGGTTGAACTTTGGGGCAACTGGCTCCAACGCATATACGTCCCTGAGCGCATGCTTCCGCTCCCTCTTGGGGATGTGGGTTGTGTATATCATGTTCACCGTCCGCACTTGTGGGGGGAACCTCTTCTGTCCTCCGGTGTTCGGCTGTCGGGGCTCTTCTTCGTCATCGTTGTGTGACCCCTTATCTTTGTCTTCGGCAATTAACTTGCCGGCCTGCTTGAACACCCAACAATCCCTGTTGGTGTGATTGGCTGGCTTGTTGGGGGTACCGTGTATTTGACACGAGCGGTCGAGTATACGGTCCAAACTGGACGGGCCTGGAGTGCTTCTTTTGAATGGCTTTTTCCGTTGACCGGGTTTAGAGCCTTTGAATCCGGCATTGACTGCCGTATCCTCGGTATTGCCGTTGTTAATGCGGCGCTTATGTTTGTTGCCACGTGACCTGCTATTGTCGTCCTTGGTATCCGAAGTACCATGGTTCTTTGATATGTTATTACTGCGAGCCAGCCAGCTGTATTCTCCCGCACAAAAGCGGGTCATGAGTGTCGTGAGGGCTGCCATAGATTTCGGCTTTTCCTGACCAAGGTGCCGGGCTAGCCAGTCGTCGCGGATGTTGTGTTTGAAAGCTGCTGGGGCCTCTGCATCCGGACAGTCGATGATTTGATTTTTCTTTGTTAGGAACCGAGTCCAGAATTGCCTGGCCGATTCTTCTGGCTGCTGAATTATGTGGCTCAAGTCATCGGCATCTGGTGGTCGCACATAAGTGCCCTGAAAGTTGTCGAGGAATGTGGCCTCCAGATCTTCCCAACAACTAATGGACTCTGCTGGTAAGCTGTTAAGCCAATGCCATGCTGGTCCTTTGAGCTTTAGTGGGAGGTATTTGATGGCATGTAAGTCATCACCGCGGGCCATGTGGATGTGGAGGAGGAAATCCTCGATCCATACCACAGGATCTGTTATGTCGTCGTATGATTCAATATTTACGGGTTTGAAACCCTCTGGGATTTGATGATCCATGACTTCGTCTATGAACCATAAGGGGTGTGTGGCGCCTCTGTATTGGGCTATATCGCGACGCAGCTCCAATGGGTCTTGCCCGCTGTGTTCGGCCTGGCCGGATTTACTTTTGCTGTATTCGGCGTGACGTTTATCGTCTTGCATAGTGGCGCGCCCTCGTGATCCGTAGATCAATCTTGCATGTTTTGCTTTGTCCTCTAATACATCTCGTAGGTCTGGCGTATTTCCCCATGCCTTTTTATTTGAATGGCATTGGGGTGCAGGTTGAGCTTTTGGCTGGAATGCCTCTCTGTCGCGGCCACGGGGTGGCCGATCAGCCGCATCATACGCTTCTTCCTCCAGTCAGGGTAGCAACCTGCATTTTGGGTAACTTTTGGAGGGGCGTTCGAGTTTAAATTCCTCGGCCGCCAGTACTTCAGTCCATCTGTCAGCTAGCAGATCTTGATCAGCTTGAAGCTGCTGCTGCTTTTTCTTAAGGCTATTTGTCGTGGCTATAAGCCGGCGCTTGAAGCGCTCTTGGTCGACAGGATCCTCTGGCACGACGAATTCATCATCGTCGAGGCTTGCCTCGTCTTCGGAGGGGGCATGTAATTATCATCCTCCACCTCTCCATCTGTTGCTCTCTCTGGAGGGCTGGCTCCTCCATCCTCCTGCTCTAAATCTTGCTGGAGGGGATTGTTGCCATCCTCGGCACTATCCGGAGTTTTATTGTCTCCTGTGCCGGTATCAACACTTTTGCTTTGGCGGGACTTAGAGCGGCGCCGCTGACGTCGGCGCTTGGGTTGCTTCTTGGAGGGGTCATCCTCTGCTGTCTCGTCACCATTACCTTCTTTGGGTGTATCCACCATGTATATATCGTATGATGAGGTGGCTGTCCAATGCCCTATGGGCAGTGGTTCCTCTTCATCTCCCGCATCATCGTCCATATCATCTATGTCTTTGGAGTCGAAGTCGAGCATGTCGGTTAAGTCGTCGACAGTGGCTACTAAGTGGGTGGTGGGTGGGCAGCGAATTTCTTCGTCGTCCGCGTCCCAATCCTGCCGGACATAGTTCGGCCAGGACCCTCCTGACAAGGAGAGAGACCTTAATGAGTTCAGTATGTTGCCAAAGGGCGAGTGCTGAAAAATATCCGCGGAGGTAAACTCCATGATCGGCGCCCAATCGGATTCACTAGGAACGGGCGCAGGCGGTTCAGAGTCCGTGGCCGGAGAGGGATTCGGCAGTCTGACAACACGGCTCTTGTGCAGGGTAAGGTTGATGTTCTGCTCGATCGCAGCTGAGGATAAGACCTCCGTGGCGGGGTCCATCCACCCGTCCATGGACGGCACAACTGGATCCGAATTGAGGGTCGGAGCGGCTTCCGGTGCGATCTCCTGAACACTGTCTGATGGTAGAGCTAAATCGTACTCATCGTGACCGTGTGACGCATAAGGCAGAGCCTCGAATCCGTCGAAGATCAAGTCTCCGAGGATATCGGCCGTGTATTTTAAGCTTCCAAACCTGACCTGGTGGCCAGGGGCGTAACTTTCGATCTGCTCCAGATGGCCAAGCGAGTTGGCCCGCAGTGTGAAGCCGCCGAACACAAAGATCTGTCCGGGGAGAAAAGTCTCACCTTGGACTGCATCGCTATCGATGATCGTAGGAGCCATCAAGCCTAATGGCGACGACAAATAGGAACTCTCAATGAAAGCACCAATGTCGGTGTAAAAACTGGCGGATCTCGGATAGGGGGGTCCCGAACTGTGCGTCTAAGGCGGATGGTAACAGGAGGCAGGGGACACGATGTTTTACCTAGGTTCGGGCCCTCTTGATGGAGGTAAAACCCTATGTCCTGCTTGATTTATTCTTGATGATATGGGTATTACAAGAGTTGATCTACCACGAGATCGAAGAGGCTAAACCCTAGAAGCTAGCCTATGGTATGATTGTATGTTATTGTTCTGTCCTACGGACTAAAACCCTCCTATTTATATAGACATCGGAGAGGGTTAGGGTTACACAAGGTCGGTTACAAAGGAGGAGATATCCATATCCGTACTACCTAGCTTGCCTTCCACGCCAAGTAGAGTCCCATCCGAACACGAGAGGAAGTCTTCAATCTTGTATCTTCATAGTCCAACAGTCCGGCCAAAGGTTATAGTCCGGCTGTCCGGAGACCCCCTAATCCAGGACTCCCTCAATGTGCTAGCACCTTGAAGGGTCCATCTGCTTGTGGTAGAAGTTTGGACTTGTGTTTGTTGGGGAAGCGGTCCTTGAAAAGGTGTAGCCACATGAGATCTCCAATGTTGAATATCATGGGTTGCTTGTTGAAGTTGAGCTTGGTCGCGAGTCATTATACTTGGCGTTTGATGGTGTGCCTTGTATCTTCATGCATCTTCTTGAGATAGTTCACTCATGCACTCGCATCCATATTGATGCGCTCTTGAAGTGGTAGAGGAAGAATGTCCAATGGGGACAATGGGTTGAAACCATAGACGACCTCGAAGGGGGACTTGCCGGTAGTCGAATGTCTTGCACGGTTGTAGGCGTATTCGGTGATGGGTAGGCACTCTTCCCACTCCTTGATGTTCCTCTTGATCAATACGCGTAGTAGAGTGGAGACCGTTTGGTTCGTCACCTCCGTTTGGCCGTCGGTTTGGGGATGGTATGCTGAAGAGAACAAGAGCTTGATTCCAAGCTTGGCGCATAAGGTCTTCCAAAAGTAACTCAAGAACTTGACGTCGCGGTCTGAGACAATCTTCTTTGGCACTCCATGTAGGCGTAAGATTACCCGACCAAAAAGATTTGCAACATGTGAAGCATCGTCTACCTTGTTGCATGGTATGAAATGTGCCATTTTAGAGAATCGGTCCAAAACAACAAACACGGAATCCTTTCCATTTCTAGTTCTAGGTAAACCAAGCACAAAATCCATGCTAATATCCTCCCATGGGTGATATGGAATTGGGAGGGGCATATAAAGGCCATGAGATTGAGCTTTAGACTTAGCTTTGTGACATGTAGAACATCGGTTGGTGAAGCGTGAGACGTCGCGAAACATCTTGGGCCAAAAATAGTTCTTGGAGAGCGTGGTGAATGTCTTGTCATGTCCAAAGTGTCCCATTAGTCCTCCTCCATGAGATTCTTGCAAAAGTAACAAACAAAGAGAAGACTCGGGGATGCAAAGTTTGTTAGCTCTCATAAGATAATCATCTTTGATGTAATAGCGTTCCCGAGATGTATGGGTCAAACACTTGGCATAAGGAATTGCAAAAGTAGGATCATGCGCATACAAGTCTTTTATGTGCTCAAAGCCTATGACATTCAATTCAAGTTGGGTATCAAGCATGCATCTACGGGAAAGAGCATCCGCCACAACATTTTCCTTACCTTTAATATACTTGATGACATAAGGAAATGACTCAACGAATTCACTCCATTTAGCATGATGCTTGTTCAACTTAGTTTGACCCTTAAGATACTTAAGTGTTTCATGATCGGTGTGAAGAATGAACTCATGAGGACGGACATAATGCTCCCAAACATGCAATACTCTCACTAAAGCATATAGCTCTTTGTCATAGATGGGATAATTGAGTTGCGCTCTGGAAATGTTTTAACTAAAGAAAGCTATAGGGTGCTTCTCTTGCATTAACACTCCTCCTATGCCATAACTGCTAGCATCACAATGAATCTCAAATGGTTTATAGAAGCTGGGTAAAGCAAGCAAAGGGGCATGTGTAAGCAAATTCTTAAGGTAATTGAATGGGGTATTGTGATGGCCTGGCTTATTAGGGATGATAGACTACTCATATAAATAAGGAATTCCTTCTTTTCCGGTAGCCCATTCGAACAGAACTCCAAAGTTAAGCGTGCTCAGCTTGGAGTAGTATCAGGATGGGTGACCGACCGGGAAGTTGCTCCCGGGTGCGCACGAGTGAGGACAAAGTGCGCAGAAAAGATTAGTATTGATCTGTGGGGCCAGTCTAGATCCCGCCAGGAGTAACAACCACCGGCGGGTGTGTCCGTGGCATTACAAGTTGGTATCAGAGCGGACCCTCGCGGTTACACGGATGGTTGCGGACAGGTGCGTGGTCATGTTGTTCATGACGTTTGTGACCCGTCGTGGCACCCGGCATGGCACATGTACTGGACTGGAAGCACAGACGTTTGTGCCAAGAGGGAACGTTCTTGTGGCCCGACGAGGACGTTGGTTCCTCTGAGTGGGGGTGTATGTGATGGCCTGGCTTATTAGGGATGATAGACTACTCATATAAATAAGGAATTCCTTCTTTTCCGGTAGCACATTCAGATAGAACTCCAAAGATAAGCGTGCTCAGCTTGGAGTAGTGTCAGGATGGGTGACCGAACGGGAAGTTGCTCCTGGGTGCGCACGAGTGAGGACAAAGTGCGCAGAAAAGACTAGTATTGATCTGTGGGGCCAGTCTAGATCCCGCCAGGAGTAACGACCACCGGCGGGTGTGTCCGGGGCGTTACAGGTATCTTGGGATGGTTCCCAAACAAATTGCGCATTTTTCTTACTCAAAGCATGCAAAGGTGAAGCAATGGTGCTAAAATCCTTCACTATGATAGAAACTGGCTAAACCAAGAAAACTACGCAGTTGTGGCAAGTTGGTTGGTTGGGGCCAAGTTTTAATAGCATTGATCTTAGATTTATCTACATGAACACCCTTAGAAGACACAACGAAACCCAAGAAAACAAGCTTATCAACACCAAAAAGGCATTTGTCCATATTAGCATAAAGGAACTCTTTCCTAAGGGTTTGCAACATGGTTCTAAGATGAGTGACATGATCTTTGAGAGATTTGCTGAAAACAAGAATATCGTCAAAGTAGACCACAACAAATACACCAATATAGGGTCGAAGAACAAAATGCATGACTCGCATGAAAGTACCGGGTGCTTCGGATAAACCCATTGGCATAACAAGCCATTCATATAAGCAAAATTTGGTCTTAAATGCGGCTTTCCATTCATCACCTTCTTGGATGCGTACTTGATAGTAGCCAGTTTTAAGGTCAAGCTTAGAGAAAATGGTGGCTCCGCTAAGCTCATCTAGAATATCATCTAGGCGTGGAATAGGGTAACGATAACGCACGATAATAGCATTGATAGGACGAGAATCGGAACACATGCGACATGTACCATCTTTCTTGGGAACAAGGATTACCGGTACGGCACAAGGGCTCAAGCTTTCTCGTACATGGCCGTTGTCGATGAGTTGTTGTACTTGTCGTGGGATCTCCTTAGTTTCCTTGGGGTTGACATGGTAGGGAGCCTTGTTAGAAAGGGGTGCTTCGGGGAGGTCGATTCGGTGTTCGATGCCTCGTAGTGGAGGTAGACTCGGAGGTAGCTTGCCGGGGAATACGTCTTGGAATTCCTGCAAAAGAGAAGATAACACTAAAGGTAGATTGTGAGAGGTGTTAGTTTTTGGTGCCTCATCCTTGCACAAAAGGACATAGTGCATGACACTTGATGGGTTCTCACACACTTCTCTCATCTCACTTTTGGTGGAAAATAGTACTAGGTTTTACTTGTCGCTCATCGTGAGGCACTCAATTTGGGCTTGTGGCGCTCACTCTCTTTTTGGTGGTTCGCTCTCTCACTATTTTCTCCATGATGGGTGGCTTGCTTGTCGGCGATCACTCGGCTTGGAGACATAGGACGTAGCACATACTCCTTTCCCTTCATCTTGAAGCTATAGTGGTTTGTACGCCCATTGTGGATGAAACCTCGGTCAAATTGCCATGGTCGTCCAAGAAGGAGGTGGCAAACGGACATAGGAACTACATCACACTCCAAAGTGTCTTACATAGGAACTACATCACACTCCAAAGTGTTTCGTAAGCTCCGATCTTGAAGGAAACTTGTACCGTATGCTCGACTTGGATAGTGTCGGAGCCGCTTAGCCATTGAACTTTGTAGGGATGTGGGTGCTTCATCTTGACCAATTGCAGTTTGGAGCAAAGTTCTTCACTTGCCAAGTTATGACAACTCCCTCCATCGATGATGACCTTCACGGACCTTCCATTGATGTCGACCTTGGTATGGAAGATATGGCATCTTTGGTCTTCTTCTTGTTGATGTTGAAGAGTCAAGACCTTGGAGACAACAAGAGCCGGGCTCGAATCTTCGTCACAAAAGACTTGATCATCTTCATCCCCGTTCACTTGCCGGTGCATGGACACTTGCTCAAGGGCTTCCATTTCTCCTTCACACATGGAGTCGTATGTACCACCGTCGTTGAAGATCATGGTGCATTTATTGGTACACTCGAAGGACTTGTGGCCTCGGCCGCCGCATGTAAAGCATTTGAAGGAACTTGTCTTGATGGTCTCATCGGTTGGGGTAGAGGATGATGAAGCTCTTGGCTTGTAGTTTCTTGTATTAGGAGGACGACTTGAGGTTGTCGAAGTTTTCTTGTAATTTGACTTGTTGCCGTTGCTTGTAGAAGGATTCGTTGAGGTAGAAGGTGTTGGAGTTGTTGAAGCTTGGTTGTTGGAGAAACCATAGGACTTGGATGAGAACTTGGCATAATTGAAGTCATCTTGCACTTGACGTTCCGCTTTGGTAGTTTGGTGCACTAGCTCGATGAGGTTCGAGTATGGTTGGAAGTCGGCAATCTTCTTGATAGGATGATTGAGTCCATTCAAGAAACGTGTCATAGTTTTCTCATCATCTTCCGTTACATTGGCTCGTATCATGGCAATCTCCATTTCCTTGTAGTACTCTTCAACGCTCTTGGTTCCTTGTTTGAGGAGTTGGAGTTTCTTGAAGAGGTCACGGTTGTAGTATGTTGGCACAAAACATGATCTCATGACATCCTTCATTTGTGCCCACGTAGTGATGGGTGGTTCACCTCTTGCTTCACGATGCTCGATGACTTGATCCCACCAAATGAGGACGTAGTCTTGGAACTCAAGGGATGCCATCACGATCTTCTTCCCTTCCTCATAGTTGTGCAAGCGGAAGATTTTGTCAATCTTCAATGCCCATGAAAGGTACTCTTCGGGATCATTGCTTCGGGTGAACTTGGCCATGGTGAACTTTAGCTTGCCGTAGTGTTGCTCTTCATTGTGTTGGGGTCGAGGGTGAGGACGCCCATGACGAGGAGGATTGCCTCCCTCAACTTGCTCTTGTCGTGGAGGATTTCCATTGTCTTCATGCTCTTGGTGAACTTGAGGTTGTCGAGCTTGTGGATGAGCTTGACACTACAAAAAATACACTTCCATGATGATACGTGTTTGTCACAGTAGGTCACGTTTTCTGTCATGCATGTACATCCATGAAAAATTTATGACAGAATCAAGATAGTCATACCTGTGCTGTCGTAGAAGTATTCCATGACATTACCAAAATTATCGTCATGGAAGTGTCCACTGAAGGAAATATGCCCTAGAGGCAATAATAAAGTTATTATTTATTTCCTTATTTCACGATAAATGTTTATTATTCATGCTAGAATTGTATTAATCGGAAACATAATACATGTGTGAATACATAGACAAACAGAGTGTCACTAGTATGCCTCTACTTGACTAGCTCGTTAATCAAAGATGGTTATGTTTCCTAACCATGAACAAAGTGTTGTTATTTGATTAACGAGGTCACATCATTAGTTAAATGATCTGATTGACATGACCCATTCCATTAGCTTAGCACCCGATCGTTTAGTATGTTGCTATTGCTTTCTTCATGACTTATACATGTTCCTATGACTATGAGATTATGCAACTCCCGTTTGCCGGAGGAACACTTTGGGTGCTACCAAACGTCACAACGTAACTGGGTGATTATAAAGGAGCATTACAGGTGTCTCCAAAGGTAGATGTTGGGTTGGCGTATTTCGAGATTAGGATTTGTCACTCCGATTGTCGGAGAGGTATCTCTGGGCCCTCTCGGTAATGCACATCACATAAGCCTTGCAAGCATTGCAACTAATGAGTTAGTTGTGAGATGATGTATTACGAACGAGTAAAGAGACTTGCCGGTAACGAGATTGAACTAGGTATTGGATACCGACGATCGAATCTCGGGCAAGTAACATACCGATGACAAAGGGAACAACGTATGTTGTTATGCGGTCTGACCGATAAAGATCTTCGTAGAATATGTAGGAGCCAATATGGGCATCCAGGTCCCGCTATTGGTTATTGACCGGAGACGTGTCTCGGTCATGTCTACATTGTTCTCGAACCCGTAGGGTCCGCACGCTTAAGGTTACGATGACAGTTATATTATGAGTTTATGCATTTTGATGTACCGAAGGTTGTTCGGAGTCCCGGATGTGATCACGGACATGACGAGGAGTCTCGAAATGGTCGAGACGTAAAGATTGATATATTGGAAGCCTATGTTTGGATATCGGAAGTGTTCCGGGTGAAATCGGGATTTTACCGGAGTACCGGGAGGTTACCGGAACCCCCCGGGAGCTATATGGGCCTTAGTGGGCTTTAGTGGAAAGGAGAAAGGGGCAGCCCAAGGTGGCTGTGCGCCTCCCCCCTTCCCCTAGTCCTATTAGGACTAGGAGAGGTGGCCGACCCCTTCTCTCTCTTTCCCCCCTCAAGGAGTCCTATTCCAACTAGGATTGGGGGGGGGGGAATCCTACTCCCAGAGGGAGTAGGACTCTCCTGGCGCGCCCTATGTGGCCGGCCAGCCTCCCCCCTTTGGTCCTTTATATACTGAGGTAGAGGCACCCCAAAGAACACACAAGTTGATCCACGTGATCTATTCCTTAGCCGTGTGCGGCGCCCCCAGCCACCATAGTCCTCGATAATACTGTAGCGGAGTTTAGGCGAAGCCCTGCTGATGTAGTACATCAAGATCGTCACCACGCCGTCGTGCTGACGGAACTCTTCCCCGACACTTTGCTGGATCGGAGTCCGGGGATCGTCATCGAGCTGAACGTGTACTCGAACTCGGAGGTGCCGTAGTTTCGGTGCTTGATCGGTTGGATCGTGAAGACGTACGACTACTTCCTCTACGTTGTGTCAACGCTTCCGCAGTCGGTCTGCGTGGGTACGTAGACAACACTCTCCCCTCTCGTTGCTATGCATCACCATGATCTTGCGTGTGCGTAGGAATTTTTTTGAAATTACTACGAAACCCAACAGTGGCATCCGAGCCTAGGTTATTTATGTTGATGTTATATGCACGAGTAGAACACAAGTGAGTTGTGGGGCGATATAAGTTATACTGCCTACCAGCATGTCATACTTTGGTTCGGCGGCATTGTTGGACGAGACGACCCGGACCAACATTACGCGTACGCTTACGCGAGACCGGTTCCCCCGACGTGCTTTGCACATAGGTGGCTTGCGGGCGACTGTCTCTCCAACTTTAGTTGAACCAAGTGTGGCTACGCCCGGTCCTTGCGAAGGTTAAAACGGAGTCTATTTGACAAACTATCGTTGTGGTTTTGATGCGTAGGTGAGATTGGTTCTTGCTTAAGCCCGTAGCAGCCACGTAAAACTTGCAACAACAAAGTAGAGGACGTCTAACTTGTTTTTGCAGGGCATGTTGTGATGTGATATGGTCAAGGCATGATGCTGAATTTTATTGTATGAGATGATCATGTTTTGTAACCGAGTTATCGGCAACTGGCAGGAGCCATATGGTTGTCGCTTTATTGTATGCAATGCAATCGCGATGTAATGCTTTACTTTATTACTAAACGGTAGTGATAGTCGTGGAAGCATAAGATTGGCGAGACGACAACGATGCTACGATGGAGATCAAGGTGTCGCGCCGGTGACGATGGTGATCATGACGGTGCTTCGGAGATGGAGATCACAAGCACAAGATGATGATGGCCATATCATATCACTTATATTGATTGCATGTGATGTTTATCTTTTTATGCATCTTATCTTGCTTTGATTGACGGTAGCATTATAAGATGATCTCTCACTAAATTATCAAGAAGTGTTCTCCCTGAGTATGCACCGTTGCCAAAGTTCGTCGTGCCCAGACACCACGTGATGATCGGGTGTGATAAGCTCTACGTCCATCTACAACGGGTGCAAGCCAGTTTTGCACACGCAGAATACTCAGGTTAAACTTGACGAGCCTAGCATATGCAGATATGGCCTCGGAACACGGAGACCGAAAGGTCGAGCGTGAATCATATAGTAGATATGATCAACATAACGATGTTCACCATTGAAAACTACTCCATCTCACGTGATGATCGGACATGGTTTAGTTGATTTGGATCACGTGATCACTTAGAGGATTAGAGGGATGTCTATCTAAGTGGGAGTTCTTAAGTAATATGATTAATTGAACTTAAATTTATCATGAACTTAGTCCTGGTAGTATTTTGCAAATTATGTTGTAGATCAATAGCTCGCGTTATTGCTTCCATGTGTTTATTTTGATATGTTCCTAGAGAAAATTGTGTTGAAAGATGTTAGTAGCAATGATGCGGATTGGATCCGTGATCTGAGGTTTATCCTCATTGCTGCACAGAAGAATTATGTCCTTGATGCACCGCTAGGTGACAGACCTATTGCAGGAGCAGATGCAGACGTTATGAACGTTTGGCTAGCTCAATATGATGACTACTTGATAGTTTAGTGCACCATGCTTAACGGCTTAGAATCGGGACTTCAAAGACGTTTTGAACGTCATGGACCATATGAGATGTTCCAGGAGTTGAAGTTAATATTTCAAGCAAATACCCGAGTTGAGAGATATGAAGTCTCCAACAAGTTCTATAGCTAAAAGATGGAGGAGAATCGCTCAACTAGTGAGCATGTGCTCAGATTGTCTGGGTACTACAATCGCTTGAATCAAGTGGGAGTTAATCTTCCAGATAAGATAGTGATTGACAGAATTCTCTAGTCACCATCACCAAGTTAGTAGAACTTCGTGATGAACTATAGTATGCAAGGGATGACGAAACGAATCCCGAGCTTTTCATGATGATGAAATCGATGAAGGTAGAAATCAAGAAAGAGCATCAAGTGTTGATGGTTGACAAGGTCACTAGTTTCAAGAAAAAGGCAAAGGGAAGAAGGGGAACTTCAAGAAGAATGGAAAGCAAGTTGCTGCTCAAGTGAAGAAGCCCAAGTCTGGTCCTAAAGCCTGAGACTAAGTGTTTCTACTGCAAAGGGACTGGTCACTGGAAGCGGAACTACCCCAAGTGATTGGCAGATAAGAAGGATGGCAAAGTGAACATAAGTATATTTGATATACATGTTATTGATGTGTACTTTACTAGTGTTTATAGCAACCCCTCAGTATTTGATACTAGTTCAGTTGCTAAGATTAGTAACTCGAAACGGGAGTTGCAGAATAAACAGAGACTAGTTAAGGGTGAAGTGACGATGTATGTTGGAAGTGGTTCCAAGATTGATATGATCATCATCGCACACTCCCTATACTTTCGGGATTAGTGTTGAACCTGAATAAGTGTTATTTGGTGTTTGCGTTAAGCATGAATATGATTTGATCATGTTTATTGTAATACGGTTATTCATTTAAGTAAGAGAATAAATTGTTATTCTGTTTACATGAATAAAACCTTATATGGTTACACACCCAATGAAAATAGTTCGTTGGATCTTGATCGTAGTGATACACATAATCATAATATTGAAACCAAAAGATGCAAAGTTAATAATGATAGTGCAACTTATTTGTAGCACTGCCGTTTAGGTCATATTGGTGTAAAGCGCATGAAGAAACTCCATGCTGATGGGATTTTGAAATCACTTGATTATGAATCACTTGGTGCTTGCGGACCATGCCTTATGGGCAAGATGACTAAAGACTCCGTTCTCCGGAACAATGGAGCGAGCAACTGACTTATTGGAAATAATACATACTGATGTATGTGATTCGATGAGTGTTGAAGCTCGCGGCGGGTATCATTATTTTTTGACCTTCACATATGATTTGAGGAGATATGGGTATATCTGCTTGATGAAACATAAGTCTGAAACATTTGAAAAGTTCAAAGAATTTCAGAGTGAAGTGGAAAATCATCGTGACAAGAAAATAAAAGTTTCTACGATATGATCGCAGAGATAAAACATTTGAGTTACGAGTTTGGTCTTCAATTAAAACAATGTGAAATAGTTTCACTACTCACGCCACCTGGAACACCATAGTGTAATGGTGTGTCCGAACGTCATAACCGTACTTTATTAGATATGGTGCGATCTATGATGTCTCTTACCGATCTACCACTATCGTTTTGGGGTTATGCATTAGAGACAGCTGCATTCACGTTAAATAGGGCACCATCTAAGTCCGTTGAGACGACACAACTGTGGTTTGGCAAGAAACCAAAGTTGTCGTTTCTTAAAAGTTTGGGGCTGCGATGCTTATATATGAAAAAGTTTCATACTAATAAGCTCAAACCCAAATCGGAGAAATATGTCTTCATAGGATACCCAAAGGAGACTGTTGGGTACACCTTCTATCACAAATCCGAAGGCAAGACTTTTGTGGCTAAATTCGGAGTTTTTCTAGAGAAGGAGTTTCTCTCGAAAGAAGTGAGTGGGAGGAAAGTAGAACTTGATGAGGTAACTGTACCTGCTCCCTTATTGGAAAGTAGTTCATCATAGAAATCTGTTCCTGTGACTACTACACCAATTAGTGAGGAAGCTAATGATGATGATCATGTAACTTCAGATCAAGTTACTACCAAATCTCATAGGTAAACCAGAGTGAGATCCGCACCAGAGTGGTACGGTAATCCTGTTCTGGAAGTCATGTTACTAGACCATGACGAACTTACGAACTATGAGGAAGCGATGATGAGCCCAGATTCCGCGAAATGGTTTGAGGCCATGAAATCTGAGATATGATCCATGTATGAGAACAAAGTATGGACTTTGATGGATTTGCCCGATGATCGGCAAGCCATAGAAAATAAATGGATCTTCAAGAGGAAGAAGGACGCTGACAGTAGTGTAACTATCTACAAAGCTGGAATTGTCGTAAAAGGTTTTCGACAAGTTCAAGGTGTTGACTACGATGAGAGTTTCTCACTCGTATCTATGCTTAAGTCTGTCCGAATCATGTTAGCAATTGCCGCGTTTTATGAAATCTGGCAAATGGATAAACAAAACTGCATTCCTTAATGGATTTACTAAAGAAGAGTTGTATACGATGCAACTAGAAGGTTTTGTCGATCCTAAAGGTGTTAACTAAATATGCAAGCTCCAGCGATCCATCTATGGACTGGTGCAAGAATCTCGGAGTTGGAATATACGCTTTGATAAGTTGATCAAAGCATATAGTTTTATGCAGACTTGCGGTGAAGCCTGTATTTACAAGAAAGTGAGTGGGAGCACTACAACATTTCTGATAAGTATATGTGAATGACATATTGTTGATCGGAAATAATGTAGAATTATTCTGCAAAGCATAAAGGAGTGTTTGAAAGGAGTTTTTCAAAGAAAGACCTCGGTGAAGCTGCTTACATATTGAGTATCAAGATCTATAGAGATAGATCAAGACACTTGATAAGTTTTTTCAATGAGTACATACCTTGACAAGATTTTGAAGTAGTTCAAAATGGAACAGTCAAAGAAAAGGTTTCTTGCCTGTGTTACAAGGTGTGAAGTTGAGTAAGACTCAAAGCCCGACCACGGCAGAAGATAGAAAGAGAATGAAAGTCATTCCCCATGCCTCAGGCATAGGTTCTATAAAGTATGCCATGCTGTATACCAGATCTATTGTATGCCCTACCACTGAGTTTGGCAAGGGAGTACGATAGTGATCTAGGAGTAGATCACTGGACAGCGGTCAAAATTATCCTTAGTGGAATAAGGATATGTTTCTCGATTATGGAAGTGAAAAAAGGTTCGTCGTAAAGGGTTACGCCGATGCAAGTTTGACACTAATCTAGATGACTCTAAGTCTCGGTCTAGATACATATTGAAAGTGGGAGCAATTAGCTAGAGTAGCTCCATGCAGAGCATTGTTGACATAGAAATTTGCAAAATACATGCGGATCTGAATGTGGCAGACCCGTTGACTAAGATTCTCTCACAAGCAAAACATGATCACACCTAAGTACTCCTTGGGTGTTAATCACATAGCGATGTGAACTAGATTACTGAATCTAGTAAACCCTTTGGGTGTTGGTCACATGGGGATGTGAACTATGGGCGTTAATCACATGATGATGTGAACTATCGATGTTAATCAAATGGTGATGTGATCTAGATTATTGACTCTAGTGCAAGTGGGAGACTGAAGGAAATATGCCCTAGAGGCAATAATAAAGTTATTATTTATTTCCTTATTTCATGATAAATGTTTATTATTCATGCTAGAATTGTATTAATCGGAAACATAATACATGTGTGAATACATAGACAAACAGAGTGTCACTAGTATGCCTCTACTTGACTAGCTCGTTAATCAAAGATGGTTATGTTTCCTAACCATGAACAAAGTGTTGTTATTTGATTAACGAGGTCACATCATTAGTTAAATGATCTGATTGACATGACCCATTCCATTAGCTTAGCACCCGATCGTTTAGTATGTTGCTATTGCTTCCTTCATGACTTATACATGTTCCTATGACTATGAGATTATGCAACTCCCGTTTGCCGGAGGAACACTTTGGGTGCTACCAAACGTCACAACGTAACTGGGTGATTATAAAGGAGCATTACAGGTGTCTCCAAAGGTAGATGTTGGGTTGGCGTATTTCGAGATTAGGATTTGTCACTCCGATTGTCGGAGAGGTATCTCTGGGCCCTCTCGGTAATGCACATCACATAAGCCTTGCAAGCATTACAACTAATATGTTAGTTGTGAGATGATGTATTACGGAACGAGTAAAGAGACTTGCCGGTAACGAGATTGAACTAGGTATTGGATACCGACGATCGAATCTCGGGCAAGTAACATACCGATGACAAAGGGAACAACATATGTTGTTATGCGGTCTGACCGATAAAGATCTTCGTAGAATATGTAGGAGCCAATATGGGCATCCAGGTCCCGCTATTGGTTATTGACCGGAGACGTGTCTCGGTCATGTCTACATTGTTCTCGAACCCGTAGGGTCCGCACGCTTAAGGTTACGATGACAGTTATATTATGAGTTTATGCATTTTGATGTACTGAAGGTTGTTCGGAGTCCCGGATGTGATCACGGACATGACGAGGAGTCTCGAAATGGTCGAGACGTAAAGATTGATATATTGGAAGCCTATGTTTGGATATCAGAAGTGTTCCGGGTGAAATCGGGATTTTACCGGAGTACCGGGAGGTTACCAGAACCCCCTGGGAGCTATATGGGCCTTAGTGGGCTTTAGTGGAAAGGAGAAAGGGGCAGCCCAAGGTGGCTGTGCGCCTCCCCCCTTCCCCTAGTCCTATTAGGACTAGGAAAGGTGGCCGGCCCCCTCTCTCTCTTTCCCCCCTCAAGGAGTCCTATTCCAACTAGGATTGGGGGGGGGGAGGGGAATCCTACTCCCAGAGGGAGTAGGACTCTCCTGGCACACCCTATGTGGCCGGCCAGCCTCCCCCCCCTTTGGTCCTTTATATACTGAGGCAGAGGCACCCCAAAGAACACACAAGTTGATCCACGTGATCTATTCCTTAGCCGTGTGCGGCGCCCCCAGCCACCATAGTCCTCGATAATACTGTAGCGGAGTTTAGGCGAAGCCCTGCTGCTGTAGTACATCAAGATCGTCACCACGCCGTCGTGCTGACGGAACTCTTCCCCAACACTTTGCTGGATCAGAGTCCAGGGATCGTCATCGAGCTGAACGTGTGCTCGAACTCGGAGGTGTCGTAGTTTCGGTGCTTGATCGGTTGGATCGTGAAGATGTACGACTACTTCCTCTACGTTGTGTCAACGCTTCCGCAGTCGGTCTGCGTGGGTACGTAGACAACACTCTCCCCTCTCGTTGCTATGCATCACCATGATCTTGCGTGTGCGTAGGAAATTTTTTGAAATTACTACGAAACCCAACATCCACTTCCATGACAATAAATCGTGCGTCATAGAAGTGCTTTTGTCAAGGGAGACCGACACGTGGCATCCACCGTAACGGGACGCCATTAAGCTATCGGGTCCGGTTTTGGATCCGATAACCCATTAACAGCCCGGGCCATTGGGAATTTTCCACGTGTAAAATTCTCATTGGCCGGAGGAAACACGCGTCGGCTCAACGTTCGGACAGATGTCATCCACTCATTGGACAGGAGGCGCCTATGATACGTCAACACGAGGCACGGCCCAACAGAGGCCCATTCCGGTGAAAGGGCCGGCCCAGCTAAAGGCCCACCATGTTTTTTCAGACACTCGTGGGCTGGCCCGTTAATAGCCTGCCATCTTTTGGGCCAAATTGAGGCCCATACCAAATCAGGCCCGTTCGCAGCCTGCCGTGTTTCGGGCCAAATTAAAGCCCATATCAGATCAGGCCCGTTAATAGGCCACTATACTTTTGGGCCCATACTAAGACAGATTTATATTTCAGCGTGTTAAATGCGCATTTACTAGTTCGGCCCGATAATAGTTTCGGCCTGTTAGCGGCCCATGGTGCATCTGGGACATTGTCGGCCCGGTTTAACTTTAGGCCATTTAATGGCCCATGCAGAAATTGGGCTATTTCTTGTCTGAAGTAACTTTAGGCCTCTTAACGGCCCGTAGACTTCATGGATAAATTTCAGCCCAACTGGCCTATCGGCCTATTAATGGCCCGTGTAACAGCTGGGCCTAATTACAACCCGCGTTGAATCCGTCCTACTTACAGCCCATCTGATAATGGCCCATGACACTTTTAGGCCTATGGTCCGCGTAGATACCTGCCTGCTTAAAGCCCATAATTTTATTGGGCCAAACAGGCCCGAGATATATTTTGGTCTGTTAACTGCTCATCCTATTTGGGCCAAACATGGGCCTTAGGCAGTTTCGACCTATATTGGCCCGTGAATTTTTCGGCTCAACGCTAGCCCAATCTAGATTTTAGCCTGTTAAAAGCCCATTGTATTCTCTGGCCCAGCTGGACAGAACTTTACTCGGCCTGTTAAAGGCGGGAAACAACTATAGGTTTAGAACTGCTAATGGCCCAAGATGATTATAGGCCTAGGTTTTGGCCCATATGAGTGACGGTCCATCCTGAAGACCGACAACACTGAGATCCACTGAACCTTCTGCCCTAAATTACAACATACCGACCAAGAATAAACCTAGACTATACAACAAAGAGATTATAGCATGTTACATCCCCTCGGCATCAGAGTTCGCCGCCAGTGATAATAAAGGGCAACCAGACAACAGATTACATAAACTGGGCATGTCGCCACCAGTGGAAGTTAACAGGCGGACAAAATAATAGATATAACCGACAACACTTCAACACAGTTCAAGAAAGGTTAGCCCAGTCCAGGAGCTGCAGCACAAGCAGCTTAGCAACCTGATGAGACTGTGATTCTTTGGTGCTCATATCCACCAACTTAAGCTGCATAGCATCAATAAACGTCCCATACTTATGGTTAATCTTGCAAAGAGATTGGAGTTCCAGTCGTATTTGAGCGGAAGCATGTATTTCTGCTTGAATTTCAGACTGAAGAAGTCAAACAGATTCAGGTGGCGACTTCATCGAGCTTGTGTCACCGAGTAAGTTTGACACTACATCGAGATGTGGCTTCGTGGTTGTATCCCTACCTTCAATATGTGTTGCCTTCTCCTCTGGAATATGTGTTAGAGGGACAAACAATGGGTTCGTCTCACTATCATTGTGGCAGTTCTTCCTAGCAGTAGTTTTGTCACCCTGAAAGAGAAACAAGTAGGTAGATAACAGGTTTTGTATGTATAAGCATCAGCGTTGTCAATTCATATCATTTCTTTGTCAGAAATAAAGAGACATGGTTTAAAATAGCATTAACATAATAGGCATTGTTCATAGTTTAGATGACAGGAAATGGGATTGTGCAGGAGCGGCCAGCTTCACCAGCCCACTGGATTATAGATCAAGAACACAAGCATAGATGTATTTCTAAACAACATATAAGCATGAATGGTGAGTGCACTGTCAATTTATACCATTTCAGATTGGTAAATAAAGAGACACGATTTAAATAATATTAATATAATATGGCATTGTTCATAGTTGAGACATAGCAGGATATGACATTGTGCTGTTGTTGGTAGTCTCACCACACCACTGGATTACAGACCAAGAACACAAGCATACACATAGTGCTAAATAAGATAGCTTGCTATGTTTGTTTAATTTACATGGTATGAATAAGGAACTAGATTGTACAACTAAAGACTGAAATTGAGAAGGACAAACTTATGTTTATGTACTTCTACTTTATAAACTTTGAACAAGCAATTTGATGCAGACGACAAAAATAAACAACATTTGCACTCATAGCTATCCAAATATAAACAACAAAGTTTGAAGGCTAGAGGAGGACAAACTTACATTAGTAGTGAAGACATGCTCTATAAAAGCCTTGTCCATATTGATGGGGGGATTCAAGAAGTTTACCGCACACTCTTCTTCAAGAGTATTGCCTTTATTCTACATTTGGTTAAGAGTAAATATAGATGTGAAAATATAGGAACAAATGGCAATTATTTAACTTAAGATGCAGAGTACAAATGTAAATACAACATACAGGCAGAAGGCATTGACAAGAGCAATGCTGAGCTAAACTTCTTCAGTAACATTGGTTTTATTCAATATTTTGGCAAGAGTAAATGTAGATCTGATGTGTAGAAAAATGGAGGACAAGGGAAAATAAGCTGCAAAGTGTACATGAAGAACTAGCTGACAAATATAAGTACAGTGATGAAGGACAACAGATACTTACAAGAACAATGCAGAACTAAATTTCTTCATAGGCACTCGGTTTATTCTACATTAATTTAAGCATTAATATAGATATGATAATTTGGAGCGAACAGTGGATAAGCAAGATATAATGCACAATGATGTCACATAATCCACCAGGTATGAATGTAAGGACATCGATAGGACAATACATACTCACAAGAGAAAAGCAGCGACCAACATAGTTGTGATATCCTAGGTTTTGCGGCACTGGTTCTATCGCCAATATACGTCGGGTGCTATGTGATTTCTCCGGTAGCACCACCTTTTTCAAGGACTTTTCTTGTACTCCTTCAGGTTCTACAATCACCCTCTTCCTTTTGGATGTCTGAAACACAAGAACAACATTTGAATAAAAAAACATGGTATGAAGACAAATGGAATAGGTGTTGATAATGGATGGGATGGCATCTTCACATATATCATGAGTAAACTAAGCAGATGGCGGTGCAACGAAGCAAAAGAAATGCAAGACACCTTATGCAAGATGTGTGCAACCAATAAAACCTTGCCAAATTAGAACAAGCACCTTATTGGGTTGACAAGATAGGCCATCTGCCTTTGACTCCTTGAGCTCAGAATAGTCATTAGGATCATATTCTGAATACGAATCGATAGGTCGGGAGCATGTGGGCTTCATTTCTTCCACAATGGACCTCAATCCCTTGATGCCAAGTTTGTTACCCAATGAACTGTTCCGCAATATTCTTCTAATGTGCACATTCTTATATTCATTGTGATTATGTACAATATATGTAAAGCATGAAAACACAAATAGTAGTGAGATTATCTTTGTAATGCGGATGATATTGTAATATAATAGAGGCTCCCTGTAAACCCTTGTGTGCTATCACTGGATTCTGATGAGAGAGCCCATGTGTGTTGTAATATGGTGAGTAGATTAATACAATCTGGCACAACTACACAAAAAATAAGCTCCCTGTTGGGGCCCCCAGATGTAAGGATAGTTGGTAGACAATAGGTTCATAATATACCATATAGAAAGTTTATTGCCAAACCATGATAATAAGGGCATAGAGCCAGTAGGCAGATCATAGTGTAGATAATAGGGGTACACCATAACCACCATAAATAAATCGGGAAAGCGGAACTGGCTGGAAAACATAGGGTTTTGCCGTTACTAATATGCAGCCTATCGATCACCTACAGGCCGGCTCTATTCATCTGAAGGCGCACAGCTGTTACTATCAGCTTATTCTATCAAAGACCGCGCGACTCCCACCATTTCCGAGGTATTATGGTAGACCAACTCGAAGTGCGAAATCATTTAGCAGAACCGGCCCAGTAGAGGTGTCGACTGCAGATGTCCCTGCTCCCCTTCTTGACAAGGAACATATCGTGCTTACTAAAGAAGAACAGAACAGGAACGTGTTAAAGAATAGAAGAGGAAGCATATTCTACATGTCTGCATGCAAATCGCGTGACTTTTGTCATTTGGGTCAGTCGACCATTTCAGGTGGTTGGATGAAAATCCTACGTCTCCTAACCCTTCTTATTCCTCGTCTCTGATTCTTCCCATACAAAACACCGCACGGGCCGCCGGCCGAACCACCGCCCCCCGCCGTCCCCTGAACCGACCCCCACCGCCTGTGTTCCTCCGCCACCCCCACCCCCACCCCTGCCCCACCCGCATCGAGTTTTCTTTGTTCAGCGAGGCCCCACCACCGCCCCCACAACCATCGTCCCCACACGAGACCCTTCATTTGCACCGGCGAACTCCGACGAGCTCTGAAAAATCGACTGGCCCAATTTTGAAATTTAGTCTACTGTCATTTAACTAGTGTGGAATATAGAAAGGGAAAACCATAAGCATTGCGAGTATAGTGTTGAGCGTGCCATGGCGGATCTGAAGGTGCAAACCGGACAAAGGCAACTTCGCAACCAATGTTTTCTTTCAACTAGCAAGTAAGTGATGGACAAGAAAATCAGAGTAAAGCAGTGGCGATCTATTTTCTTGCTACGATAAATAAGTTGAGCAGATACGAAAGAGTACCGCCTCTGGTGCGGCGCCATGTATGCATTTGCTGAGAATTTGGTGGTGTTGCGGTAGCGATGGCTGTCGGCGGCGTGGAAGCAAATCTAGGAGGGTAGACGGTGGCGGCGGGGCACGGTGGACGAGACGGTTGTAGGAGTGGCGCCGACAAGGTGGACGACGGCGGGGATGAAGCGAGAGGATGGGATGCAAGGATCCTGGTCCGAAGCCGCGGATGAGAGAGGTCGATCTCTTGTAATGGACGACGGCGTCGGGGTATCGGCTCCGGCATGTTGGAGGAGGACGGCGGTGGATGGGGTAGCGGATGGAGAGGCTGTTTTGGCACCCACATATTACGAATGGGGAAATTGAGGGAGAGAGGAAGGGGGGAACCATGTCTTCAGGGTGCGCTTGTCCCAAATGCGAGGAAATTTATAAACTTAGCCCCCGTTTAAAATTTCCTACATCACAACTATATTAATCGGTTGGGGATAGGACGGTAATCTCGCATACACCGAATATTTGCCGACGAGAGTTTCTTTTTGGCACCCACCGTGTATGAATTGGGGAGGGAGTCGATTTCATCCGAGGAGACACTGTGTTTTGGCGCCCACCATGTATGAATCCGGGTGAGAGACTGTTATGTCATGTTTGAGTGAAATTACAAACCTACCCCTATCGAAACCTATAGAAATCGAGTCGATAGGCTTTGCATGATAGGCAGTAATTTCCATCTCACAGATTTTGGTTTCGGGCAGTTACTGCGACTTTCCCCGCTTTGTTCATATTTTTGCAGAGCAAGAGTGTACTTTTACCGTGCCAACTAAATTCGAATCCAGTTTGTATTCTATTTTTGTGCGTCCAGGATCCAATTGCGATTCGAATAAAATTCTACATACATCATTTTTGTATATACTTTCAAAAGCACAACACCCTTTATAGATAAATATGGTTTACAAATGGCATGATCTCAGATTCATAAGGATCTATTCATATTAATTTGGATTTCCATATATTTGAAACCACTTTATGTTGAAATACAATGTATGCATTCCTCGCTAATTGTCTCCAATTAATGTGTGTTTCATGCAGTTTTTTACTTCTCAAACATGTATAATGTGTTTCACACACGCAACATATAGTGTAATCCTGTTTAGACATTAATTGCATATAAAGCATGCATTGTCTCTAATTAATGAATCTATGGATCACTAATATTGATAAACTATATAACATTACACGTGTCCCCAAATTCAAATGAATATGCATGTTTGATACACCAATTTGCATCATGATATTATCGATGTTGTGATCTCCGGTTTAAATATTTGAATCCCCTTTAATCCAAATATTCGTCTCATATAGCTATCACTCATGATTATATAGGAGTATCTCTCTAGACCTATACGCATTCATCGTCTCTCGGGTATCTCTCGTGCTACCTGTATGTCGACAATGATCTTTTATCTTCGCAACACACTGCCGGTACTCTCTCCCTCGACCTTCATCACTTTATCTCTTTCTAAATATATCTCGCTCCCTGCTATGTGGCTCTAACTATGATTCTCCATGTGAAATCTCTTTCTCTCACACAAACACAAACTTCGTCTCCCGGGGTCTCATTTCTCTCTACTATTCCCCTGTGTGCCACTCGCACACCCACTCTCTCACAGAGATGTCTTTCGCTCCTTACATATGAGAAGCTACAACTCTTCCTCTTAAATATCTCTTTCTCACACACAAACACAAACTCCGTCTCCCAGGGTCTCATATCTCTCCACCATTCTCTTGTATGTCGCTCACACACACTCTCTCTCCCTAGAGATATCTTACGTTCCCTCATATCTCTCTCTAGCTATCACCCTCGTTGTGACATATCTTTCTCTCTGGCAGACACAAAAATCTGTCTCTCGGGATCTAATTTCTCTTTGATATTTGTTTGTATGTGACTCACATGCACACTCTCTCTATCTCTCTCACACCCACACACATAACTCAGCCTTCTGATCCACTCAACTCCTATCTCTAACACACACTAGCTAGCATCTTTATCTTTCTGTTTATCTGTTTCCCCATCAACCTTCTTTCTCGCGCTCACTCTTGCTTCCTATCATGCACACTATATATGTTTCTCTCTACATGCAGTCAAGTGCCCTCATTTTATCTTTCTCTCACACACACATAACTTCACCCTCTAAACCACCCGGCGGTCATCGCCAACACTCAAACTAGCCGATGTCCCTCTAGCTAGCATCTCTGTCTCTGTATATATTTGTAGTTTCTCCATCAACATTTCTTTCTCGCACACACTCTTGCTTCCTATCACCCACACTATGTATGTCTCTCCATACATGCATTTATAGGTTGATCTCTTTTGCACAATCGTTGTGTCTCGCTCCCTCTGCTTGCCATAGATGCATGCTTCAGCCAACGCCACTATCTCTTAAAGACAAAAACACATGCTCAATTATCGAGCCTTCTTCCATGCACTCTCACATGCATGCATATTGTCATACCGATCTCTCCCATATCGTTGATCTTATGACTTATGTCTTCTTTCTTTTATCTCGATCATGCTCGCGCGCACACACACACACATCCCACGTATACATGTATACCTCTCGCACATGCACGTTCAAGGTCTCCTATGTCTCCATACGTAGTTAATTACCCTCAACCCTAACGCCACATCGAATCGTTCTCTTCGTGTATGCACATAACTTCCGCCTGGATGGGTAAAACACACACTCACACTTAACAATCTCCTTCTAGCTACCCCCCCCCCTCTCTCACTCTTCCCCAATATCCCCGAAACCAATAAGGCCATCCCTTTGTTTAATTCCCACCTACATGCACCATCAATATATAGTAGTCTTCCTTGGTGTTTCTCGAACAAACACGTTCTCTCGATGTCGACTCCTCTCACGCGCACACGCCTTCTCTTCCCTCTCTACGGGCCTTTTCTTTCTTCCACCCCCTCGTTGGTGGCCTCTGTCATACACTATGATGAAGCCACACACACTTAAATTACATCCTCCACCGAGGACCTCGCGTCACACACACACACGCACCCCCCCACACACACTAAGACTCCATCGCACAAACACATGCTCTAGGTGGAGCATTTGTTCCTACCACCCTTCGTCCAACCTTACCCGTATGATAAGCAATCAACTTAATTTACTTGTATAACACGGACAAATTCCACTTTACTTTAGTAGTTAGCAAACTTATCATCTCTACTCTTATAAAAAACGAGTTGGTGATGATGGTGTGCCTGTCATCTTGTAATATAGACCGTCCGATCTATATCTGACGGATATAAAGCAAACTATGACAATTTTACAAAAGATACCTACACCTCTCTTCACATTTAAAGACAAGGCCTTGCCTCGTTCATCGTCCTTATCTCCCACAACCTCATTGCTAAGCAATTAAAAAAGGAAGTCTCTAGAACAATCTAGCATGGTGGCCGCTGCCGCCTGCTGGCGCCGTCCATCCCCATGCCACCGCCCAGTCCGACCATGAGTCACCACCACGCTCCACTCCTCCTCACCTTATCTCTCATCTTTCATTTTTTCGATGAAATTGTCGAGACACCAGTTTCTGATAAAATTCTCGAGATATCATTAGTTTTTACACATGGGATTACTTCTGCATGGGTCAATCACAATAGGTGTTTTGTAAAAAAAATGCATATTGATGTTCCATGCAATGCACGAGCATCTTGCTAGTAATTATATAATGCAAATCATGAGCAGGAAGACACATTTTTTTACACAACCACGTTAACATGGCCACGTAAATCACTAGCTAAAAGTGTAATATCATTATACTTATATACCGATGCAAAAGGTTGGGTACATGTTCGAAGAGTAGAGTCGCACACACGCACTCTGTCTCTCAGAATCTCTCACACACACCAGTTACGTGACGCCCACTTAAGAAGACACGTATGTTACAATTTGTGTACCCGCGAGTACAAGTGGTGGTGCACATTTATTTAAGCCGGACGGGTAACCCAAAAAGTAGCCGCATTCATTCCCCTCCCGCCGCCTCTTCTCTGGTCGTCGTAGCCCGGTAGCCATGGCCCGGCCGAAGGTAATGACATACGCCATACTCCCGCCGGAGTAGCGCTTTAATCTAAAAAATTTAGTGGTCATGCATGCATCTTTTTGTGCTAGCACTCCTATATAAGGGTTGACCGGTCGCTTCCTGCGGACGTGCGCGGGCGGTGGAAGAGGAAGAAGGGAAGCGGGCTGTGGAGTAACATTTTTTACCACATTTTCTTAGGAAACTAAGTGCAATAATTGAGTTGTTTTGCAAACTACCAGTACCACCACCACACCCGTGTCTGACCGCCCTGGCCGACCCAACCTCCCTCCCTTGCCGGTGCGCGCTTCCCGCGTGAAACGGTCAGCGTCGCCTCGGAACGTCAGTGTCACATTAATGCCTGGCCCGAGCGGAGGCGACCTCTCATTGGCACCGACTTTGAAGCAGTGACAACCAAGAGAGTGCCGCTTCCCAGTGCACGCGACTGCTCCGCGTCGAGGCTGACCATAGTTTGGATGAGTCTCCATCGTGGGGAGCCACACTAACTGCGATGATATGGACTCCCGTTACCCACATTTTTGGATCGTTCCATCTATGAAGAACACGTGGGACTGGAACTACGAGACGGACATGTACCCATGAGTGGACGTATGAACCTGAGTAATGTAGCGCAGTAAGTGAAGTAGAAAGGCACAAATAGTATGAACATGCGTGAAATATAGGCATTTGTCTCTTACTACCACTAAATGTTGATCTCAAAAAAAATGTTGTACTTCATAACATCACCGTACGTACAAACCTGAGTAATGTAGCGCAGTAAGTGAAGTAGAAAGGCACAAATAGTATGAGTACGTGCAATGTCCGATGATGTTATGGAGTACGTGCCTACTCTACTACTGCTATATTAATTGGAGGCACATATTAGGTTTTATATTTGTTTACGTGTATGCCCCGAGACCTTCCAACCAGACATGTCTTTCTCTCCGGGTCGCACTTTGTATCGTTCATACCACTAGTACTACTACATGTGGTCTTCGACCCAGAAGTGGAGACGCTCTACCACGCTGTTCATGTCCCACTCCTTTCACTGACGTGTGGGACATCCAGCACATGCCGTGTTTGGCACTCCTTCGTCGTAAGAGTTGAAACGCTAGCATTCACCAGAAACAAAAAATAAATATAAATCAGCAGTGATACTATACCATGCGGTTTCCTTGCTCCTCGATAACAGAAAGAATACTTCCGTTCGCCGACATGTGGGACGTCGACCATCCTGGTCCACTTGCCATGCCCGTAGAACTCCAAGGGAGAGTCACCCCGGTCGTCGTGCCGCAGTAACTACTAATGAGCCGTCAAATCATAGGCCCAACCTTTCCCACTGTGAAGTTGCTCGGACGAAGGAACCATCATGACTTCATTGAATTCTGCTTCTTGAAGAAAACTACTATACCAGTAGTACTACTAGCTACAGTAGTTACTCTAGCAAAGGCCTCCTTTGGTTCATAGGATGGGAATTTTATAGGAATATGAAAATCATAGGAAGTGAGATGACATGCATCTCAATTCCTATAGAGAAAGATATGCCATTTGATGCATAGGATAGGAATTTTTCCATTGAGTCTAGGCTAATGTACTGGTAATTTGCTCTAAAAACTACAGTAGTAACTACTCCCTCCGTCTAGGTGTGTAAGTCACCTTACGAAAACCAAATAATCCCAAAACACTTAGGCTAGTCATAGTGGGAGTAACTTAACGAGTAACATAGCACCCTCAAGAATTTTTTGCTTATGTGGCAAGTAGTTAATGAGAAGTAGTAACATAATATTTACTGTAACATAGCGCTTCCCAATACAAGATGAGTCTACAAGCTAATAAATGAAGCCATCTATGACACTACTACTATGTTACTTTGCACTCTGAAGGTAGTAATTTAGACTAGTTGTCATATACATGACACTAGTATAAGTTACTCCCCACTATGACCAGCCTTAGGCACGGTAGATTAACTCCCTTCTAATTTCTTGTTTCGGGACACATCAACCAATAAGAGATGTGGGAAATGCATGTTTTCAATTACTTGAGACTACCAAACATGACATGTAGTGGTTAGTTCGTTGCATGCAATGCTATTAATTAGCAAAACCATTAAGTTCTCTCGTTTTCCCCTCCACCTTGGTCGCCGTGCACAACCTAAGATGACTTATACACCTAGACAGAGGGAGTAGTACTAGTACATGCTCGTAATTAATTAAACAAACATACGGGCGACACAGACACATACACTAACTACTAGTACTACTACTTCTCACATGCTAGCCAAACACCGTTGATATGTCCATTTTGCATCATGCTTTTATATCAATATTTATTGCATTATGGGCTGTTATTTCACATTATGTCACAATACTTATGGCTATTCTCTCTTATTTTACAAGGTTTACACAAGGAGGGAGAATGCCGGCAGCTGGAATTCTGGGCTGGAAAAGGAGCAAATATTAGAGACCTATTCTGCACAACTCCAAAAGTCCCGAAACTCCACGGAACACCTTATAATAAATAATGAAAAATCCTCGCCAAAGATGAAGACCAGGGGGCCCACACCCTTCTCACGAGGGTGGGGGGTGCGCCCCCCCTAGGGCGCGCCCCCCTACCTCGTGGCCCCCCTGGTGGCTCTCCAATGACCATCTTCTCCTATATGAAGTCTTTCGTCGAGAAAAAAATAAGAAGCAACCTTTCGGGACGAAACTCCGCCGCCACGAGGCGGAACCTTGGCGAATCAAATCTAGAGCTCCGACAGAGCTATTCTGCTGAGGAAACTTCCCTCCCGAAGGGGGGAATCATCGCCATCATCATCACCAACGATCCTCTCATCGGGAGAGGGCAATCTCCATCAACATCTTCATCAGCACCATCTCATCTCAAAGCCCTAGTTCATTTCTTGTATCCAATTCTTGTCTCCAAGTCCGGGATTGGTGCTAGTAGGTTGCTAGTAGTGTTAATTACTCCTTGTAGTTGATGCTAGTTGGTTTAATTGGTGGAAGATCATATGTTCAGATCCTTTATGCATATTATTACCCCTCTGATTATGAACATGAATATGCTTTGTGAGTAGTTACGTTTGTTCCCAAGGACAAGGGAGAAGTCTTGCTATTAGTAGTCATGTGAATTTCGTATTCGTTCGATATTTTGATGAGATGTATGTTGTCTAGCCTCTAGTGACGTCATGTGAACGTCGACTACATAACACTTCACCATTATTTGGGCGTAGAGGAAGCCATTGGGAAGTAATAAGTAGATGATGGGTTGCTAGAGTGACAGACGCTTAAACCCTAGTTTATGCGTTGCTTCGTAAGGGGCTGATTTGGATCCATATGTTTCATGCTATGGTTAGGTTTACCTTAATACTTTTGTTGTAGTTGCGGATGCTTGCAATAGAGGTTAATCATAAGTGTGATGCTTGTTCAAGTAAGAACAACACCCAAGCACCGGTCCACCCACGTGTCAAATTATCAAAGTACCGAACGCGAATCATATGAACGCGATGAAAACTAGCTTGACGATATTCCCATGTGTCCTCGGGAGCGTTTTTCCTTATATAAGAGTTTGTCCAGGCTTGTCCTTTGCTACAAAAAGGATTGGTCCACCTTGGTGCACTTTATTTACTTTTGTTACTTGTTGCTCGTTACAAATTATCTCGTCACAAAACTATCTGTTACCACTCATTTCAGTACTTGCAGAGAATACCTTGCTGAGAACCGCTTATCATTTCCTTCTGCTCCTCGTTGGGTTCGACACTCTTACTTATTGAAAGGACTACGATAGATAACCTATACTTGTGGGTCATCAAGACTCTTTTCTGGCGCCGTTGCCGGGGAGTGAAGCTCCTTTGGTAGGTGGAATTTGGTAAGGAAAAATTTATATAGTGTGCTGAAACTTACTGTCACTTGTTACTATGGAAAGTAATCCTCTGAGGGGCTTGTTCGGAGTATCTTCACCCCGACCAGTAGAGAAAAGAGTTGCTCCTCAACCTACTGAACCTATTGAAAATGAATATGAAAATGAAATTCCTTATGAGTATCCTTCGGGTATGATAGAAAAACTGCTAGCTAATCCTTTTACAGGAGATGGAACAAAGCATCCTGATGAACACCTAATATATGTGGATGAAGTTTGTGGATTATTTAAGCTTGTAGGTATACCCGATGATGTTGCTAAGAAGAAGGTCTTCCCTTTATCTTTGAAGGGAGACGCATTGACATGGCATAGGCTATGTGATGATATGGGATCATGGAACTATAGAAGATTGAAATTGGAATTTCATCAAAAGTATTACCCTATGCTTCTTGTTCATCGTGACCGCAATTATATATATTTTTTTTGGCCTCGCGAAGGATAAAGCATCGCTCAAGCTTGGGGGAGGCTTAAATCAATGTTATATTCATGCCCCAATCATGAGCTCCCAAGAGAAACAATTCTTCAAAAAAATTATGCTCGGCTTTCTGAAAATAATCGCACCATGCTCGATACTTCTTGTGTTGGCTCTTTTATGATGAAGACTATTGGATTTAGATGGGATTTATTGGATAGAATTAAACGGAACTCTGAAGATTGGGACCTCGACAATGGTAAGGAGTCAGGTATGACACCTAAGTTTGATTGTGTTAAAACTTTTATGGATACCGATATTTTCCGTAAGTTTAGCACTAAATATGGACTTGATTCTGAGATAGTAGCTTCTTTCTATGAATCTTTTGCTACTTATGTTGATCTCCCTAAGGAGAAGTGTTTTAAATATCATCCTCCCATAGAAGTAAAAGTAGCTGCACCTATTAAAGTTGAAGAAAAGACTATTACTTATAATGATCCTATTGTTCCTACTTCTTATGTTGAGAAACCACATTTCCCTGCTAGGATAAAGGATCACGCTAAAGCTTCAATTGTGGTTCGTAAAAGCAATATTAAAACATATACACCTCCTGAGCAAGTTAAACTTGAACCTAATATTGCTATTGTTAAAGATCTCTTGTCTGATAATATAGATGGGCATGTTATTTACTTCTGTAATGAAACTGCTAGAATTGCTAAACCCCGTGATATAGATAAACCTAGACCTATGGTAGGCATTCCTGTTATTTCTGTTAAAATAGGAGATCATTGTTATCATGGCTTTTGTGATATGGGTGCTAGTGCTAGTGCAATACCTATTGACTTATACAAAGAAATTATGCATGACATTGCACCTGTTGAGTTAGAAGAAATTGATGTTACTATTAAACTTGCTAATAGAGATACTATTTCACCAATGGGAATTGTTAGAGATGTTGAAGTCTTGTGTGGGAAAACTAAATATCCTGCTGATTTTATTGTTCTTGGTTCCCCACAAGATAGCTTTTGTCCCATTATATTTGGTAGACCCTTCTTAAATACTGTTAATGCTACCATAGATTGCACAAGGGATGTTGTTACTGTCGGCTTAGATGATATGACTCATGAATTTAATTTCTCTAAATTTAGTAAACAACACCGTGAAGAAGAATTGCCTAGTAAGGATGAAATTATTGGTCTTGCTTCTATTGTTGTACCTCCTAGTGATCCTTTAGAACAATATTTGCTAGACCATGAGAATGATATGTTTATGAATGAAAGAAAGGAAATAGATGAAGTATTCTTTAAACAGGAACCTATGCTGAAACATAGTTTGCCTGTTGAAATCCTAGGGGATCCCCCTTCACCTAAGGGTGATCCCGTGTTTGAGCTTAAACCGTTGTGTGATAATCTTAAATATGCTTATCTTGATGAAAAGAAGATATACCATGTTATTATTAGTGCTAACCTTTCAGAACATGAAGAAGAAAGATTATTGAAAACTCTGAAGAAGCACCGTGCTGCTATTGGATATACTCTTGATGATCTTAAGGGCATTAGTCCCACTCTATGTCAACATAAAATAAATTTGGAAGCAGATGCCAAACCAGTTCATGATCCTCAACGACGTATGAATCCTAAAATGAAAGAAGTGGTAAGAAAAGAAATACTAAAGCTTCTGGAGGCAGGTATAATTTATCCCGTTGCTGATAGTCAGTGGGTAAGTCATGTTCATTGTGTCCCTAAGAAGGGAGGTATTACTGCTGTTCCTAATGATAAAGATGAATTGATTCCACAAAGAGTTATTACAGGTTATAGGATGGTAATTGATTTCCGCAAATTAAATATGGCTACTAAGAAAGATCATTACCCCTTACCTTTTATCGATCAAATGCTAGAAAGATTATGCAAACATACACATTACTGCTTTCTAGATGGTTATTCTAGTTTCTCTCAAATATCTGTGTCGGCTAAAGATCAATCAAATACTACTTTTACATGCCCTTTTGGTACTTTTGCTTATAGACGTATGCCTTTTGGTTTATGTAATGCACCTACTACCTTTCAAAGATGCACGATGGCTATATTCTCTGACTTTTGTGAAAAGATTTGTGAGGTTTTCGTGGACGACTTTTCCGTCTATTGATCTTCTTTTGATGATTGCTTGAGCAATCTTGATCGAGTTTTGCAGAGATGTGAAGAAACTAATCTTGTCTTGAATTGGGAAAAGTGCCACTTTATGGTTAATGAAGGTATTGTCTTGGGGCATAAAGTTTCTGAAAGAGGCATTGAAGTTGATAAAGCCAAGGTTGATGCTATTGAAAAGATGCCATGTCCCAAGGACATCAAAGGTATAAGAAGTTTCCTTGGTCACGCCGGATTTTATAGGAGGTTCATTAAGGACTTCTCAAAAATTTCTCGGCCTCTGACTAATTTATTACAAAAAGATATACCATTTGTCTTTGATGATGATTGTGTAGAAGCATTTGAAATACTTAAGAAAGCATTAGTCTTTGCACCTATTGTTCAGCCACCTGATTGGAATTTACCCTTTGAAATTATGTGTGATGCTAGCGATTATGTTGTAGGTGCTGCTCTAGGGAAAAGAGTTGATAAGAAATTAAATGTTATCCATTATGCTAGTAAGACTCTAGACAATGCTCAAAGAAATTATGCTACTACTGAAAACGAACTTTTAGCAGTTGTATTTGCTTGTGATAAGTTCAGACCTTATATTGTTGATTCTAAAGTAACTATCCACACTGATCATGCTGCTATTAAATATCTTATGGAGAAGAAAGATGCTAAACATAGACTTATTAGATGGGTTCTCTTGCTACAAGAATTTGATTTGCATATTGTTGATAGAAAAGGAGCTGAGAACCCCGTTGCAGACAACTTATCTAGGTTAGAGAATGTTCTTGATGACCCACTACCTATTGATGATAGCTTTCCTGATGAACAATGAAATGTCATAAGTACTTCTCATAGTACCTCTTGGTATGCTGATTATGCTAATTACATAGTTCCTAAATTTATACCACCTAGCTTCACATACCAACAAAAGAAAAAGTTCTTCTATGATTTGAGACATTACTTTTGGGATGACCCACATCTTTATAAAGAAGGAGTAGATGGTGTTATTAGACGTTGTGTACCTGAGCATGAACATGAACAGATCCTACGCAAGTGCCACTCCGAAACTTATGGAGGACACCACGCGGGAGATAGAACTGCATATAAAAATCCAATGGGTATGTCTCCGTATAAAATGGTATATGGAAAAGCATGTCACTTACCTCTCGAACTAGAACATAAGGCATATTGGGCTTTTAAAGAACTCAACTATGATTTCAAACTTGCTGGTGAAAAGAGGTTATTTGATATTAGCTCACTAGATGAATGGAGAACCCAAGCTTATGAAAATGTCAAGTTGTTTAAAGAAAAGGTTAAAAGATGGCATGACAAAAGGATACAAATGCGTGAGTTTAATGTAGGTGATTATGTATTGCTATACAACTCTCGTTTAAGATTTTTTGCAGGGAAACTTCTCTCTAAATGGGAAGGCCCCTATGTTATCAAGGAGGTCTATCGTTCCGGTGCCATAAAAATCAATAACTTTGAAGGCACAAATCTGAAGGTGGTAAGCGGTCAAAGAATCAAACATTATATCTTAGATAATCCCATAAATGTTGAAACCAATATTATTGAAACTGTAACCCCGGAGGAATACATAAGAGACACTTTCCAGAATGTTTCAGACTCCGAAAAGAAATAGGTATGTGGTACGGTAAGTAAACCGACTCCAAAACAATTTTTAAGGCAATATTTCTCCGTTTTGGAATATTTAGAAAAATAGAAAATTAAGTAGCATTCCGGGAAGGACACGAGGGCCCCACGAGGGTGGAGGGCGCGCCCTACTGTAGGGGAACGTTGCAGAAAACAAAAAAATTTCCTACTCGTTTCACCAAGATCATCTAGGAGTTCATCTAGCAACGAGTGATTAGATGCATCTACATACCTTTGTAGATCGCGCACGGAAGCGTTCAAAAGAACGGTGATGAAGTAGTCGTACTCGACGTGATCCAAATCACCGATGACCAGCACCGAACGGACGGCACCTCCGCGTTCAACACACGTACGGAACAGCCACGTCTCCTCTTCTTGATCCAGCAAGGGAGGGAGGAGAGGTTGAGGGAGATGGCACCAGCAGCAGCACGACGGCGTGGTGTTGATGGAGCTGCAGTACTCCGGCAGAGCTTCGCTAAGCACTATGGAGGTGGAGGAGGTGTTGGGGAGGGAGAAGGAGGCAACCAAAGGCCAGGGCGTTCAGGTATGAAGTCCCTCCTCTCCCCCACTATATATAGGAGGGCCAAGGGGGGGTGGTGCGCAGCCTAGGAGATCCAATCTCCTATGGCCGGCGGCCAAGGGGAGGTTTCCCTCCCCCCCAAGGCACCTAGGAGGTGCCTTACCCTCCTAGGACTCTTGCCCCCTTGAAACCCTAGGCGCATGGGCCTATGTGGGGCTGGTGCCCTTGGCCCATTAGGCCAAGGCGCACCCCCTTACAGCCCATGTGGCCCCCCGGGACAGGTGGACCCACCCGGTGGACCCCCGGGACCCTTCCGGTGGTCCCGGTACAATACCGATAACCCCGAAACTTGTCCCGATGCCCGAAACAAGACTTCCCATATATAAATCTTTACCTCCGGACCATTCCGGAACTCCTCGTGACGTCCGGGATCTCATCCGGGACTCCGAACAACATTCGGGTTACTGCATATACATATCCCTACAACCCTAGCGTAACTGAACCTTAAGTGTGTAGACCCTACGGGTTCGAGAGACAAGCAGACATGACCGAGACGACTCTCCGGTCAATAACCAACAGCGGGATCTGGATACCCATGTTGGCTCCCACATGCTCCACGATGATCTCATCGGATGAACCACGATGTCGAGGATTCAATCAACCCCGTACGCTATTCCCTTTGTCTATCGATATGTTACTTGCCCGAGATTCGATCGTCGGTATCCCAATACCTCGTTCAATCTCGTTACCGGCAAGTCACTTTACTCGTACCGTAATGCATGATCCCGTGACCAGACACTTGGTCACTCTGAGCTCATTATGATGATGCATTACCGAGTGGGCCCAGTGATACCTCTCCGTCATACGGAGTGACAAATCCCAGTCTTGATCCATGTCACCCAACAGACACTTTCGGAGATACCCGTAGTCTACCTTTATAGTCACCCAGTTACGTTGTGACGTTTGGCATACCCAAAGCACTCCTACGGTATCCGGGAGTTACACGATCTCATGGTCTAAGGAAAAGATACTTGACATTAGAAAACTCTAGCAAACGAACTATACGATCTTGTGCTATGTTTAGGATTGGGTCTTGTCCATCACATCATTCTCCTAATGATGTGATCTCGTTATCAATGACATCCAGTGTCCATAGTCAGGAAATCATGACTATCTGTTGATCAACGAGCTAGTCAACTAGAGGCTCACTAGGGACATGTTGATGTCTGTTATTCACACATGTATTACGATTTCCAGATAACACAATTATAGCATGAATAAAGACAATTATCATGAACAAGGAAATATAATAATAATGCTTTTATTATTGCCTCTAGGGCATATTTCCAACAGTCTCCCACTTGCACTAGAGTCAATAATCTAGTTACATTGTGATGAATCGAACACCCATGGAATTCTGGTGTTGATCATGTTTTGCTCTAGGGAGAGGTTTAGTCAACGGATCTGCTACATTCAGGTCCGTATGTACTTTACAAATCTCTATGTCTCCATCTTGAACATTTTCACGAATGGAGTTGAAGCGACGCTTGATGTGCCTTGTCTTCTTGTGAAACCTGGGCTCCTTGGCAAGTGCAATAGCTCCAGTGTTGTCACAGAAGAGCTTGATCGGCCCCGACGCATTGGGTATGACTCCTAGGTCGGTGATGAACTCCTTCACCCATATTGCTTCATGTGCTGCCTCCGAGGCTGCCATGTACTCCGCTTCACATGTAGATCCCGCCACGACGCTTTGCTTGCAACTGCACCAGCTTACTGCCCCACCATTCAAAATATACACGTATCCGGTTTGTGACTTAGAGTCATCCAGATCTGTGTCGAAGCTAGCGTCGACGTAACCCTTTACGACGAGCTCTTCGTCACCTCCATAAACGAGAAACATTTCCTTAGTCCTTTTCAGGTACTTCAGGATATTCTTGACCGCTGTCCAGTGTTCCTTGCCGGGATTACTTTGGTACCTTCCTACCAAACTGACGGCAAGGTTAACATCAGGTCTGGTACACAGCATGGCATACATAATAGAACCTATGGCTGAGGCATAGGGGATGACGCTCATCTCTTCTATATCTTCTGCCGTGGTCGGACATTGAGCTGAGCTCAATTTCATACCTTGCAACACAGGCAAGAACCCCTTCTTGGATTGATCCATATTGAACTTCTTCAATATCTTATCAAGGTATGTGCTTTGTGAAAGACCTATGAGGCGTCTCGATCTATCTCTATAGATTTTGATGCCTAATATATAAGCAGCTTCTCCAAGGTCCTTCATTGAAAAACTTTTATTCAAGTAGGCCTTGATGCTGTCCAAGAGTTCTATATCATTTCCCATCAAAAGTATGTCATCTACATATAATATGAGAAATGCTACAGAGCTCCCACTCACTTTCTTGTAAACGCAGGCTTCTCCATAAGTCTGTGTAAACCCAAACGCTTTGATCATCTCATCAAAGCGAATGTTCCAACTCCGAGATGCTTGCACCAGCCCATAAATCGAGCGTTGGAGCTTGCACACTTTGTCAGCATTCTTAGGATCGACAAAACCTTCCGGCTGCATCATATACAATTCTTCCTTAAGGAAACCATTAAGGAATGCCGTTTTGACGTCCATTTGCCATATTTCGTAATCATAGAATGCGGCAATTGCTAACATGATTCGGACGGACTTCAGCTTCGCTACCGGTGAGAAAGTCTCATCGTAGTCAACCCCTTGAACTTGTCGATAACCCTTAGCGACAAGCCGAGCTTTATAGATGGTCACATTACCATCCGCGTCTGTCTTCTTCTTAAAGATCCATTTATTTTCTATGGCTCGCCGTTCAACGGGCAAGTCAGTCAAAGTCCATACTTTGTTTTCATACATGGATCCTATCTCGGATTTCATGGCTTCTAGCCATTTGTCGGAATCCGGTCCCGCCATCGCTTCTTCATAGTTCGAAGGTTCACCGTTGTCTAACAACATGATTTCCAAGACAGGGTTGCCGTACCACTCTGGTGCGGAACGTGTCCTTGTGGACCTTCGAATTTCAGTAGGAGCTTGATCAGAAGTATCTTGATCATTATCATTAACTTCCTCTCTAGTCGGTGCTGGCACCTCAGGAACATTTTCTTGAGTTGCGCCATTTTCCGGTTCAAGAGGTAATACTTCATCAAGCTCTACTTTCCTCCCACTTACTTCTTTCGAGAGAAACTCTTTCTCCAGAAAGGACCCATTCTTGGCAACAAAGATCTTGCCTTCGGATCTGAGGTAGAAGGTGTACCCAATAGTTTCTTTTGGGTACCCTATGAAGACGCATTTTTCCGATTTGGGTTCGAGCTTTTCAGGTTGAAGTTTCTTGACATAAGCATCGCATCCCCAAACTTTTAGAAACGACAGCTTAGGTTTCTTCCCAAACCATAATTCATACGGTGTCGTCTCAACGGATTTCGACGGAGCCCTATTTAAAGTGAATGCGGCAGTCTCTAAAGCATAGCCCCAAAAAGAAAGCGGTAAATCGGTAAGAGACATCATAGATCGCACCATATCTAACAGAGTGCGATTACGACGTTCGGACACACCATTACGCTGAGGTGTTCCAGGCGGCGTGAGTTGTGAAACTATTCCACATTTTCTTAAGTGTGTGCCCAAACTCGTGACTCAAGTATTCTCCTCCACGATCTGATCGCAGAAACTTGATTTTCCTGTCACGTTGATTTTCAACCTCACTCTGAAATTCCTTGAACTTTTCAAAGGTTTCAGACTTGTGTTTCATTAAGTAGATATACCCATACCTACTTAAATCATCAGTGAGGGTGAGAACATAACGATAGCCACCGCGAGCCTCAACACTCATTGGACCGCACACATCAGTATGTATGATTTCCAATAAGTCGGTTGCTCGCTCCATTGTTCCTGAGAACGGAGTCTTGGTCATTTTACCCATAAGGCATGGTTCGCACGTGTCAAATGATTCATAATCAAGAGACTCTAAAAGTCCATCAGCATGGAGCTTCTTCATGCGTTTAACACCTATGTGACCAAGGCGGCAGTGCCACAAGTATGTGGGACTATCATTATCAACCTTACTTCTTTTGGTACTCACATTATGAATATGTGTAGCATCACGTTCGAGATTCATAAGGAATAAACCATTCACCATAGGAGCATGACCATAAAACATATCTCTCATAAAAATGGAACAACCATTATTCTCAGATTTAAAAGAGTAGCCATCTCGAATTAAACGAGATCCCGATACAATGTTCATGCTCAAAGCTGGCACTAAATAACAATTATTAAGGTTTAAAACTAATCCCGAAGGGAGATGCAGAGGTAGCGTGCCGACGGCGATCACATTGACCTTGGAACCATTCCCGACGCGCATCGTCACCTCGTCCTTTGCCAGTTTCCGCTTATTCCGCAGCCCCTGCTTTGAGTTACAAATGTGAGCAACTGCACCGGTATCAAATACCCAGGAGCTACTACGGGCACTAGTAAGGTACACATCAATTACATGTATATCACATATACCTTTTGTTTTGCCGGCCTTCTTATCCGCTAAGTACTTAGGGCAGTTCCGCTTCCAGTGACCGCTTCCCTTGCAATAAAAGCACTCAGTCTCGGGCTTGGGTCCATTCTTTGGCTTCTTCCCAGCAGCTTGCTTGCCGGGCGCGGCAACCTCCTTGCCGTCCTTCTTGAAGTTCTTTTTACCCTTGCCTTTCTTGAACTTAGTGGTTTTATTGACCATCAACACTTGATGTTCCTTCCTGACTTCTACCTTTGCTGATTTCAGCATAGCAAATACTTCAGGAATGGTCTTTTCCATCCCCTGCATATTGAAGTTCATCACAAAGCTCTTGTAGCTTGGTGGAAGCGACTGGAGGATTCTGTCAATGACCGCATCATCCGGGAGATTAACTCCCAGCTGAGTCAAGCGGTTATGCAACCCAGACATAGTGAGTATGTGCTCACTGACAGAACTGTTTTCCTCCATCTTACAGCTAAAGAATTTGTCGGAGACTTCATATCTCTCGACCCGGGCATGAGCTTGGAAAACCATTTTCAGCTCTTCGAACATCTCATATGCTCCATGTCTCTCAAAACGCTTTTGGAGCCCCGGCTCTAGGCTGTAAAGCATGCCGCACTGAACGAGGGAGTAGTCATCGAAACGTGCCTGCCAAGCGTTCATAACATCTTGTTCTGCAGGGAGAACGGGTGCGTCACCAAGCGGTGCTTGTAGGACATAATCTTTCTTGGCAGCTATGAGGATGATCCTCAGGTTCCGGACCCAGTCCGTATAGTTGCTGCCATCGTCTTTCAGCTTAGTTTTCTCTAGGAACGCGTTGAAGTTGAGGACTACGTTGGCCATTTGATCTACAAGACATATTGCAAAGATTTTAGACTAAGTTCATGATAATTAAGTTCAACTAATCAAATTATTAGTGAACTCCCACTTAGATTAGACATCCCTCTGGTCATCTAAGTATTACATGATCCGAGTTAAACTAGACCGTGTCCGATCATCACGTGAGACGGACTAGTCAACATCGGTGAACATCTTCATGTTGATCGTATCTTCTATACGACTCATGCTCGACCTTTCGGTCTTCTGTGTTCCGAGGCCATGTCTGTACATGCTAGGCTCGTCAAGTCAACCTAAGTGTTTGCATGTGTAAATCTGTCTTACACCCGTTGTATGTGAACGTCTGAATAAAACACCCGATCATCACGTGGTGTTTTGAAACAGCGAACTGTCGCAACGGTGCACAGTTAGGGGGAACACTTCTTGAAATTATTGTGAGGGATCATCTTATTTACTACCGTCGTTCTAAGTAAACAAGATGCAAAACATGATAAACATCACATGCAATCAAATAATAAACGTGACATGATATGGCCAATATCACATAGCTCCTTTGATCTCCATCTTGGGGCTCCATGATCATCTTGTCACCGGCTTGACACCATGATCTCCATCATCATGATCTCCATCATCGTGTCTCCATGAAGTTGCTCGCCAACTATTACTTCTACTACTATGGCTAACGCGTTTAGCAATAAAGTAAAGTAATTACATGGCGTTTCTTGATGACACGCAGGTCATATAAAAGAATAAAGACAACTCCTATGGCTCCTGCCGGTTGTCATACTCATCGACATGCAAGTCGTGATTCCTATTACAATAGCATGAACATCTCATACATCACATATAGATCATTCATCATTCATCACAACTTTGGCCATATCATATCACAAACCACTTGCTGCAAAAACAAGTTAGACGTCCTCTAATTGTTGTTGCAAGTTTTACGTGGCTGAATTAGGGTTCTAGCAAGAACGTTTTCTTACCTACGTTAAAGCCACAACGTGATTTGTCAACTTCTATTTACCCTTCATAAGGACCCTGTTCATCGATTCCGCTCCAACTAAAGTAGGAGAGACAGACACCCGCCAGCCACCTTATGCAACTAGTGCATGTTAGTCGGTGGAACCGGTCTCACGTAAGCGTACGTGTAAGGTTGGTCCGGGCCGCTTCATCCCACAATACCGCTGAAGCAAGAAAGGACTAGTAACGGCAAGAAAGTTGACAAATCTACGCCCACAACAAATTGTGTTCTACTCGCGCAAGAAGAACTACGCATAGACCTAGCTCATGATGCCACTGTGGGGAACGTTGCAGAAAACAAAAATTTTCCTACTCGTTTCACCAAGATCATCTAGGAGTTCATCTAGCAACGAGTGATTAGATGCATCTACATACCTTTGTAGATCGCGAGCGGAAGCGTTCAAAAGAACGGTGATGATGTAGTCGTACTCGACGTGATCCAAATCACCGATGACCAGCACCGAACGGACGGCACCTCCGCGTTCAACACACGTACGGAACAGCCACGTCTCCTCCTTCTTGATCCAGCAAGGGAGGGAGGAGAGGTTGAGGGAGATGGCACCAGCAGCAGCACGACGGCGTGGTGTTGATGGAGCTGCAGTACTCCGGCAGAGCTTCGCTAAGCACTATGGAGGTGGAGGAGGTGTTGGGGAGGGAGAAGGAGGCAACCAAAGGCCAGGGCGTTCAGGTATGAAGTCCCTCCTCTCCCCCACTATATATAGGAGGGCCAAGGGGGGGTGGTGCACAGCCTAGGAGATCCAATCTCCTATGGCCGGCGGCCAAGGGGAGGTTTCCCTCCCCCCCAAGGCACCTAGGAGGTGCCTTACCCTCCTAGGACTCTTGCCCCCTTAAACCCTAGGCGCATGGGCCTATGTGGGGCTGGTGCCCTTGGCCCATTAGGCCAAGGCGCACCCCCTTACAGCCCATGTGGCCCCCCGGGACAGGTGGACCCACCCGGTGGACCCCCGGGACCCTTCCGGTGGTCCCGGTACAATACGATAACCCCGAAACTTGTCCCGATGCCCGAAACAGGACTTCCCATATATAAATCTTTACCTCCGGACCATTCCGGAACTCCTCGTGACGTCCGGGATCTCATCCGGGACTCCGAACAACATTCGGGTTACTGCATATACATATCCCTACAACCCTAGCGTAACTGAACCTTAAGTGTGTAGACCCTACGGGTTCGGGAGACAAGCAGACATGACCGAGACGACTCTCCGGTCAATAACCAACAGCGGGATCTGGATACCCATGTTGGCTCCCACATGCTCCACGATGATCTCATCGGATGAACCACGATGTCGAGGATTCAATCAACCCCGTACGCTATTCCCTTTGTCTATCGATATGTTACTTGCCCGAGATTCGATCGTCGGTATCCCAATACCTCGTTCAATCTCGTTACCGGCAAGTCACTTTACTCGTACCGTAATGCATGATCCCGTGACCAGACACTTGGTCACTCTGAGCTCATTATGATGATGCATTACCGAGTGGGCCCAGTGATACCTCTCCGTCATACGGAGTGACAAATCCCAGTCTTGATCCATGTCACCCAACAGACACTTTCGGAGATACCCGTAGTCTACCTTTATAGTCACCCAGTTACGTTGTGACGTTTGGCATACCCAAAGCACTCCTACGGTATCCGGGAGTTACACGATCTCATGGTCTAAGGAAAAGATACTTGACATTAGAAAACTCTAGCAAACGAACTATACGATCTTGTGCTATGTTTAGAATTGGGTCTTGTCCATCACATCATTCTCCTAATGATGTGATCTCGTTATCAATGACATCCAGTGTCCATAGTCAGGAAATCATGACTATCTGTTGATCAACGAGCTAGTCAACTAGAGGCTCACTAGAGACATGTTGATGTCTGTTATTCACACATGTATTACGATTTCCAGATAACACAATTATAGCATGAATAAAGACAATTATCATGAACAAGGAAATATAATAATAATGCTTTTATTATTGCCTCTAGGGCATATTTCCAACACCTACCCCCCCTGGGCGCGCCCCCCTACCTCGTGAGCACCTTGTGTGCCTTCCGGACTCCGTTTTCTTACACGATACGTATTTTGGTCGGTAAAAATTCATTATATAATCTCCTGGGGGGTTTGACTCCCGTATCAAGCAAAAATCTCATGTTTTTGTTTCGAGCTGTTTTTCTGACAGATCTAGATTATCATGACGTCCCCAAGTGGTTTCAAGGACAAGTTCTTCGAGAAGGTCATCAACCCTTACCTCGCGGAGGTGCTGCGACACCCTCAAGCCATTGAGATGCGTGATGGGTTGCTGCACATCCGCGATGCTGAGGGAGCAAAGGGAACCGGAAGCGTGGAGACGAGGCTCGAAGCAATGGAGCAACAAGTTTTCAAGTGCCAGGGGATGGTGGAGCGTGGAATCAACGCTAGCCACACGATGCTCGCGGAGTTCACTAACAACTACAAGCCGGATGCCAAGAACACCGAGGAGGCCATCTTCAAGCTATATGAGAAGATCGAGCACCTCCAAGCCCAAATCTATGACCTGCAAAACCAAAACTGTGAGTATGAATATAGATTCAAAAGAATGAGTTTGGTGCAGATTCGAGGATTTCAGAGACTCGATCATCCTTCTATGATGGTGATCCTATGCCTTGGAAGATGGATGACAAGCCTGCATCATCAACAACACCTCCACCTTCTTCACCAACCAAGGAGATATAATAACATGGGTATGGGCACTCCCCTTGGCAACCGCCAAGCTTGGGGGAGGTGCCCCGGTATCGTATCACAATCACAACTCCTATCTTTACCGTTTTCCTTAGTTCGATCCTATTAGTAGTATTTTGATCTAGTAGAATAAAGTTTATGGCATGATCTAGTTTTTAAGTTTTGCTTTATGATCTCTCTATTAATCGAGTCCGTGAGATATTTAATAAAGATTAGTGTTGAGTCAAGGGCTTGATTTTCTTGCTATGATCTTGGGTGAATAAAAGAAAAGAGAAAAAGAAGAAGAAGAAACAAAAGTTCATATTGATCTTATTGATAGTAATGACTTCACATAGAAAGAGTGTGATGATTAAAAGTTGTTGGGAGTTGGCAGACATAGCTTTGGTCATCGTTGCAATTAATAGGAAGTAATAAGGAAAGAGAGGTTTCACATATAAATATACTATTATTGACATCTTTTATGATTGGGAGCACTCATCAAAATATGACATACTAAAGAGTTGATGTTTGACAAGGAAGACAACGTAATGGGTTATGTGTTCTTATATCTAAGATAAAGTATGTTGTCATGGATCATCCGACATGTTGAGCTTGCCTTCCCCCTCATGCTAGACAAATTTTCAGCACCAAGTAGAGATACTACTTGTGCTTCCAAATACCCTTAAACCAGTTTTGCCATGAGAGTCCACCATATCTACCTATGGATTGAGTACGATCCTTCAAGTAAGTTGTCATCGGTGCAAAGCAATAAAAATTGCTCTAAATATTTATGATTAGTGTGGGAGAAATAAGCTTTATACGATCTTGTGATATGGAAGTAATAAAAGCGATGGACTGCATAATAAAGGTTCATATCACAAGGGGCAATATAAAGTGACGTTCTTTCGCATTAAGATTTTGTACATCCAACCATAAAAGCGCATGGCAACCTCTGCTTCCCTCTACGAAGGGCCTATCCTTTATTATTATCTTCTACCTTATGCAAGAGTCATGGTGATATTCACCTTTCCTTCTTACATTTTATCCTTTGGCAAGCCCAATGTGTTTGAAAGATCCTGATAGATATATCTAATTGGATGTAGGGGGCATGAGTTATTATTGTTGACATTACCCTTGAGGTAAAAGGTTGTGGGGCGAAACTATAAGCCCCTATCTTTCTCTGTGTCCGATTAAAACTCCGTAACCACAAGTATTGCGCGAGTGTTAGCAATTATGAAGGACTAGATGATAGTTGAGTATGTGGACTTGCTTTTTAGCTCTAACATAGACTCTTTTTGATGTTATGATAAATTGAAGTTGCTTCAATGACTGAGATTATAGTTTGTTGGTTCTCAATAAGGTTTTTGATTCATAGTTTTACATTGTGAATAGATCATCACTTGAACATAAGTAATCATATGACAATATCTATATATGTTGCCGTTATGAGAATAATCATGATGCCCTCATGTCCGTATTTTATTTTTATCAACGCCTCTACCTCTAAACATGGGGACATATTTATTGTTATCGGCTTTCACTTGAGGACAAGCGACGTCTAAGCTTGGGGGAGTTGATACGTCCATTTTGCATCATGCTTTTATATCGATATTTATTGCATTATGGGCTATTATTTCACATTATGTCACAATACTTATGGCTATTCTCTCTTATTTTACAAGGTTTACATAAGGATGGAGAATGCCGGCAGCTGGAATTCTGGGTTGGAAAAGGAACAAATATTAGAGACCTATTCTGCACAACTCCAAAAGTCCTGAAACTCCACGAAACACCTTATAATAAATAATGAAAAATCCTCGCCAAAGATGAAGACCAGGGGGCCCACACCCTTCTCACGAGGGTGGGGGGTGCGCCCCCCCTAGGGCGCGCCCCCCTACCTCGTGGCCCCCCTGGTGGCTCTCCAATGACCATCTTCTCCTATATGAAGTCTTTCGTCGAGAAAAAAATAAGAAGCAACCTTTCGGGACGAAACTCCGCCGCCACGAGGCGGAACCTTGGCGAATCAAATCTAGAGCTCCGACAGAGCTGTTCTGCTGAGGAAACTTCCCTCCCGAAGGGGGGAATCATCGCCATCATCATCACCAACGATCCTCTCATCGGGAGAGGGCAATCTCCATCAACATCTTCATCAGCACCATCTCATCTCAAAGCCCTAGTTCATCTCTTGTATCCAATTCTTGTCTTCAAGTCCGGGATTGGTGCTAGTAGGTTGCTAGTAGTGTTAATTACTCCTTGTAGTTGATGCTAGTTGGTTTAATTGGTGGAAGATCATATGTTCAGATCCTTTATGCATATTATTACCCCTCTGATTATGAACATGAATATGCTTTGTGAGTAGTTACGTTTGTTCCCAAGGACAAGGGAGAAGTCTTGCTATTAGTAGTCATGTGAATTTCGTATTCGTTCGATATTTTGATGAGATGTATGTTGTCTAGCCTCTAGTGACGTTATGTGAACGTCGACTACATAACACTTCACCATTATTTGGGCCTAGAGGAAGCCATTGGGAAGTAATAAGTAGATGATGGGTTGCTAGAGTGACAGAAGCTTAAACCCTAGTTTATGCGTTGCTTCGTAAGGGGCTGATTTGGATCCATATGTTTCATGCTATGGTTAGGTTTACCTTAATACTTTTGTTGTAGTTGCGGATGCTTGCAATAGAGGTTAATCATAAGTGGGATGCTTGTTCAAGTAAGAACAACACCCAAGCACCGGTCCACCCACATGTCAAATTATCAAAGTACCGAACGCGAATCATATGAACGCGATGAAAACTAGCTTGACGATATTCCCATGTGTCCTCGGGAGCGTTTTTCCTTATATAAGAGTTTGTCCAGGCTTGTCCTTTGCTACAAAAAGGATTGGGCCACCTTGGTGCACTTTATTTACTTTTGTTACTTGTTGCTCGTTACAAATTATCTCGTCACAAAACTATCTGTTACCACTCATTTCAGTACTTGAAGAGAATACCTTGCTGAAAACCGCTTATCATTTCCTTCGTCTCCTCGTTGGGTTCGACACTCTTACTTATCGAAAGGACTACGATAGATCCCCTATACTTATGGGTCATCAACCGTCGTTCTCCTTCCCGGCTTTGTCGGCGACACCCCACCATGCTTGGATCTCCGCCGACCTCTCCGCAGCAGCGCGTGCGTCCTCTTCTTTCTTGCAGCAGTGTGCCTCTCTTTTCTTGAGTGCTTTCTGACTTTTCCGCTCACTCTGTGCGGCTTTGGCCGCCTCTTGCTCTACTGCCCATTCGGCCTTGGCAGCTTCAAATTCCACCCACATAGGTGTAAGGTCGCGAGCGGCGATGAACTCGTCACAGCGGGATGCCATTGCTTCCCTACCATTGTGTGTGCGGTCGTGGGCGGCGAGGAACTCAGCGCGGCAGGATGCCATCGCTTCCTTACCGGTTAGTGTGCGGAGCGGTGGAACGATGCTTGGTGACAGCTCTGGGGTGGAGTTGCCGGACAACTGTATAGTGCATTGGTTTGTCAAGAGCTCAAGGACAGACGACGAAGGAAATTTGGATTCCCCTTCAATCCTGGTCATTTATTACCGAGTAAAATGCATTGGCGATCATCGAACTTGTCTTGATAGCTCACTTTGATCATTGTATACGAGATATGGTGATTATACAGTCACTAGCATTAGCTCTGTATTTGTTTGGTTGACTAGTCAAACAGTCCGCATGCGCCTCATCAGCTCGTGTTCTTTATCTATCTATCTATGCGGACCTACCTGTCAGTGGAGAAAGAAATAAAAACCAAAATTATGCGTATGTGAAGAATCAAACCACGGACTCGTCGCTGCAACGCACACTCGTCAGCCAAATCAAAATGAAATACTTTGCGTTAAATGCACAAACAGATTTTTTTATATTATATGTGATGCACACATTAGTGCACACCGTCCACAGAGGCAAGTAGCATGTACGCGTGGAGACAGCCAGACACTCACGCTCATGCTGTCAAACCATGCTCATGCATGCACATCGCCCTCTAAATAAAAGTCCTGCTCATGGCGCAATGCAAACGGTGAGCCCGTCACCTGTGCGCCTCGGCGGTGCCTGATATTACTGTTTAGATGTTTGCTGGAGGCCTCCACGAACACCGAGCATGTACTCCCCCCGTTCCAAATTACTCGTCGTGGTTTTAGTACAAATTTGAACTAAAACCACGACGAGTAATTTGGAACGGAGGGAGTATTCACCTGGTTCAACACCAACTGTCATACTCGTGACTCGACGCCTTGCTCATGTATATCGTCCATCACAATGACAATCTATAAAACAGCCTAGCTAGAGAGGGTACTATGGTACGGAGTATGTACTATCGTGAGCAACCGATCATAGTGCCACTACACACGAGTGTGTGTCTGGTCGATTCGTCCATTATTCGTAAGTTATGCATGGTTGTGTGGTGTCTAATGGTGGTCGTCGAAGGCTAGCTCGCGACAAGAGCGGTTGCATGGACGCCTGGTTGTCAATACGTGCCGCATACTCTTCAAAGGCTCGTCATCCATGAGTTCACATTTTACCACCACGCCGGCGTCTGACCGCCCTGGCCTATCGAAACCCCTTCCATCGCTAACGCGCGCTTCCCGCCTAAAATAGTCACCGTCTCTCCAGAACGTCAATGCCGCATTCACCAGACTTAACAGCAGGTGCAGTTGTTACACTAACATGCGGGCTAGATGCCTGTTGGGCTCACATGTCAGTGACCCAACGTACCTGTAGTTAAGTCACTGAAGCAGCGTCTGCATTCACGCCCGACGCGACCTCTCACTGGCGCCGACATTGTAGCAGCGCAACGGCCGAGAAAGCGCCACCCGTGCGGCATCCCGGTGCAAGCGACTGCTCAGTGTTAACGACACCACGGCCATCCTTCCGTCCGTCGCCCACATTAATGACACGCGGCTGCCGGCGAACCTACTCTGGGGCCAGCCGTCCATCCGTCTGTCGCGGCTCGTTGCCATTCGCCCGCTATATTAACTTGATCCCCAGCTCCCAACCATAGCCAAAGACCCACACTCATTCTCCTCTGGTCCCTTCCTTCTGTTGGCACCACTCCAACCATGGCCTCCTAGTGAGGGAGTCCTGGATTAAGGGGTCCTCGGGCGTCCGGACTATGTAACATGGGTCGTACTAATTAGCTATGAAGATACAAGACAGAAGACTTCCTGCGGTGTCCGGATGGGACTCTCCTTTGCGTGGATGGGAAGCTTGGCGTTCGGATATGTAGATTCCTTCCTTTGTAAACTGACTCTGTACAACCCTAGGCCCCTCCGGTGTCTATATAAACCGGAGGGTTTAGTCTGTAGAGGCAATCACAATCATACAGGCTAGACATCTAGGGTTTAGCCATTACGATCTCGTGGTAGATCAACTCTTGTAATCCTCATATTCATCAAGATCAATCAAGCAGGACGTATGGTATTACCTCCATCAGGAGGTCCCAAACCTGGGTAAAACATCGTGTCCCCTGTCTCCTGTTACCATCGACCCTAGACGCACAGTTCGGGACCCCCTACCCGCGATCCGCCGGTTTTGACACCGACATTGGTGCTTTCATTGAGAGTTTCGATGTGTCGTCACCAAAAGGTTCGATGGCTCCATCAATCATCTACAACAATGCTGCCCTGGGGAGGTTTTCCTCCCCCGTCAGATCTTTGTGTTTGGCAGCTTCGTACTACGGGCCAACTCGCTTGGCCATCTAGAGCAGATCGACAGCTACGCCCTAGGTCACCAAATTAGTTATGGAAACTTGGATTATGTCGCTGACATCCGAGGAGACTTGATCTTCCAAGGATTCATGACCCCAACCTCCTCTCTAGCCTTAGAGCCGGAGCGCATCGCCAGGTCCGAAGACGGGATTTCTAAACCCGCCGGACTATCTGTGGTCACTAAGCCCAGTACGGGAGAGCCGGAGGAAGCACTGTCGCTGGCAACCATCGCAAAGCCGGACTCTTCCCCGAACACTGGCGCCAAACTCTCGGAGTCAGCATCATGTGAGCTCGGCTGAGGAATCCCCTTCCCGCCATACTCCATGGATTCACTTCTCCCTGGCGAAACCTCGCCTTTAAGCGAGGCTTTGGACTTGATGCGATCCCTCGTCATTACGAAGGAGCAACGTCCGAACTACGCCCATCCCGGACTAAGGGCTGAGAACGGGGAATTTTACGTCCCACCCACCACCCAATTCATCGCCATTGTCGAGGACTTAACTAACATGCTCGATTACGACTCCGAAGACATCGGCGGTATGGACGGCGATGCCGAAAAAGAGCAGGCCCAAAGCCCGCCGTTTACTGGACGCTGGACAGCCACCTCTTCGTATGACGTGTACATGGTGGATACACCCAAGCAGGGTGACGACGATAATGAGAAAAATCCAGTAGAGGATAAACCTCCCGAGATACAACCAAAATGCCGACAACGCCGCTCTAAATCACGCCATGGAAAAGACAACAATACTGGCATAGGAGGCAACAACACTCTGGACGATGCCGAAAACAAGGAAGAACCCGTCGAGCCGACCTCCAAACAGGACAACCGGGAAGATGGGCAAGTTAGCCCCGATGAACAGGCTGAAAACGAAGACTCGGAGGACAACAATTATCTTCCTCTCTCTGAGGATGAGGTGAGCCTCGGCAACGAGGATTTTATCGTGCCCGAGGAAGCTCTCGAGTAGGAGCGCTTTAAGCGCCGGCTAATTGCCACTGCAAGGAGCCTAAAAAAGAAGCAGCAGCTGCTGCAAGCTAATCAAGATCTGCTCAACGATAGGTGGACTAATGTCCTGGCAGCCGAGGAATACGGCCTCGAGCACCCAATCAAAAGTTACCCGAAGCATAAACTGCTACCCCAATTTGACGGTGAGGCCCTTGAGTCCGCACCATCAGCGTGTAATGCGGCTGACCGACCACCTCGTGGCCGGGACAAAATGTTAACTAAAGCCGAACACCAGCACATACTACCTCGCCATAAAAATAGAGACATAACAGCTCGGGAATATACATATGACCTACGGCAAGACCTGGACAATAGAGCAGGCCAAGCCAGATCGATCTACGGATCGCGGGGGCGTGCACCGACGCGCGACGACGGCTATCCAGCTGGATGTGACAAGCATAATCACGCCCGGGCCGAAAACCGTAGACGGACTCCATCCGAGCTGCGTCACGACTTGGCCCGATATAGAGGTGCCGCACACCCCCTCTGCTTCACTGATGAAGTAATGGAGCATGAATTCCCAGAAGGGTTCAACCTTATGAATATCGAATCGTATGATGGAACAACAAATCCCGTGGTATGGATTGAGGACTTTCTTCTCCATATTCATATGGCTCGCGGTGATGATCTTCACACCATCAAATACCTCCCACTAAAATTAAAGGGATCAGCCCGACACTGACTAAACAGCCTCCCAGAAAACTCTATTAGCAACTGGGAAGACTCGGAAGACGCCTTTCGCGACAACTTCCAAGGTACATATGTCCGGCCTCCGGATGCCGGTGACCTCAGTCACATCATCCAGCAGCTTGGAGAGTCCACCAGGAAGCTCTGGACTAGGTTCTTAATTAAAAAGAACCAAATCGTCGACTGTCCGGATGCCGAAGCCCTAGCGGCTTTTAAACATAGCGTCCGAGACGAATGGCCGGCCCGTCACCTCGGCCAAGAAAAACCAAAGCCTATGGCAACTCCTACCGCACTGATGACCCGCTTCTGCGTGGGAGAAGACAGCTGGCGGGCTCGCCGAAACAATAGCACCAGCGATCCTAGCATCTCTGAGGTCAGGGACGGCAATGGCAAGCCTCGACGCAATAAAAACAAGCGTCGAAACAATAATGTAGGAACCCAAGACACGGCGGTCAACGCCGGATTCAGTGGTTCCAAATCCGGTCAACAAAAGAAGCCAATCAAGGCAAACAAAGATGGCCCATCCAGTTTAGATAGGATACTGGATCGGCCCTGTCAAATTCATGGCAGCCCTGACAAACCCGCCAACCATACCAACAAAAATTATTGGGTTTTCAAACAAGCAGGCAAGCTCAACGCCGAACACAAAGGGAAGGGGCCGCCTAGTGATGGTGAAGATGAGGAGACTCGCCAGCCAAACACCGAGGGATAAAAGCAATTCCCCCCCCCCCCCCCCCGAAGTAAAAACAATAAACATGATATTTGTGACGCATATCCCTACGAGGGAGCGCAAATGCGTACCACGAGACGACTACGCCATAAAGCTGGTCGTACCAAAATTTAGCCCATCGGCAGCCTGTCCGATCACTTTTGATCGCAATGACTACCCAACAGATATCTGTCACAAAGGTTCGGCAGCTTTGGTCCTCGACCCAATCATCGATGAATTCCATCTCACACGATTCCTTCTGGACGGCGGCAATAACCTTAATTTGCTCTATCAAGACATTGTTCGCAAAATGGGCATTGATACCTCAAGGATCAAGCCCACCACAACCGCCTTCAAAGGTGTAATACCTTGCGAAGAAGCTCACTGCACGGGCTGAATCACACTGGAAGTCATCTTCGGTTCGCCGGACAACTTTCGAAGCGAAGCCTTGATCTTTAATATTGTTCCATTCTGCAGTGGATACCATGCACTGCTTGGGCAGACCGCGTTCGCTCGTTTCAATGTGGTCCCACACTACGCCTATCAAAAGCTTAAGATGCCCGGTCCATGCGGCGTGATAACAATCGCTGGAAAAAGGAACAACCCCTCCGTTCCGAGGAGTATACCACAGCCATCACAGCCGAAGTACAAAGTGGACTCGTTAAACTGCATAACTTATATGTCATTAAGCCACCGGCCTCTACTGCACAAGACCGGCCAATTTTTGAGCTGGATTAGCAGTTCTGCCTCCGTCGTTCGTCGCATATGCTCGCGAAGTTCGCATCGCGCATGCATAATTATGCACTTAAAATACCTTGGTCGTTGGCGGAGGCACAATGCGAACAGACCTAGAGCACGGTTCGCCCTCCTACAACTTTTCTCCCTTCTTTTTAAATTACTAGCAAAAGGGCTCATGCGTTGCGACGGGAGAAAGAATCATCACATTTGATTTGATTTATGACCCAAAATCAATTATTTCATCCCTTATCATTCAACTTCTAACCATGACCCCTGGTATACAGTTCTAATCTTAGGTTTTCAATATTAAACAAAATTCAACCATGACAAATATGCGCAATGTTAGTTGCGGAAAAATCTGTTGGTACCAAATGCTTCAACATATATTAAAAATAAGTACAGTTTTACGGCTTATACATTCTAGAAAAAAGGACAGGCTAGTAGGACAGGTTAGTTGTTTCAAATAGATCTCTGGAAACTTATGGACCAAAGTAAAGAAATGAATGTAGGAGAAAAGATACACAAATTAGATTATGCTACGTAGACCCTATTTTCATGATACATCACCTTGTTTATCTTGCTGCTTCAGAGTAACTTGCATATATAAGAAGGTTATCATAGAGCCAACAGAGATAAGATAACCACTACTGAGTTCAATCGGACTTCTAACATTAGAAAACAATTTTCCCCTTCCTTTCGGTTCGCATTTCTTTACAGTTTTTCTTAACTGTTTGGCATTCTATGACCATTTATACAGTATTTTTCAGATAATTTTGCTGTCCCTACTACTAAAGTTCAGTTCTGGACACGGTTAAGCACACGTACCACCCTTCAACAATAAAAACATATAATGACCCAAAGCAACTGAAGCGAGACCCTTCCCTCAGGCAGTCAAACTGGAAGTGTAGCTCCTGCATCAGGAGTACCAGGGGCAAACAGAGGCCCGTATCCCATAGGTCTGCTGATTAGAGGAAACTTGGAGCGTCCATTAAGCAAAATTTCACATATGAAACCCATCCTGATCTATCCCGATTCTCAGATCCTCTGACTAACAGAGGACACACCATTTGCATTGCACAATTGAATGATCCATTCAATGCATGGTGAATTTGTTTTCAGAATTGGAGAACTCCATCAGCATATTAATGGTGAGTGGTAAAACCTGACCAGTAGTATGTCACATTGGTAGCTAAGTTACAGTAAGTTTTACTTTGTGCCCTTGACCACTTAGTAAGTTTCTTGTATTTTTTCAAGCATGCCAAACATATCATTGCATGCAAAATAGTCAAAGGGACTGGCGCACCTTATACAGCTGATACTCAATGCAGAAGCAATTAGTAATAGTATATCCAGCAAGTAAGAGAAATCTCTTTCTTTTTTGTCTTCAAAATCACAAGGATGTGCTGAATCATTTTTAGGAGCCACCATCTCAGAGCACAAGTAATTATCAATTGCAGCATCCACTACTACCTTGACAACAGTTTCTTAAGATGGGAAGTTAACGAGCTCAGGCCTAATTATCTAAAAGGATGACTGAAACTTTATAACGGTAAGATTGCTGACCATGAGGATTTGTTGTATCTTGGTTGATGTTTTCAACTGAAAAATCTTCAGTTGGACATTAAAGATAGATACTTTCTCGCATCAGTTTAAATTGCTACTTGCTGCAGCTAGTTTCACGAAGGAAAGAAGATGGCAAAATAATACAAAGTTTCTATCCTATAACCATAAGAAAACTCGGTTGTAAATGAAAGATAGCGACTACAGAAGCTGATCCAAGCTTTCATCCTCACATGTGACTGTCTCATCTAATTAACCACAGTCCATGTGAGTGAGTGAGTGAGTTTATCAGCACAAGTGCAGGAGAACATATACATAGAAATTGCTATTCAAAATCTTGCAACTTATATGCGCGTTTTTTCATCCTATAACCATCAGTAAGCTCTGGTTGTAAATCAAAAATAGTTGCATCATAATTTGCAAAAAAAAAAAAGATACCTGCGGCGAAGTAGGCGGAGATGACAACTGATGGTCTTCCGGCAAAGTCGGCGGAGGCAACGGCGGATGGTCTTGCAGCGAAGTCCACAGAGACAACGGTGGATGGTCTTCCCGCGAAGTTGGAGGAGGCGACATTGGACCGTTTGTCTTTAGAACTTGCGATGTGATCCGGTCGAGGCTTCCTTTTTATGACACCGAAGAATATGTGAAATCCGGGTCGGGCACCCATGGCTATCGTGTTGGAGGCGTTCTCCGTTTTCCTGCACGGACACACGAATAGATACTAAAATTGTATGGTCGCGTCTTACAGCTTACTGCAAGCCTGTCTCAAACTCTCAGTTCCCATTCATGCACTTTACTGTTGGTAATACTAATAACAAAACAAAGTAGGTGCACCTTTTGCATATAGGACTAATCTCCATGCCATAATCTTCCCTCGCCGGTCCACTCGCCAGTGAGTCTAGAGCCGAGCCGGCGAGTCGATGTCCGCCGAATTGAAGGAAGACGTGACACAACAGGATGGGGTTGATTAGGTGAGGGGGCTCGCTGAGAGTGTCTCGGAGGAGGGCGCCGCCGCAACTGGATTGGCGGATGAATACTTCCCGGTGGCGTTGGTGGTGCCGGTGGTGGCCAGGAAGAAGGCTCGCCGCGCAAGCATCACGAATGCGTGCACTTGCAGGCTATTCCTCTACCTCTGAATACTGAGCTGGCTGTCGTAATATTCAGTCATTGCATATGTAGACATAAGAGCTAAGAACTGAATCGGGCATTGGCTTACTTATTATCAATCTCTATATATAGATGTTACTCCTCCATGTTTGACTCGATCAAACTCAATTATATGGACTCGATCAAACTAAAGTATCTTCACAGGTCCATGTAATAACTGAACTAATAATTAATCAAAAAGCAACCTGGTGGACATTACCTCAAACATATTGTGGGCACTATGATACACGATCGGCAGCAACAAAACATGGGCGTGTCTAGCTTGGAAAGGATCAGCAGCAACAGAACAGCTTTCACCACCTTCTTCCTCCTCTCCGATACCTGGACCTTCCCTCTCCTTGACCTCACGGCCGCTTTAATCCACCTTGATTGTTGCAAACAGGAAGCACGTCCAGGGAAGGGGGTGGCAGCGGCGGCGACTCCATTGTACGGTGGAGGCTGCAGGCGCGCCGGAGGGGGAGGCGACGCTGGGCGTGATGCTGGCGACACAGGAGGCAGCGCGTGGTGAGGAAGGCCGCACTGGGCAGGGCCGCCAGCAAGGGAGGCCAAGCGTAACGGGAGCGGGGGCGCGATGGCGATTGGTTTTGCGCGCGGTGGAGGCGGAAGTTGACACAGGGGGACGACGGCGAGGCGAAGGCAGTGCCTGGCTTGGTGGCGGCGTTGATCAGCAGCGAAGGAGGCGGCGCCGGGTGTTGGCAGCCGTGGCGATCCGCGACAGGGCGACAGAGACCGGCATATCTCCTCCACGCCTCTCCACTAAAAAGAACTGCGGGTTGAATATACCAAACGATAGGGTGTTTTCTGGAAAAATGAAACGTTTTCTCTATAGTCACTTAAATAGGATTGCGGCTTGAATACTAAAAAACACGGGGGCTTCTCTGCAAAAACTCCATGACAGTGAATCCAAAGACTCAATCCATGCTTTATTATTAGGAAGAATCTCCCTAATAATAAAGCATAGAGTTATAAATGAAGCGGTCCAACAAATTTAGACACAAAAGAAGAAATTCATCGGCCTCAACCATGTAGGTAAATTATGATATTTTTGCACCAAACTGCATGATTTGGGAGACCGGTCGCACATGTGATGATGATCCGATTGCATGGTCAGGTTATGTCCGCTGTGGGTGATGTTGTGTAAGCCATGCGTTCGTGCATCCCATTAATTTTTTGAATAACTCCCCCACAAAAAAATACTTTTTTTGAATAACTCAAAATCTTTGTTTCAAATATGGTTTTTCCATATATGAGCTCGCCAGCACGACATCGACCTTTTTCTTCCAGAGATGGAATCCTTCTTGAGTCCTCAATCACCATGGCCGATCCCTTTCTTTTCTGCCTCATCTTCCCGCACCCTCATTCTTTGTTTTTTATCACATCTGAAATCCGTCGTTCTTTCCTTATTATCTCAATCCCTCTTTCTTTCCTTATATTCTCTCAATGCCTCTTTCCTTATTATGAGACGTCTGGTTTCCTCCTTAATGATTCCTGAGATGGCTCCTCAATATGCAAAAGAAAATCCAGACGTATAGAAATTATGAAAATTAGATCTAAGGGAGCGAGGTGTGACTATTTAATTGGTTAATCAGCATTGTATTCTCATATGTTGCTATCCAGCTTAGTCCAGAATTTTTTTGCATCGGCCGCCTGGGACTATTTGACATGTGTGAAATCTTTTGTTCAAATACAAACACATCCTAGCTCAACTTGGCAACGGCTTGTCATGTTTGGTGTGGAGGTTGTGAGTTCGATCCCACTTGCTAGCAGTTTTTTGTGCCTTCTTTTATACAGAAGTTGGGCCGTCTGACTTGGGCCATATAGACGTTTGATGAAAATTTCGATGGGCCGTATGAGTCAGACATAGTGACAGCGACCACGGACGAAAAAATATGGATGGTCGCTATATACAGCAATAGGTCCTATATATATAGTGCCACCTGAGATGAATAGTGCCACCTCGTACATGTAGAGAATAATATAGGTGAAAAACAATTGAAAGTCTGAGTCAAACATGTCCATGCGTTGCAACAGAAAAAAAAAGTTGATGTGCTTCCCTATAAAGCAAACGCCAATTATCGTTAATCAGGCTAGACATATAAAGGATAAGTTTTTTCTTTTGCGAGGATATAGAGGATAAGTTTGACGATGATGAAAATGATGGATCAATTAACAACAGGATTTTTTGGGGCGTTAGTTCGAAATTTACAACATTAAATTCAATGAGATTTCCGAAGATACGCATTCATTGAGAGGAGATGTTCCCTACGACTATAAGCCATGTGTGGTGACTTTGTAAATCAAAGACAATGCTCTGAACGCATGCGTCTATATTGTATTAAAATAAACCCAACATCCCTAAAACAATTAAAACCAACATTTGCCTACTTCGGAGAACCAACAGTGCACGCTGACATGTCCACGTAAACTCGTAGTTTTTTATAGTCTCGTGATTAAAAATAATGTATACCGCGGTCAAACATGTGTGCACGCTAGCCTAACACCCGGCTTGTCTAGAAGAAACAAGCCGCCTCGCTGGCGCTCCTCCAACTGTATATGGACTGGTCGATCGCAGCCATCCCATGGTTTTTGACTGTCGTTCTCTTCCGACTCGGATCCACGACCCCTGTCCTGGGACGCGCCGCCGCTGGCCTGCGCCATTGGATCGGCCGCTCCATCGGCCACATGCCACGGGCTACCGGCTACACACCCACGCGCCATGGGATGTCGCTGCCCCGCTCTCTACTCCCGTGCGCCAAGCCGCCAACGGCCTTCCCTCCCTCCCCGCATGGCCTCTCGCCTTCTCCATCAGGGAAGGACGTGTTCGCACCCGAGCGCCCAGCCGCTAGCTCGTCTCGCCGGAGTCCATCACGTCGCCAGAGGGAGCACCAACGCCGCCGCCCTCTGTGCCTTCCTTTCCTCTTCCATCCCCCGCGTGGCCCTCGTGTTCTCCGTCAGGCAACGACGCGGTCGCGCCCGAGCGCCTAGCTGCCGGCTCGTCTCGACGGAGTCCGACTCATCGCCGGAGGAGCACCGGCGCCACCGCCCTCGGTGCCTTCCTTTCCTCTCCCGCCCTCGCATGATTCTCTAGACAACTTTTTTTTTGCAGGAAGATTCTCTAGACAACTTAGATATATGAACTGGTTCGCTTATATCTAAAGGAGCGATGTGGACAGCAGAGAAGGTCGTGAATTTGATCCAAACAGCTATTGTACTCTTTTTTAGGAGCTGAAGCCAACGGATGGCCTGCAGGCCCATGTCGAGGAGCGAGACGTCTTTGACTTATGGAGAAAATAATATAGGCAAAGTGGACGGACGATAGATGGGCAAAAAATAGTACCATCTTGGATATAGAAAATAAATATAGACGTGTTGAAGAAAAAAACTGAAAGCGTAAATTTACGGAAAGAAAGCGTATTGTGACGGTGAACCCGGAGACTCAATCCGTGCTTTATTATTACTAGCAAAAATGCCCGTGCGTTACAACGGAAAAAAAATCACATGCCTTTAGCCCAATATGTATGAATCATGACGAATAGATCCATGTCCTATATTTTAACATGGCACCGTACCTGTGTTGCCGCTTATCCTTCTTAGGCCCTTTGACAGTAGTGGTCGTGTTGTCCGCTTGAATGTTGAACTATCATATATAGTAAATGAGCCCGTGCATTACTACGGGGCATGCATGCTCTATCTTTAGGATGCACATTCTATGGTTCTATGCCAATTGTGTGTATCATATATCTTTAGGACTCATGTACATTAGGCGTCATCGTTGACCTTTTTAACCTTCGAATTACTCCTTCCTCCACTCTACGTCTCTGTCTCTCTTTATGTTCGGTGTCATTTTGCAATGACTCTCTCTCACGTATATTCAGCAAAAATAAACTATTAATACTTGTAATAATTATTAACAATCTAGAAAATACATTATGTTTCAAACGGATTGATCATGATGTTTATCAAGCTGTTGATAATTTCTTCCTCATACACACTTTTTGGGTAGTTGACGTATTTCGCATGAGTAATAATTATTTTTGCTAGACTGTTAACAAATTGATAGTCATATTCAGCAACAAACTTGTAGGTCAATACCTATAAAACATAAGCTATTTCAAATATGATGCTTGGAATAGCTTGATAAAAGTTGGAAGAGCTCAATGTGACTAAACAGGCAAACATGGATTGGCATGTGACTGAAAGATCAATCTCCACTGATCCGAACAGAACACCAACAAATGTACCCATGAACTGCCCGCACAGGTGTGATAGCAGAGACCTCAAAGAGCTTCCTGTTTCTTTCCTTGAAATTACAACTCCCGACTATTTAATTATTTATTTACAATAAGCAAGTGAATAGATAAGCAAAACAGAGGGATAAAAACTCTACAATCTTACTATGAAATAACCAGTAATGTTTTCCAGATCACAAAAATCAGATATTGAACAGTTATGAAAAACTAACAAAGTTATGGCTGATTTATATTGAACAGTTGGCTCTTTGAAGTGCAGCTCTTGGTCAGTTTAGCAACTGAACATGGATTGAGCAAATCTATCATCTTTTTTAATCTACTTTAGCTTACTATTTGTAATGAATATAGCTCATCTGAATTTAACACTACATGGAAACTAAACTGAGCGAGACTCTATGTGTAAAGCGTACCCGATGCCTTGAGCTCTGGAATGGTACTGCATAAATGTAGAAACACAAATGTCAGACATAAACTGGTTGATCTTTAATCAAGCAACAACTGATAAAATCAGGCCATTTGCAAGTTGTAAACATATAGGCAGAGCCGCGCAAGCATATTTCCGAATGATATATATTGAAGCCATGTCGCCGGAATAATCTATCAACTTCTATTTCACCTGGCTCGGTTTGACTTCAGTGTAGATCACATTGTAAGCTTGGAACATCAGGTACACTTGTTTAAGGTGCAGATCCGACATCAGATACACATGCTTCTTCATTTTCATTTTCTAAATAGAGGTAAGAGTTTGACCAGAAAATTAAAATGTGTCTCAGTCTGTTGTACGCATAACATCAAACAGGTTGTGGGTGGATGCTCATGAATAGCAAAAGATGGTTCACACTAAAGAAAGAACCGAGAAAGTACTTTCCCATTACAAATCCATGTACATGAGAGAGAGGGGCGCATGCTAGCAGCTAGCTAGTTGTCGCTGCTTCTTGCTGCTCCTCCTTGATGCTAGTCACCGCTCCTGCTATCCTACCTCAAAGCTCAAACACCTACGCATGTAGCCAAAGAAGAATCAGAGAGATAAGTTGACAAAATAAGGGCAGAGAGCATGGGGACAACAGGAGAGGATGCGTCGTTAAGCCAACATCACCCCGAGCGCCGTCAGCAGGTCGCACACACAATCAAGCTTGGTCGGGAGGAGCAGGAGGTCCACGCGTCCCCATCCAGCCTGCGGCACATCAAACATGGGTTGCAGACGGGGTGTTGTGGAGGAGCTCGGCCAGGAGGAGAACGATGTCTGCGCCCGGCAGCGCCAGTATCCATCCATCCGGCGTTCAAGTTCTGTTTGCCGTGCCCATCCTCTCCTCTATGCTGCACCCAGGAAAGTGGAGCTCTCATCTAAGCTGCACCCAGGAAAGGGATTTTTTTTCTTTTTTTCCTTTTTTTCGAAAAGGGAGGTTTCCCCGGCCTCTACATCAGAGCGATGCATACGGCCAGGGTGGATCCGGATCGAGCACACACACACAGAGGAGGAGGATCGAGAGGCGATGACTCGTGGGAGTTGGTCGGCCGATGGAGAGGAGCGGCGGCGGCAGAGGAGAAGGAGAGAGAGGAGTTAGGGAAGGTGCAACGCTGGCGGTGGAAAGCCGCAGGGGCTTGGGGCACATCGGGGAAGGGTGGGCGCGGCGGCGGGCAGGGGCGGCGCGGAGCGAAAGGGCGGGGGCGGCGCGCGGCGGATGGGTGGGGGCCGGCGGGGGCGGCCGTGACGGATGGACGGAGACCGGTGGTGGCGGCGCCCTGGAGGTGGTGATGGGCGGCAAGGTCGTGGGTCGTTCGGGTGGTTGTTTTTCTTTTCTGTCTCTGTACCGGTTCGCATGACTTGAAAATTAGGATTGCGGGTATAATTAACAGAAAAAACAGGGACTTCATTCAAAAAAGACATGACGGTGAATCCGAAGACTCAATCTGTGCTTTATTATTCCATTTATCACAATGAGTGTTGAATGTGTGCAGATTTCGACCGTCCAGTCATTGGTTGGTGTACAATTGTTAGATAACAAAAGGGTGTGGCTAGGTCTAAGTCGATTGAGATTTAACTAAGTTTTGGTCTTTCACGAATATCAATGTAAGATCTTACGGATATAGCATCAACTGAGACTCAGTCGACTGAAACTTAGCAAGACTGCAATGTAAATCTTTATGAGGCAATGCCACATAAATAATTATAATTCTAATGCATAGACTAATTCTCACATGGTAAATTATTCTAAGAAGAAAATATAACCATCTAGGTGAACATGCTACTGGGCTCTAGTTTATGAATGGAGTCGCACTGTCCACAAATTTCATTTCATTCAAATAAACATGAAGATAATTGTCTAACCTTGGTTGCCTGGAAGAGGAAATAAAAACATTATCGTGCTTGTCAATGGCTAGTCATCCTCTATGTAGCTACAAACCACTGCAGATGCAATCTCTTAACTTATTAGTCATATATCAGGCGATATTCTTAAGAAACACGAGACACAAGCAAATGCATAGAGACCAAACAAAAATATTAGTCTATGGATCTAACATACTTTTCTGCATACCACCACATGGTTGTTGATCCAGTTGCCAAAAAATGAAAGACTACGCCTCCCATGCAGAAGGTCAGTGAACTTGGAGCGAACAGGGTAGCAATCTCCAGAATCATGTAAGTTATCCTCGAAAGTAGCAGATTCCTGTAAGATTGTTTGAATAACCTGCTTAGCTGTGTCCATTTGGTTGTATGCTGCTAGATGAATTGTACTTGTTTTTTTTTTAACTAATAATTCAGAAAGGGATCTCTTTCAGAAAACAACTCCTGTAGTGTAATGGTTGAAGGACATCAACGTTTGGGAAAATTTCAGCTACCACCGCTATCTCCAGATGACAATGTCCACTTCTTCACAACATTCAATTGGAGCTCACTGTTCACCATCTGCATGAACCACATTTGAGCTTGTACACATCTGTAAATCAACCAGCACATCAGCTCCAAGCACTGATCCAATTTCTACAATAAATCAACCATGAAGAGCAGCCCCACTCTCTCTTAAAAATCCCCAATCTATCTGCTCTCTTTCCTCACCCATCCCAATCTCCTTTTCCTTCAAAAAGAAGACTATCATATTTGAAATATTTATAATGTATTATTTACTTATTTTAATTCAGGCTAGAACAACAGATTTTGCAGTTGTTATCTTTCAGTAACAAATGAGGTATTCTAGGCACGAAATAAAAGAATAATTAGATTATGGTTTATTTGGTATGTTTTGTTCTATCTATAACCATGAAAATTCAAGATATTTCTTATGTTAGTGTTAAACATAATCATGCGTGTATATAAGATGCTTGTAATAAGTTATATAAGTATGGAATATTGCACTAAAAATGATGTTTCCAATAGTTACTTCCTCCTTTTTAGAAGGCAAACATAAAATATAGACATGTGTATTGATAGCTAGCGCCTGTTCTATAGTACTCCCTCCGTAAACTAATATAAGAGCGTTTAGATCACTATTTTAGTGATCTAAACGCTCTTATATTAGTTTACGGAGGGAGTATATATATAGCTACTTCATGCAATATATATATACTTAACTCTTTATATTTGATGGATACTACGACAACATTGGACCATACTGACTATAATAAAAAGTAAATTTAAGCATGAGACCATATCTTATCGTCCATGTATAACTTCTGTAGTCTAGAAGACTGCATGCTCTGACCCTTTGCCATAATCAAGTCATCTAGTTCGGCTGTAAGCATAAAATAAATATAACTGAGCAAAACAAAGACCAGTGAACTATTGGAAGTTTAGTCGGTTTTCTAGTGATCTTTTTGTGAAATCGTCGTTGACCTAAAAAAGTTCAAATAAGGCGATGAAAATGAAAATTAAAACAGAGAGAAAGAACAAAAGAAATTGAGAAAACTTACAGTACATAGATCCGTTGCTTGGACGGATTCAGATGGAATTGTTACTGTCCTTTAGAAAACGAAATTAATTTATAGGAAAAGAAAGTTCAAGGGATGTACAGAAAAATTTCTTGTTTCGTACAGGATATTGAGGATTAAGTAGAGGTCAGTTACGTGTTAGCAAAAGGAGGCAGAACATCATGGAAAGCGATCAATAGATGGAGAAGTACGTGTCTTTACACACGCATTGATCAGTACGTACAGAAAGACAGCAACACGGGGCTAGAGCGTCTCACCGGCGGCGCCCAAGTGTGTGATGATCATCATCATGTTGCCGAACTCATCTACCAACACCAGGCACCAACTCACGTCCCCTTTGCGCTGCTGCTGCACATGTTTGTGTACGTACACCACGCACCAGTAGTTGGCGGCGCACTCCTCGGCGTTCCGCCGCCGGCGTCAAGCGGGAGCTTTTCTGGCACATTCATACTCGGGATCCTCAAGGAACTCTCCACGCAGCCGCTGACACACGCCGATGCACCCATGGTCGGCTCTCCTCCAGCACCCATAGTCGGCTCCCACCTCGCCGCTCTCTGCTCTCTAAGGTGTCGAGTCACTTGCACGGACGGGCGCTGCTGTGATGTCAATGCGCTTCTTGCAATCGACGGCCATGACTGCAGGGTGATCTCTCCGTCGTTGTCGACGATCGTCTGCGGAGCTGATGAGCCAGAAACCGCTTCCGATCCGAGGTACTGCACGGCATAGATGGAGATGTCGAGTTCGGGAACAGAGATCCCCTGTAGCGGCGCCGGCATGATTGGGAGGGGCAGCGGGCTCCTTGTTTTTAGGGACGTTCGATACGTGCATCGATCTATGAGTTTGTACCAGACACAATTTCCTATCCTGGCTCGGTGTGATTTTTGCTCGACTCTTGGATTGGGTCAAACATGAGTCAGAAGACAGACAATGAAGCCCACCAAGACGCATCATGCAATCTATTTTGATTTTGATAAAGATACGCAGATAAAATAGTATCACCTCGGATGTAGAAAATAATATAGATGAAAAAAACTGAAAGCGTAAATTCATTGGGAGAAGCGTATTGTGACGGTGAACCCACGGAGTCAATCCGTGCTTTATTATTATTAAGAGAAAAGACTAGCAAAAAATGCCCGTGCGTTGCAACGGGAGAAGATTAATATAAAATTTTAAGCAACAAAAACTTTATAAAAAACTGAAATAGGTGGGCAATGAAGCTATAGTTACATGTGTATCCATATTCTAATACACAGATAACTACCATTGACACACATAAGCTTGTGGTAATCATAATCTCTCCAATCCATGCATCCTCCAAAATTATTTTTATGCATGAAAGATAGTAACAGCTTCTCGATGATTCCCTTTAATTAATCAATCTCTTAACACAGCTGCTCCACTTTTCTCCCAGGATAAACATAAAAAATTGTCAAAAACTTGAAACGCTGAACCTACATAACTCATATCCAGCTCTTCCTTTCAATTGTACACACTGTCCAAATGTCAAAATTTCTGAATGGAATGCAATACCCTAAAATGATTCTCTGAAATCCACCACATCAAATGTCCCTATGCAGCAGCTTTCTTTGAAGCAAAATGTTGTGTTGATCTTAAATGATAAGCGTCGCCCGAAAATTCAGAAACCAAACTAAGGCATAAAAGGACACAACTCACATCTCAGATAAAGCTTTCCAACTTGATGCTGGGCTCAAAGTTGAGCCATGGCGATCGTGCCCCCTGCGCAACAATTAATAAAAACAAACTGATTTCAGATAAGCTAATTTAGAGGATGTACTGTGTTGACAACTCAATTTAGATAAACTGATTTCAGATACTTGAATCACAACCCCAAATGTTTCCCCTCGAAACTGTAAGCATAAAACCTGATCCAAATGCACCACAAAATTTGCTCGTTTGCTCAACATCAAGCTAAAATTTCAGAATCAAATTGCCATGAAATACTTCAGAATTGAAAACACCCGGAGTACAATCGGATATAGATATATGTCCACAGTCCAACATTAATGATCCTACTCAATTTAAGGTGTATTGGAATTAGTGAGCACTGCTTGTGGATGCAACTCAAACGAAGGCACAATATATATTTGGAAGCTTACACCAAGATGAGCTTGACCTTGTACCATGAACTGTCCTGAAACCCACTCGCGCGCACACTGCGCCAGGAAGTTCTCCATCATCCCCGCTCGCATACTGCGTTAGGAAGTTCTCCATCGTCCATGGCCCCTGGGCGGTTGCGGAACAACTCCGCCATCACATCCCGCAACTGGCTGCAATCGAAAGAACGGCGAGGGTCTTCTCATCGTTGATCTCTCTGTATCCACCAGCTGCACCAACAGGTGAGTGGGCACATGATACCCTGCTCCCAGATTAGTTTAAGCCAGAGAAACCAAAGCTGGGTTAGTAAGTTCGGAGTAAAAATATAACGGTTAGACAAGAACATGAGAGAAGAACAAATAAGTGATGCAGTGGACAGGTAATTTTCTGACATGGTAACATCACAGCAAAAACTGTGGGTATTACCTCGCATAAATTGCAATACCAGAAGGAAACATCTTAGATGGACCAATAAAATTTGGATAACAGTGTGCACTCAGTTGCACATTAAGTGGCTCATGACATATATAGAAATACTTCGGGTTTCATCATTTCATAAAAATAAGATTATTGAATCATAGGTACTGATGAATGGTTACCATAGAAATGTATTAGCTTTCACATTAGGAAGGGCTCTGCTACTAACAGTTCATTATAATCCCTAAAACAGGGTTGTATATAGCTTCAGTTTCAAAATGTGACTCGTTCCCTGCAAAGAACTCATGCACGCATCCATCCAGTTCAATGAAAGAGCAACCAGGCTGCTTGGTCTTTCTGCTACCGTATATTCCTGTCCTCACTTTATTTGCATCAACCCACCTTGATCTGGTAGCATAGACAGTTGTTTGGCTCCAATACTTGGATCCTTTCTGCTACATATACTCTGCAAGTCCCATCTCTCCACAGGCTCTGCGGGCAAACAACAACGACCGCCACATTACCACATCAGGAGCGATGTGCATAGGCCGACAGGCTCGGCGTCTGTCACCCAAATAACAGGAAGACGTAACCTTTTATTGCAGGATGGTCTTCATGGAGAACTGACCCAAAGATGATGTTGTAGATCTTGTGAATGGGCGCCCACCACAAGTACAGTACTCCACCATCTGCAGCCGCCACGAGCCCTCCATCACTGGCCACACGCCCTATCGTAAAACGCTGCACACTACTGCCTGCAACGCTGCTAGACCCATAGCCTGCAGGCCACCATCATGCCACTAACCCGGGTCTTGACTTTGACCCTGCCCTTTTAATCAAGTTCATAGTTTCCAGATCTTTGGGTCTGAATGTGATGGCAATCTGCATCATGGTGAACATAATGACTTTGACCCTGCCCTGCTTGTTGCTTTTAGTGAACTCGGTTCGCTTGGCATTGGCGATGTAAATACCGTCGAGCCACATCTCATACTGGAAATATAATGAGCCACACATTCATTTTTATCTCGAAATAGATATATAGATGCGAAACAAAGTTCTGCACTTGGTTGCACTACTTTTAAAAGATTTCAATCCAGATTGACCAAAATCAATACCATTGCAAAGCTTGTGACAAAGACTGCAATATTCAAGTTGGGGACATGTATAAATTATGAGCCAATTAGTCCCAGATCTCATGTAAACTGTTGCCTTTATTTCCAAAATACCAACTGCATCTAGTGTGTGCGATTTCTTCCAATCTAGACATCAAACTATCATCTTAGGTATAATCTAGATGTTACCTTTGAAACGTAGCTGATCAATTTGACTTCAACTTGAGAACTTCGATGAATATTTTTCCTAGTGGATGCCTGCTTCTTTGTTTGGCGATGCACGCACACATCAGCCTGAACCAGCATCGCTAGGAGCCAGCTCCAGCTCAACCCGCACCACACTAATGCAATCCCAGCAAAGGCCTCCCTCCTCCCCCAACATCGCCTCCCATAGCTGGCCCTATAACTCACCGTTGCGCTAGCCGAGTTGTAGTCGAGCTCTCCATGGGCTCCGGGGTTGTGGGACTCCGGACGCGGCCGGCGTGTTGTGGGACTCCGTGTTGCCGTCCATGGCCACAACAGCGGCTACCTCCAGCATCGCGAGACCCACGACGACTCAGGAAGGAGGGGTGGCATGTTCCAACACAACGATTCAAGTTTAATGGCAGGGTGGTCCGGCCATGGACACGGACCCGTTGCTCCCCACCCCCACGCCGCAGTCCCTCCACCCGCTATTGGAGCACACGCTGTCGGAGCACACGCCGGTCTCCAACTCCTACGCGCCACCCTTGTCGCGCTGCCCGTCCCCGGCATCCTCTTAGAAGGACTGCCTCATCTTCAGGCCAAGGGGCGGAGGAGCTGCCATCATATATGGAGGAGGATTCATGAGTCGTGAAGAAAAGTCCTGACTCAGACTCTTTTTTCTCCTTGGCTCTGCTGGGCCGTTCGGGCTGGCCCATACGGATGACACACCCAGCCACGGACGAAGTGACCTACTGTCGAACAAATCGTTCTTTTTTATGTACCAAATATATATGTAGTATATACGCAAGTAAAATAGGTGAAAAAAACTGAAAGCATAAATTCATGGAAAGAAGTGTATTGTGACGGTGAACCCACGGAGTCAATCCGTACTTTATTATTAGGGAGAGATTAGGGAGATTTCTTCTCTTTTGTCACAGATCAACAAGAACACTTTCGGAGCCCAGTTTCGTCCAGGCAACCAAAGATCGCTCCTTTAAGGAATCCCCTTCGCTAAGGCAAAAGCAGCACAGACGTGCGACAGGAGGTCCAAAAGATTTTTTGTAGACCAAACACTCTATTTAAAACCTGGATATAACCTTTTTCCTCAGCCTTCGACCCCTGGCATGTAAAATGACCCGGGTAGAGGTGTTATAATCTGTAAGATTGCGCTCGACGTATCAATCAGATTCTAGTGGACATAATCCGTCTTCAATACTTATTTTTTCGTCATAGAACTATATTTTACCTTTTCGGTGATTTCACATATACACCTCGGCACCAATCGCTAGGGACTCGATACGGCAACATATAAAATTTCCAGCAAGTCCGAACAGCTCTACAGCATACTTCGGTGTCACGAGTTTTGGCATTATATGCATCAGCTCTGAATCATGTAAGTTGGGTTGCCCGGCTCATGTGCTTACTACCTTACGTTCCTCTCTATCAGCTAGGGTAGTAAAGGGAGAACTACTGCGATTGTGTTTCCGGTTCACCTGGTTAAGCACCTCAGTAGAGAAAGCCGAAAACTGACTGTCATGATGCGGCGAGAGCTGGTCAACCACTCGGCGACTTATTAAAATCTCTTGCGATTTTTTCCGTATAACACGAAGTACCGTTTCCCGGTCACCTATGTAGCGCAACCGTATTCGGATAACCGCATACATACAAGGGGCTATATCGTAGACCCACTGTCAAACTCCTATGGCTAAGTGAAGGTGTTAAAGCCCTATAGTCCGATTGCCTAGTTCGCGCACTGACACCTCCTTCATGGACCAAGACGTTGGGTCAAGTGTAGTCAGTTGCTATTCCGAACACCCCCGCATTATATGCGAGGGGGCTGAAGCCGATGACTGGCAAACCTTCAAATTATAAAAAAACGGCCGCACTGGAGGAAATGCCTTTCAGGCAAAAGGCATAAATATAACATAGCCTTAATATATCATAATATTGTTATCACAATTCTGATACATTCACTCGAACATAATATTCTTCAAGCACTGACCCTCTATCAAGCGGGCACCCTCTAGGACATCTTCAAAATAATGCTCCGACAGTGCGATGATCCTTGCCCTCGGGTGGATTGTTTGCTGCAACATTGGCGGCCTTCATTTTCGCCCAGTACGTCTTGACGCGGGCAAAGGCCATCCGTGCACCTTCAATGCACGTCGACCGTTTTACGGCATCGATATGCGGTCACCGCATAAACAAGTCGCTGCACCAAACCGAAATAATTGTTCGGAATTGGCTCAGTTGGCCATAGCCGAACCACGACTTCCTTCATGGCAGCTCCGGACACCTTGTGGAGCTCGGACCACTGGGCCATTTGTTCGTTCAGCAATAAACACTTTGGCACGTTGAACTATGACCAGAAAAGCTTCTCCACTGCATGTCCGTCTTGTGCTTGATAAAACTGCGCCACATCGGCGACACTCTTCGGCAGGTCCAAGCATGAGTCTGGAGAACTCCACAATTGATCAAGCAGGGCATACTTCGGGTTGCCAAATTTAGTCTGTAATAGAAAGGGCTTACCAGCCGCTATCTCCCCAGCTTGCCGGATCTCCTCGCGAGCCGCTCTAGACTCGGACCGTGCCTCTCGCGCCTCTTGTAAAGCCTTGTTGAGTTCGGCTACCTTGGCTTTGTTATCCTTCTAGAGTGATTCACATTGGCTTGTGTCATCCTTTAGGTCTCGTGCTATGGAAGATATTCTCTTCTCGCACTGGCGCCGAGCGGCTTGTTCGGCCTTTAACTCAGCAGTTGCCTTCTTGACAGCTGCATTGCTCACTCTGGCTTGCTCCTTGGCCCGGGCAAGTTCAGCCCAAAGGGTCTCAACCGCAGCAGCACCATCTGCAGTTATGCATGCCCTAGTATATAATTTTCAGATTCGTGCTAATATTAGTATACATGCATAAGACGACGGCCCCAAAACATACCTTGTGCCTCGTCGAGCCGCCTGTTGATAAGAGTAACGTCCTCATCCACTGACTCAAGTTTCTGCTTTAAATCTGCAACTTCTGCAGCATGGGCAGTCGCCGTTAACATACCAGCCTATTTTCAAATTAATCATGTCATTTCTTGAGAATACCTTTTTGATCCTCTGATCGCCTCCCTGTGGAGGCCGACCAGAGTCTCAGGGGCTACTATCTATGCACAGACACATTCTGCATGTGAAGAGCGATTAAGATAATACATTACATATCTCAAAGCCTCTTAGCAGGCCCGTGAAGGCTTCATTCAATCCGCTTCTTGCGGACAGAATCCTCTCAACTACCATACCCATTAAGGTAGGATGTTCCTCTGAGATGGACGCAATCTGCGACATGCCCATTAATGTATCCGGCGCTTCTGAACTCCTGGAAGCGGCTGCAGGAGTTCGAACTCCCTTCGAAGGGATATGCTCACTCGAACCTAGTGTCGTATTCGGCTGTAAACCGGATAGTCTGGGGCCTTTATTGTTGGTCTCTGTAGGGGATGCACACCCCAGACCCTTGACGACCGAAGTATCACCTTCGGGTGCTGCCTTCATTGCACCCTGTGCCACTTGATGATCGGGGGAAACCCTCCAGGATGACACCTCAAAGTCGTCCGCCCTAAGGGGCGAGGAAGCATGTGGAGGCGTCTCGCTTTCCATCATCTCCGTAAGCAGGACACCCGAGGAGGAGGACTGTTGAGGAAGACTGCAGGCCGGATTGCAAGCATATATTTAAGAGGTTACCCTTGTGACCTGGAAACAACGTGATATGTCTAGAATACCCTTGTTCACTTACGATTCGGCGAAAGGCTTGTCCTTACGGAGGAACTGTGTGGCAACGTCTTCTTCCGAACCTGAACCGTCTGACAGGGACATTTTCCCTCTCTTGGAAGCCTCCACCTTCGAATCTTCAGAGGCGGTCTTTTCTTCCCATGGGGTGAAGGGATATCAGCTTCTTCTTTCCCTTCCTCTTCAGAAGAGGGAGTGCCGGTCTTCCCGGACATAGCGTCAGGTGTACCTTCAGAGTGGGGGCCACCCCTAGCCTTTTTTTCTCTTCTCTTTGTCCTCCTTCGCAGGCACTTGATACGGCGCCGGGGCTAGCATCCCTGCTAACACGGGATCGGCTGAGTCTTCGGGAAGTGGGGCCGAACACCTAATTCGTGCCGCTTTCTTTATCCATCCCTGGTCGAAGATAGGTTTCTCAGTATATTGATACGGGATAATCAACTAAGCTGTGTTCAGGAGTCGAGTGCTTACCGAGGTATCCAGATGGTTGCAGTCGAGGCTGATGTCCTCGGTTGTATCTGACAACTGTTTTTGGGTCCCGAAGAATAACTTCCACATCCCTCTGTGCGTTGTGCCAAAGAAGTGATGAAGGGTCTGTGGTCCTTCTGGATTGAACTCCCACATGCGGAGAGGCCGTCGTTGGCACGACAGGACCCAGCGGACTAGCATTACCTGGATCACGTTGATGAGGCCGGTGTCCTTTTCAAGGAGGCTCCGGATACGGCTTTGTAGTGTCTGCACTTCGTCAATCGATCCCTAGTCCAGCCCCTTATTAATCCATGACGCGAGTCGTAATGGAGGGCCAGATCAGAATGCAAGTGTAGCTGTCCACTTGGTACCACGGTGTTCAGTGATGTAAAACCACTCCCGCTGCCATAGGTTGGAAGTTTCCGTGAAGGAGCCCTTTGGCCAAAGAGTATTGGCGAGCTTGATCACCATAGCGCCACCACACTCCGCTTGCTCCCCGTCGACTACCTTTGGCTTCACATTAAAGTCTTGAGCCATAAGCCAAAGTGTGGGGAAATGCGGAGAAAGGCCTCGCACATGACTATGAATGCCGAGATTTGAAGAAAGGATTCTGGAGCCAGATCGTGAAAATCTAGCCCATAATAGAACATGAGACCATGAATGAAGGGGTGGAGAGCGAACCCTAGCCTCCGGAGGAAGTGGGAGATGAATACAACCCTCTCGCCGGATCTGGGTGTAGGAATAACCTGCCCCTTAGTAGGGAGCCTGTGGAGGATTTCCGCGGTCAGGTACCTTGCCGCCGGAAGCTTCGCGATATCCTCCTTTGTGACAGAGGAGGCCACCCACCGGCCTTGAAGTCTAGGTCCGAAAATGACTGGGAGGCTTGGAACGATTAAGTTGAAACCTAGGTGCTAGAGCTGGAGGTTGGAAAAGTTGAGGAAGAGGTGGGCGTAGAGGAGAAGGACGTGTCTGTGCCCCTTTATAAAGGCGATGAATATCAAACGCCTCCTCATGAGCCTTAAAACTTGCCTATTCCCTAGGAATCATACCAATGGGGCGGTTGGATTACCCACGCCCATATTGATGAAAATCCCGTAATAAGGGGACACGATCTCAGCTTTGACAAGATGTGCCAATAAAACCGCGTCTTGAAACGTGGAGCAGAAGGCTAAAAACCGGTTCGAAATAAGGATCGAGCAGGGACGTGATGTCATGCTGCAAAAGCTGTCAGTAGATTGGACTCGTGAAATATTATGCTCTCTGCGGTTGTGTGTGGTATTTGCTTTGTAGAGCCGAACACGTTATCTGTGTTCGAAGGCTGTTTTGGAGTATTCGGAGGAGAAATCTGCCTTGCAATGCCGAAGACAATCTACATGCCGGACACATCATCATTGAAGCCAGGTTTAGGGGTTACTGAGGGAGTCCTGGATTAAGGGGTCCTCGGGCGTCCGAACTATGTAACATGGGATGGACTAATGGGCTATGAAGATACAAGACATAAGACTTCCTCCCGTGTCCGGATGGGACTCTCCTTTGTGTGGATGGCTAGCTTGGCGTTCGGATATGTAGATTCCTTCCTTTGTAAACCGACTTTGTACAACCCTAGGCCCCTCTAGTGTCTTTATAAACCGGAGGGTTTAGTCCGTAGAGGCAATCACAATCATACAAGCTAGACATCTAGGGTTTAGCCATTACGATCTCATGGTAGATCAACTCTTGTAATCATCATATTCATCAAGATCAATCAAGCAGGACATAGGGTATTACCTCCATCAAGAGGGCCCGAACCTGGGTAAAACATTGTGTCCCTGTCTCCTGTTACCATCGACCCTAGATGCACAGTTCGGGACCCCCTACCCGAGATCCGCCGGTTTTGACACCGACACCTAGCACTCCAAAGCTCTCTTGGACGTACTGTCACAGGAGCAAACGAAGGTGAAAGCACAAGTGCTCCCTGGGTGATTTTGGTAATTAATGTCAACATATCTCTTGTTGGACTAATGTTTCTACCTAGTATGTTTCAGACAAGTTCAACAATGGAGTGGCATGGACTAGAGGATGTGAACCCCTTCAATATGCTAAGGACAAAGGATTGGCTCAAGCTCAAAGCTCAGGACTCTACATTTTCTATTTTAGTGATCCAAGATCACATTGAGTCCATAGGAAAGCCAATACTATTAAGAAGGGATGAGGTGTTGCTTAATGGCTTGCTTGCTCAAAGTGCTTAGTGATATGCTCCAAAGCCCTCAACCACTTTCTCACTTCTAAATTTGTCCCAAACCAAAAGTCAAACTCGGCCCCACCTATTCTTTCTATCTGGAGCCACCGAGTACAGTTGACATAGCCACTGCCAGAACCCTAATCAGTTCGGTCTCACTGATGGGATTTCGGCCTCACCGAGATGGGCTTGAAAACTCTCTGTTACCTATTGCAATATTTTTGGTCCCACCGAGTTTGCTTGGACAACTCTCTGTTTCGCTTATTACCCAAATCGCCCCCATCGAGTTTGAGTAATCGGTCAGACCGAGTTTTGGATTTACCCTAACCCCAGCACATCGGTCCCACCGAGTTGATCCAGTCAGTCCCACCGAAACACCTAACGGTCACATTATGAACCAAATCGGTCTGACTGAGTTCTCTGAATCGGTCCCACCGAGTTTGGTGATTTGTGTGTAACGGTTAGATTTTGTGTGGAGGCTATAAATACCCCTCCACCCACTCTTCATTCATGGAGAGAGCCATCAAAACATGCCTACACTTCCAATACACATTTTCTGAGAGAGAACCACCTACACTTGTGTTGAGGTCAAGATATTCCATTCCAACCACATAAATCTTGATCTCTAGCCTTCCCAAGTTGCTTTCCACTCAAATCTTCTTTCTACCAAATCCAATCCTATGAGAGAGAGTTGAGTGTTGGCGAGACTATCATTTGAAGCACAAGAGCAAGGAGTTCATCATCAACACACCATTTGTTACTTCTTGGAGAGTGGTGTCTCCTAGATTGGCTAGGTGTCACTTGGGAGCCTCCGACAAGATTGTGGAGTTGAACCAAGGAGTTTGTAAGGGCAAAGAGATCGCCTACTTCGTGAAGATCTACCCTAGTGAGGCAAGTCCTTCGTGGGTGACGGCCATGGTGGGATAGACAAGGTTGCTTCTTCGTGTACCCTTCGTGGGTGGAGCCCTCCGTGGACTCGCGCAACCGTTACCCTTCGTGTGTTGAAGTCTCCATCAAAGTGGATGTACGATAGCACCACCTATTGGAACCACGGATAAAAAATCACCGTATCTCCAAATTGCGTTTGCACACTCCAATCCCTTCTCTTTACATTCTTGCAACTTGCATGCTTTACTTTCCGCTACTCATATACTCTTTGTATGCTTGCATGCTTGCTTGATATGTATTGTGAATGTTTAAACTTGTGCTAATACTCCACATGAACCTAAAGAAGTTAAAAACTGCAACTTTTCTTGATTAGAGTCTATTCACCCCCCCCTCTAGACACCTCTTCTCGATCCTTTCAATTGGTATCAGAGCTTTGGTCTCCATTGCCTTGGTTTAAACACCTTTGGAGGAAGATGGATGTGTCTACTTTGGGGAGTCTTAGACGTAGAGTTCCTATTCTTGATGGAGAGTTCTTCTATGAATGGAAAAATGAAGTGCTTGAGATTTTCAATGAATATCATTTGAACAAGTACATTACTAGTCCTTGTGCACCTCATATTGATCCTTTGCATCCTACACCCGAAGAGGATCTTGACATGATTCGCAATCTTAGAACTATCAATCTTATCATTAGAGTTTTCCCAAAAGTTTGATTGCTAGTTTGCCTACTCTTGATTGTGCCTATGCTATATGGAAATTTCTTGAGGAACGATTTCCAAATTATTCCTTGAAAAATTTAGACGAAATCCTTCATAAGTCTATTTCCTTGAGTAAGATGAATTCTAGTGATCCTAGCTTTGGTGATTGTCTATTTGAGCTTAACAATCTCATGTGTGCCATAGGAGATGTTGGGATCATTAGCCATATCATTTCCGAAGCTATTAGAATTCATAAAGATAACCATAGAAATGATCATTTATCTAATGAATTACCCTCTCTAGGAGTTGATCAATCACAAGATGATGTTGAACATGGATACTATGATGAGGATGATGATAGTGACTATGATCATGATGATGCGATGAGACACTTTGGTCTTATGGCAAATCTTCGCGGCTACATGGCCGGAGGAAAGGAATGGGTCCTTGATAGTGGATGTACTAATCATATGACCGGAGATAAAGATATGTTCCGTGAGCTGGCTGAAAACGACGGCCCTCGAAAGTATGTCACCTTTGGTGATAACTTAAAGGGTAAGGTGGTTGGCCTAGGTAAGGTGGCCATCTCACATGATAGCTAGCTCCATACAAAATGTCATGCTCGTTGAATCTCTTGGGTACAATTTACTTTCAGTATCTAGACTTGCTGATTTTGGTTTCAATGTCCTGTTTACTGAGGTAGATTGACAAGTGTTTTGTAGAGACAATCGTAAAATGGTCTTTACCGGTATACGTAGTGGTGATCTTTACATTGTTGATTTCACTAAAAAGGCTCAACCTAGAACTTGCTTAATTACTAAATCTTCTAAAGGCTGGTTGTGGCATGGAAGACTAGGTCATGTGGGTATGCGAAATCTTGATGAACTTATTAAAGGTGATCATATCCTTGGAATAAAAGATGTCATATTTGATAAGGATAGACTTGGTAGTGCTTGTCAGGCAGGAAAACAGGTTGGAGGAAGTCATCGCGCGAAGAACATCATGACCACGAGAAGACCAATCGAGCTACTTCGCATGGATCTCTTTGGTCCCAATGCCTACAAGAGTCTCGGTGGTAACTCATTTGGTCTAGTCATAGTTGATGATTTTTCAATATTTACGTGGGTGTTCTTTCTTGATGACAAATCGCAGGTCCAAAAGATCTTGAAAACCTTCGCTAGGAAGGCCCAAAATCAATTTGACGTGAAAATCAAGAAGGTTCGGAGCGACAACGGAATGGAGTTCAAGAACGCAAATGTGGATACCTTTCTTGACGAAGAGGGGATTTTACATGAGTTCTCAGCTACGTACACACCTCAACAAAATAGAGTTGTTGAGAGGAAGAACCGAACTCTTATTGAGATGGCAAGAACGATGCTTGATGAGTACAAGACTCCAAAACACTTTTGGGTGGAAGCGGTTGAGACAGCTTGTCATGAAAAAAATCGCTTGTATCTTCACAAGCTACTCGGCAAGACGGCATACGAGCTCCTCACCGGTAACAAACCCCAAGTTGGATACTTTCAAGTATTCGGCTCAAAGTGCTACATTCTTGATAAGCATCATCGTTCTAAATTTGCTCCTAAATCTCATGAAGGTTTCCTACTTGGTTATGGCTCAAACTCTCACACTTACCATGTCTACAACAATTTCGCCCGAAAGGTTGAAGAGATGGTAGATGTGAAGTTTGATGAATCTAACGGCTCGCAAGTAGAGCAATTGCCAATTGATGTAGGATACAAAGACCCTTCGGAAGCAATCCAAGACTTTTCTATTGGCAAGATTCGTCCAACAGAGGTGAAGGAGAGTACCTCATCCATCCAAGTGGAAGCTTCCACCTCACGACAAGGTGAACCAAGAATTGATACGGAAGCATCCACAAGTGGGGCACACCAAGACAAAGAAAACGAGGAAGTACACCAAGATGAACATCAACAACCTCCTTCTCCACCACGACAAGAGAATGACAACATCAACAATGAAGAAGGCCAAGAAGAAGATCAAGATGAAGAGGATGTTCCACCCCGAGCCAAGCCAAAGCTTCCATGAGTTCGAGAAAGAATCGCTAAAGATCATCCCATCGAGCCAATCTACAATGATATCCAAACCGGGAGAATCACTCGCTCTAAAACTCGTTTGGCTAACTTTTGTGAACATTACTCATTCATCTCTAGCATTGAACCTATGAAGGTTGAGGAAGCATTGGAAGATCCGGATTGGATTAACGCTATGCATGAAGAGCTACACAACTTGGAGAGAAATCAAGTGTGGACATTGGCCAAGAAGCCTGACAAGAACCACAACATCATTGGTACCAAATGGGTGTTTCGCAACAAGCAAGATGAAGATGGTCAAGTCGTCCACAACAAGGCTCGCCTAGTCGCCCAAGGCTACACTCAAGTCTAAGGTATGGGCTATGGTGAGACATATGCTCCCGTTGCTAGACTTGAGTCCATTCACATCTTAGTTGCTTATGTTAATCACCATGATATCACCTTGTACCAAATGGACATTAAAAGTGCTTTTCTAAATGGTGAAATTGAGGAGGAAGTTTACGTTAAGCAACCTCCCGGCTTTGTCAATCCTAAGAAACCTAATCATGTTTACAAACTTCACAAAGCCCTTTATGGTCTTAAACAAGCCCCTAGAGCGTGGTATAAATGCTTGACCAAGTTTCTTATTGAAAAAGGCTTTGAAATTGGTAAAATTGATTCTACTCTTTTTACAAAAAGGGTTAATGTAGAACTATTTGTGTGCCAAATTTATGTTGATGATATTACATTTGGTTCAACTAACCCTCATTTTAGTGAGAAGTTTGGAAAGTTAATGTCGAAGAAGTTTGAGATGTCTATGATGACTGAACTCAAATTCTTTTTTGGTTTGCAAATCAAGTAAACTAAGGAACGTACCTTTGTCTCTCAAACAAAGTACACCAAGGAATTATTCAAGAAGTTCAATATGCAAGAATGCAAAGGTATGTCTACACCCATGCCTACTATTGGACATCTTGATTTGACCAAAGATGGTGAACCGGTTGATCAAAAAGTTTACCGCTCGGTTCATTGCTATATCTATGTGCCTCTCGTCCTGATATTATGATGAGTGTATGCATGTGTCCACGATATCAAACGGCCCCTAAAGAGTGTCGTCTTAAGGCTGTGAAAAGGATAGTGAGATACTTAATAACACACCAAATTTTGGCATTTGGTATCCTAAGAGGTCTTCTTTCTATCTTGTTGGTTACTCCGATTCGGACTATGCTGGAGACAAGGTTGATAGAAAGTCCACTTCAGGTACTTGTCAATTTCTTGGTAGATCTCTTGTGTCTTGATCCTCCAAGAAACAAAACTCGGTATCCTTATCCACCGCCAAAGCGGAATACATTGCTGCTGGATCATGTTGTGCTCAATTACTTTGGATGACCCAAACTCTTAAAGATTATGGGATATATGTGAAACATGTTCCATTGCTTTGTGACAATGAAAGTGCTATTAAGATTGCTCACAATCCCGTGCAACATTCTTGAACTAAGCATATTGAAGTTCGTCATCATTTCATTCGAGATCATGTTGCCAAAGGGGACATTGATCTTAAGCATGTTCGCACCGATAAGCAATTAGCGGATATATTTACCAAACCGCTTGATGAGAAAGTCTTTTGCCGTTTGAGAGGTGAATTGAACATCATTGATGCTTCAAACTTGGAGTAGGAACTCCATTTGAATACATGCAAGGCATGAGCCTTTGACTAATCCTTGATTTTTCTTTCATGATGCTATCTATATGTCTTGGATATTTTTGCACCCTTGCATGCTATCTAACCCTTGTAGGTACTTGGATGAATCTAAATCCATGAGATTGCAACTCACTCACATCTTGATCAATCTCTACATCATCAAGTCTCTACATAATGGTGGTTGAAGACAAGGAAGCACAAAACTCTTCAAACATATCCTTTGACACATTGTACATTAAGATTTATGATTGTCATTTTGGATACACAAGTGCTCTTCCTTGCAAAGCTAACCCATGTAGGAAGATGAACTCAAAATTCCAAGGTGGTGCTCCCAACTCTTGATGAGCTACATCAACCTTGAGCAACCCACACAAGTTCAACTACATGATCAAGATCAACACCACCACCCAAGGTATGTTTTCCATATTAGAGAAGCTTTACTCCAAGTCATGGGTTAAAGCAACTCAACAAGATGTGAATATATCAAGATGCTTAAACGAAAAAATGGTAACCCCATTTTTGAGCTTAAACGATGAGTATGACCAATGATCAAGTGACCTCACTTGACTCCTAAGTCAATATACTCTAACATTGGTGACTTTGTCACCGCCCAATTCTAGATGAAGTTCTCTTGTGTTTCCTCTTGCATTTGTCTCATGCATATGTATTTTCCCCTTCCAAAAAAAAACTTCATCTAGATCTTTTTATTTCTTTTCTTTCTTGTTATTCTGCATTTTCTGCATCCAATTCATTGCAAATCTTTTAGCAAATTCCTTGAAAATCCTTGTGAGATATTAAGTGCCTAGTGAGCCGAGGAAAGAAGTGTTTTCTTTGTGATGGACTCGGTCACATCGGTTTGTTTCCTTCGGCCCAACCGAATTTTCTCGGGGCCACCGAAGCACACAACTTAGTGCTACCGATTTCACTACAGGAAAGACAACTTGCCACTTATTCCTGCATTCTTTTTTTTGCTCCAGCTCCACTCAATGACTCTTGTCCTCTACCAGCATCACATTCGACTTGCTTTGTGACTCAAGGACCAAACCCTTCTGCAATAAAACAAAAATCCAGAAGAGCCCTTCTTGGAAATTGATGTCAAAGGGGGAGAGAGATCACATCAAAGCTCTATGCTTAATCATTTCTATAGGGGGAGAGAACACTCAAGGGGAAGAGAGTAAGAAAACCCCATATGCTTGGTGTTCAAGAGGAGATAAGTTACATGTCTTTAAGAGGGGAAAGACATGTTCATATTTGATCATATTTGATTGCTTGCATTAGCTCTGTTGTCTTTTCTTTTGCTCTGATTTTCTGTTCCGTATCTTCTCCCAATATCCCATTCAAAACTTAGGGGGACCAAGACATCTAAGGGGAGGAAATCTCTGATTCTATTGCACATCTTTACCTTTGGGGACATGTCTATATCCAATGGAGTACTCAGTACTCACACTCTACATGTCATCCCAGTCTTGGTACCTTTGTGGTTCTTTTGTTTGCTCTGGCTAGTAGATGTATCTGTGTTATCTAACCTTGTTTACTCAGGTCCATTCCCTTCTAAGACAACTCAAGAGCACAAGGTAAGTATATGCATCACAGTCATGTGCATGAGGATTTCTTGCTGATGTACATATTGTTTGCAAGAAGGACTCATGAGCATGAAGGCACATTTCCTATATTTACATCTTTCACTCTAATGCATATAGCCAAGATACATGTAACACATGGCTTACTCTGTCATGCTTATGCATTCACATGCTCCTATGTTTCATATTTATATGATTGCATACATATAGGGGGAGCCTTTGCATGCTACATGTCTTCCAAAGCTTTACTTGTTGTTCTCTATATCTTTATCTAAAGCTTTGATGTATGTTGTCATCAATTACCAAAAAGGGGGAGATTGAAAGCACAAGTGCTCCCTGGGTGATGTTGGTTATTAATGTCAACATATCTCTTGTTGGACTAATGTTTCTACCTAGTATGTTTCAGACAAGTTCAACAATGGAGTGGCATGGACTAGAGGATGTGGAACCCCTCAATATGCTAAGGACAAAGGATTGGCTGAAGCTCAAAGCTCAGGACTCTACATTTTCTATTTTAGTGATCCAAGATCACATTGAATCCATAGGAAAGCCAATACTATTAAGAAGGGATGAGGTGTTGTTTCTTAATGGCTTGCTTGCTCAAAGTGCTTAGTGATATGCTCCAAACCCCTCAACCACTTTCTCACTTCCAAATTTGTCCCAAACCAAAAGTCAAACTCGACACCATCGATTCTTTCTATCCGGAGCCACCGAGTTCAGTTGACATAGCCACTGCCAGAAACCCTAATCAGTTCGGTTTCACCGATGGGATCTCGGTCTCACCGAGATGGGCTTGAAAACTCTCTGTTACCTATTGCAATATTTTCGGTCCCACCGAGATATACAATCGGCCCCACCGAGTTTGCTTGGCCAACTCTCTGTTTCGCTTATTACCCAAACCGGTCCCACCGAGTTTGAGTAATCGGTCAAACCGAGTTTTGGATTTACCCTAACCCTAGCACATCGGTCCCACCGAGTTGATCCAGTCGGTCCCACCGAAACACCTAACGCTCACATTATGAACCAAATCGGCCTGACCGAGTTCTCTGAATCGGTCCCACCGAGTTTGGTGATTTGTGTGTAACGGTTAGATTTTGTGTGGAGGCTATAAATACCCCCCCCCACTCTTCATTCATGGAGAGAGAGCCATCAGAACATGCCTACACTTCCAATACACATTTTCTGAGAGAGAACCACCTACACTTGTGTTGAGGTCAAGATATTCCATTCCAACCACATAAATCTTGATCTCTAGCCTTCCCAAGTTGCTTTCCACTCAAATCTTCTTTCTACCAAATCCAATCCTATGAGAGAGAGAGTTGAGTGTTGGGGAGACTATAATTTGAAGCACAAGAGCAAGGAGTTCATCATCAACACACCATTTGTTACTTCTTGGAGAGTGTGTCTCCTAGATTGGCTAGGTGTCACTTGGGAGCCTCCGACAAGATTGTGGAGTTGAACCAAGGAGTTTGTAAGGGAAAAGAGATCGCCTACTTCGTGAAGATCTACCCTACTGAGGCAAGTCCTTCGTGGGTGACGGCCACGGTGGGATAGACAAGGTTGCTTCTTCGTGTACCCTTCGTGGGTGGAGCCCTCCGTGGACTCGCGCAACCGTTACCCTTCGTGTGTTGAAGTCTCCATCAACGTGGATGTATGATAGCACCACCTATTGGAACCACGGATAAAAAATCACCATGTCTCTAAATTGCGTTTGCACACTCCAATCCCTTCTCTTTACATTCTTGCAACTTGCATGCTTTACTTTTCGCTGCTCATATACTCTTTGTATGCTTGCATGCTTGCTTGATATGTATTGTGAATGTTTAAACTTGTGCTAATACTCCACATGAACCTAAAGAAGTTAAAAAATGCAACTTTTCTTGATTAGAGTCTATTCAACTCCTGTCGGTGTCAAAACCGGCGGATCTCGGGTAGGGGGTCCCGAACTGTGCGTCTAGGCCGGATGGTAACAGGAGGCAGGGGAGATAATGTTTTACCCAGGTTCGGGCCCTCTTGATGGAGGTAGAACCCTACGTCCTACTTGATTGATATTGATGATATGGGTAGTACAAGAGTAGATCTACCACGAGATCAGAGAGGCTAAACCCTAGAAGCTAGCCTATGGTATGATTGTATGTTGTGATTGTTGTCCTACAGACTAAAACCCTTCGGTTTATATAGACACCAGAGAGGGTTAGGGTTACAAGGTCGGTTACAAAGGAGGAGATATCCATATCCGTATTGCCTAGCTTGCCTTCCACGCCAAGTAGAGTCCCATCCGGACACGAGACAAAGTCTTCAATCTTGTATCTTCATAGTCCAATAGTCCGACCGAAGGATATAGGCCGGCTGTCCGGAGACCCCCTAATCCAGGACTCCCTCAGTAGCCCCTGAACTAGGCTTCAATGACGATGAGTCCGGCGCGCAGTATTTTCTTCGGCATTGCAAGGCGGGTTCCTTCTCCGAATACATCATAGAAGAATTTGAATACGAGGATAGTGTCCGACCCTGCAAAATAATTTCCGCATTCCACCGTAGAGAGAATATATTTTCGTAGATCTAATTTGCGGGCTTGTTTTGGTAGCATGACGTTATGTCATGACCCGGTGATTATTCAAACCGTTCCCTTTAACCAGCCCCGCACATAACGCGAGGCAGTTTTTCGACATGTCTTGTCAAAGCAGAGATCGTGTCCCCTTATTACGGGATTCTCATCAATACGGGCGTGGGTAACCCAACCGTGCCACCAATTACGGCGCTTGGGGGATAAGCGAGTTTTACCAGGCAAGTGGGGACGCTCAGTTTCGTCCGCCCATATAAAGGGATAAGGATTCACCTTCCTATCCACGCCTTCTTCCTCCTTTGCTCATCCGTTTTTGCACACTCGAGCTCTAGCGCCCAATTCCACCCTTCCCACCTCAACCTTCTCCAACCATGTCCGGAGTGGGAGGCAGGTGGATGGTCTCCTCCGTCACGGAGGGAGACATCAAGAAACTGAGGAGAGCCGGATACCTGCCCGACGACATCGCGCACCGGCTCCCCGATGAGGGGCAGCTCATCCCCACCCCCAGGCCACATGAGAGGGTAGTATTCCTCACCCATTTCCTCCACGGACTGGGATTCCCTCTCCATCCATTCGTCTAGGGGCTCATGTTCTATTATGGCCTGGATTTCCACGATCTGGCCCCAAACTTCATCCTCAACATCTCGACGTTTATCGTCGTGTGCGAGGCCTTCCTCCGCATCAAGCCCCACTTCGGCTTATGTTTGAAGACCTTCAACGTCAAGCCGAAGGTGGTGGGCGGCCGCCAGGCGGAGTGCGGAGGCGCCATGGTGGGCAAGATGCCCAACGTAACATGGCTCGAGGGCTCCTTTGTGGAAACCATAAAGGGGTGGCAATCGGGGTGGTTCTACATCACCGAGCCGCGCGACCCTGTATGGGCAGCGGCCCCCGAGTTCCGATCTGGCATCCCCACGCGGCTCACCTCCTGGAAAGAGAAGGGCCTGTCCTGGGGTAGTTCGGAAGAGCTGACCGGACTCCAAACATGTATTCAAACACATGGTGAACAAGAAGCTCAAACTTGTCAACGTGGTCCAGGTCACGCTTCACCGCCGGATTCTCCTGTGCCAACAACGGGAGTTCAACTTGTGGGAGTTCGACCCGGCACGGCACTGGACTCTGAACAGGCTTTTCGACACAACTCACGAAGATGCCTGGAGGGTACTGTTCAAAAGCGCCGAGGTCCCCCCTCCCATAATTGAGGATCGTGGATTCAGCGTGAAGCGCCAAGCCAAAGCGGTAAGATGCTCTACCTCTCGCTGGATACTTATTTTTATAGGTTGACTCCATGCGGGATATAAACTCCCGTACCTTTGACAGGACTGGCAGGAGACGGCCAGACAGATCGACTGTCCGGCTCCTTTGTCCGAAGGCCCAGCAGACGCTCTTCTGGCGAAGATGCTGACTCCGGCTCCTTATACGGTGCCGGAGAAGACCAAGAAGGCCAAGGGAACCCGAAAGAGTTCCCGACGTCAGGCATCGCCAGACTCACCGTCCAATGACTCTACGGCGCACTCCTCCCCCGAAGACGAGGAAGAAGAAGAAGATGCTCCCCCTCCTATAGGGGGAGATAAGAAAAGGAAGGCCGCCCCAACTGGGGGGGCCGAAGGGTCCAAGAAGAGAAGGACTCTCCATCCGGACAGCTCCACCGCCGCCGATGAAGACGAAGACGAGTGGTTGCCCAGGGCCAAGCCCCTGGGGAGATCGTAAGTATTTAGATACCAAAGTAACTCGTAGCATTCCTTTGTCGCACTGCTTTCCCTAACGCCGAACATGATTATGCAGGCCGCCACGCACCAGCATCGATGTATCATCGGACGGCTCCCTGGGCTCGTCGGACATGGATAGCGATCCAGTCCCGACCGCCACCTCCCCTCATCCTGCTGACGACCCTGAGGTGCTGTCTCAAGAGGCACCGAGTCGAGGGGAGACAGTCCTGGAGGCGCCTCAAGGCGACCTTCCGGACTCTGGGAGCCGAGGGGACGGGGCCCCTGAGAGCTCCGAGTTCGGCCCTCAGCCAAACACCGCGCCGACCCTCCAGCGGTTCCGGGCTCGGGCAGGCGGCCTCCTTCTAAGAGGGGCAAGACGCCTGTGCCGGTGACCTCTGTCCATCTAGAGGCACCGGACAATCTGTTGGAAGCGCTTCGCAGCGCTTCCATCGACGAGGAGCACCGTATTGTTATGAGTGCGGTGATCCAGAAGGTTCAGTCCACCAAGAGCGGATTGACTGAAGCCTGTGCCAGCCTTCTAACAGGCTTTGAGGTAAGTGTTTAAAAATGTAGTAGAAATATTACCGTATAGACAGTAGCCCCTGATGCTTTGTTCGGTGTTCATAAAGAAAATCCGAACAGAGGATCAAATAATATCGCAGGAGTCTAATATAAGTGTGTCAATATGCATATGCAGGCTTCGCTGCTGGCGTCTGCCGCACTGACTGCAGAGGTCACCGTACTGAAGCAGGACCTCGAGGGGTCTAGGAAAGAGCTCGGCCTTGCCAAGAGGCAGCTCGAGGATAACAAGGGTAAGTAATACCCTGTCTATAGATATGTATATATAAAAGAAGACGCGATTGCAAAATGACAGGATCAACGTATATTTGCCAGGGGCCACGACCGAGGTGGCGACCCTGAAGCAAGCGCTAACCAAGGCCGAGGATATAGCGGCCAAGGAGCACACCGAGTGAGAGAAGCACGAGGCTCGGGTGGGCGAGGTGCAGGAAGAGCTCCAGGCTCTCGTGGCGAAGCACGAGGCATTGGAGCTTGACTCAAAGACGCAGGAGTCTGAGCTTGCCGCGGCCCTCGAGAGCGCAAGAAGTGCCAAGGCCGAAGCCCAAAAGGCCCTCCAGGAGATCGACACAATGAAGAAGATAGAGGCGGGTAAGGCTTTCTATATGCAAAGCAAGCATGTAAAAGTAAATTACCGATTACTTACCCAAATCCGGAGCTCTCCAGGAGCACTCGCAGATTTGCCCCGCAGCGTGTCTGATGCCGCACAATTTTACCGGGCCATGGAAGCTCAATGGAGATGCTGTTCTGGTCTCAGTATGCTGAGGCCGAACACCCGGTGCCAATGGGTCTTGCCCGCTATGTTCGTCCCGGCCGGATTTTCTTTTACTGTATCTAGCGTGACGTTTATCGTCTCGCAGAGTGGTGCGCCGTCGTGATCCGTAGATCGATCTTGCATGCTTTGCTTTGTCCTCCAATATGTCTCGCAGGTCTGGCGTATCTCCCCATGCCTTTTTATTTGAATGGCGTCGGGGTGGAGGCTGAGCTTTTGGCTGGAATGCCTCTCTATCGCGGCCACGAGGTGGCCGATCAGCCGTATCATATGCTTCTTCCTCCAGTCGGGGTAGTAACCTGCACTTTGGGTAATTCTTGGAGGGGCGCTCGAGTTTATATTCCTCGTCCGCGAGGACTTCATTCCATCTGTCAGCTAGCAGATCTTGATCATCTTGAAGCTGCTGCTGCTTTTTCTTCAGGCTATTTGCCGTGGCCATAAGCCGGCGCTTGAAGCGCTCTTGTTCGACGGGATCCTCTGGTACGGTGAATTCACCATTGCCGAGGCTTGCCTCGTCTTCGGAGGGGGGCATGTAATTATCATCCTCCTCCTCTCCGTTTGCCGCTCTCTCAGGAGAGCTGGCTCCTTCATCCTCCTGATCTAAATCTTGATGGAGGGGATTGTTGTTATCTTCGGCACTATGCGAAGTGTTATTATCTCTTGTGCCGGTATCGCCGCTTTTGCTTTGGCGGGACTTAGAGCGGCGCCGCTGACGTCGGCGCTTGGGTTGCTTCTTGGAGGGGTCATCCTCCACTATCTCGTCGCGATTGCCTTCGTTGGGTGTATCCACCATGTATATGTCATATGACGAGGTGGCTTTCCAGTGCCCTATAGGCGCTGGTTCATGTTCGTCTCCTACATCGTCGTCCATACCGTCGATGTCTTCAGAGTCGATGTCGAGCATGTCGATTAAATCATCGACAGTGGCTATGAAGTGGGTGGTGGGTGGGCGTCGAATTTCTTCGTCGTCCGCATCCCAATCCTGTTGGCCATAGTCCGGCCAGGGCTCTCCTGACAAAGAGAGAGACCTTAGTGCATTCAGAATGTCACCGAAGGGCGAGTGCTGAAAGATATCCGCGGCGGTGAATTCCATGATCGGAGCCCAATCGGATTAGATTGGCAGGGGCGCGGATGGTTCGGAGTCCGGAAAAGAGTCCGGCACCTTGGAGTCACGGGCTACGCAGAGGGTTAGGCTGGTGTTCGGCTCGATCGCCGTTGGGACTGCAGCCCCTGAGGCGGTGTCTAACCACCCGTCCTCAATTGGCGCAGTTGGCTCCGAGCTAAGGGTCGGAGCTGATGCGGGCGCGGCCTCTGGGGTACTATTCGGCGGCAGAGCTAGGTCATATCCATCGTGATAGCGCGGCGCGCCCGGCTATGTCTCGGATCCGTCGAAGATCAAGTCTCCGCGGATGTCGGCCGTGTAGTTCAAACTTCCAAATCTGACTTGATGGCCAGGGGTGTAGCTTTCAATCTGCTTCAGATGGCCAAGCGAATTAGCTCGCAGTGCAAAGCCGCCAAATACGAAGATTGGTCCAGGGAGCAAAGTCTCACCCTGGACCGCATCGCTATCGATGATAGTAGGAGCCATCAAGCCTAATGGCGATGACACAGAGGAACTCTCAATTAAAGCACCAATGTCGGTGTCAAAACCGGCGGATCTCGGGTAGGGGTCCCGAACTGTGCGTCTAGGCCGGATGGTAACAGGAGGCAGGGGACACAATGTTTTACCCAGGTTCGGGCCCTCTTGATGGAGGTAAAACCCTACGTCCTGCTTGATTGATATTGATGATATGGGTAGTACAAGATTAGATCTACCACGAGATCAGAGAGGCTAAACCCTAGAAGCTAGCCTATGGTATGATTGTATGTTGTGATTGTTGTCCTACGGACTAAAACCCTTCGGTTTATATAGACACCGGAGAGGGTTAGGGTTACACAAGGTCGGTCACAAAGGAGGAGATCTCCATATCCGTATTGCCTAGCTTGCCTTCCACGCCAAGTAGAGTCCCATCCAGACACGAGACGAAGTCTTCAATCTTGTATCTTCATAGTCCAACAGTCCGGCCAAAGGATATAGGCCAGCTATCCGGAGACCCCCTAATCTAGGACTCCCTCACCCCCCTCTACACACCTCTTCTTGATCCTTTCAGAAGGAGATCGCCGCCCCCCCCCTCGGCCGCCCTCCGCCACCACGACCACGAAGCTAGCGCGTGTGCGAGGGCGCATTCGATAGCGAGGAAGAGTAGTAACACTACAAAAAAAGACACATCCGTGACATTTTGGGCCAAACGAAATTTTTCTGTCATACATATGACACTTCTATGATGATAATTGTGACATAACCCGGTATCATCATAGATGTGGTGGGGTCCTACTTCTACGATAAAAAATCATGATAGAAAATGGGCTCTTCGTCCTGGACGGGCTGGAGACGCAGTTGCATGACATTCTTTGGCCTGTCCATGATGGAAAAAACCATGGTAGAAGCGAGGGCGAGGAAAATATCGGGGTGTTCCCGGTTACGGTGGGTGGTCGGGGCTGAGCGATGGGCAGTTCTCTCGTACACGCACGCGTGTGGGTGCGAGGCGTTGGGATCTAACTGAACCCGAGCGAGGCGTTGGGCTCTAATTGAACCCGAGCGATTGCACTGCAGGCTACGCATTACTGAACCCGACCGATCAATCGATGGCTACTGCTGCTAACTGAAGCCGATCGATGCTGCCTCTGGACGAACAGTGAGTGTTGCTGGGGGGTTTGGATGAAAAGTTCTCGATTGGGGAGGATGAACATGCCCTCGTGATGTTGCCTCTGGATGAATAGTGAGTGTTGCTGGGGGTTTGGATGACCAATTCCCGGTGGGGGTGGATGAACATGACCCCGTGGTGTTGCCTCTGGATGAACAGGACCCCGATCGATCGAGCCGGTTGGGGCTGGATGAACAGGACCCCGTGGAGGGTTGGATGAATAGGACCACCCCGTGGAGGGCAGGATGAACAGTAGACGGTGGAGGGGTGGATGAACAGTAGCCCGTGGAGGGATGGTTGAATAGGAGGCCATGGAGAGGGATGGTTGAACAGTAGCCGGTGGAGTAGCACGCGGTGGAGGCTGGATGAACATGAGCCCGTGGATGAACAGTCGCAGGTGGAGGCTGGAGGAGGTCGACGGTGGATGAACAGTAGCCCGTGGAGGCTGGAGGGGGTCGACGGTGGAGATGAACAATATCCTGTGGAGTCCTGTTTTGCGGTACGCCACACCCCTCCCGATGAACAGGACCCCCGTTTCGACCGTAGCGCTCGAACACAAGTCCGTTTCCTCCATTTTGTGGTACGCCACACCCCTCCCGATCAACAGGACCCCCGTTTCGACTGTACGAGGTCCGTTTCCTCCGTTTTGGGGTACGCCAGGCCCCTCCCGATGAACAGGATCCCGTTTCGACCGTGGCTGGTCGAACACAAGGCCGTTTCCTCTGTTCTATGGTACGCTAGGACTAGTTTCAATAGGCTATTCCGTCCAAGCCCTCCCGATGAACACGACGACACATTCCGTTCCGACCTAGCCGGTTGGCTCCCCATGAACACGACGATGACGCTGTTTCTCCGTTCCAACCCAGCCATGTACACGAGCCCTGACTGTACGTATGCGCGAGTATGCGTTCGAGACCTTGCCCATATGTACGTACGTGGCTATATTTTATTTCTTGCACACTGGCCGATGTACGTACGTGTACACGTTCGCGACCAGAATGACAATGCTACGTACGCTTCGACCAGGTGGGTACCGACTGTCAGGCACTTCCTTGTGTGCGAAGATGTAGCTGGTGGGTCCCAGCAGTCAGGGGGGAGAATCGTTTTTTTGCCCGGACGCACTTCCTTGCGTGCGAAGATGTAGCTAGTGGGTCCCAGTAGTCAGGGGGAAACATTTTTTTTGCGAAATATGGTGGCCTGTCCGGTGGATCCCTGCTGTTAGGTGGAGGAACAATTATTTTGCGCGTAATAAGGAGGCACTTCCTTGCTGCGGCCGTGGACCCTTCTGTCAGCCTCTTCACGTACAGTACTCTTCCGATGGAGTCGTTCCTTGACCATGCCGCGCCGAGAGCACTAGGGCGGTGGACAACAGCGAGGCCTAGGAAGGGAACAACGCGGAGCCAGGGAAGACGCGGTAGTGGAAGCCCACTCGGAGAGGAGTATGAGGGTTCACTAGTTCGGCTGCGGTGTGAGGCTGCCGTCACCGCAGGGCCTGGCCGGCGGTGGGAATAGTAGGGGGCGGTGAGGCCTCCGCGGCGGCACAACCAACCACGGGAGGCAGGAGCATGCGGCACGACCAGTGCTGCTTTGGGCGGCTAGAACAAGAAGACCAGAGGTTGAAGAAGCACTATGGCCGTTGGATGGACATCGTATGGTCACTGGAGCTAGAATCGTTCATATTGACTAAGTTGACAAAGCACTCCATCCCCGTCAACTTAGTAGGCCCACAAGTCAGCCACCCACCAAGGTGGACCCCAACTAGCAGGGGGGTATTCATTTTTTTGTGCGTAATAAGGCGGCACTTCCGGTGGGTCCGAGCTGATAGCGGGGGGAACATTTTTTTTCGTGAAATACGGTGGCCCATCCGGTGGGTCCCAGCAGTCAGGGGGGAAACGTTTTTTCGCCAAATATGGTGGCCCGTCCGGTGGGTCCCTACTGTCAGGTGGAGGAATAATTATTTTCCATGTAATAAGGAGGCACTTTCTTGCGGCTGCCGTGGACCCAGCTGTCAGCCTCTTCACGTACAGTACTCTTCCGATGGAAGTCGTTCCTTGACCATGTTGACCACGCCGCGCCGAGAGCACCAGGGCGGTGGACAACGGCGAGGCCTAGGAAGGGGACGACGCGGAGCCGGGGAAGACGCGACAGTTGATGCCCACGTGTAGAGGAGTATGAGGGTTCACTAGTTCGCTGCGGTGTGAGGCCACCGTCTCCGCGGAATAATAGGGGGTGTGGGTGAGTAGAGGGATGGCCTGGCCAGCGATGGGAGTAGTAGGGGGCGGTGAGGCCTCCGCTGCATCGCAGCCGGCCATAGGAGGCAGGAGCACGAGGCACGACCGGCGCTGGTTTGGGCGGCTGGAGCAAGAAGACCAGAGGTTGAAGAAGCACTACGGTCGTTGGATGGACATCGTACGGTCACTGGAGCTAGAATCGTGCATATTGACTAAGTTGACAAAGCACTCCATCCCCATCAACTTAGTAGGCCCACAAGTCAGCCTCCCACTATACTGGGTCCCAGCTAGCAGGGGGAGTATTCATTTTTCTCTGCGTAATAAGGACACACTTCCTTGCGTGCAAAGATATAGCTGGTGGGTCCGAGCTGTCAGCGGCGGTAATGTTTTTTTTCACGAAATACAGAGGCCCTTTCGGTGGGTCCCAGATGTTAGGTGGAGGAATCATTATTTTGCGCGTAACAAGGAGGCATTTCCTTGCATGTGGCTGTGGACCCAGCTGTCAGCCTCTCCACGTACAGTCCACTTCAGATGCATGTCGGTCGTTGACCACGTTGACCAGGCCGCGCCGAGAGCACCAGGGCGGTGGAGGACGGCCAGACCTAGGAAGGGAACGACACGGAGGCAGGGAAGACTCGACAGTTGTTTCCCACGCGGAGGGGAGTACGACTGTACGAGGGTTTACTGGTTCGTCTGCCGTCGCCGGAGAATAATAGCAGGTGTGGGTGAGTAGAGGGATGGCTAGGCTAGCGATGGGAGTACGATGGGGCAGTGAGGCCTACGCGGCAGCACAGCCGGCCGCGGGGAGGAGGGAGCAGGCAGTCCCGCCGGCGCTTGTTTGAGCGGCTAGAGCAGGAAGAGCAGAGATTGAAGAAGCACGACGGCCGTTGGATGGACATCCAACAGTCACTGCTTGTGAGTCAACCTTTTTTTAGGAAAGCCTCAATTCTGTGGAAAACAACATACATCCCATCTGCCATTATTTCTAATAATTTACAACCCAATTGCTAATTCTTAAGGTTTTTTTGGAGCCCATATTCTTTTTGTTAGCATTACAGCCCATATTGTGGCCATGGTTAAAAAATTATACGAAATTTTGCATATTTCGGTGCGGTCCGAACTGTTTTTAATCCCGAAATTTCGAGTCACATTCAAACTGATTTTAAAAATAAATGTATATCAATATAAAATCCAACAATTGTCTATGTATAAAAATTAATGCAATTTAAAATCTCGAAATGAATTTTTTTTGAAACTAATTGCCGGTTTGATGTGTTTTAAAAATGTACATCCCATTTCTCATTACTGATAGGCTATTTTCTCATCTAGCTGAATGAAGCTCTCCTCGTCTTGAAAGATTTGCAGCCCAATAGGCCTGACAAAGCGACTTACTTGGAAAATCACAAAAAAACTGGGCTAGCCATTTTCAGAAAGAAAAAAAAACTACTGGGCTGGTCTGTGGTAAACATAAAAGAGAAGGCTGTCTAGACAGGCCAGAGTGTCCCGCACAACCTAGTTGACACCCTGCTTCCGTCTAAAAAAAATTAGATAAATGCCACTCCAATTATGGTGATTCATAATAATGCCACTACAATTTCCAAACTTTGAAAAATGCCACTGCAATTTTTGCAAACTTTGGAAAACGCCACTGCAATTTGCAAACTTTGAAAAACGCCACTCCAGACTTCCAAAAATGCCACTGGAAATGGCATGAAATGGCATTTTTCGAAGTTTGGAAATTGCAATGGCATTTCTCAGAAACACCAGATTTGGAGTGGCATTTATCAAATTAACCGGAAAAAAAATAACTGGGCGAGCTGCTGGGTCCCTGGTGTCAGTCGCTCGTTGTGCAATTCTCTCGTTTATTGACTACGTTGACAATGGCATGGGACCCAGATGTCAGAAATCCATTAGGAGGAGCCATTTTTATTGGCTTGAAATAAGGAGGCACTTGCTTGCATACTGCCATGACCTTGGCGGGTCCCTGTTGTCATCCTCTCCACGTACAATCATCTCCTGATTGTGTACGCGTCAACTTGGTAGGCCCACAAGTCAGCCTCTAAACCCGTGGAGGACAAATACAACCCATTTAAAAAAAATAACATCCCATTCCATACGTTCAAACGGAAAGTTCAACATTCAGAGCAAAGTAACAGGTCTGATCCACATATAGAGTACTGAACTTCCACGTTGACAACCATCATAGCCAAGTTAACTATCTACTCCCACTAATACTCTAGTAGCATACAAGTACTAACATACTCTTAGCTAACTAGACGATGCCGGCCGCCATCTGCGGTACACGCTAAACGTCGGCACCGGCGTCCTCTGCCTCGCCTCAGACTTGCCAGAGGTGCGATGGGGCGCGTTGCTCGCGCGCATTGGCCCTTTCCATGCCGGCATGGTCCACTGAAGCTTCGGCTTCTAAGCGGGAAACCCACTTGACGAGCTGGTAGAAAAAATCGGTGTCGCGAACGCGTGCGTGCCTGACAGCCTCTAGGGCTATTTGCCGGGCGCCGGCCTCCATGTAGTCGGCCCAGTTGCGGGTGCTCTGCTAGCAACTCAGAGCGTCGGCGTGCTGCTGCTCCATGTCCCGCTGGTGGCACGAATCGGCGATAGGCTGCTCCTTTGCCAAGTGGTCGCGCTCCAGCAAGTCCTCAATCTCCGCATTGCCATCTAAAGACCGACAGAATGCCTCCTCCCTCTGTCTGCCTTCTGGTGAAAAACCGAACACTAGTTCCGGCGGTGACCGCCTCCGGCCTAGCCTATCGCGGACGGGCGGGGGCATGGCGGATGTGGCGAGAGCGAGGATAAGTGGAGAACGACGTCGGGCCGGTGGGGGCTTATGAGGATAGGGAGAGTTGGGTCGCGGTGCCACCATAGAAGGCCGGGAAACAGTACTTATAGGCAGAAGGTAGCGCGACGGTCATCGGAATTCAATGCATAATGAAGCAGGCATGGCTTAGCGTGCCAGCTTGCCATGGAAAACTAGAGAAACCGAAATTCTGACTGCGTTGTCCCGTCCCGTCCATGTTGGGTCGCGTGCCGGCATGACGGTCAAATGAGTGCACTCGAATCATCTCCCTTCATATCAATAATGATTCCACGAAGCAGACTAAGGCATAGCCTAGTGGTGGGAAGGGGCTGATGCCTTCCTACCCACCCAGGTTCAGGGCATGGTACTTGCAATTTGGGTTTGTTGCACCAATTATACTGTAGGGGGTTCCCTTACAGTCTTTCTGTCAAAAAATAATAATAATGATTCCACGGATTTAAAAGGCCCGCAACAATTAAAGCGCATCTTTTTCGCATCAGTTAGCTACCTTAATTACGGCCGGCTGCATGCAGGCACTCAAAATCGCTCGCAGCCAGTACGTGGAGCAGCATGCAATGAGTCGCAGCCGAGGGCATTAGTTGATGAACTTTAGCTGGGAGATAAGGCATTTACGAACGTTTTCGCTGGCAGTTTCTTCAGATTCGCATGGCATTTTCTTCAGAGCAGCTTGTCAGTTTCTTTAGAGGTAGGCATTTTTATTCAAAAAACTGCCACTTCGGATCTTGCGTCGCAACTAAAACTGCCAGGAGTGCATTAGTAGGCTAGCTAGTGATCGATCAGTAACTTGTAAACACTGAGAGAACATATGTAAGGAACTGTTAATGCATCTCAATGATTCACAGATCATATACAAATATGTAGCTCCAAAAGAAAAGATCAGCCACAACTAAAACCAACTAGTACGATTCCCATAGATAAGATCAACATGTTAATGCATCTCAATGATTCACAGATCATATACAAATATGTAGCTCCAAAAGCAAAGATCTAGAAAAAACATATGTTCTTCCTACTAACATGGATGCTTCTCTTGGCCAACATTCAGTACAGACTGAAAGACAAATTTGTTTGTGAAGTCTACAATTCCTCTTGCAAACGTATGTGGTTTCACCAACAGCTGGAACCATGAGAATGAACCACACATGCTGGAGGAACATCCACTGCAATATGATTTGGTCTTCTCTCGATCACACGGTGAGACTATTTTCGGAATACAAACTTTAACTTAGGCAAAATGATGCCCATCGTATAATCAGACCAAAGCAATGAAGCACCTAGTGTTGGCCAGTAAATAGTACAGTACTACTTTTCTGTAGTCCATGAAGTGACTATCCAATCTTTCTGTGTCTATTTTCAAATGGCACTACATGCAGTGACTATACTATTCTCTTGTGCAGTTCAACCAAAATTGCGGTCACTTTGTGTGTTTGCCAAATAGCAACGGGCAGACATCTCTCTATGCACAAATATCAAGCAGCTAGTAAACATATACCCCACCTTGTATTTTCGGTTTAAACATGTCTCTTCCGCTTAGCATCTATCATGTTTTGCACTGGACAATCTGATATAGTCATGTTTTGCCCTGGACAATTTCATACTGAATTGATTTGCTTGTTCACAGCAGAAATATAGCGCCTATTCTTCATCAGACCAAGGATATCCATGTTCGCAGTGATGGAAGAGGTGAAATCGATACAACCGAAATGGAGCATCCAATCATTGAATCATGTCCTGCAACTCCAATGTAGGTCCACCCTACCAATAAATTCACATGCAAACCACTAGTATTACTATCTAATGACAGTACAAAAAGAGTAGCAAGATAGTAGCAAACCATGTACCTTCTTAATGAACAGCTCATAGTGCCACCAATTGTATATAAAGGTTTGGAAGAAAACATGCTCCTAATGGTGAACCAGTTGGACTTTTTGTGCAGTTCCACTAAAATCGAGCATCCCTGTTGGCATAGATATTGAAAGTGTGATTACTATAAAAGTGGCACTAGTTGAAGCATAGACTCACAAATATAAGCATTCCAATTTCTTAATGGGAAAATGTAGCAAGACTGTTTCTAACCACCTATTTGAAGGCATATATAGTTCTTTCTAAAAGAATGATCGATTCCTGACCTTTCCTCTTCTTTTAAGCATATTTTGTGCAGTTCAACTAAAATAAAATGCCATCACCGCCTTGACAATTCAGTGACACTGTACAAAAGGAAATGACTTAACATTACATCATGATGTCGGTTATGTAGTCGACAGGCATTAGAGACAAACTTACAGACCTCCTCCGATAACATAATGAACACTAATTTTAACAAAGGTGTGACTAGCTTTACCGGGATAATTTGAGTGAACTCTACACCCTTTGTTCCTTAATATAAGACGTTTTCGTGGTTCAGTTTAAAGTACCCAAACGTCTAGTATTTAGAAAAACAGGTAGTAGTTTTCTTGAGCACATATCTAGGAAAGCTTTCCACACTTTATTTATGTCCATACGCTAATGCAACACCATTCGAAATTTCGAATACTACAAATATACACTTATACGGTGGCTAGTGCAACAGTAGAGTAGTTATTTTATTATAGGGTACAGTACAATGGTTTTACTGAACATATTTCAATAAACTCTGGCACTGGAAGATTTCTATAAGAATTTACAATACAAAATGTAAAGGTAACACGTTTCAGCATTGGTATACTAGCTGTGCATGAGCATTAAACCAAATACAAAAGTCTGAAGGTAACTAGCATTATTAACTAATGACAGTATAAAAAAATTGCAAACCATGTACCTCCAAGGTAAATATCATTTCGAACTCGGGGGGCCTTAAAAATTGCTATCCCAATCTTGATAATCGATCAAACATAAAAACTTGATCGAACGAATCAAGAGAACAGCCGGAGGAGGAGGTACCCACTCTTGACCTTTCCTCTTGTCTTCATATTTTTTTGTGCAGTTTAACCAAAATAAAATGACATCAGCACCTTGGAATTTTGGTGACATTGTACAAAAAATAAACTTATCTCATGAAAGTGAGGTATGTAATCTATAAGCATTATAAGTGCAAAAATCTGAAGGTAGTAACAAGTTTCATCGTTGGTATACTGGCTGTGCAACAACATTAGAATGCCTTAGCTGAAAAATCTTTAATACGTCCACAATCAACAGCTAACCCTGAAATAATTCAGTGACATTAAATGGCATTGCTTAAATTTATCGGTGGCATTAGACTGAGTGCGCATTAGTTAAATGTGGCATCACTTTAGCAGTAGCATTGCTTGACTTGACTGCTAGCGTTATACTAACAGCAAAAAAGTGACAATAAGAGCATGGGAGGCCCATTCGGACAGTGGGCGCACCAGTACGATGTACCTCCACGGACGCATAGAGTGGTGAGGGAGGTATGGTTGCCCAGAGCAACAAATATCCAGGCAGCATATGTGGATTACGTCCCATTTTTGTTATGTTTAGCCACCTTTTTCCTATGTGAGGACAACAAACCGATCGACCTGCTCATTCTCTATTGTGTTGTCATGCCTTTCTACCCTTCTTCAACCAAGAGACACGAGACTCGTTCGTTAGCTACTGATTTTCCCCTTTTCATCCTAGATGCGGGTTCGATGCCTACTCTCTTGGACAGTATAGTCTCCCTTCCTTTCCTTATTCAACCCAGACATGGATTAGTCTGCATGAAGTAGGGTTTCCTTTAATAGTGCAAATTAAGGTTTTCGTGTGCGTGGCCAGCAGAGCAGAGGATAGCAAATTGGGAAGATGGTGGAGTGGAAAAAGATCCACATGCAGCGACATGGCAGATGGGGCAATAGAACAAGGGTATTGTTCGAAAAGAGGTAGTATACCCGAGGGTTGGCGGGAAGTGGCTTCGCTCGTGGTCATCATCCTTCGCACACACTACGGCAGCGAGCTTGGGGACAGAGGCCATCCCGCGCGGGCGCTAGGTCTGAGAGGACGACCTTGTCGTCAATGCGTGACCTCGCTCGCCGATGACGAGTGCGTCAATGCTACACGTCCTTTTCTTCCCCAGCGGATCTGTGAGCACCGGTGAGGAGGGAGAGAGAGGCCATCTTTTTTAGATCTGGAGAGTGGGTGATAGTGTGAGAAGCAAGTGGGCAGCCCTTAGCAAGAAAGCTCTGAAGCTCTAGCCTATATATCTTTTTTATACTAATAGTACTAGAGGTGGAGTAGTGGTAGAGTAGTTTATATTTTCTCTGCAAACAGTACCAGTTAGTCGTGCTTCAAAACTGAACGGCACGCCATTAAAAAATAAAGTCGAAAAATAATACGGCACTTCGGGCCAACGCGGCCAGATCGCATTTTGCACGAGAAATTACACACCATGTTTCGTTGACATGTGGTCTTGTTCCAACATGTCAGTGAGACAACGGCAAGTCCTTTTGTACAATTTCCGAAAGGACGTGTAGGCCGGGGCACCTCTTCATGTACCGTGGAAAACAGGCAACCATCCACCGACTCTTCGCCTTTCCCTCTCGATTTGGAATTGCTGTCGCACGCTCTTCCTCCCTCCTCCATTTGCCTTCACCCTTCCTTCTGCCATTGTTCGATCGTCTTCTCCATGGAGGGAACAAGTCGGAAACGACCCCATTATTCTTGCCCCGATCTGAAAGATGACGTGGTGGGGTAACTCATTGATCGGTGTGACGTCATCACCTCGGCTAGCATGGTAGGTTCGTTCAACAACATTCTCGACTCAACTAATAACATCATTACAAGGAACCCAAGGGTCCAGGAGCGGTTTGATCTCCCTTATCTTCTTCGCTATAAGCCTGTTCACATGGGCGCGGACGACGGAGGCCTCGCCTTGTGCAAGTTGATGCCGCTTGATAACGATACGTGTGATGTCAAGATGCCATCGCTTCAGGGTATGGCCTGGGCTGGCGCAAATGGAGATTGGGTTGTTTATATTGGGTACAATTTCGAGTGGGAACTTGTGAATGTGTACACTCGTCAGCGGATTCCACTTCCAAAAATCTTAGAGTGCCCTGAGGTTGAGCACACAGATGATCTACATGCGTTCAAATACGATCATGGTGACTGTCGTCTACGGAAGATAGCAATTTGTCGAGTTCCCAACCACTCTTGGAATTACAAGAACTATCAAGTTGTTGCTATCTTCGACAAGCTTGTTGCCTTCCTTACTGATTCCACTGTTCGTCCATGGATATTGCTCAAAAATCAGTTTCTGTACACGGATGATTACTGTGATGCAATTGAATACGAGGATCTTGTGTTTGCTGCCACCACCCATGGCACTGTTTTTGCATGGGATCCTCGTAGTTTCGGTACGTTTGTCTTCCACCATAATTATAATTGTTTCAGCCACATGCATGCGGGTTAGCAAGTTTCCCGTTACTAATTAACCTTCTTGTCTTTCCAAGGTCCTGTGAACATTCCACCACCTATACTTGAAAAAAATTATAACCAAGGGGGAGATGACGATGGTGATGATCATGAGCATGAGGACGAGCAGAACTTATATACTTAGTGGCGCCTGGCAACTAATTTCGATGGATCACCTCTTCTTGTCTGTATACAGTGCACTGTGATTATTACTACTAAGGTAGAAGGTGTTCTCTCCCATGGTCGCCCTCTCCAGACCTATTCCAACACCCGTTGTAGGGTATTTGGGATGGATACTAGTGTGCTAGTGCCAACACCTTCTCCCTTGTATAGTATTGATAGTCTTGGAGAAAACTCACTCTTCCTTGGACAAAACTATCCAATGATGGTGAAAGGCGATCCAGCTGTTGTTGACACAACATTACTACCATTTATGAGAAGCCACTGTATCTATACCTCGGACATTGCGGTGGTTCCCTACCCTGGTCCTGATATATGCCGCTTCAGCCTGGATGATCAGTCCTATGTTGCTCTCGATATTGAAAATAGCTGTCCCTTCCTAGAGCACCTATGGTTCAAAGAATGCGTTTCCAACGCCGAGTTTGGTTGAGTTGAAGTTCATTTCATTGGTTGTTATTTGTTGTGTGATGAAAAATTCAGTATTTACTAGAATGTTTTGTTGGAAATAATCTATAATCCAACATGTATCATCATTGCCGTTGTGTGTTGATGACTTGTTGTATGTAATGAATGGTACATTTGCATATGCGTGTCATATACTCAATTTATGAATGGTTTTCGAGTCACTTCTTGGAGTGTGAGTACTGTAGTAGTATAGCCAGCATCCGGTTAGTATATGAAGTTGCCACATCACATAGAGCCAACCTAATATTGGAGTACCAGATCTGAGATGCCACGTGTACCAGATGAATGACTCCAAGTTCGACCACCGTGATGCTTGGTGCGAGCCGAGGAACACTGTTGGAGAGACCCCCCCCTCATAATTTTCCTACATTGGTCGTTTGATTCATAGGATAGAATGTTATAGGATTTTTTTCCTATGTAATCATGTTTTAATTGGCAATCTAGCATCCAATCCAACTTTTCTTTCACTTCCTTTGATCCTACGAAGAGAGTACTTGCTCTAAATGATGTGCCGCTGCAAGAGCCGCCTATATTAATTAACCATGCTCTAAAAAGGTGGACCAACTTTGGCTATAGTAGTACTGTACTAGGTTAGTAGGTGACCTTGCACTTGGTTCTTCTCCTCTTCCGGAAGTCGAACAATAATGATGGTACTACTTCTGGCAATCTGAAACCAAATGAACTGCTGCACGTCCACCGCTTGTAAGCAAAAGTTTCTCCTCATGCTGTGAGCCACCGTGCACGCGCTGGCGTGGGAGAAGGCATAGTAAGCAAGCTTATTATCGTTCTGCGAGTTGATGGGACACATCAAAGTTACGTATTTATTAGTACTCTCTTCAAAAAGGGCCAACCATGTCCATGGCTACCATCCTGTGCTCTGTCATTGAGTACGTGCACTATTCACGTGCCATCGAGGAGAAAAATATTGTGTAGTACTAGGTGCCATCGAAGTGCACGACTCACTTACGCACTGCATATCTCCATTTTCTTGCATGACACACCACCTTGATGCTAGATGTCCCGCGTGTCATGGAGGCATATAGTATGATTTTGTAAAATGGAGGCATACAGATGTCCCGCGGGCCGGCAACAGGATGAACAAAGCTCATGTCTTAAACGAAAGAGTGGAAGAACATAGATTCCCGACGACCGAGAAGGAGCTACAAACCTCGGGGTGGAGCGTCTGCACTCATAATATTTTATATTATTCAGCGATATAAAATCAACCAAATCTCTCCATGTTCCTATACCGTTCTATAGTACTATGAGAATAACTTTGAACGTAAGCCATTGATTCACTCTATCCAATGGTCATAGTTGGAAAATCCAAACAAAACCAAGCATTGGATAACCTCTCTTTTCGAGATCAACTCTTTTAGCACTTATATTGTTGCCGCCTGCCCACCTAGCGCACCTATATATCCTCTCACATGTAATGACCACAGGAGCTATCCACTCATATTGTATGTTAAAAACTAAAGGTCGATAACTAATGCGGCACCTCGGGCCAACGCGGCCAGATTGCATTTTGCACGAGAAATTACACACCATGTTTCGTTGACATGTGGTCCCGTTCCAACATGTCAGTGAGACGACGGCGAGTCCTTTTTTACAATTTCCGAAAGGACGTGTAGGCCGGGGCACCTCTTCGTGTACCGTGGCAAACTGGCAACCGTCCATTGACTCTTCGCCTTTCCCTCTTGATTTGGAACTGCTGTCACACGCTCTTCCTCCCTCCTCCATTTGCCTTCACCCCTCCTTCTGCCATTGTTCGATCGTCTCCTCCATGGAGAGAACTAGCCGGAAACGACCCCGTTATACTTGCCCCAATCCGAAAGATGACGTGGTGGGGGAACTCATTGATCAGTGTGACGTCATCACCTCGGCTAGCATGGCAGGTTCGTTCAAGATCATTCTCGACTAAACTAATAACATCATTACAAGGAACCTAAGGGTCCAGGTGCGGTTTGATATCCCCTATCTTCTTCGCCGTGACCCTGCTGACTGGCACGGGGATGAGGGAAGCCTCGCCTTGTGCAAGTTGATGCCACTTTATAATGATGAGTATGATGTTAAGATGCCATCGGTTGAGGGCAAGGCTTAGGCAGGCGCAAATGGAGATTGGGTTGTTTATATTGGGTACAATTGCGAGTGGGACCTTGTGAATGTGTACAGTCGTCAGCGGATTCCACTTCCAAAAATCTCCGAGTGCCCTGAGGTTGAGCACACAGATGATCTACGTACGTTCAAATATGACATGGTGACTGTCGTCTACGGAAGATAGCAATTTCTCAAGTTCCCAACCACTCTTGGAATTACAAGAACAATCAAGTTGTTTCTATCTTCGACAAGTTTGTTGTCGTCCGTCGTGGTTCGACTGGATGTATATTGCTCAAAAATCTGTTTCTATACATGGATGTGTACTGTGATGCAATTGAATACAAGGGTCTTGTGTTTGCTGCCACCACTCGTGGCACTGTTTATGCATGGAATCCCCGTAGTTTCGGTACATTTGTCTTCCACCGTAATTATAATTGTTTTATCTAGATGCATATGAGTTAGCAAGTTTCCCTTCTCTACTAATTAACCTTCTTCTTGTGTTTCCAAGGTCCTGTGGACATTCCACCACCTATACTTGAAAAAATTTATAACCAAGGGGGAGATGAGGACGGGGAGGGCCGATATACTCAGTGGCGCCTGGTAACTTCCGATGGTTCACTCCTTCTTGTCTGTATATAGCCCACTGCTGATATTACGACTAAGGAAGCAGGTCGTCTCCCATGGTCGCACTCTCCGGACCTATTCCAACACTCGTTGTATGGTATTCGGGATGGATACTACTGTGCTAGCGCCAACACCTTCTCCTTGGTACCATATTGATAGTCTTGGAGCAAACTCGCTCTTCCTTGGACAAAACTATCCAATGATGGTGAAAGGCGATCCAACTGTTGTTGACACAACATTACTACCATTTATGATGAGAAACTGCATCTATATGTCGGACATACGATGGTTCCCTACCCTAGTTGTGATATAGTAGGTCGCTTCAGCCTGGATGATCAGTCTTGCGTTGGTCTCGAGATTGACAATAGATGGCCATTCCCAGAGAATCACTTGTGGTTCAAAGCAAGCATTTCCAACGCCGAGGATTGGTTGAGTTGAAGTTCATTTCATTGCTAGTTATTTGTTGTGTGATGTAAACTTTAGTATTTATAATGTATCCTCGTTGTCATTGTGGGTTGATGACCTGTTGTATGTAATAAAATGATATTCTTGTGATAAACTTACTAAATTTATTAATGGCTTTTGAGTCGCTTCTCTGAGTGGGTGCTGCGACAAGGCAAAAATATATTTTCTGAATACATAATTGTACCTAGCACAGACTCCAGGAAATTTGGCCACAGTGTGAGGTGGGCCATATGTTAATGTGTTCGCTGTACGTAACCAGCTCCTCGAATCCTCGATACTACTACTATAAGTAGTAGGAGTAGTAGGGTGGCATGGGCCAGAACAAGCATTCACGTCCAGGAGTATGGCACACGCCACCAACACGACTTCCATTTGACACCATATTTGTTGGAGTCCGTGCTACAGCAATCTCTTCAACCTCGTCGTTTCTCTAACTCAGCCATCGCACGGCGGGTGAGGTGGGGGTTTGCCGATAGTCGGTTTCCTCAACTACGGTCCCACTTGTAAGGCCAACTCCAACGCACGACCCCAAACGGACCAACGTTTTTCCCGGATTCTATCCATTTGGGTAGGGCAATGGGGTCGTGTCTGGGCCATTTCTCGGATGCGGTGGCCGTGCGCCGAATGCGCGGACGCATCCCGGCCGTGTACATTTTTCTTTGCAAACACATATCTTTTTTTCGTCATTTATTTTTTGGTACATGGAAATACATCACCAAAATTTTCACGAGAAAAACAAGAACCACAAGAATACATTTTATAAGATATCCAACTTCCATAACTGCTCCTGTAAGTTGGATTAGTGCCTTCTCGATGCATTCATTGTTGATCCACGGAGGCTCGATCCTGCGTGCTTCTTTCTTCTTGAGTGTAAAGAAGTAGACGTGTCTAGCCTCTACTCTATCAAGGAGTGCACTAGTCTCATCTCTAGCCTCTATGCTAGCTTAAAGTGCTAGAACATCTACTAAATTGCGCTCTATCAATATATCGTTGTGCTCTTCTTCCCAATACCAAAACATGCATGCATTCTACACAATAAAATTTTAAGTTAGCACAACTAGTCTAATCCGAGAGCACAACCAAAGATTTGGTCGAGTTCTTCCTCCTTTTGCCGACACGTGGGACATCCAGCATCCAGGTCATGTCATGCAAGAAAATAGAGTGGTAGTTGAAGCCACATGATGTGCATCTTGGGTTAAACTGTAAATAGAATCTTACTACTCTTGAGTAACTCCAAAAGCAGCCACCAAAGATCTTTATTGGATTTGTTTTTCATCACCAACACGTCGAGGTGAAAGATGTGCAGGTTCAGTGGGTCCTCTTGCGTTTTCACTGACATGTGGGACCGCATATGAGCAAACAGACGATGGGCTCCGTGCGTCTGCTGGCTGGCTGAGAAGAGAGATAGAGGAGGGCTGAGCACGGACTCCAGGAAATTTGTTCTATGTAACCAGCACTTCGATATAGTGGGGTGGCGTGGGCCATAACTAGCATTCATGTCTAGTAGTACGGCACACACCACCCACACGAGTCCCATCCGACACCAATTTTATTGGAGTCTGTGCTACTACCATCTCTTCTCCCTCCTGTTTTCTCAGCCATCGCATGGTGGGCGGGGTGGGGGTTTGTCAATAGTCGGTTTGCTCAACTGCGGTCCCACTTGTAAGTGAAAATGCAACACAACATGCATTCCCCCTTGAGCGGCGTGCCAGACCAACCGTGTGGGGGTGCGACGCGACCTCGGCAGGCTTTTACTTTTGAACTTGTAACTTGTAAAATTTGGTTCTGCTCCATGGCGTGACCGATAGATAGAAATAACGATTTTCCCTAGAGTAATGAGAAGTTTTGTTCTGGCGCGGTTCATGCATGGAGTACGTAGGAAAATTATGAAGTTGATGCGAAAGGTAAGATAATTACTAGTAGTACCATATACTACTATATGGATTTGACGGAAATATAAAGATACATATGGATCCATCAACGACATCCTCACGCCCAAGTGCACCGGGTCACCAACCGACATGTGAGGAGCAGCGGCATTGGCGGCAAGCTCAACGTGCTTCTGAACAATGCCGTCCAAGGTTGCACTGCGGTCCAAGAAGGCCAGCCTCCTATTGTCCTCCTCTTGCATGTAGTAGTTCTTGTGGATGATTTGCACGTAGACATGGGTGATTATGTTGATGGTGTCTTGCTGTGCCAGGCGCTGCGCGACGAGCGCGACCTCGAGGTGGACATTTTCCGGCACGACAGCGGGCAGTCGCAGGGCCACCAGTGCATCGAAGAGGTTGTCACCATAGAGGCCGTTGAGGGTGGAAGGCATCGCAGAGCCTGTGCGCGTGGGTTTGGAGGCATACGTCAAGGTCGTCCGCGAGCTTCTTGACGATGGTGAACTTGCCGAGGAAGCCGCCGAGGACCTCGTCGAACAAGGAGACGAAGCTGTCGTCCAAGTGCCCCCTCGCCCTGGTGGCCTCAAGCACTACCTGGAGACGTTCCTCGGTGCCGAGCCGCAGGCCGGTGTCGTGGACCATCTGGCTCAGCCGGCTGATGCTCGTGCTCATCGCCTCCATGGGTCTAGCTTCTAGTCAACTGATCTTGCGATTGGAGTGATCACTGTTGCCCTTGGGTGCGTAGGTGCGTAGGATTTCGTAGATTGGACTGGCGGGATCCTTTATATGAGAAGTGCAGACTGCGTTGAATTCACGTGCGTGTTGGCCATCTACTCCACGCCCCTCTACTGCACCTGCCTTTGGCTGTATGACAGGTTGGCCAGCCACCCGTTGGGCCCACGTGTCATACACCCAAAGGAAGGTGCAGTAATTCAATGAAGTTGCGTCCCCCTGCATGCCCATGCATGCTTTCAATGACTTGAGACTACCAAACATCACATGCAGTGGTTAGTTCATTGCATGTAATCCTATTAAGTAGCAAAAATACATTAAGTTATCTCGCCGATAGGAATAAAACAATACACCATGTATTTATTTACAGAGGGAGTAGTACATTTTTTGTGACATGCATTACTGGATATTGCTAGTCAAATACTAAATCTAGATGGACATGGTAGTACTGCTAAATCCAGACGGTGGTGCTAGTACTAGTAGTAGTAGTACTACCAATGTAGTAGCACTGTACTACCCGTTGGTCAAATTAGTACGTGCTGCTCCTCATAGTGAAGTGACAAGCCCCTACGCCGGAGATGACACCTGAGTATAGGTGCCGTGTTCGGCATACCATAGCCAGCCTCACCGTCTGCAGTCACTACCATCATGGTTGTAGACAAAGCCCGCTTACAACTAGCTGTGTTCGACATAATTTGCCATGTGTAGATGCACGTGCATTGCACGGAACACCAAGATTGGGGGGTGGACGGCGCCGGCAGCAGCCATCGCGCCAGAGATTTCCATGGCCTTCTAGATGTGGTGGGGAGGAGATAAGGCTGATTGTGAGAGACAAGGAGTTGTTTGTAAATAGGGAACAAGTGCGGGCATCTTTTTGCAAAACTAGAGAAGTTTGGTTTGTATGCGACAGATCTAGATCCAACGGCTATTGCTGAAAGATGGCAGGCACAACATCATCACCAACTCAGGACCTATTTGATTCGCAGGATTTTGAAAGCGCGGGAATAGGACACGGCAATATTACAAGTTTCAAACTAATATTACAAATGTTAGGAGTAATGCTACACCTACGAAGAGGGAATTACTAAGAAGTTTACGTAAGAACTTTCATTACTTTAGGTGGATGCATCATTATCATACAAACTAAAATCCACCGCCCTGACAAGTCACTAATGGGCAAATAAGTTTTCGAGTCTCTGGCCACTTGATGTTTAAAAACAAATTTAGCTTCTGCGGAGACTTTGTCAATTAGTCTTAGACGCTTGCGGTGATCAGCACACCATTCATTGTTGCGCCAAAGAACGCCAAACCTCATTATCTTGAGCACACTTGCCTCTAGAACAAAGAACCTGGCCAATTTAATCTCAGATGTGCTGCCTCGGTAGTCGATCAAATCAATTTAGGTAAGATGGAGATCAAGGCATTCAATGAGATTGTTATAGTGCAGCACATTTTTCACTTTCGGGTCTTTTTTTATCTGCAAAAGAAGAGAACATATTAGAGCAGCTGGCTGGATTGTTGTGTCATCAAGAGGTACCAATATCATTCGCTCATACGATAGGGTTGGCTGGACAGTGATATTTTTTCACTCTCTCTCTCTCTCTCTCTCTCTCTCTCTCTCTCTCTCTTTCTCTTTCTCTTTCCTCTCATTTACCTAGGAGTATGTGAAGAGCTTGGGAATTTGTTGCCTTCCACTATGTGGCTGATGCCATATTTCACAAAAGTATGCCAGATAATACGCATCGATGTCAAATCAAAAGATTTTGGCACCGCTCTCGCGATGTGAGAGAGTTGGCACCGTTGTGCACACAGACCCACATGTATAAAGAAATCAATCAAACCAACTACACCAACCTGTCACTCTCCCAAACAAGTGTTTTTTTATTGCCTCAGTCCTCTCTCTCTCCCACGCAAGTGTTTTTTCATTGCTGAGTTATTAATTTGGCACCGGAGCAAAGTAGGTGATCCAGATTGGGGCGCCAGGTGAGCAATGGAGGGGCATCGATGCCAAATGCATCACAAGTGAATTTGGCACGTGTTTTGCCCTACATAGTGGAGGGCCGTTATAGCCCACTTTTGTACTACCTCTTATTTAGTATAAAATTTTGACCATAGATTTACGTAAGAAAATGCCAATGCATGTCACTAAAAATTACACCATTTGAAATTATGTTCAAATACGAATCCAACGATATAGTTCTTAGTGACATGCATTAATATTTTGTCAGTTAAATCTATGGTCCAATTTTGATACTACAAAATAGGAAGAGTAAAGCAGGACGGAGGTAGTACTTGCTCTTAGGGTAACCATAGAGTTACTGGAGTAGTCTAAGTTACTTTCCACTATGACTAGCCTAGGCTACTATAGTAGTACAACAAAAAAACGATGCAGGTGATCACGTGAGAAAAAGTACTAAAAACATTTCTTTCGGTGCAGTGCGTAGATGCAGTTTTGAACACTACACTTGTCATCGTAATTTGGGAAAATTACGAAAAATTTGAGCTACGTTGTGATTACTGTTTACTAATAGGAAAGTAGTTTCACCTCGATGAGTAGCTTCTCCGTGCATGGAAAACATGTAAGGAATCCAACAACTTGATCCAGATTGGGGCCGATAGATTTTATTGCCAAGATCTTCACTGTGCGGATAGACTGGGTCAAGCTTGTGGGAATCATTTTCTGGAGGACGGTCGTAAATACATAAAGAAGAAATTTAAAAATGTGCATTTCAATAAGACGGGGAAGAAGATGAGTGATGTACCTGAACGATTACGGATCCAATAAAGAGTTCGGAGAATTTGGCAAACGAGTGCACCAATGCTGTCAATTTCGGCGCGTCAATGACCCTGATTTTTGTTGGACCTTCTAGATCTGATACAAGCAATCTCTCAAGGAAAGGCGCATTCTCAATGACCATAACGTGGAACAACTGGAGTGATCTATTCTCAATTGATGTCTTGTTGTGGGGCCAGCAAGACACATAAATCCATCGAAGATTCGTCAAGGCGATATGGAGGCTAATGAACCCATGGATCTGCTCAAGACGAAGGTACTCGAGAGCAGTAGAGCTGCGGAGCAGGTGGTCCATAGCCTTCTTCGAGATGACAACGTCAAAGAGGTAAAGCTGCTTTAGTTGAGGGAGAAGAAGGGCGGGGGCGACATTAATCTGGGGAAGATAGCAGGAGCTGAAGCTGGCGCGGCACACCATTGGCGCGAGGCGGAGCGCGGACAGCGGCAGAGAGCGACATCATCCAGCTTCAAAGCTGAGCTCCTCGAGCTGATCTGGGCGGGTGAGGGAGTCCTGGATTAGGGGGTATCCGGACAGCCGAATTATATCCTTTGGCCGGACTGTTGGACTATGAAGATACATGATTGAAGACTTCGTCCCATGTCTGGATGGGACTCTCGTTGGCGTGGAAGGCAAGCTTGGCAATATGGATATATAGATCTCCTTCCTTGTAATCGACTCTGTGTAACCCTAGCCCCCTCCGGTGTCTATATAAACCGGACGGTTTAGTCCGTAGGACCAAGAATAACAATCATACCATAGGCTAGCTTCTAGGGTTTAGCCTCTTCGATCTCGTGGTAGATCAACTCTTGTAATACTCATATCATCAAGAACAATCATGCAGGAGTAGGGTTTTACCTCCATCGAGAGGGCCCGAACCTGGGTAAAAACATCATGTCCCCCGTCTCCTGTTACCATCCGCCTAGACGCACAGTTCGGGACCCCCTACCCGAGATCCGCCGGTTTTGACACCGACATTGGTGCTTTCATTGAGAGTTCCTCTGTGTCGTCATTGTGAGGCTTGATGGATCCTTCGATCATCGATAGCAATGCAGTCCAGGGTGATACTTTTCTCCCCGGACAGACTTCGTATTCGGCGGCTTCACACTGCGGGCCAACTCGCCTGGCCATCTGGAGCAGATTGAGAGTTACGCCCCTAGCCACCAGGTCAGGTTTGGAAGCTTAAACTACACGGCCAACATCCGCGGAGACTTGATCTTTGACGGATTCGAGCCCCTGCTGAGTGCGCCGCACGATCACAACGAGCATGATTTAGCTCTACCATCGGACAGTGTTCAGGAGACCGCACTGGCAACCGCCCCGACCCTCAATTCGGAGCCAATTGCGCCATCCATGGACGGTTGGATAGACCCCGCCACGGAGGCCGCATTCTCAGCGGCGATCGAGCCAAGTATCGACCTTACCCTTCACGAGAGCCGTGACGCCAAACTGCTGGATTCTTCCCCGGCCAGGGACTCCGAACCGCCTACGCCCGTGCCTATCAAATCCGACTGGGCGCCGATCATGGAGTTCACCTCCGCGGATATCTTTTAGCACTCGCCCTTCGGCGACATATTGAACTCATTAAGGTCTCTCTCCTTGTCAGGAGAGTCCTGGCCGGACTATGTCCGGCCGGATTGGGATGCAGATGATGAAGAAATTCGTCGCCCACCCACCACCCACTTAGTAGCCACTATCGACAATTTGACCGACATGCTCGACTTCGACTCCGAAGACATCGACGGTATGGACGACGATGTAGGAGACGAATAAGAACCACTGCCCACAGGGCACTGGACAACCACCTCATCATATGATATATATATATGGTGGACACACCCAAAGAAGGAAATGGCGACGGGACAACGGAGGATGACCCCTCCAAGAAGCAACCCAAGCACCGACGTCAGCGGCGTCGCTCTAAGTCTCGCCAAGGCAAAAGCGGTGATACCAGCACAGGAGATAATAGCACTCCGGACAGTGCCGAAGATGACGACAATCCCCTCCAGCAAGATTTAGAGCAGGAGGATGGAGAAGCCAACCCTCCCGAGAGAGCGGCGGATGGAGAGGCGGAGGATGATAATTACATGCCTCCCTCCGAAGACGAGGCAAGCCTCGACGATGACGAATTTGTCGTGCCTGAGGATCCCGTTGAGCAAGAGCGCTTCAAGCGCCGGCTTATATCCACGGCAAATAGCCTTAAGAAAAAGCAACAACAGCTTCGAGCTGATCAAGATTTGCTAGCTGACAGATGGACTGAAGTCCTTACAGCCGAGGAATATGAACTTGAACGCCCCTCCAAGAGTTACCCAAAGCGCAGGTTGCTAGCCCGACTGGAGGAGGAAGCATCAAAAGCTACATCTCCAGCGTATGACGCGGCTGAACAGCCACCTCGTGGCCGTGATAGAGAGGCATTTCAGCCATAAGCTCAGCCCGCACCCCGACGCCACTCAAATATAAATGTCAAGGCACAGGGAAACACGCTAGACCTGCGAGACGTATTGGAGGACAAAGCAAAACACGCAAGATCGATCTACGGATCACGAGGGCATGCCACTATGCGAGATGATAACCGTCACACCGGATACAGTAAAAGTAAATCCGGCCGGGCCGAACACAGCGGACAAGACTCATTTGAGCTGCGTCGCGATATAGCCCAGTACAGAGGCGCCGCACACCCCCTATGCTTCACAGACGAAGTAATGGATCACCAAATCCCAGAGGGTTTCAAACCCGTAAATATCGAATCATATGACGGCACAACAGATCCTGCGGTATGGATCGAGGACTTCCTCCTGCACATCCACATGGCCCGCGGTGACGATCTACACGCCATCAAATACCTCCCACTCAAACTCAAAGGACCAGCTCGGCATTGGCTCAACAGCCTGCCAGCAGAATCCATTGGCTATTGGGAAGATCTGGAAGCCGCATTCCTCGACAACTTCCAAGGCGCTTATGTGCGACCACCAGATGCCGATGACTTGATCCACATAATTCAGCAGCTAGAGGAATCGGCCAGGCAATTCTGGACACGGTTCCTGACAAAGAAAAATCAAATCGTCGACTGTCCGGATGCAGAGGCCCTAGCAGCTTTTAAGCACAACATCTGCGACGAGTGGCTCGCCCGGCACCTTGGCCAGGAAAAGCCGAAATCTATGGCAGCCCTCACGACACTCATGACCCGCTTTTACGCGGGAGAGGATAGCTGGCTGGCTCGAAGCAATAACATATGAAAGAACCATGGTACTTCGGATACCAAGGATAGCAATGGCAGGTCGTGTCGCAACAAACACAAGCGCCGCATCAACAGTGACAATACCGAGGATACGACAGTCAATGCCGGATTCAGAGGCTCTAAACCAAGTCAGCGGAAAAAGCCATTCGAAAGAAGCACTCCGGGCCCGTCCAGTTTGGAACGTATACTCGATCGCTCATGTCAAATACACGGCACCCCCGTCAAGCCAGCCAACCACACCAACAGGGAATGTTGGGTGTTCAAGCAGGCCGGCAAGTTAAATGCCGAAAACAAAGATAAGGGGTTACATAGCAATGACGAGGAGGAGCCCCGGCCGCTGAACACCGGAGGACAGAAGAGGTTCCCCCCACAAGTGCGGATGGTGAACATGATATACGCAACCCACATCCCCAAGAGGGAGCGGAAGCGTGCGCTAAGGGACGTATATGCGTTGGAGCTAGTCGCCCCAAAGTTCAACCCATGGTCCTCCTCTCCGATCACCTTCGATTGCAGGGACCACCCCACTAGTATCCGTCATGGCGGATTCGGCGCACTGGTCCTAGACCCAATCATCGATGGATTTCACCTCACTCGAGTCCTTATGGACGGCAGCAGCAGCCTGAACCTGCTTTATCAGGACACAGTGCGCAAAATGGGTATAGACCCCTCAAGGATCAAACCCACAAAAACGACCTTCAAAGGCGTCATACCAGGTGTAGAGGCCCATTGCACAGGCTCACTCACACTGGAAGTGGTCTTCGGATCCCCGGATAACTTCCGAAGCGAGGAGTTAATCTTTGATATAGTCCCGTTCCGTAGTGGCTATCATGCAATGCTTGGGCAAACCGCATTTGCGAGATTCAATGCGGTACCGCATTATGCGTACCTCAAGCTCAAGATGCCAGGACCTCGGGGGGTCATCACAGTCAATGGAAACACAGAGCGCTCTCTCCGCATGGATGAGCACACTGCGGCCCTCGCAGCAGAAGCACAAAGCAACCTGTTCAGGCAATCCACCAGTTCGGTGATTAAACACCCCGACACAGTCAAGCGCGCCCAGAGTAATTTGCAACAAGACCTCCTGGCACGTTCCGAGCTCGCATGGCAATGCGGCCCCCACCCCAGTCCTAGCCAAACGGCGAATTCCGTGCCACGCGTACATAATTACGCATTGCAAATACCATGGGCATAGGTGGGGGGGGGCACGACTATGGCACGCCCCAAAATGCGGCTCAACCGCACTAGGGGCTTCCCGCTTTGTTATTTTTTTCTCTCTCTTTCAGGACTTTACTCTCTGGAAACCCCGTCCGGCAATACGATTGCCGGACACACGATACAGGAACCAAGGAGGCAGAAAGCTATGTCGCACCATGGAACTCCCAGGTGGTCTCTGATAATGAGTGAAATACCTGCTTTAAATACCATTCCTCATCTTGCCCTTGGAGGGGACATGTCAAATAGTCCTACTTTTTGCTTATCGCACTACTGGTATCATTCTACTTTGACGCACCTTTTTGAATAAACAATGCATATCACTAGACTATTACCGCATTCTCTATTCTTTTTTATATATATGTTCATTCATGACATTCAGCACCCGTACACTCTGGTACAGCCAATACGCCTGGGGCTTAAGCGTACCCCATAATACGGCGTGAGAAGTCCGAACCCTTTCGACAGTGCGGCACCCCGAACTTATAGCATTATATGCATCAGCTCCGAATCATGTCTTGGGTCAATAGTTGGGTTTGCCCGGCTCCCATGTTTTGGTACCTTACGTTCCGCTATATCGGCTAAGGTAGCACTGGGAGAACTACTGCGATTGTGCCCCGGTTCATCTGGGCAAGCACCTCAGTAGAGAAAGCTAAAACTGATTGTCATGATAAGGCGAGAGCTGGTCGCTGTTCGAGAGGTCTCGAGTCCCTAAAGACTTATGCCGCTTAGGGCGAGGAGTCGGCTTTGTCCGGCTTAGGCATGTATAGAGCCCCGAATTCGGCCTTCCGAATACTAGGGGCTTCCCCAAAATTTAAAATTATAGACTTCTATGGCTAAGTGAGAGTGATAAAGCATTATAGTCTGATTGCCTTGTTCGTTGTGCTGAGCACCTCCCTCGAAGGACCCAACAATGGGAAAAAGACTGCTCAGATTTATCCCGAACACCCTAGCACTCGTGGCATGGGGTCAGAAGCCGACGACTAGCCATCTCTCAGATTTGATAAACAACCGCACAGAAGGTAATATTTTAAATTCAAACAAGCGTTGCATAGCGCACATGAACAAGTTTTCATAATACAGGATCACATGAGAAAGTTCATTCAAAAATTACATCCTTCGCACACTCGTCCGCCACAAGACCGGCACCCTTCAGGACACCCTCATAATACATTTCAGGGTGGCAATGCTCCTTGCCCTGCGGGGGCCCCTCCTTCACCAGCTTCTCGGCATCCATCTTGGCCTAGTGCACCTTCGCACAGGCAAAAGCCCGGCGTGCACCTCCGATGCAGACGGACTGCTTTATGACTTCCAGCCGTGGGCAGGCATCCACAAGCCGCCTCACCAGGCCGAAGTAGCTGTTGGGAAGGGAGTCGCCAGGCGACATCCGGACTATAAGGCCCCTCATGGCCTGTTCGTCCGCCTTGTGTAGCTCGACCAGTTGCTTCAGCTGGTCGCTCACAGGCATCGGGTGTTTGGTCCCAGTATACTGAGACCAGAACAACTTCTCCGTCGAGCTTCCCTCCTCGGACTGGTAGTACTTTGCGGCATCCGACATGCTGCGGGGCAAATATGCGAATGCTCCTGGAGAGCTCCGGACTCGGGTAAGTAACAAGTAATTTACTTTCACATGCTTGCTTTGCATAATGAATGCCTTACCCACTGCTATCTTCCTCATTGCCTCAATTTCCTGGAGGGCCTTTTGGGCTTCAGCCTTGGCATGCTTTGTGCTCTCGAGGGCCGCGGCAAGCTCGGACTCTCGCGTCTTCGAGTCAAGCTCCAAAGTCTCGTGCTTCTTCACGAGAGCCTGGAGCTCTTGCTGCACCTCGCTCACCTGTGCCTCTTGTTTCTCCCGCTCGGCGCGCTCCTCGGCCGCTTTGCACTACTAGTGCGCCATTAGTACCACGCCACTAGTATATTTTAGTAATGGCGCACCACAGGTGCGCCATTAGTGTCCCACAGGTGCGCCATTAGTATCTGGTATACTAATGGCGCACCACATGGAAGTGCGCCATTAGTAACAATTTTTTTAAAAAAATTCATTTTTTTCTTCATCTCAGGTCACTATTTCACATATGAGATATCCGACACATATATATATACAACAAGCATCCATATAACAATCATATCCAACACACAAGTTTCATCATATATACATACATAGCCAACACATAGTTCCATCGTTACATATTACAAAAGTTTCACATTGTTCATCCAACATCGTTATCCATCAATTCACAAAAGTTTCACATTGATACAAAATAAAACCACAAATGGAAAAGAAGCACTCCATCCATGCAAGCTTCCGTGAATTAAATCAAATCTGCAAAATGATAAACAAGAAGTTAGAAGAAGAAGAAGAAGAAGAAGAAGAAGAAGAAGAAGAAGAAGAAGAAGAAGAGAAGAAGAAGACTAGAAGAATACTAGAAGAAGAAGAACACTAGAAGAATACTAGAATAAGAATAAGAATAAGAATAAGAAGAAGAAGAAGAAGACTATAAGCTTATTATGTAAACTTGATCATTTTGTGCTAACATAAGTAATTTTGGAGCTAACCTATAGGAAACTAAGCATATAAGCTCTAAGTTAGCATATTAGAGCGAACTTAGGTAAAATGAAGCTAACCTATGTCATTTTGGAAAAGAAGAAGAATAAGAAGAAGACTATAATCTTATTATGTAAACTTGATCATTTTGTGCTAACATAAGTAATTTTGGAGCTAACCTATAGGAAAACTAAGAATATAAGCTCTAAGTTAGCATATTAGAGACAACTTAGGTAAAATGAAGCTAACCTATGTCATTTTGGAAGAATAAGAAGAATAAGAAGAAGACTATAAGCTTATTATGTAAACTTGATCAGTTTCTGCTAACATAAGTAATTTTGGAGCTAAGCTATAGGAAACTAAGCATATAAGCTCTAAGTTAGCATATTAGAGCCAACTTAGGTAAAATGAAGCTAACCTATGTCATTTTGGAAAAGAAGAAGAATAAGAAGAAGACTATAAGCTTATTATGTAAACTTGATAATTTTGTGCTAACATAAGTTATTTTGGAGCTAACCTATAGGAAACTAAGCATATTAGAGATAACATAGGTAACTAAGTATATATATCATTTTGGAGATCTGATATACCTGACATAGTTCAGTTCTCATTGTTCTTATCCTTCTCCTTCCTCAGCCTGATGCGCCAAGAGCGGCGAGGCGGTGGAGGCAACTGTGGGATGTAGTCTTCTACCACAATTGGCGTGGTCATGTCGCCCAGCTGTGGGATCGCCGACGCCACCACCGGTGCATGGTCATTGTCAGGCACCACCACCATCGTGAAGCCACCTTCAGGCAGGACGGGCACGACCATCGCTAGGTCATCCTCAACCACCACCATCTCTTGCCCATGGCCAGCCACCACCATCTCTTGCCCATGGTCAGCCACCACCATCTCTTGCCCATGGTCAGCCACCACCATCTCTTGCCCTTGGTCAGCCACCACCAGCGCTAGGTCATCCTCAGGCTGATGCCCATCGTCATCCTGCAGCTCCTCATCCCCACTCTGCTCCTCTTCTCCCCCACTCCAGTTCGGATCATCCTTCTTGTTGTCAGAATCGCTGCTGCTTTCGCTAAAGCCAGAATCGTTGTTGCTTTTGCTACAGCCATAATCGCTGCTGCTTTGGCTGTAGCCAGTGTCGCTGCTGCTGCTCCCATTGCATGTCCAAATGCAACAAGGAACGTTAACAATCAATGTGAGACAAAGCCAAATGTAGAGGAATAAGAAGAGGCAGAATGCACTGGCATCTTCGTCGTCAGCGTAGCGCATGCGACACATAGTCGCGTTCAAAACCTTCACGATGAGCATTGTGGCGTCATCGTCGTACCTGAAGAGAAGAAAGTACCTGGTCCGCAGGTCGTAGGCACTGTAGAACTTCTCCCAGCCACGGCACAGGTACATGTGGCCCTCCTCGATCACCAACTCCACGTCCCATAGCCTGCGAACCCCGCTGCCGGCTTGTCGGAGCTTCACATTATCTAGCGGATCTTCACCCAGCATCTTCATAAAAGTGTCAGGCAGCCTCTGCAATTTGGGACAAGGAGTGATGTAGCAAACAAGAGAGTTATCATAATGAGATGGGTGATGGGGAGATCTCTCGTTTTATATACCTGCCTCGTGGCTGATACTGAAGAAGAAAGTATGATATTGAAGAACTCGAAAGCATCCAACTCATACTCCGGCGAGGCAGAGCGGCGGTGGATGCTTCCCCCCATGCTTATCCAATCTTGCATGCATTTAAAGTTATTCAATCAGATGCCATATTATTTATTAACATGCTGCCAAGAAGCTTGAACATGCCATTAGTAATGTCTAGCAACATGGTACAAAGAAAATAAGTTAACATCTGAATGTTTCCCATGCTTATTGAATCAAACATTAGTAATGTCTAGCAGCATGGTAGAACGAATTCATCCCTTATAGGCAGAAAAACAGCAGCAACAACAAAAACAGAACAGCCAGTAGTGCAAGACCAGATCATTTGCACTGTCCAAATGACCAAGACCAATTGGATTTTACCCAGTTAAAGCCACCACAAATGCACAAGTGTACCTATGCATTTGAGCAACTAAAACTAGTTAGAAAATCCAATAGCTAAGACAATTAGAATGCCACAAATACAGAGAGCAGCCAAGTTAAATTAACAGTCCAGAGCCCTAGCATAAGTTAAATTACACACACACACACTTAGATAGCCAACAACAGCCAAGTTAAATTACACACACTTAGATAGTCAACAGCACCCACAAGAGCATGTATGCAGCAAGTTCAGTGAGCAAGATGACCACCACAGAGAGCCATCACAAATGACCTAGAGCACAATAGCTGGCAACCCTAGATCAAGATATAGCTATCACAGAGAGCACCAAAATTAATTGATGCTCATCTGGAACATACATCCAGAACTAGCAGGACTACCAAAGCATCTAAAACATGAACTAGGGCTAGATCATAGAGAGAACAGAGAGAGGAAAGGAGGAGCTCACCAAGAGGGGTTGTAGCCGTAGCAGAAACTCAGCCACACCAGTGCCACGGTGTGACTACCAACATAGCCGGAGCTCTGCTGCAGAGGAGGCTCGTACTAGACAACATTATCCACCATTAGCATATATTGCAGATATATACTGGACAACATTAATTTGAGTAAATATTGGATCAACAAGAATTCATGAATCAAAAAGCAACCACGATCCGAACTCTCTCTCTCGGCTGGACAAATCCATGAGTAAAAAAGTTCCACCTGTAGCATATACATGGGGATCTGAGAGAGGCTCGTACCTTGAGGAGAGAAGAGTGTGCTGCGCCTCTGCCGCCGTCGTTAGCCCGCTGGAATCCGACCTAGCCCTCCGCCCCGCTGCAAGAACGCCGGCACGCAGCTCCAAATCAAGAGAGGGGGTTCCTCTGCCCCGTCCGTGACTCCCCTATGGTGCTGCAGATCGAGAGAGAGAGAGAGGAGAGAAGAGTAAGCCGGCGGCGAGAATCGGAAGGAACCGGGGCGACGGAGCAGATCGAGGGAGGATGAGACGAGGGGAGGCGGCGAACCAGGGGAGGCGGCCCTTGGAGACGACGCAGACCGGGGAAGCGCCGCTGGCGGATCGGGCCTGACCTGCTCGACCTGCGGCTCCTCGACCTAGGGTGGGGAGAGAAGCTCGATGGGGGAGAGGGCGAGGTCGCCGGCGGGGGTGGGAGTGGGGTCGGCGCCCATGTGGGAGCGAGGGAGGGAGGAACAGATGGAGAGGGAGTTTTGGAATAGATCGAGAGGTATATCAATGGCGCACCAGTTAGGGTGCGCCATAACTAGTTTTGTAAATATATATATATATATATATAATTGTTAGTAGTGGCACACCGTGGTTGTGGTGCGCCATTACTAGTTAGAACTAGTAATGGCGCACTTTGTCAGGATGCGCCATTAGTATGTTTGGAAAAATGAAAAAAAATTGTTACTAGTGGCGCACCGTGTGTCTGGTGCGCCATTAGTGTCTTCCACACTAATGGTGCACCAGCACATGGTGCGCCATTAGTATATAGTAGTGACACACCACTTTCCTGGTGCGCCATTAGTGTCAATTTCATCTATAGCCCTTTTCCTAGTAGTGTTGTTTTCGGCCTCAGACAGCGCTCGCTTCAGGGTCGCCACTTCGGTCGTGGCCCCTGGCACATCCATGATGATCCTATCATTTTGCAACCACATATTATATATATATATAGACAAGGTATTACTTACCTTTGTTCTCCTCGAGTTGCCTCTTGGCAAGGCCGAGTTCTTTCTCGGACAGCTCGAGGTTCTGCTTCAGTGCGGCAACCTCCGTAGTCAGTGCGGTAGAGGTCAGCAGTGAAGCCTGCATACGCATATAGACATACTTGTATTAGACTCCTGCCGATATTATTTGATCCTCTATTTGGCTTTTCTTTGTGAACACCAAACAGAGCATCAGGGGCTACAATCTATGTGGTAATATTTTCCTATATTTTAAATACTTACCTCAAAGCCTGTTAGAAGGCTGGCACAGGCTTCAGTCAGTCCGCTCTTGGCGGACTGAACCTTCTTGATCACCGCACTCATAATAGTGCGGTGCTCTTCGTCGATGGAAGCGCCGCGAAGCGCTCCCAGCAGGTTGTCCGGTGCCTCTGGATAGATAGAGGTCACCGGCACGGGCGGCTTGCCCCTCTTGGCAGGGGGCCGCCTGCTGGAGTCCGGAACCACTAGAGGTTCCGGCGCGGTGTTCGGCTAAGGGCCGAACTTGGAGCCCATGGGAGTCTTGCTCCCTTTGTGCCTGGAGTCCCGAAGGTCGCCTTGGGGCGCCTCTAGGACTACCTCCCCTCGGTTCGGTGCCCCTTGAGACAATACCTCGACATTGTCCATAGGGCGAGGAGAGGAGGCGGTTGGAAGTGACTCGCTATTCATATCCGACGAGTCCAAGGAACCGTCCGACGAGGATACGTCGATGTGGGCTCGGGGCGGACTGCATGATCATATTCGACGTTAGGAGAAGCAGTGCAATAAAAGTATGCTATGAGTTACTCTGGTATCCGAATACTTACGACTTCGCTAGGGGCTTGGCCCTGAGTGACCACTCGTCTTCGATGTCGGCGGCGGTGGTGGAACAGTCCGGAAGGAGAGTCCTTCCCTTCTTAGACCCTCCGGCCTCCCCGGTTGGGGCGGCCTTCCTTTTCCTGTCTCCCCCGGCTGGAGGGGGAGAACCACCATCTTCCTCCTCCTCGTTTTCACGAGAGGAGTGCGTCTCGGAGTTATCGGACGATGAGTCCAATACCACCTGGCGCCGGGAACTCTTTCGGGTTCCCGTGGCCTTCTTCTTGATCTTCTTCTCCGGCACCTCATAAGGAGCCAGAGTCCGTATCTCCGTCAGGAGAGCGTCTGCAGGCTCTTCGGGCAGAGGGGCCGGACAGTCAATCTGCTCTGATGTCTCCACCCAGTCCTGTCAAAGGCATGGGAGCTCAGACCCCACACATGGTTAATCTATGGAAAATAAATACCCTACGAGGTGTACAGAACTTACCGGATTCGCAGGGCGCGTCGCACTTAGCCCACGGTCCTCGGTAAGGGGAGGGGGGGGACCTCGGCGCCCTTGAACAGTACCTTCCAGACGTCCTTAATGTGTCGTGTGGAAGAGCTCGCGTAGAGTCTGGTGCTGGGCCGGGTTGAACTCCCATAAGTTGAAAGCCCGTCGTTGACACGGGAGGATCCGACAGAAGAGCATGACCTGGACTATGTTGACAAGCTTGAGTTTCTTACCTATCATGTTCCGGATACACTTCTGGAGTCCGTCCAGCTCCACCGATGAGCCCCAGGATAGGCCCTTCTCCTTCCAGGAAGTGAGCCGCGTAGGGATTCTGGATCCAAACTCGGGGGACGCCACCCAGTTGGTGTCGTGCGACTCGGTGATGTAGAACCACCCCGATTGCCACCCCTTTATGGTCTCCACGTAGGAGCCCTCGAGCCATGTAACGTTGGGCAATTTGCCCACCATGGCTCTGCCGCATTCCGCTTGTTGGCCGCCTACTACCTTCGGTTTGACATTGAAGGTCTTCAGCCACAGGCCGAAGTGGGGCCGGACGTGGAGGAAAGCCTCGTACACGACAATGAACGCCGAGATGTTAAGGATGAAATTCGGAGCTAGATCATGGAAGTCCAGCCCATAATAGAACATAAGGCCGTGGACGAATGGATGGAGGGGAAACCCCAGTCCGCGGACGAAGTGGGTGAGGAAAACTACCCTTTCGTAAGGTTCCAGGGTAGGGACGATCTGCCCCGCGGCTGGCAGCCGGTGCGCAATATCCGCGGCTAAGTATCCGGCCCCGCGCAGCTTTTTGATGTCTCCCTCCGTAACGGAGGAGACCGTCCACTTGCCTCCCGCTCCGGACATGTTTGGAGAGGGTTGAGGAGAAGGATGTGGACTTGGGCGCTGGAGCTCGAGTGCGCGAGAATGGATGAGCAAGGAGGAAGAAGGCGTGGGTAGAAAAAGGTGAACCCTTATCCCTTTATAAGGGTGGACGAAACTATGCGGCCCCACCAGCCTGGTAAAACTCGCTTGTCCCCCAAGCGTCGTAATTGATGGCATGGTTGGGTTACCCACGTCCGTATTGATGGGAATCCCGTAATAAGGGGACACGATCTCTGTTTCGACAAGACGTGCCAAGGAAACCGCCTCGCGAAACACACTGAGGTTGGTTGTGAAAAACGATTCGAATGGTGACCTGGCTGTGGTGTGATGTCACACTGCGGAATGCGTCGGCAGATTAGATTTGTGAAAATATTATTCTCTCTACGGTTGTATGTGGAACTTGTTTTGCAGAGTCGGACATGATCCTCGTGTTCAAAATCTTCTATGAAGTATTCGGAGGAGGAACCCGCCTTGCAATGCCGAAGACAATATGCGCGTCGGACTCATCGTCATGAAGCCTGGTTCAGGGGCTACCGAGGGAGTCCTGGATTAGGGGGTATCCGGACAGCCAGATTATATCCTTTGGTCGGACTGTTGGACTATGAAGATACAATATTGAAGACTTCATCCCGTGTCCGGATGGGACTCTCCTTGGCGTGGATGGCAAGCTTGGCAATACGGATATATAGATCTGCTTCCTTGTAACCGACTCTGTGTAGACCTAGCCCCCTCCGATGTCTATATAAACCGGAGGGTTTAGTCCGTAGGACCAAGAACAACAATCATACCATAGGCTAGCTTCTAGGGTTTAGCCTCTTCGATCTCGTGGTAGATCAACTCTTGTAATACTCATATCATCAAGATCAATCAAGAAGTAGTAGGGTTTTACCTCCATCGAGAGGGCCCGAACCTGGGTAAAAACATCGTGTCCCCCGTCTCCTGTTACCATCCGCCTAGACGCACAGTTCGGGACCCCCTACCCGAGATCCGCCGGTTTTGACACCGACAGCGGGGATAAGAACCACTCGTCGAACTTGGGTTGGACCTTGCAGTTGGTACTGAACATGCGGATGTCAAGGCGTCTGGCTGGCCTAGGGTGCGATGAAAGTATCTTGGAGACTGTGGCCATGCATTCGCAATCCCCATCATAGAGGCAGCTGTCGACGGTGAGGTTGAGGGGGATGCGGCACCAGAGGGGCGCCACCGCCGGGAGAGCAGGGCGGTCCGCACGACAGATTTGGTGGGGAGGAGGTCGATGATGATGAGCAGCATGTCGTCGGGAGGCTGCTGAAGAAGTCTAGGCTCGCCGGATGCGGTTTTGGCTCGAGCCGCCTCCACTTGTTGGCACCTTGCCGTCCATCTCAACCGGCGGCGACGCCGGTGTACACGTGTGCTGGTGTGTGTTGTGTGCTGGGTGTGCGCGAGTGCGTCCTTCTGTGCATGCCTCCACACAGTGGTGAATTGTGCTCGAGTGCGTCCTCCACGCAGAAGAAGTGTGTCCTCAATGTGCCCTCAATTTACTAGCGCGCGGGGTGCTACCTTGAGTGGTTTCAACTTTGTTTACTTCACCGCATTTGAGATGGGCCTCAAATTTACTTATCTTCACCCACTGCCACATGGGCCAGCACACAAAGATACAGAACACGAGCTGACAAGGCAGCACGTGGACTGGTTGACTGGTCAACTAAACAATATACGGAGCTATACGCTGACACAGTGAGCGTATAATCCGTCGGTATAGAGTGTTCGTATGAGAGGGGAGGCCCATGAGAGATAGCAGACAGAGAGAGAGAGAGAGAGAGAAAGAGCTACTCCCTCTGTTCGATAATGTAGTTCCAACATTTTTTTAAAAGTCAAACTTTTGAAACTTTGACCAAGTTTATAAAGAAAATACTTATATCTACAATACCAAAGATAAATGATAGTATGAAGTAAGTACATATTGTGATGAATCTAATGATCTTTCAAGATGTAAATGTTTTTCTCCACATATACCTGGTCAAACTTTTCTGAGGTTTGACTTTTTAAAACATCCATATGATTATGGACGTGAGAGAGTCCCTAACTAGAGAGAGAGAGAAATAGAAAGAGTGAGTGAAAAAAGTGTGTGTGCGTGTGTGAAAGAGACATGGACAACACTCGATAAAAGTCGAGAAAAAACGTGTGTGTCTTATGTAAACATATCACACATGTATCTTCGACAACGGAAGCAAGGACGAGGAGATAGTGTGTGGTTGTTTGCAACCGAGAGAGCAAGACCCCTAGCACGTGGCCAAGAGGGGTCTGACAAACAAGGGAGAGAGGTCGATAGAGACATATGGAGAAAATGCAGAGATGGGGAGGAGAGAGTGTATGTTTGTCATAGAGAGGTCCCCTGGAGATCGTGATGGGACTACATGGGTGGGAGATCGAGTGACAAGGTGTGTGCGCGATAGAAGATACCCCGAGAGATATCAAGATAGACGTATGGATGGAAGGAGACAATACGTGTGTTCTTGATGGCTAGTGAGAGATAATCATACTTAGGGGGGAGTGCTTGCGCCTATGATGGAGTGAGGGATTATGGTACTTATTAGGGGGGTGCATGTCACATAGAGAGAGAACAAGGGCGGAGAGTGTTGGATGGGTCTATATGTATAGCGCGAGCGAGACATGTGTATGTGTGAACCAGGGAGATATAAGTTTGAGAGAGATTGAGGAGCCTCGATAAGGCTGAGTGGTGCATCAGATAGCTGAGAGGGGGAAAGAGATATTCCATCCGCTCGATAATGCAGTGCATGAAATCTTTTTTACAAGTTAAACTTTGGAAACATTGATCAAATGGTATATGTTTGTCGTTCTAGATGAATCTACAATACCAAAGATACATCATACGATACTACATCTCATGGTGAATATAATGGTATATGTTTGTCGTTCCAGATGTAATTGTTTTTCTCCACGTACATGGTCAAACTTTGTGATCTTTGACTTTTCAATAAATCAATATGCTATGGACCGAGTAGAGCGCCTAAGTCGAGAGGGATCAAGTGCGTGTGAAGGAGAATGAGTAAGTGTGCAAAAAGAGTATGTGTGTGAAAGAGAAAGTGACAACAAACGATAAATTAGAGAGAGAGAGAGAGAGTGTGTGTTTTTTCGTTTCTTAGGCGAACATATCACGCATGCATCTCCGAGATAGAAAAGCGAGGCGAGGAGATACACGAAGATAGCTAGTGTGTGATTGTTTGCAACGGAGAGAGACACCCCTATAGCACATGTCCAATAGAGGTCTGGCCAACAAGGAACAAAGGTCGAGGGACACATGGAGAACATGGACGCATGGGGAGGGCGAGAGGGGTGTGTTTGTGATAGAGAGACCCCCTCGAGATCGTGAGGGGACTATATGGGTGGGAGATCGAGGGAGGTGCGTGCGCGATAGAAAGATGCCTTGAGAGAAATCGAGATAGACCATGCACATGTTTGTGATGGAGACTAAGATTAGCTAGTCATATACATATAGGGGGGACTGCGCGTGCCTACAATTGAGTGAGAGACCATCATACTTGGCTAGCTAGGCATGAGCTTGTGTGTGTGTGTGTGCGTGTGAGATGGAGAGAGAACAAGGGAGAGAGATAGAGTTTTAGATGGGCATATCGAGTGCGAGCGAGATATGCATGTGCATGTGTGACCCAGGTAGATGGAGAGTTTGAGAGAGAGGGGGAAGAGCTCCGAGACAACAGAGTGGTGCGTGAGAGAGTTACGGGCAACGAGCCAAGGAATTTGTGTGCATACGATGAGTGCACCCAAGATATCTAGCTTGGACTAGAGAATCATACATAGTGTGCGAGAGAAACCTATAGATGGAGTATATATGCATGCGAACTAGAAAGATCCCCCTGTCGGTGTCAAAACCGTCAGATCTCGGGTAGGGGATCCCGAACTGTGCGTCTAGGATCGATGGTAACAGGAGACAGGGGACACGATGTTTACCCAGGTTCGGGCCCTCTTTATGGAGGTAATACCCTACTTCCTGCTTGATTGATCTTGATGAATATAAGTGTTACAAGAGTTGATCTACCACGAGATCGTAATGGCTAAACCCTAGAAGTCTATCCTATGAATATGGTAATGAGTATATGCCTTGTACTTTCCAGACTATCCCCTTTGGTTTATATAGACACCGAGGGGATCTAGGGTTTACACAGAGTCGGTTACATAAGAAGGAATCTTCGGTCGCCAAGCTTGCCTTCCACGCCAAGCAGAGTCCAATGCGGACACGGTGCAGTCTTTGGTCTTCATGTCTTCACAGCCCATCAGTCCGGCCCATAGATAACATGCCGGACGTTCGAGGACCCCTTAGTCCAGGACTCCCTCAGTAGCCCCTGAACCTGGCTTCAATGACGAGGAGTCCGGCGCGCAGATTTGTCTTCGGCAGTGCAAGGCGGGTTCCCCTTTCTCCCAACTCCAAGATAGTATTCAGACTCGACGGTAGTATCCGGACCTTCCATATACCACACACAACCGTAGAGAGAATATATATATTTTCACACGAGTTCTGTCCGCTGACAGCTCTTCACAACGCGACATTACGTCTGTCCGGTCACAACCTTGAACCGCTCTTTGTCTGCCGCTCCACGTTTTGAGACGTGGTTGCTATTGGCACGTCCTGTCAAAGCAGAGATCGTGTCCCCTTATCGCGGGGTTCTCATCAATGCGGGCATGGGTAACCCAATCGTGCCATTTATACAGCCCTTGGGAATAGGCGAGTTTTCAGGACGAGTGGGGAGGCGCTTGATAATCGTGGCCTTTATAAAGGGATAAGGACACTCTCCCTTTACCCTCACCCTTCTTCATCTTCAGTCCTTTCATCCTCGAGCTCTAGCTCCCAAGTTTAGCCTTCCCTCATTCGAGAAAGCACTCCAGTCATGTCCGGATCTGGAGCTGGAGGCAAGTGGATGGCCTCCTCCGTTGAGGAGAAGGACATCACGGAGCTCCGGAAGGCCGGCTACTTAGCCAAGGAGATTGCTCACCGACTCCCTGCAAAAGGGCAAATCATTCCTGCCCCCGAGCCCCATGAGAGGGTCGTGTTTCTGACACACTTCGTCCGCGGGTTGGGATTCCCTCTTCATCCATTTGTCCGTGGATGGATGTTTTACTATGGGTTGGATTTCCGTGATCTGGCTCCCAACTTTTTCCTCAATATCTCAGCATTAATAGTTGTGTGCGAAGCCTTTCTTCGCATCCCACCTCACTTTGGCCTATGGCTGAACACTTTTAATGTAAATCCCAAGGTGGCGCGCGGCCAACAGGCTGAGTGCGGAGGTGCCATGGTGGGCAAAATGCCCAATATCACCTGGCTCGAAGGCTCCTTTGTAGATACGGTGAAGGGATGGCAAACGGGGTGGTTCTACATCACTGAGCCGCGTGACGCCAACTAGGCGGCGGCTCCCGAATTCCAATCTGGAGCCCTAATGCGGCTTACCTCCTGGCAAGAGAAGGGCCTGACCAGGGGATCTTTGGAAGAGATCACAGGGCTCCAAACTTGCATCCAGAATATGATAACCCGGAAGATCAAGCTCGTGGATGTGATCTTGGTCATGCTTGTACACCGGATCCTTCCCTGTCAGCGCCGGACCTGCTATTTGTGGGAGTTCGATTCGGCCAAGCACCAGACGCTGCTAAGGCTCTTCGGCATGACGCACGAAGACATCTGGAGGGTGCTCTTTAAGGGCAGCGAGACACCTCCACCCTCGACCAAAGATTGCGGGCTCAACTTTAAGCATCAGGCTAATTCGGTAAGCCATCAAGGTATAATCTTTAAGGACATACTTCGAGGAAGGATACTAATCCTTCTTACCAATTTCTTTTTCAGGCCTGGTCGACCTAGCGAGACGGATTAATAGTCCGGCGCCGCTTCCCGAAGGCGAGGAAACCCTGCTCCTTACGGAGATGCTATTTCTGGTGCCTTACACGTACCGGAGAAGAAGGTCAAAACCACGGCCAAGGGGACCAGGAGTGGGCTTCGCCGAGGGAACACCTTGGTCGTATCATCTGACGATGAGACAGTCCCCTCAGCCCCCGATGATGGCGACGAGGAGGGAGGTGACTCCCCTCCCGCGGGAGGGAGGAAGAAAAGGGAGGCCTCCACGAGTTTGGAGGCGGAGGCGGCCAAGAGGGGGAGAGGCTCCCACGCGGATAACTCCATGTGGGATGTTGATAGTAGCCCAGAGGGACCTTGCCGGACCAAGCCACGGGCCGCCTCGTAAGTACCAGAATCCGAAAATGTCTGGCCTTTCTTGTTTGTAGTATTAATGTGCCGTAAACTTTGTCATAGCAGTCCGGCACGCGATGACTCCCCGCGATCCTCGATAGAGGAATCGCTGGGATCAAAGGAGATGGCTAGCATGTCCCTGCCGCCTGCTCATTCCGCCTCTCCCAAGGGTGACGACGAGGTGGTGTCACAAAAGACCTTCCTCGACTAGGGGGAGGTTCTAGAGATCGTTGGGGCGGTGCCCCAGGACGATTCCTCAGTTGCCGGACACATGGGGGAAAAATCCCTTATGGGGACTGATGACGAGGGCCGAGTTCCCCTTGGTCCTGAGAAGGACACTACTCCGGAGACCCATGCGGCTCCAGAGTCCGGCGAACGGCGTTCCCCGAAAGAAGGGAGTGTGCCAGTCCCACCGGTGACCTCTGTCCAACTAGAGGCAATGGACAATCTACTAGAGGCGCTACGAGGTGCCTCTATTGTGGACGAACATCGTGCCCTTATGGGCACGGTAATAGAGAAGTTTCAGTTCATCAAAAATGGACTAACTGAAGCCTGCACTAGCCTTCTATCAGGATTTGAGGTAAGTAATGCAGTTGTAGGAAGAATTTCATAGTATAGACAGTAGCCCCTGATGCTCTGTTTGGTGTTTGGTAGGGAAGAGCCAAACAGAGGATCGAGAAAAAATATCGCAGGAGTCTAACATAATTAAGTTGTCTTTTGTGAATAAGCAGGTATCTCTGTAGGCTGCCACTGCTCATGCTGCGGAGGTTTCCAAACTGAAGTGGAAACTGAAGCGGGCCGAGGAGGAACTTGGCCTCGTGAAAAAGCAGCTGGAGGATAGCCAAGGAATGCAGTGACCCGCTGGTATATTTTAAGAAAAAATGAATAGTCCCTCCGGACTAAAGTGTCATAATCTTTATTAGGGGCCACTACCGAGGTGGATGACCTCAAGAAGGCGTTAGCCGAGGCCGAGGATAAAGCGGCCAAGGAACGCGCCTCATGCAAGAAGCACGAGGCCTGGGTTGACGAGGCGCATCAGCAGCTCCAAGGCGTGATCGAGAGATTTGATTCCTTGGAGCGCAGTTGTAAGGTGCGAGAGTCCGAATTAGAGAAGGCCCGTCAGAGCGCACAGGACGCATGAGCCGAAGCCCAGAACACCCTCCAGGAGATTCAGGCGGCCAAGAACATTGCGGCGGGTGAGTCTTGCCCCATGCAAAGCAAGTATGTAAAAGAAATGTTCCTTGTACTTATCTGGATTTGGGTTTTCCAGGGACATTTACGGATCTGCCGTGCAGTATATCAAATGCTGCCGAGCATTATAGAGCTGAAGAGGGGATGTCTACGGAGAAGCTGTTCTGGTCCCAATATCTTGGACCCGAACATCCGGTGCCCTTCAGCGACCAGCTGAAGCAGTTGGTCGAGCTGCACAAGTCGGCAGAGCTAGCCATGAAGGACCTAATAGTCCAGCTGTGGCCTGCCGAGCCTATACCTAACAGCTACTTCGGACTTGTTCAGCGGCTTGTAAGTGCCTGTCCATGGCTTGAAACCGTGAAGCGGTCGGTCTGTATTGAAGGTGCTCGTATGGCGTTTGCCCGCGTCAAGACGCATTGGGCGAAGTTAGATGCCAAGAAGCTAATGACCGAGGGGCCGCCGGTGGGCAAGGAGCATCGTTGGCCCGAGCACTATTTTGATGGTGTCCTGGAGGGGTCCCGCCTTGTGGTGGAGCAATGTTCAAAGGATATCATATTCCCATGAGAACATGTGTATTACCTTGCCCTGTAATATGGAACAATGGTGTAATGTAATATAGTGCTTATGATTTAAATTTACCTCCTGTGCGGCCGTTTATTAACTCCGAGGGTTGACCAGTCGTCGGCTTCTGCCCCCACGTAGATAGTACGGGGGTGTTCAGGATAAATCTAAACACTCTTTACTCCACATTCTGGTCCTTAAAGGAGGTGTTTAGCGCAACGAACAAGGCAATCAGACTATGCGGCCTTTACCGCCCTCACTTAGCCATAGGAGTTTGACAAATAGGAAAGTTGGCGAAGGTCCTGGTATTTGGAAGATCGAACTAGGCGCTATGCACGCCTAATCGGGGGAACCGATTCTTCGCAAGAAGCAGAAAAAATCTCCAATGATTTGGAACCTCTCGAACAGCTGACCGGCTCTCGCCGCATCATGACAGTCAGTTTTTGGCTTTCTCTACTGAGGTGCTCGTCCGGAAGGACCGGGACACAATCGCATTAGTTCTCCCTTTACTACCCTAGCTGATATAGCGGAACGTAAGGAAGTAAGCACAGGAGCTGGGCAACCCAACTATTGACCAAAGACATGATTCGGAGCCGATGCATATAATGCTATAAGTTCAGGGTGCCGAACTATACTATAAAAGTGTTCGGACTTTTTATTGCCGTGGTGTTGGGTGTGATGAAGCCCCTGGCGTAGTAATACATACCATGGTGTACGTTTGCAGTGGGTAATTAATACCGAGGTGAGTAAATAGAAAAATGAAATAGTAGGCTAACGCTACCGTGTATTCACCATCAAGACGTGCTTTGTACAAGCGATGTGATAAGCATGTAAGGCTATTTAACATGCCACAACCAAGGGCGAGCTACGTGCGGGTATGAAAAGCAAGTATGGAGATCATTTAATAGAGACCACCTGGGGATTCCCTTGTAAGCCAGAGCTCCTTGCCTCCTTGGTGTGTTCTGCAAGCAGGTTGTCTGTATAGACCTTCAAAAGAGAAGAAAAAACCCACAGAGAAGAAAAAGTAAAAGCGTGCGAATCCCAGGGTCGGTCGAGCCGTACAGTGGATCGCGAACAAGTTATGCCTCCGTTAGTTCCCATGGGGTTTTGAGTGCGTAATTTATATACGCGCGGTATTAGTGCCATTGCCTCCTCGGGGCTGGGACGGAGGCCAGATTGCTAATTTGGCTCCTGACATACCGAGTTGTCCTACTGCAGTGTGGTCCGGACCCTCTTGATGGTGTCCATGGGCTCGGTAGCCAGATTATAATGCTGGTTGAGAAGGTCGCTCTGTATTTACTATAATGATGCCACGTGGACCGGACATTTTGAGCTTGAGATAAGCGTAATGTGGCACCGCATTGAATCTAGCAAATGCGGTTCGTCCGAGCAGGGCATGATAGCCGCTGTGAAATGGGACGATATCGAAGATTAGTTCTTCGCTTCGGAAGTTATCCGGGGAACCGAATACTACTTCCAGCGTTATTGAGCCTGTACAATGGGCCTCCACGCCTGGTATGACTCCTTTAAAGGTAGTCTTCGTGGGCTTGACTCGTGAGGGGTCAATGCGCATTTTACGTACTGTATCCTGATAAAGCAGGTTGAGGATGCTACCACCGTCCATTAGGACTCGTGTCAGGTGAAATCCCTCGATGATTGGGTCGAGGACTAGTGCGACTGAACTGCCGTGGTGGATGCTGGTTGGATGGTCTCGGCGGTTAAAGGTGATCGGGAGTGATAACCACGGATTGAATTTCGGGGCGACTGGCTCTAACGCATAGACGTCCCTAAGTGTGTGTCTGCGCTCCCTTTTGGGGATGTGTGTGGCGTATATCATGTTCACCATTTTTACTTGAGGAGGAAATTTCTTTTGCTCCCCAGTGTTCAACTGCCGGGGCTCCTCGTCATCGTCCTTGCTCTGTGATTCTCCTTCCTTGTTTCTGCTGTTGACCTTGCTGGCTTGTTTAAAGACCCGGCAATCTCTGTTAGTATGGTTGGCCGGTTTGTCTGAGGTGCCATGTATCTGGCAAGGACGATCGAGTATGTGGTCCAAGCTGGATGGTCCTCCGCTATTCCTTTTATAGGGCTTCTTTCGCTGGCCGGACTTGGAGCCACTGAATCTGGCGTGAACTGTAGTGTCATTGGCGTTATCGCCATTGCTTCGGCGTTTGTGTTTGTTGCGCCGGAGCTTGTCGGTGCTATTTTTGGCCTCGGAGGGGCCTGTTTCGTTGGCTGTGTTTGTACTGCGAGCCATCCAACTATCCTCTCCCGCGCAGTGGGTCATAAGTGCCATGAGGGCTGCCATGGATCTCAGATTTTCCTGGCCGAGGTGGCGGGCAAGTCATCCGTCCCGGATGCTATGCTTAAAGGCCGCTAGGGCTTCAGTGTCCGGATAGTCGACTATCTAGTTCTTTTTGGTTAGGAACCAAGTCCAGAATTTTCTGGCTGATTCTCCAGATTGTTGGACTATGTGGCTTAAGTCATCGGCATCGAGTGGCCGGACATATGTACCTTGGAAGTTGTCGAGGAAGGCCTCTTCCAAGTCCTCCCAGCTGCTGATGGAGTTCTCAGGCAGACTATTTAGCCAGTGCCGAGTTGGTCCTTTGAGCTTTCATGGGAGATATTTGATGGCGTGGAGGTCGTTTCCTCGGGCCATGTGGATGTGGAGGATGAAATCCTCAATCCATACTGCATGATCGGTTGTGCCATTGTATGATTCGATATTGACGGGCTTGAACCCCTCGGGGAAATCATGATCCAATACTTCATCTGTGAAGCAGAGCGGGTGTGCGGCGCCTCTGTATTGGGCCGCATCATGGCGGACCTTCGAGGGAGTCCGTCTGCGGTATTCGGGCCGAGCGTGGTTAGGTTTGTCACGTCCAAAGAGGTGGCCATCATCGTGCCTCGAAGCACGTCCTCGTGATCCGTAGATCGATCTTGTGTGTCCTGCTCTTCTGTCAAGTGTTTGTCGGAGGTCATACATGTGACTCCGCACTTTCCATCTTTATTATGGCGGGGTGGTGGGGCGGTCTGCTATTCGGCCTGAGTTGCCACTTTATCCCGACCGCGGGGTGGCCGTTCGGCCGCCCTGTCCCGACCACATGGTGGTCGGTCCGTATTACGTGAGGGAGATATGTGCAGGTATTCCTCGGCTGCCAGGACATCAGTCCATCTGTCGACGAGCAGGTATTGTTCGGCTTGAAGTCACTATTGTTTCTTTTTCAGGCTCCTTGAAGTGGCTATGAGCCGAAGCTTAAAGTGTTCCTGCTCGAGAGGATCCTCAGGCACGATGAAGTCTTCGTTTCCAAGGCTTGTTTCCTCCTCAGAGGGTGGACGGTAACTATCGTCCTCCGAGTCATCTTCTATGGCCTGTTCGTCAGGGTTGTTTTGCCTGCTGTCGTGTTCCTGCTTGGGTGTAGCCCCGGCAGGGTCTTCATTGTTTTCGGCATCGCCCGGAGTACTGTTTTCTCCGGTGCTAGTGTTGTCGTCCTTTGAGCAGCGCGGCTTGGGGCGGCATTTGGGCCGCCAGCGTTTGGACTGTGTCTCGGAAGCTTTATTCACATCTAGCTCTTCTTTGTCGTCGCCAGATCCATTAGGTGTATCAACCATGCACACGTCGTATGAAGAGGTAGCCGTCCAACGTCCAGTGAATGATGGGTCTTGGCCCTGCTGCTTGTTAGCATCGTCGTCCATACCATCGATATCTTCAGAGCCATAGTCAAGCATGTCGGTTAAATCATCGACGGTGGCTATGAGGTGGGTGGCAGGTGGGGAGCAAAATTGCTCATCATCTGTCTCTAGCTCGAACTGGACATAGTTTTGCTGTGAGTTCTTCTCCAAGGACAAATTCTTAAAAGTTTTTAGCACGTTACCCAAAGGCGAGTGCTGGAAGACGTCCGCAGCGCTGAACTCGAAGATCGATAACCGATCTAACTCGGTGTCCGTGGGTGTACACAATCTGGAACTTACAGCCAGAGACGAGTCCGACGTTCTGTTAAAGCGAATGATGCAGGGCGTCGAGTCCATGTGCGGCTCCAACTCCACGAACTCCGAGGCCTCGGATGGCTCGATCTGCTTTGGCTCTATGGTCGTTGCAGCCGTAGGAACCATCTCCTAGGTGTGATCCGATGACAGATTTAAGCCACGTTCATCGGGATGAGGGGGAGCGATCGCCGCAGGCTCAAATCCCTTGAAGATCAAGTCTCCACGGATATCCGCGACATAGTTCAAGCTTCCGAATCCGACCTGATGGCCGGGGGCGTGGCTGTCGATCTGCTCCAGATGGCCAAGCGAGTTGGCCCGTAGTACGAAGCCGCCAAATACGAAGATCTGTCTGGGGAGGAAGGTTCCTCTTTGGATAGCGTCATTATTGACGATTGAAGGGGCCATCAAGCCTCTTGTCGACGGCACAGTGGAACTCTCAATGAAAGCACCAATGTCGGTGTAAAAACCGACGGATCTCAGGTAGGGGGTCCCGAACTGTGCGTCTAGGATCGATGGTAAGGACACGATGTTTACCCAGGTTCGGGCCCTCTCTATGGAGGTAATACCCTACTTACTGCTTGATTGATCTTGATGAATATAAGTGTTACAAGAGTTGATCTACCACGAGATCATAATGGCTAAACCCTAGAAGTCTAGCCTACGAATATGGTAATGAGTATATGCCTTGTCCTTTCCGGACCATCCCCTTCGGTTTATATAGACACCGAGGGGATCTAGGGTTTACATAGAGTCGGTTACATAAGAAGGAACCTTTGGTCGCCAAGCTTGCCTTCCATGCCAAGTAGAGTCCAATCCGGACACGGTGCAGTCTTCGGTATTCATGTCTTCACAGCCCATCAGTCTGGCCCATAGATAATAGGCCGGACGTCCGAGGACCCCTTAGTCCATGAATCCCTCACCCCCCACGCACACACAAAGAGAGAGAGATGGAAAGAAAGAGAGAGGACCAACAAGGTCTGTGTGTTGGATGCGTGCGATAGAATTGAAGATTGTCGGCAAGAGAGAGAGAGAGCAGGAGTCCGGGAGAGGGGGAGGTCGCGTTTTATCCATCAAAGACTGATATAAACCATGTTTCGATATAAACTTGCATTCAAATATTTAAATTGGGGAACATGTTGTCTGCAATCCACACATGAACGGATATATCCGTATGTCAAACAAGTTCATTAATTTGACTTTCAACAAGTTCATGGAGTACTATAATACTGTACAACATGCTATTCAATTGAGGTGTTCAATTTTGGATTTAGTTCACTATTTTGACCTGGTGAACGAGCTATTTCATTGAATCGAAATATTTCATTTTGGGTTTGATTCCTGTTTTTGAGTGGGTCAACTATCTGTCATATAGTAAATCGCTAGCAACGAGCATGTAAAAACACATTACTCCAGAGCATCATCTCTCCATCTAAAAAAGAAGTGGCAAGCTAATAATTTCTAAATTTGATTCGAATCGACTTGGTAAGGTAGACGTGGATGCTCATTCTCCCAAATTTTGAACGAACTGTTAAACATCCTCTGCTCGGTGGCATTTGCCCGAGCAAATAAATGGGAGACGCAAAATTACCGTCCTATGTAGGAGACGCATTAATTGGCCCGTTGTGCATCGAGGGTAGGTTCGTAACGTCATCCAAGCGCACCTTCTCCTAGGCCGAAATGACATGTGCCGAATAATTCATAAACCATGGTTGGCAAAACACGCTCTCCTCACCCGAAATAGCTCGTGCCCACTATTTTCAGAACATGCTCTCCTCGCCAGAAATCGCTCGCGCCCACTATGTTTCAAAACATGCCCTCCTCGCCCGAAATCGCTCCCGCCCACTATTTGGGGAGAAGCAAAGTTACTCTACTATCCCCGACCCTCAGTACACAAACCCAAGCCGAGAAGCCTAAAGGCAGGGGTAGAACTGTAACTCCCCCTCACATTTCAGAAAAATGCGTCCGTAAAACATGGTTCCACTCCCCTCCCAATCCCCCCCCCATTCATACCTCGTGGGTGCCAAATCACCTTCTCCCCGGAAGCTCCTTTCTCCCGAGCCGCGAAACCTCAGCCCCCCCTCCATGGCACCCACAACGCACCAATTTCACAGCCGCCCTCCTCCCTAATGACGAAGACGCTGTCCATTTGCCGTCGTGCACTAGGCCGTGTGCCTCTTACAACGTGCTGCTGGAGCTGCCTCGACGACGGCCACGTGAACCGTACCCGAGCCGATTCACCCCCGCCATTGTTCACGACACCGGAGTGGCTCCAACTTTGGATCCGTCCAGAGTCCCGGCGCTGCTTCCCCGTAGCCGTCGACTGTCACGACATCACTATTTCATTGCCGTCGGTGGCCACCGCAACCGTGCCGGCCTCATCGACTCGACAGCTAGACCTGCCTACTTCATCATGCCGCCAGATAGGTCATACCCTCATCTCAAATCACTATTTTGGCGTCAGGTGTCTGAATTTTTATTCTGGGCCAATCGATTCCCAATGGGAAGCAGCAACCCTCGAGGCGGCGGAGCTCCTAGGCTGCCGGTTGGCTGGTGTCTAACGTAAGGGTGTGGGGCCGCAAGTTCACCACAGAAGTAGCGCTTAGATGGCTATCTTAGAGTTGCGTGGGTTCAAGGTACTGCCGCCGCCGGATCTGGATGACGGGGAGTCTTTGTGGATTGGCCCGGGGGCAGCGCAACCACAACAGTGCAGTGGGGCGGGGAGCGGGGTTTTGGCCAGGGCCACGGACGGCGGAGGCAAGCTGCTCTGCTGTTGGTCGCTGGCTCTTCGGGGAAGATTCCTAATAGTGTCAGACGGGAGGCACAAGACGGCCATCAAGCCATCCGACATAGATCGGACAGTACCAAAATAAAATAAAATTGTGACCCCAATTTAGTCCCAGTCAACAGACGTGTGACCACTCTCGTACCTTGCTGTTGATCTCTTAGTGTATTTCTTCAGATCAAAGAGATGTGTCGTTCTTAACATTATGCGTTATCTGCATCTTCAACCACACCGTCTTCTGACTCACTGCAGCTGCTCCAACAAGGGAAGCATACACCAGAAGGGAGCTATAGTCCCCACTCGACAATTCCCTGCATCGAATGCGCGTGCCCGACATGGACATCCACAACAACTGCAATGCCATCGACATGTCAGCACATGATGCTCACTCCTATGGATGGCGGCCAGATAGGTTGTACCCTCATCTTACTTGTGTGCAACATTTATGGCTTTGTTATTCATCTAAGCATGGAAAATATATTATCACATTTCACTGTATATTCATGCTGATCTCTTACGGGTCTTGTTCAGGAGTTAACGTTGTTCCATAGTTCAGCTAAGATACTTGTTCTTTAGGTAACATTGTTTCATAGTTATCATCCATCAGCTAATGCTATCCCACATGCTAGTGATTATAGTATTATACCACTTATAGTATTACCTATGTTGTTCTTTAATACTTTTGTGTGCCATCTAGTTAATCTCGAGGACAAATGATACATATTCTGTAGCTTTCATCTGTGTTCTCCCTTTAGTTTTTGAGACCTATTGCTGCTAGTTAACCCCAGTCCTACTATTTATGTCGTCTCCTACAGGAACTCATTACATAAATCTAACTACTAGTTGTCTTCCATGCATGTCGGATATAATTGCACACACTGATATATCCACAAGAACCTCACCGAGCAATGTAAAGGCCAATAAACTTGATGTCAATGATACCCAATATGATGGAACATGTAAAGGCAGTTCTTCAGAAGACTTGCAGAAAGATGTTCAATCCTCTTCACCCCACAAGGTCCTTGCTCTAACTTGGCACGTGATATGGGTACAACATGCATATAATGTCCTGGAGTGTATCTAGTCTGTTGCAATGCCATGTGCTTAGCATGCTGATCATGCATGTAAATATGTCATGCATTCCTGTTTTTCAGTACCTATTCCATTCATGATAACATGTTTTCAAATTCAAGTACTGTCATTCTACTCTATCGCAATGCCATCTGCTTAATTTGGACATCATGCTTCTGAATATCTTATGCATTGTTATTCATCGGTATGTACTTCATCTGGCTACCATACCATGTTTTTTTTACATTGAAGTGCTGTTCTAGTGCTTTGTTGCAATGCCATCTTAGTTTCCCAATCATACACGTGTATGTTGCCTTAGTTTTTTCTGTACGTATTCCACTAGCATACAGTTTTACATTCAACTAGTGTTTTTTTACTGTGTTGCCCTGTCGTATCACTAGCTCTTACACCATACTCCCTCCGTCCGGATTACATGTTGCCGAAATGGATAAAAAAAGGATGTATCTAGAACTGAAATACGCCTAGACCCATCCATTTTTTCCGGATGGAGGGAATACATGTCAATATGGCATGCCTTTCTATTCTTCAGTACCTATTCCATCTCTCTGATGTAGCATGTTTTATAATTGAAGCACCATTCTTCTATACAAGGCATGCAAGGGGAAGACGACTATGTTAGAATCTAAAGGGTTACAAACCAGGTCTTTGCAAAAGATCCAAACGCCAGGAGATAATAAACCAACTCCAATTTTTATAGATACTGCTCCAGCACAGAGAAACCCAACTCCTACTGATAATAAGCAGATTCCAGTGGCCAAAGAACTAGTCCGCTCCAGTCCAGCAAAAATATGTCAACTCCATTCTAAGAAGCGTGTGTGTATCCTTGCATCATGAAATTTTATAGCATGCTGATCATATTTTCTACATGTTTCTTACCCATCTCTCTTTTAGAAAATAAGCTTAACAGATAGAAGAATTTCTGCACTGGTATCGTTTGTGAGGAAAGATTCTTGCAGGAATTCTCTGTACTCCAATGCTGATGTAAGTACCTGTTGTATATCACTATATTTTTACATCAGCATGTATTTTGTTAATCAGCGTGAATCCAACCTTTATCTGATCTAAATTTAGTTGTAGCAAAATGTATGATTAAAGGCCACAATGTTGATTTTTGTAAGGAAAACTGCCTGGTAGTTTTGCATCCTGAGCTGCATGAGTGTACTATCTCATATCAGTGGGTTTGATTACTTTGGTTCTGTAGTGGGGTTTCAGTGTTTTTTTACTGTGTTGTCCTGTCGTATCCCTAGCTCTTACATCATACTCCCTCCGTCCAGATTAAATGTCGCAGAAATGGATAAAACTGGATGTATCTAGAACTGAAATACGCCTAGACCCATCCATTTATTTCCGGATGGAGGGAATACATGTCAATATGTCATGCCTTTCTGTTCTTCAGTACCTATTCCATCTCTGTTGTAGCATGTTTTATAATTGAAGCACCGTTCTTCTATATAAGTCATGCAAGGGGAAGATGGCTATGTTAGAATCTGAAGGGTTACAAACCAGGTCTTTGCAAAAGATCCAAATGCCAGGAGATAATAAACCAACTCCATTTTTCATAGATACTGCTCCAGCACAGAGAAACCCAACTCCCACTAATAATAAGCAGATTCCAGTGGCCAAAGAACTAGTCCGCTCCAGTCCAGCAAAATAATGTCAACTCCATTCTAAGATGCGTGTGCGTATCCTTGCATCATGAAATTTTATAGCATTCTGATCATATTTTCTACATGTTTCTTAGCCATCTCTATTTTAGAAAATAAGGTTAAATGATAGAAGATTTCCTTCATTGGGATTGTATTCGAGGAAAATATCTTGCGGGAATTCTCTGTGCTCCAATGCTGATGTAAGTACCTGTTGTATATCACTATATTTTTACATTAGCATGTATTTTGTTAATCGGCGTGAATCCAACCTTTGTCTGATCTAAAATTAGTTGTAGCAAAATGTTAAAGGCGTCAATGTTGATTTTTGTAAAGAAAACTACCTGGTAGTTTTGCATACTGAGCTGCATGAGTGTACTATCTCATATCATGCACATTACTGAATTGTAGTGGTGCTCTGGTTGCCCATTCATTCATTGTGTCAATGTTTCTTTCGTATTACCTTACCTGGCTGATGATAGTTGTGCCATATTGTGTTAATTTGGTGTTGGCTAGTTGCCCAAACATTCGTTGTGCCAATGTTGCTTTCCTACTATCTGACTTGGCCAATGATAACAATGCTAGTGTCTTAATTTTGTGCAGGCTGCTGAAGATAAGAAGACAAACACTGAAAACAGCAAGGCAACCCCATTGTTTCTTTCCAATAAATCTAGGCCACGTAATATGCCAATAACCCATGATTAATCTGTTTGCTACCCCTCCTAATTTATGTTATGATGCAGTGGTCGAGACACTCTCCACTATCAATAATACAAGCCTGCCAAAATCGCCATCAGAATCTGTTCAGTATCCTCTGTCTCGAATGCAACGGAAAAAATGTATGTTTGTGAACCAATTAATGGCTGAAGGAATGATGGAAATGGTGGAGGAATCAGAGGTGCAGAGTCGTGCGACAGAACAACTAATCAATGTTTTCAGAGATAGTGTAGCAATGTAGCAAGAACTTGCCCACATGCTTATGGGTGTCATCCATGCTGAGGTTGCAGATTGTGACATTGTAGATCATTAGGTTCTGTTCATTTATTTGCACTGGCATCAATCTTTGATTGCCCAGTGGATGTAATTTCCTGTAATATATGCTAGATGTGCAACATTTTTCGCTGTATGTCGTACCTTTTCTTGATCGGTTTTGGTCCTGTGCATAATTGTTCGTCGTAATGGGCTCAAATTATCTAATTTGGCCTAAAGACATGTACGAACTTTAGTGGGCCCATTAAGTTAATGGGCCATTACCAGGACAAAAGTTAATGGTCGGCCCTCTTAACTCTCGGGTCGTTAACAGACTGACATCGAAGCGGGCAACAGGTGGGCCCAATTGATTTCACGGGCCGTTAATAGGCTGTTACTAAGTTTGGGCTACATATGGCCCAACTATACTATGGGCCTTTAGCAGACCGAAAGAGACAGCGGGCTTGTACTGGACCATGAAGAGCATGGGCTGCTAAGAGGCCGAAACTCAGGTCGTATTATAAATGGCCCAACTGTGTTGTGGGCCTTTAGCAGGCCGAAAGAGAAACCAGGCTGCTATTGGACCATGAAGGGCATGGGCCGTTAAAAGGCCAAAACTCATGTCCGACTACAAATGGCCCAACTCATTTATGGTCCGTTAACAGGCTAAAAGGCACACAGGGCCAGGAATTGGCCCAACACTTAAATGGGTCGCTAAAAGGCCAAAACTTAGGTCCGACTACAAATGGCCCAACAGATATATGGGCCGTCACTAGGCTGAAAGACACACCGGGCCGGAAATTGGCCCAACACTTAAATGGGTCGCTAAAAGGCCGAAACTCAGGCCCGACTACAAATGGCCCAACTAATTTATGGGCCATCAACAGGCTGAAATACACACCTGGCCGGAAATTAGCCCAATATTTAAATGGGTCGCTAAAAGGCCGAAAGATGTACATCGTGAAAATTGGCCCATCCACTGAATGGGCCGTTAACATGCCGAAATCTCATCAGGCCGATATTGAGCCCAAATATATAGCGGGCTGTTAACGGGCTCGAACTGACGATGGGCTGCAATGGTGTCAAATCTTTAACGGGCCGTTGACGGGCCGAATTGGCACATCTCATATGGGCCGTGGAATTAAATGGACCTGACACAAGTAGGCCTTATATGGGACGGCCTGCTATTTTTTATTGGGCTGTACTTTTTCACCGGAATGGACCACTGTTGGGCCGTGCCACGTGTCGACCTATCATAGGCGCCTCCTGTCCAATGAGTGGATGACATCTGCCCCAACGGTGATGCAACACGTGTTTCCTCCGGCCAATGATGATTTTACACGTGGAAAATCCCCATTGGTCCGGCTATTAATGGGTTATCGGATCCAAAACTGGACCCGATAGCTTAACGACGTTTCGTTACAGTGGATGCCACGTGTCGGTCAACCTTGACAAAAGCACTTTTGTGACGCGCGATTTATCGTCATGAGTGGACACTTCCATGATGATAATTTTGGTAATGTCATGGAACACTTCTACGACAGTATAGGTATGACTATCTTGATTCTGTCATAAATTTGTCATGGATGTACATGCATGACAGAAAACGTGACCTACTATGACAAACACGTATCATCATGGAAGTGCATTTTTTTTGTATTTTAAATGGTAGGTCGCTGCCGCTCTGGTCCCAGGAAGGCCACCGCTTCTCCACTCAGTCGATGCCAAGCTTGGTGGGATAAACATCAGTGGCCGATTAGCCACTTAACCATGATGTGGAGGCGGAAATCATCATAACCTTGTGCTCCAGAGGAGGAGGTTATCGAGGCGGATGAGGAGGAGGCAAAGGCAATGGCCTGCTTTCTCGGGTTCATGGCCGGACATGGTGGTCGGGCGCCGCTGATCGTTTAGATTACGTTTAAACTAGGTTTTAGTACGGTTTGTGCGAAATATGTAATGAATTTCGTCCAGTTTATAGGAAAAGTTTTCGAAATGTAATCAGTTTCATCCGGTTAATTTGAAATTTGCATTGTTTGTATGAATTTTGTCTGGTTAGTTCATATAGTTGTCGAAAGGTATGCAGGCAGCATTGGATGGCATCCATCAGTGTCATCGGACAAAATGCAAGACAACAGTCCGGCTCGCACGCCGCTCACCGGAGGGGACACGCGTTGTCTTGCATTTTCACTAACATGTGGGATTGCAATTGAATAAACCGTCGATAGCCGAAATCTAATCGCTCGCCGGGCGTCGGCTGAGAAGAGAGAGACAGGGGAGGGAGAAGAGATCGCCCGCCGCGCACGGACTCCAAGAAATATATGATGATAATGTGAGGTGGGTCATGCGGGAGTCCGGACCACTTCCAAGCCCGCTTCTGACTGCCCTGGCCCACCAGAACACGCGCCCACCCCCCACCACCTCCCTGCGCGCGCTCCCACCTCAGACGCCAGCTGCCCGCATTCATAGCAAGTAGTACCAGTAAAAATCTAGGCTATAAGGGCATGTACAATGGTTGATAAGATAGTCTTATAATAAGTATTGCATGTAATTTAGAGATGACAAAAAAACATGTGTACAATGGATCATCTCTTAGCCTTATCTTCAATAACTAGTTATTCCTAAAAACATGGTGAAACATATTGTGCTAAGAGATCATCTCTTGTCTTCTCTTATTTCTCTTAAATAAGAGAAGATAAGCCTTTTCCTATGATTTCTATTTCCTCCACCTCATCATTTATCATATGTAGCATCCCTACAATAGAACCATTGTACATGCCCTAAGCCCGCATATGTGGAGGAGAGAGAGGCATTGACAAAGTCAAGGGGTGGGATCTACAGGAGCCCGTCTCTACACGTGCTCCTAGGTATAAAAAAACTAACTATAAAAAAGAGGCATAAAAAACAATTCTGTCTAAAAAAGAAAGGTAAAAAACATTTGAGAGGAAATAGTTGAGAGAAAGCGAGAATAAGTTGTAACCTTATAGCCAACCTTATAGTCAACACTATAGTATTACATGAGGAAGGAGGGAGTGGTGCACATGCCAAGTTCACTGGGCTGCCGTGTTTAACACTCCTCTGTCGTAACAGTGGAGACAATAGGTTTCATAAAAAATAAACAATGAATACTCGTTGCTCGTCCACTATATCGGAAAGAACACTTTCATTCGCCGACATGTGGGATGTCGACCATCCTGGTCCACCTGCCATGCACAAAATTATCCTGGTCCACCCTGGTCGTAGCGCAGGCCCAACCTTTCCCGCTGTAAGTTGGTCGGGCGAAAGAACCATCATGACTTCGTTGAATTCCGCTTCTTCAAGAAAAACTTACAGTACCCGCAGTACTGCTACCACACGCGAAGACTGGACGACACTCTACCACGTCATATCACTGTAACCTACTAGGCCAAACTAGCCCGCCTAGGATTTGTACTCCCTCCGTTTCAAAGTTAGTAGTACAAAGTTGACTCGTCTATTTTGGAACAGAGGGAGTACGTCTCTGTACTGCTATGATTTTGTGGTGTACGTCTCTGTACTTTTGCTACGATTTTCCTACCCTATGAACCAAATGAGGCCTGAATGTATCCATGTCGACTATTGTCTAATCGATCGCTAAGCCTACAATTTTGGGAGCTTGGGCCATTGGCCGATCGATAACGGATCAGTATAAGCGTACCACGAGCTCATCAACCCCACTGTTTCTCTTCGGTGAGTGTTTTGCATGTACAATAGCTCGCTCAGTAGCTAGCCTACTAACACCAAGAATCATCAAACAAGCCCTGCTGATATGATAAACAGTTCAAACTTACATCTAAACATGCCATATATTACATCAAAAGCTGGTGAGGATACATATGTTTCCACAACTCGGAGAGGGTTCGCATGATTCACTATCAAACAAAAGTAGCAAGTACCACCCACACAAGGCAGTGCACTAGCCCTAAGATGGTTTGATAACACACATCATTCTGGTAATTAAACACAATGCAAACTACCCTGAAGGATTAGCACGACCAACTATTTCTTGCCATTGATCTCTCGGGCAGTGACCACAGCACGGACAGCGGCATGGGAATCGATCTCTGGGGAGATTTCCACCTCGACATCGGAATCAGTCTCTGGGGCGATGTCCACAGGATGGATAGCGGCATCAGAATCAATCTCTGGGGTGATGTCAACAGGATGGACCGTGATATCGAAAATGATCTTTGGGGCGTTGTCCACAGGACGGGCGGCGACATCGGAATCATCAAGGACGTCCACCGGCACCTACACAACCCTAACATATTAGCAAGCACATTGCAAATAATCAAAAACCTCAACTATGGTAAGCCATTATTTTTTACCTTGTGCAGCTCACCGGGGGATCCCATCCCTCCGGGGGCCATCTCCTTGTCCTTGATGGGGGCCATCACCTTGCCAGGGGAATACTGCTTCTCAACGGTGACTATCTCCTCAAACTCGGCCTTGATCCTCGCATAGGTGGCCATTAGAGTTTCTGGGGTAGGCATGGTGGGGCCCTTACTGTTCTTCCAACTTTCTTTGGAGGAGTTCGTACGCCAACGTCGTCAACTCTTTGGCCAGTGCTTGTTTCTTGGAATTCTTCGTCTCCATGGTTGGCCCGCCAACATGGTCAACTCGTTGGTCAGTGCTTGCTTCCTAGAGATTGCTGTCTCCAGTGGGTTGTCCGCCAGCAACTCTTTGCCTAGTGCTCCAGGATCCATCAATGAACTTACAAACAAAAAGCAATCGAAAGGAAACCACATTTGCAATGAAAATAGGAAAAGAAATAGGCTATGAGAATCGGTCGGCGCTTCACAAAGAGAAGATTATTGGAATGAAAATATAGTAGCACCACTGATTCACCCACCTTTCCTTTGTCGGTACAGAAGAAAAATGGCAGAGGTGAGTAGCCCAGAGTGAGGTTTTCTTTAAGAAAGGGGAGAAAGGGCTTCAACGAGCGTTCCAGTGAAATGATGGTTGCTTCGTCCAGTCCAACTTCGAGGCCACTTCAAGGCCACACCAGGGTGACCGGTGAGTCTCGACTATAGAACCTCGCTGTGATTTGGTGGATGTCATGCGGGCCCGGATGCTTTGATGTCCCGTGTGTAGGTAGAGCGGCTACTCATATAGGAGTACTCAATACTGTGCACCGCGACCAAGGCGGAGAGAAAAACGAGAGAACGATGCATTTCATTTACGGTGTAGATTCACTCACTTTGCTCTAGTACTACTCATTTAGGGTGTAGTGTAGTCACTTGTTGAAATCTCTAGAAAGGCAAATACTCATTTCCGGTTTACAGGGCTATACTAGCAAGTAGTACTACAATAGTGGGCTCAAATAGCAATTTTGTCTCATGCAAGAGCCTGGCTATATGCGTGCTCCAAGCCCTTCTCGACCCACTTTTGGGTGTTTGGTAGGGTGTATGAAGGGTGCATGAGTACACACTGGCTTATCACAAATACACTAGGAGCATGCATGCGAAGAGCGTGCATGAAGAGGGGTGCTGGAATGAGCATTCACGAAGAGGGAACTACTATGATGAGATGAGAATGCAACCAAATACACTGTGGCGAGCGTTCGCAACTGCCACGTTCGGGTTGCGCTTGGCTCTTGGCCTCTTTGAGAAGACGAACAATGATGTTACTACTACTTCTATAGTATCAAATCCACTGCTGCATGTCCGTCCACCGCGTGCGGGAGGGATAGCTTGTTGTAGTACTCTATAAGGCTAGTTGTAATGGGAGTATCATAGGTAGTACTCCCTATGTTCCTAAATATTTGTCTTTCTAGAGATTTCAACAAGTGACTACATAGGGATCTACACTCTAAAATATGTATATATATACATCCATATGTGGTAGTCCATTTGAAATATCTAAAAAAGACAAATATTTAGGAACGGGGGAGTATCATGCAAGCCAACAAGGCAAATTTGATGAGGTGGCATAGAAGTAAATGAAGAAAGAGAGGGTTGAGTATCATATCATGATACCGTATCATATTAAATGTTGTGCTACTATGTGTCATGCATGCTAATAAATGAAGTCATTGATGATACTAACATATGATACTGCACTACGGTTCTGTAGTGTCATACACTAGTATCATATGCATGATACTAGTATTCCATTACGACCAACCTAAGCAAAGGCCTGTCCTCGCTTGCGAGCCACCGCACGCATGGGCGAGGGAGAAGGCGTGTAGTAGTAAAATCAAGCTTCTCCTCATTGTACGAGTTGACGCGACACATCATAGCACTGGCCCCACATGGTTGCCTCTAAACTTGGCTGAAAGACCCACAGTGTACAATACTCCATTTGCTGCAACCTCTAACATTTACCCCACCACAAATTAAAATATATATTCCTGTATTGACTAGATGAGCGTGCAAACTACAATCACCAGGATGACAGGTAGGGCCAGAAGATTATTTTAATCAAAAAAAGCATGGAGCCGACCCCAACGATGTTAAGCTTACAGGCACGGTACACGCTATCCTAGACAACTCTACACATGAAACTGCCACACAAGCATCCGGGCTGCGCTTGGATCTTCGCCTCTTTGGGATGTCAAACAATGATGGAGTATTACTGCATGCTTTTGGCCATCTGACACCGATTGAACTGCTACATGTCCACCGCGTGCAGGAGGGAGAGCGTGTAGCGAACGAAAGCTTCTTCTAGTCCTGCCAGCCACCACGCTCATGGGCGAGGGAGGGACGCAGCTTCATTGACTTACTGCTCCTTCCTTTGCGTGCATGACACGTGGGCCCAACGGGAGGGTGGCCCATGATATGTCTCCAACGTATCTATAATTTTTCATAGTTCCATGCTATTATATTATCAACCTTGGATGTTTTATATGCATTTATATGCTATTTTATATGATTTCTGGGACTAACCTATTAACCTAGAGCCAAGTGCTAGTTTCTGTTTTTTCGTTGTTTTTTAGTATCGCACAAAAGGAAAAACCAAACAGAGTCCAATTGACCTAAAACTTCATGGAACTTATTTTTGGACCAGAAGAAGGCCATGAAGTAAAAGAATTGGGCCAGAAGAGTCTCGGGATGCCCACGAGGGTGGCGGGCGCGCCCACCCCCCTGCCTCGTGGACAGCCCGGAGACCCCACTGCCTTGTTCCCAACTCAACCACCTCTTATATAACCCAAAACATCCAGAAAGAAACCTAGATCGGGAGTTCTGCCGCCACAAGCCTTTGTAGCCACCGAAAACCAATCTAGACCCATTTCGGCACCCTGCCGGAGGGGGAAATCCCTCTCCGGTGGCCATCTTCATCATCCCGGCGCTCTCCATGACGAGGAGGGAGTAGTTCACCCTCGGGGCTGAGGGTATGTACCAGTAGCTATGTGTTTGATCTCTATCTCTCTCTCTCTCGTGTTCTTGAGTCGGCACGATCTTGATGTATCACGAGCTTTGCTATTATATTTGGATCTTATGATGTTTCTCCCCCTCTACTCTCTTGTGATGTATTGAGTTTTCCCTTTGAAGTTATCTTATCGGATTGAGTCTTTAAGGATTTGAGAACACTTGATGTATGTCTTGCATGTGCATATCTGTGGTGACAATGGGATATCACGTGATCCACTTGATGTATGTTTTGGTGATCAACTTGCGAGTTCCGTGACCTCATGAACTTATGCATAGGGGTTGGCACACGTTTTCGTCTTGACTCTCCGGTAGAAACTTTGGGGCACTCTTTGAAGTTCTTTGTGTTGGTTGAATAGATGAATCTAAGATTGTGTGATGCGTATCGTATAATCATACCCACGGATACCTGAGGTGACATTGGAGTATCGAGGTGACATTATGGTTTTGGTTGATTTGCGTATTAAGGTGTTATTTTACTACGAACTTTAGGGCTGTTTGTGACACTCATAGGAATAGCCCAACGGATTGATGGGAAAGAATAACTTTGAGGTGGTTTTGTACCCTACAATAATCTATTCGTTTATTCTCCGCTATTAGTGACTTTGGAGTGACTCTTTGTTACATGTTGAGGGATAGTTATATGATCCAATTATGTTATTATTGTTGAGATAACTTGCACTAGTGAAAGTATGAACCCTATGCCTTGTTTCAACACATTGCAATACCATTTGTGCTCACTTTTATCATTAGTTACCTTGATGTTTTTATATTTTCAGATTATAAAAACCTTTATCTACCATCCATATTGCACCTGTATCACCATCTGTTGGCCGAACTAGTGCACCTATACAATTTACCATTGTATTGGGTGTGTTGGGGATACAAGAGACTCTTTGTTATTTGGTTGCAGGGTTGTTTGAGAGAGACCATCTTCATCCTACACCCCCCATGGATTGATAAACCTTAGGTCATCTACTTGAGGGAAATTTGCTACTGTCCTACAAACCTCTGCACTTGGAGGCCCAACAACGTCTACAAGAAGAAGGTTGTGTAGTAGACATCAAGCTCTTTTCTGGCGCCATTGCCGGGGAGGTTAGTGCTTGAAGGTATATGTTTAGATCTTGCAATCGAATCTTTTAGTTTCTTTTTTATCACTACTTTAGTTTATAAAACAAAATTATAAAAAATGGAATTGAGGGTACCTCATATTCTTCATCTTTTTAATATCTTTCATGAAAATAAAGATTCCGATAATTGTGCTCAAGTGCTAGAAGAAGAATGCATTATAATGTTTGGCACTAAATATTTGAATGAGGAGCATGATTGCAATGTTGTTAGTATGAATTCCTTGAATATCCATGATGCTAATGATATGCAAAGCCACAATCTTGGGGAAGCTATGTTTGATGAAGATGATATTTTTTGTCCCCCAAGTGTTTATGAGCAAATTTATTTTGATGATAGCATTCCTCCTATTTATGATGATTATATTGATGAAAGTGTCTTTGGAAGAGTGTCAACTTTAGTAAGTAATGATCCCACTATTTTTAAGGGTGTTGAATCTTATTGTGATAATTATGAAAGTGGGTTTGGAGAGGTCATGACTTTAGTTAATGTTAATCCCACTATTTTCGAAGAGTGTCAACTTTGCATACTTGAAGGTCATGAAAAGAATTATTTATGTGATGGTTATATTGTTGAATTCATTCATGATGCTACTGAAATATATTATGAGGGAGGAATATATGCTTGTAGGAGTTGCAATAATATCAAGTTTCCTCTCTATGTTTTTAAAAGTTTGAAGTTATCCTCGTTTTACCTTCCTATGCAAGTTGATTCTTGTTCCCACAAGTTGTTTGCTCCCAAAATCCCTATGCATAGGAAGTGGTTTAGACTTAAATGTGCTAGTAATATTCTTCATGATGCTCTCTTTATGTTTCAATTCTTATCTTTTATGTGAGCATCATTGAAATCATCATGCCTAGCTAGGGGCGTTAAACGATAGCGCTTGTTGGGAGCCAACCCAATTTTATTTTTGTTCCTTGCTTTTTGCTACTGTTTAGCAATAAATAATTCATCTAGCCTCTGTTTATATTTGGTTTTATCCTTTAATTAGTGTTTTTGCCAAGTAGAACCTTTGGGAAGACTTGGGGGAAGTTTATGTGATCTTGCTGTAAAAAAACAGAAACTTTAGCACTGACGAGTTTTGCTGCCATTTTTTACTGGAGAGTGCGATTAGGTTGATTCTTTTTGAACATGATTAATAGATAAATTCCTCACGTGCAGAAATTTATTTTAGAATTTTTGGGTTTCCAGAAGTATATGTTTAATCCATATTACTACATACTGTTCTATTTTTGACAGATTCTGTTTTCTATGTGTTGTTTGCTTATTTTGATGAATCTATGAGTAGTATCGGAGGGTATGAACCATAGATGAGTTGTAATACAGTAGATATTACACCAATATGAATTTAGAATGATTTTACAACAGTACCTAAGTGGTGATTTATTTTCTTATACTAACGGAGCTTACGAGTTTTCTGTTAAGTTTTGTGTTGTGAAGTTTTCAAGTTTTAGGTAAAGATTCGATGGACTATGGAATAAGGAGTGGCAAGAGCCTAAGCTTGGGGATGCCCCGGAAGGCATCCCATCTTTCATCTTCGTTCATCGGTAACTTTACTTGGATCCATATTTTTATTCGCCACATGATATGTGTTTTGCTTGGAGCGTCTTGTATGATTTGAGTCTTTGCTTTTTAGTTTACCACAATCATCCTTGCTGTACACACCTTTTGGGAGAGACACACATGAATTGGAATTTATTAGAATACTATATGTGCTTCACTTATATCTTTTGAGTTGGATAATTTTTGCTCTAGTACTTCTCTTATATCTTTTAGAACACGGTGGTGGTTCTATTTTATAGAAATAATTGATCTCTCATGCTTCACTTACATCATTTTGAGATTCCTTTAGAACAGCATGGTAATTCACTTTGGTTATAAGTTTTAAATGCTAAGAGAAGTTGGATGCTTGATAGTTGTTTTGAGATATAAAGGTGGTAATATTAGAGGTGCGCTAGTTGAGTAATTGTGAAATTGATGAATACTTGTGTTGAAGTTGCCATGTCCCGTAGCATGCACGTATGGTAAATTTTATGTGACAAATTTGAAGCATGAGGTGTTCTTTGATTTCTTTCCTTATGAGTGGCGGTCGGGGACGAGCGATGGTCTTTTCCTACCAATCTATCCCCCTAGGAGCATGTGCGTAGTGCTTGGTTTTGATGACTTGTAGATTTTTGCAGTAAGTATGTGAGTTCTTTATGACTAATGTTGAGTCCATGGATTATACGAACTCTCACCCTTGCATCATTGCTAGCCTCTTCGGTACCGTGCATTGCCCTTTCTCACCTTGAGAGTTGGTGCAAACTTTGCCGGTGCATCCAAACCCCGTGATATGATACGCTCTATCACACATAAGCCTCCTTATATCTTCCTCAAAACAGCCACCATACCTACCTATTATGGCATTTCCATAGCCATTCCAAGATATATTGCCATGCAACTTTCCACCGTCCCATTTATTATGACACGGATAATCATTGTCATATTGCTTTGCATGATCATGTAGTTGACATCGTATTTGTGGCAAAGCCACCATGCTTAATTTTTCATACATGTCACTCTTGATTCATCGCAATCCCGGTACACCGCCGGAGGCATTCACATAGAGTCATATTTTGTTCTAAGTATCGAGTTTTCATTCTTGAGTTGTAATTAAATAAAAGTGTGATGATCATCATTAGAGCATTGTCCCATGTGAGGAAAGGATGATGGAGACTATGATTCCCCCACAAGTCGGGATGAGACTCTGGATGATTTTTTTTTAAAAAAAGAGGCCATAAAAGAAAGAAGGCCCAAACAAAAAAAAAGAGGAGAAAAAGAGAGAAGGGACAATGTTACTATCATTTTTCCACACTTGTGCTTCAAAGTAGCACCATGATCTTCATGATAGAGAGTCTCTTATTTTGTCACTTTCATATACTAGTGGGAATTTTTCATTATAGAACTTGGCTTGTATATTCCAATGATGGGCTTCCTCAAAAGCCCTAGGTCTTCGTGAGCAAGCAAGTTTGATGCACACCCACTTAGTTTCTTTGATGAGCTTTCATATATTTATAGCTCTAGTGCATCCGTTGCATGGCAATCCCTACTCCTTGCATTGACATCAATCGGTGGGCATCTCCATAGCCCATTAATTAGCCGTGCCAATTTGAGACTTTCTCCCTTTTAGTCTTCTCACACAACCTCAATCATCATATTCTATTCCACCCATAGTGCTATGTCCATGGCTCGCGCTCATATATTGCGTAAAAGTTGAAAGAGTTTGAAAAGGATAAGTATGAAACAATTGATTGGCTTGTCATCGGGGTTGTGCATGATGAGAGCATTTTGTGTGACAAAAATGAAGCATGGCCAAACTATATGATTTTGTTGGGATAAGTTTTCTTTGGCTATGTTATTTTGATAAGACATAATTGCTTGATTAGCATACTTGGAGTATTACTATTTTTATGTCAACAATAAACGTTTATCTTGAATCTTTCGGATCTGAACATTCATGCCACAATAGAGAAAAATACATTGAAGAAAATGCTAGAAAGCATTCCACATCAAAAATTCTGTTTTTATCATTTCCCTACTCGAGGACGAGCAGGAATTAATCTTGGGGATGCTTAATACGTCTCCAACGTATCTATAATTTTTGATTGTTCCATTCTAATATATTATCAACTTTGGATGTTTTATATGCATTTATATGGTATTTTATATGATTTTTGGGACTAACCTATTAACCTAGAGCCCAGTGCCAGTTTCTGTTCTTTTGTTGTTTTTGAGTATCGAAGAAAAGGAAAACCAAACAGAGTCCAATTGACCTGAAACTTCACGGAACTTATTTTCGGACTAGAAGAAGGCCAGGAAGTAAAAGAATTGGGCCAGAGGAATCTCGCGCTGCCCACGAGGGTGGGGGCGTGCCCACCCCCTGGGCGCACCCCCCTAACTTGTGGACAGCCCGGAGAACCCCCTGCCTTGTTCCCAACTCCAACACCTCTTATATAACCGAAAACTTCTAGAAAGAAACCTAGATCGAGAGTTCCGAAGCCAGAAGCCTCCATAGCCACCAAAAACCAATCTAGACCTGTTCTGGCACCCTGCCAGAGGGGGGAATCCCTCTCCGGTGGCCATCTTCATCATCCTGGCGCTCTCCATGACGAGGAGGGAGTAGTTCACCTTTGGGGCTGAGGGTATGTACCAGTAGCTATGTGTTTGATCTCTCTCTCTCGTGTTCTTGAGTCGGCACGATCTTGATGTATCGCGAGCTTTGCTATTATATTTGGATCTTATGAAGTTTCTCCCCCTCTACTCTCTTGTGATGAATTTAGTTTTCCGTTTGCAGTTATCTTATCGGATTAAGTCTTTAAGGATTTGAGAAAACTTGATGTATGTCTTGCATGTGCTTATCTGTGGTGACAATGGGATATCACGTGATCCACTTGATGTATGTTTTGGTGATCAACTTGCGAGTTCCGTGACCTCGTGAACTTATGTATAGGGGTTGGCACACATTTTCGTCTTGGCTCTCCGGTAGAAACTTTGGGGCACTCTTTGAAGTTCTTTGTGTTGGTTGAATAGATGAATCTGAGATTGTGTGATGCATATCGTATAATCATACCCACGGATAATTGAGGTGACATTGGAGTATCTAGGTGATATTAGGGTTTTGGTTGATTTGTGTCTTAAGGTGTTATTTTACTACGAACTCTAGGGCTATTTGTGACACTCATAGGAATAGCCCAACGGATTGATCGGAAAGAATAACTTTGAGGTGGTTTCGTACCCTACAATAATCTCTTCGTTTGTTCTCCGCTATTAGTGACTTTGGAGTGACTCTTTGTTGCATGTTGAGGGATAGTTATATGATCTAATTATGTTATTATTGTTGAGAGAAGTTGCACTAGTGAAAGTATGAACGCTGTGCCTTGTTTCAACGCATTGCAATACCATTTGTGCTCACTTTTATCATTAGTTACCTTGCTGTTTTTATATTTTCAGATTATAAAAACCTTTATCTACCATCCATATTGCACCTGTATCACCATCTCTTTGCCGAACTAGTGCACCTATACAATTTAGCATTGTATTGGGTGTGTTGGGGACACAAGAGACTCTTTGTTATTTGGTTGCAGGGTTGTTTGAGAGAGACCATCTTCATCCTACGCCTCCCATGGATTTATAAACCTTAGGTCATCCACTTGAGGGAAATTTGCTACTGTCCTAAAAACCTCTACACTTGGAGGCCCAACAACGTCTACAAGAAGATGGTTGTGTAGTAAACATGAGCCCACCTGTCATGCAGCAAAAGGAAGGTGCAGTTAAGGCACCGGAGCTCAGTCCGCGAGGGAGAGGGCGTTGTAGTAATCAAACTTCTCGTTCTTGTACGAGTTGACGCGACAGATCAAAGCACTGCACTCGATATATTTCAATAATTTGCGTTTACCGATGCATTAATTACAATGCATGCATGGATGCCATGACTCTACTTTTGATACTTGCATGTGTTCATTTCTTGCACCTTGCCAAATTTTGACTATAAATTTAACTAACCGAATGTTCATGCATGTCACAAAAAATTATATAATTGAAAGCTATGTTCAAATACGAATCAAACGATATAATCTTTGTTAACATGCACTAACATTTTGTCAGTTAAATATTTGGTCAAAATTTAGCACCAATCACAAAGGGTCCCAATACATATTGTACTCTCACATTTTGTTTTGAGGATACTCCCACATAGAAAATATAAATAATAATGCATGTTGGGGCAGCCCACGTTTCCGATAATTTTAGCTGTGGGCTTGTTCACAAATTTTATGAGGGGGTGGTTGTTCATTTAATGGAGGGTCTTGTACTAGACTTGAATGATACAAAGTGCGACCTGGCACACTGTAACACCACTTGGAATAAGCGGGTACCTATCTAAAAAAACAATCAACAACTCAAAAAAACAGCGACCTGGCACATACACAATTTAAATGGTTGTTTTGAAGGAGTGAAAAAGGGAAAATACCCCACTACGTATATATAGGCCGGAGCCTCCACGCTTGCTTGCTAGGGTTTCTCTATTCACACACTCTCATCCTATCCAGATCTAAACAAGATAGCGGTGGTAACACTGTCTTTCTCCCTTCAAAAAACACTGTCTTTCTATCCTCACCGCTGGTTACAGCTCCGGACGTATCCCCCTCCGCCGGTGAAGGGGAGGAGGGGCAGCGTTTAGGCCGTAGTCGACAACGAGGGAGGAGACCCACTGCCGGCCACACCGTTATCTCTGGACAAGCACCGACGCAGGAGGTCCTCCGAACCCTTCGTCGTTGCCCTAGTGTGGGAGGATCCGGCCTCCCACCGCCCACCTATCCACATCCTGACAACCTTCAGGTATATCTTCCTTCGAAACCACCCTAGCTCTACTTCCCCAGCTCGCTACGTCACTGCATGTGCATCATTTTCTACCTCTCAGCCCCTCTCTATCGGATGGTCCAACAACACATATTTTTTTCTTCTATTGTTAGAGGTAAAGCTACTTCATGGAGTCGAATCTTGTACTAGGTTGAAACAAGAAATAAAGTGGGGCGGGAGAATTTAGTATGTACATCTGACTTGGTACAAACAGGAAGGATAGGGGGTGAAAGTAGCACAGACTGGTCATCCAACTGGTCTCTTGGTCGAAAAGGGAAATATAGGGGAAACGCTATACACAGTGGTGTATGACTAGGACTAGATTTGCTATCCACAGATAAGATGGCTACGTGCATCATGGTTAACATTAGTACATACACAAGCGCTCAGACATACGCGCAGGCTGGGGGAACGCCTCCATTTCCAAAAAACATAGGAGTAGGTGGCTAGAGTGAACAAAAATGGGACCAACCCAGATATGTTTCTTGGGTGTTTGTTTCTCGGGGCAACAAACTCTGAATCACCACTTTATGCCCCTGTTTAGGTACATGGTGCTGGACTGCTGGTGCACCCAGTATCCCATACCCTTATACCAAATTTTTAGCTGTTCTTAATCTAATGCCCCGAGTAAAATGAAGCCATGCTACTGTTATAAGCCATGACAACTTTAGCCAAATGTTTTTGCCTGTAATTGTTTGAGACTATGACTGTTTCCTCTGTAGCTATTTGCGCAAACAGGGATATCCATTTCACCTGGTTGCTGTTGTGACCTTTTGGTGCACTGCACAAAACACTTCTTAAAAGAAGTGACTTTTGTGTTGTTTAACTGGAATGTCAGAATGGAACAGTTGGTTCATTTCGGTGGAACTGCACAAAGGGATATCTGTGTTCCAATCCTCATCATCCATATTGGCACCAGAACCGTCCTTTAGGTAAGAATGATATTTAATGCATGTGTTCATCTCTATTTTGCGACTGCCATAATGCTATTGTTTACTATAGTACACATGTACTCCCTCACTGAAAAAACCAATTCTGAAATAGAAGGCCAATCATGTACTTGGTTTCACCAACTGGTGAGGAGAAAGACAAACAGAGCATGAAGAGGATGAAGGAGAAGAGTAAACAGTGCCAAGGTGATATTGCTGAAGCCGAGGCCTCAGTCGAGGCCATTCAGGGGCTCCGACAACGTGTACCTTACATGTGAGATGATCCTCCAGGGAGCCCTTCCACTTCTGCGTATTGTCCATAATGAATTTGATGCTACTGTCAGAGTAATATGCTAATGTCTTTCTATCCTTTCTCACTAAGCTAATGAAGGTTTCACCTTGTTCCTACTTGTGCAAACAGGGATCACGTTGTGCCAATCATACATTTTAGTGGAACTACACAAGATAATACAATGAACTGTATCCCAGCCAGTGATTTAACTCTCCTGGAAGTTCTTGATAATCTTTCGATATAATCTCAGCACAGGTAAACAAGAGTGATTTCAACCATACACTTGAAGTGCACAAAAATATATACTATTGAGTGATTCTAGTGAGTGCTTTATCATCTCTTCTGGGACTACATGAATAAGCTTTTTTGCTTAGGTTGGTACCATCCTAAGGCCTTCATCCATATTAGTTTGCTGTCATCTCTATTTGTATCATGCTACTGTCAAGAGAAACTCCTTTATCTTTGAACGTTAAAGTTTTGCAACCTATGATACATGGCAATGCTTTGAGTGTTGAGCTAATTGGCATTGATTAAATAAACTAATACCTCTCTTTAAGCAAGACTACTATGTTGCTAACTTTACCCATTAAGATAATGAGGGTGCTTCTATTTGTTAGTGTATGTTTCATCAATTAGTGCCACTATTACAGTAATCTCACTCTCTCAATATATGTGCCAACCGGGATGCTCGATTTTGGTGGAACTGCACAAAAACTTTGGGTGCTTCATTGCCTCGACAACTTCCTTCCTTTCCTGTTAGTCGCTAATATGGGCTTGCTTCCTTCCTTTGCTGTCAGTCGCTTGGCTTATCTCGGCTTCCAGTCAAAGGAAATAGTAATTGATATGCTACCTCACACAAGTTGGTACTGGTCTTTATCTAGATTATTATGCTTGTCATATGTATTGGTAATTTGGTATTGTCCTACTGTTTGCCGATTTCATAAAGGAGTAACATGGAGCCTGGACTCGCAGGCAAATCATTACATTGGGTGATTTCAGTGGAACTGCACAAAAAGATCAGATGGACAGGTACTTATGTTGCTGATATGTACTCCAAAGTTCACTTAGACAAGCATCGATGTTGACAAGAAGAAGTGGCTATATTCATTCGAGTATCAACCAGCGTCAACCAATTATCAAACTACAAGTATTAGGAGAGTGAACGCCAAAAATATTGCTTGGCGCATAGCCCAGAAAAACGCAGTCCAGTCTTTGGTCCCAACTTGTGCCTTTTGGTTATCCGCACATATGGTAGCGAACTGTATGGCATGGATTCTAAAGATTTCAGACAAGTTGGTTGACGCGTATATTCATCTGGCACTTAATCAGTCTACACGCTAGGGATGCTCCATTTCAATTGAACTACACAAAAAATTTGGGTGGTTCATTTTCTTGACCGCCTCCTTTCTTGTCTGCAATGTAGAATTTTAGCGAGCTACAGGACCAAATGAGCCAGTAAACTAGTTGGATGTACTCGAAAGTTTACTTGTACAAGCATTAATTTTAGCAAGAAGTACCTCCGATTGAACACCATTTACCAGTCTATACCCTAGGTAATTAAAGTTCGTCCATGGATGATATTGGCTGCGATCTCGATCATTTGGTTGCATAAACATACCGAACATGTGTACATCTGGATCTTTTTGTGAATTATCTATGAATATTGTCGTGTGATCTATCAATCATTTGGATGCATAGACATGCTAAACTTGTGTATATATGAATGTTTCGAGTTGTTGATTGTGAATGTTGGCTATGAATATGAACGTGTCCTGTGAACCTGAGTTTGATACAAATGTTTACCTGTTCTGTTGTACTTGTGTGTGAACTTGTTAGTATGTCTACTGCGGGATTTGTGACGTGTGGGTGTCAATGGTTCTTCCTGAGAAGAATTGCACCTACTTTGTTAGGGTAGCAACGGTGCATCAGCTCTTTTTAATATTTTTGCTCTGTCTTACCCCCTCCCCCGCTCAACCCCTGCTGTAATGTTTTCGACCTCAAAACAAGCATAGTATTGCATTGTTTTTGGGGCTTGATGAAAAATCGAGTGCTGTTTCTGTAGGTTGGCCTGCCCAGCAAATGGGCTGCTGGTCCACCACGGACTAGGAGGCTAAAAATACAAGTTGTATGGTGTAGAGGCAAGTAAAAAACGCCATTGAGAGCCTGATACGTCTCCAACGTATCTATAATTTTTGATTACTCCATGCTATATTATCTACTGTTTTGGACTATATTGGGCTTTATTTTCCACTTTTATAATATTTTTGGGACTAACCTATTAACCGGAGGCCCAGCCCAGAATTACTGTTTTTTGACTATTTCAGTGTTTCAAAGAAACGGAATATCAAACGGGGTCCAAACGGAATAAAACCTTTGGGAACGTGATTTTCTCACCGAATGTGATCCAGGAGACTTGGACCCTGCTCCAAGGAACAAAAGAGGCGGTCATGAGGGTGGGGGGCGCCCCCCCCCAGAGCGCGCCCCCCTGCCTCGTGGGCCCCTCGGTGCTCCTCCGGCGTACTTCTTCCTCCTATATATACACATGTACCCCCAAATGATGAGAACAGGAGCCAAAAACCTAATTCCACCGCCGCAACTTTCTGTATCCACGAGATCCCATCTTGGGGCCTGTTCCGGAGCTCCGCCAGATAATGGCCGTCATCATGGAGGGCTTCTACATCATCATAGCCTCTCTGATGAAGTGTGAGTAGTTTACCTCAGACCTTTGGGTCCATAGTTAGTAGCTAGATGGCTTCTTCTCTCTCTTTGAATCTCAATACAAAGTTCTCCCCTCTCTTGTGGAGATCTATTCGATGTAATCTTCTTTTTGCGGTGTGTTTGTTGAGACCGATGAATTGTGGGTTTATGATCAAGTCTATCTATGAATAATATTTGAATCTTCTCTGAATTCTTTTATGTATGATTGGTTATCTTTGCAAGTCTCTTCGAATTATCCATTTGGTTTGGCCAACTAGATTGGTAGTTCTTGCCATGGGAGAAGTGCTTAGCTTTGGGTTCGATCTTGTGGTGTCCTTACCCAGTGACAGAAGGGGCAGCAAGGCATGTATTGCATCGTTGCCATCGAGGATAACAAGATGGGGCTTATTTCATATTGCATGAATTTATCTCTCTACATCATGTCATCTTGGTTAAGGCGTTACTCTGTTTTTAACTTAATACTCTAGATGCATGCTAGATAGCGGTCGATGAGTGGAGTAATAGTAGTAGATGCAGAATCGTTTCAATCTACTTGTCACGGACGTGATGCCTATATACATGATCATGCCTAGGTATTCTCATAACTATGCTCAATTCTGTCAATTGCTCAATAGTAATTTGTTCACCCACCGTAGAATACTTATGCTCTTGAGAGAAGCCACTAGTGAAACCTATGGCTCCCGGGTCTATTCTCATCATATCAATCTCCATCACTTTAATCTTGCTTTGCTTTTTACTTTGATTTTACTTTTTACTTTGCATCTTTATACCAAAAATACCAAAAATATTATATCTATCAGATCTCACTCTCGTAAGTGACCGTGAAGGGATTGACAACCCCTAATCGCGTTGGTAGCGAGTAGCTATCATTTTGTGCAGGTACGAGGGACTTGAGCGTGGCCTCCTACTGGATTGATACCTTGGTTCTCAAAAACTAAGGGAAATACTTGCGCTACTCTGCTGCATCATCCCTTCCTCTCTGGGGAAAACCAATGCAAGCTCAAGACGTAGAAAGAAGGATTTCTGGCGCCGTTGCCGGGGAGTCTACGCAAAAAGTGAACATACCAAGTACCCATCACAATCCCTATCTCTCGCATTACATTATTTGCCATTTTCCTCTCGTTTTCCTCTCCCCCCAATTCACCCTTGCCATTTTATTTGCCCTCTCTCTTTATCCTCCCTCTCTATTTGCCTCTTTTGCCCGCTTGCTTTTTGTTTGCCCGTGTGTTAGATTGCTTGTTTGTCGTGATGGCTCAAGATACTACTAAATTGTGTGACTTCACCAATACCAATAATAATGATTTCCTTAGCACTCCGATTGCTCCTCTTACTGATGCTGAATCTTGTGAAATTAATACTGCTTTGTTGAATCTTGTTATGAAAGATCAATTCGCCGGCCTCCCTAGTGAAGATGCCGCTACTCATCTGAATAGCTTCGTTGATTTATGTGATATGCAAAAGAAAAAAGATGTCAATAATGATGTCGTTAAATTGAAGTTATTTCCTTTTTCGCTTAGAGATCGTGCTAAAGCTTGGTTTTTGTCTTTGCCTATGAATAGTATTGATTCATGGAACAAGTGCAAAGATGCTTTTATCTCTAAGTATTTTCCTCCCGCTAAGATCATCTCTCTTAGAAACGATATTATGAACTTTAAACAACTTGATCATGAACATGTTGCACAAGCTTGGGAGAGAATGAAATTAATGATACGTAATTGCCCTACTCATGGTTTGAATTTGTGGATGATTATACAAAATTTTTATTCAGGATTGAATTTTGCTTCTAGAAATCTTTTAGATTCGGCCACGGGAGGCACTTTTATGTAAATCACTTTAGGAGATGCTACTAAACTCCTAGATAATATTATGGTTAATTATTCTCAATGGCATACTGAAAGATCCTCTAATAAAAAAGTGCATGCGATAGAAGAAATCAATGTGTTGAGTGGAAAGATGGATGAACTTACGAAATTATTTGCTACTAATAGTGTTTCTTCTGATCCTAATGATATGCCTTTGTCTACTTTGATTGAGAATAACAATGAATCTATGGATGTGAATTTTGTTGGTAGGAATAATTTTGGTAACAACACTTATAGAGGGAATTTTAATCCTAGGCCATATCCTAGTAATCCTTCTAATAATTATGGGAATTCCTACAACAACTCTTATGGAAATTATAATAATATGCCCTCTGAATTTGAGAATAGTGTTAAAGAGTTTATGAATTCACAAAAGAATTTTAATGGTTTGCTTGAAGAGAAATTGTTTAAAGTTGATGATTTGGCTAGAAACGTTGATAGAATTGCTCTTGAGGTTGATTCTTTAAAGCTTAGATCTATTCCTCCTAAACATGATATCAATGAGTCTCTCAAAGCCATGAGAATTTCCATTGATGAGTGCAAGGAAAGAACCGCTAGGATGCATGCTTCCAAAGATGCCTTTATTAAAGCATGTTCTTCCAATTCCTATGAAAATCAAGATGAAGATCTAAAAGTTATTGATGTGTCCCCTATTAAATCTTTGTTTTGCAATATGAATCTTGATGAAACTGAATATGATCTTCCTTTACCTAGAAGGTGTTCTAAAAATTCGGAGTATTTAGGTCTTAATGATGAAATTGATGAATGTGGAATTGAAAGAAATAAAAAATCTAGATGTTGCTAAACCCACTATATTGGATTTCAAGGAATTTAATTATGAAAGTTGCTCTTTAATTGATTGTATTTCCTTGTTGCAATCCGTGCTAAATTCTCCACATGCTTATAGTCAAAATAAAGCCTTCACCGAACATATTGTTGATGCCTTGATGCAATCTTATGAAGAAAAACTTGAGTTGAAAGTTTCTATCCCTAGAAAACTCTATGATGAGTGGGAACCAACTATTAAAATTAAAATTAAAGATCATGAGTTTTATGCTTTGTGTGATTTGGGAGCTAGTGTCTCTACTATTCCCAAGACTTTGTGTGATTTGCTAGATTTCCGTAATTTTGATGATTGCTCTCTAAACTTGCACCTTGCGGATTCCACTATTAAGAAACCTATGGGAAGGATTAATGATGTTCTTATTGTTGCACATAGGAATTATGTGCCAGTAGATTTCATTATTCTTGATATAGATTGCAATCCTTCTTGCCCTGTTATTCTTGGTAGACCTTTCCTTAGAACGGTTGGTGCGATTATTGATATGAAGGAAGGGAATATTAGATTTCAATTTCCATTAAAAAGGGCATGGAACACTTTCCAAGAAAGAAAATAAAATTACCATATGAAACTATCATGAGAGCCACTTATGGATTGCCTACCAAAGATGGCAATATCTAGATCTATCCTCACTTTTATGTCTAGCTAGGGGCGTTAAACGATAGCGTTTGTTGAGAGGCAACCCAATTTTATTTTTATTCCTTGCTTTTTGCTCCTGCTTAGTAATAAATAAATTATTTAGCCTCTGTTTTGGTTGTGTTTTTTGTGTTTAATTAGTGTTTGTGCCAAGTAGAACCGTTGGGAAGACTTGGGGTAAGTCTTGTTGAACTTGCTGTAAAAAACAGAAACTTTAGGGCTCACGAGAACTGCTGTCATTTTTATTTGGAGAGCGATATTTAGTTAATTATTTTTGAAGATGATTAATAGATAAATTTCTCACGTCCAGAAATTTATTTTAGATTTTTTAGGGTTCCATATCTTGCGCTAGATGCAGATTACTACAGACTGTTCTGTTTTTGACAGATTCTGTTTTTCGTGTGTTGTTTGCTTATTTTGATGAATCCATGGCTAGTAAAATAGTTTATAATCCATAGAGAAGTTGTAATACAGTAGGTTTAACACCAATATAAATAAATAATGAGTTCGTTACAGTACCTTGAAGTGGTATTTTGTTTTCTTTCGCTAACGGAGCTCACGAGTTTTCTATTCTGAGTTTTGTGTTGTGAAGTTTTCAAGTTTTGGGTGAATTCTTTTGATGGATCATGGAACAAGGAGTGGCAAGAGCCTAAGCTTGGGGATGCGCATGGCACCCCCAAGATAGTCCAAGGACACCAAGAAGTCAAAGCTTGGGGATGCCCCGGAAGGCATCCCCTCTTTCGTCCACTTCCATCGGTAATTTACTTGGAGCTATATTTTTATTCACCAACATGATATGTGTTTTGCTTGGAGAGTCTTGTATTATTTGTGTGTTTGTGTCTTATTATGCCACAATCATCCTTTCTGTACACACCTTTTGAGAGAGCCATACATGAATTAAAATTTGATAGAATACTCTATGTGCTTCACTTATATCTTTTGAGCCATGTAGTTTTGCTCTATGTGCTTCACTTATATCTTTTGAGAGTTATAATTTTGCTCTATGTGCTTCACTTAGATCTTTTAGAGCATGGTGGTGGATTTGTTTTAAAGAAAATATTGATCTCTCATGCTTCACTTATATTATTTTGAGAGTCTCTTAATAGCATGGTAATTTTCTCAATAATAATATGCTTGGTATTCAAGATTTGTGAAACTTTCTTTTGAGTGTGTTGAATACTAAGAAAATATTGAAGCATGATAATTGTTTTGAGATATGGAGGTGATAATATTAAAGTCATTCTAGTTGAGTAGTTGTGAATTTAAAGAATACTTGTGTTAAAGTTTGTGATTCCCCTAGCATGCACGTATGGTGAACCGTTATGTGATGAAGTCGGAGCATGATTTATTTATTGATTGTCTTCCTTATGAGTGGCGGTCGGGGACGAGCGATGGTATTTTCCTACCAATCTACCCTCCTAGGAGCATGCGCGTAATACTTTGCTTTGATAACTTCTAGATTTTTGCAATAAGTATATGAGTTCTTTATGACTAATGTTGAGTCCATGGATTATACGCACTCTCACCCTTCCACCTTTGCTAGCCTCTCTAATACCGCGCACCTTTCGCCGGTATCATACACCTACCATATACCTTCCTCCAAACAGACACCATACCTACCTATTATGGAATTTCCATAGCCATTCCGAGATATATTGCCATGCAACTTTCCACCATCTAGTTCATCATGACACACTCCATCATTGTCATATTGCATATCTCGGTACACCGCCGGATGCATTCATATAGAGTCATATTTTGTTCTAAGTATTGAGTTGTAACAAAAATAAAAGTATGATGATCATCATTATTAGAGCATTGTTCCAGTGAGGAAAGAATGATGGAGACTATGATTCCCCCATAAGTCGGGATGAGACTCCGGACGAAAAATAAAATAAATAAATAAAAGAGGCCAAAGAAGCCCAAATAAAAAGAGGCCATAAAAAAGAGAAAAGGCCCAAACAAAAAATGAGAGAAAAAGAGAGAAGGGACAATGTTACTATCCTTTTACCACACTTGTGCTTCAAGGTAGCACCATGATCTTCATATTAGAGAGTCTCTCATGTTATCACTTTCATATACTAGTGGGAATTTTTCATTATAGAACTTGGCTTGTATATTCCAATGATGGGCTTCCTCAAATTGCCCTAGGTCTTCATGAGCAAGCAAGTTGGATGCACACCCACTTAGTTTCTTTTTGAGCTTTCATATACTTATAGCTCTAGTGCGTCTGTTGCATGGCAATCCCTACTCACTCACATTGATATCTATCGATGGGCATCTCCATAGCCCATTGATACACCTAGTTGATGTGAGACTATCTTCTCCTTTTTGTCTTCTCCAGAACCACCATTCTATTCCACCTGTAGTGCTATATCCATGGCTCACGCTCATGTATTGCGTGAAGATTGAAAAAGTTTTGAAAAAGTTAGAGTATGAAACAATTGCTTAGCTTGTCATCGGGGTTGTGCATGATTTAAATATTTTGTGTGGTGATGATAGAGCATAGCCAGACTATATGATTTTGTAGGGATAACTTTCTTTGGCCATGTTATTTTGAGAAGACGCTTGAAGTATTATTATTTTTATGTCAATATAAACTTTTGTCTTGAATCTTTCTACTCTGAATATTCATACCACAATTAAGAAGATTTGCATTGAAATTATGCCAAATAGCACTCCGCATCAAAAATTCTATTTTTATCATTTACCTACTCGAGGACGAGCAGGAATTAAGCTTGGGGATGCCTGATACGTCTCCAACGTATCTATAATTTTTGATTGCTCCATGCTATATTATCTACTGTTTTGGACTATATTGGGCTTTATTTTCCACTTTTATATTATTTTTGGGACTAACCTATTAACCGGAGGCCCAGCCCAGAATTGCTGTTTTTTGCCTATTTTAGTGTTTCGAAGAAACGGAATATCAAGCGGAGTCCAAACGGAATAAAACCTTCGGGAACGTGATTTTCTCACCGAACATGATTCAGAAGACTTGGACCCTGCTCCAAGGAACAAAAGAGGCGGTCACAAGGGTGGGGGGCGCGCCCCCCTGCCTCGTGGGCCCCTCGGTGCTCCTCCGACGTACTTCTTCCTCCTATATATACACACATACCCCCAAACGATCAGAACAGGAGGCAAAAACCTAATTCCACCGCCGCAACTTTCTGTATCACGAGATCCCATCTTGGGGCCTGTTGCGGAGCTCCGCCGGAAGAGGTCCGTCATCACGGAGGGCTTCTACATCATCATAGCCTCTCCGATGAAGTGTGAGTAGTTTACCTCCGACCTTCGGGTCCACAGTTAGTATCTAGATGTCTTCTTCTCTCTCTTTGAATATCAATACAAAGTTCTCCCCTTCTCTTGTGGAGATCTATTCGATGTAATCTTCTTTTTGTGGTGTGTTTGTTGAGATCGATGAATTGTGGGTTTATGATCAAGTCTATCTATGAATAATATTTGAATCTTCTCTGAATTCTTTTATGTATGATTATTTATCTTTGCAAGTCTCTTCGAATTATCCGTTTGGTTTGGCCAACTAGATTGGTAGTTCTTGCCATGGGAGAAGTGGTTAGCTTTGGGTTCGATCTTGCGGTGTCCTTACCCAGTGACAGAAGGGGAAGCAAGGCACGTATTGCAAACTTTCCATCGAGGATAACAAGATGGGGTTTATTTCATATTGCATGAATTTATCTCTCTACATCATGTCATCTTGCTTAAGGCCTTACTCTGTTTTTAACTTAATACTCTAGATGCATGCTGGATAGCGGTCGATGAGTGGAGTAATAGTAGTAGATGCAGAATCGTTTCGATCTACTTGTCATGGATGTGATGCCTATATACATGATCATGCCTAGATATTCTCATAACTATGCTCAATTCTGTCAATTGCTCAACAATAATTTGTTCACCCACCGTAGAATACTTATGCTCTTGAGAGAAGCCACTAGTGAAACCTATGGCCCACGGGTCTATTCTCATCATATCAATCTCCATCACTTTAATATTGCTTTGCTTTTTTACTTTGCTTTTACTTTTTACTTTGCATCTTTATACCAAAAATACCAAAAATATTATATCTATCAGATCTCACTCTCGTAAGTGACCGTGAAGGGATTGACAACCCCTAATCGCGGTGGTTGCGAGTAGCTATCGTTTTGTGCAGGTACGAGGGACTTGAGCGTGGCCTCCTACTGGATTGATACCTTGGTTCTCAAAAACTGAGGGAAATACTTACGCTACTCTGCTGCATCATCCCTTCCTCTTCGGGGAAAACCAACGCAAGCTCAAGACATAGCAGAGCCATCCACTGAAGAAAAAATTCGTGTCTGATGTTCTTCTTCGGTCTCGCCGCCGGCCCCCTATTTAATCCAGTTGGCTTGGGGATCTAGCTGGTATCATTTTTTTCCAGATGGCGAACAAGTATCAGCTAGGCCTAGGCATGCGTAGCCCACGACATATGGAGACAGTGGTTTCAACTTATTTTTTGAGGTCCATACTGTCCTATGGGCCTCCCAGCGTAGGTTTTACTTTTTCTTAAAGATCGGTAGCCCGATGTATTTTCTTAATAAAACGCAGGTCTCTGTTCTATTTATTTATATATAAGAATACTAATGTTGTGTCCAATTTATGTTTTCCCTTCTAACCACATTATATATATTTATATAATTACTATTAGCGTATATTTTATAGAGACTTATATATGCATTATAAAAACATCCCACGCATTATTAACTTATAAAAGTAAACGTTTAACAGAAGTTGGCAAGGAAAATCCTGGTTGTTTTTGACTCACAAGTAGGAAAATCCCGTTGATTTCGTACAAAAGCTTGCGAAGATTAAGGACCAATGTAATAATAACGCGCTCATTTTTATTTTGAGCAATAACTCGCTAATTTGATAATTTCTATATAAAAAATGTGTCGCAACGCTTTATTTTTTTGATATTAATTGCTCCTTCTAACCTAACATTATATTGTATATAGAACGAGCCCAGCTAATTCATATATTTTAAGAAAGTGCAAATGGGCTGGGATTTCTTAGAAAATATTAAATGGGCCGCATTCACACGAAATTATTTGTTCATCCAGCCCAGCAAATGGACTGTACATTCTATGAAACATGGGTTAAAGAAAACGAAAACATGGGTTAAATATATGCCACATTTTTGCAGGCTCGCATGTGGGCCAATAGGTCGAAGCCTACGCAGGGCATTGTCAACTTGGTCAACAAATTATTATAACATCCACATCCATTGGATTTATATCCAACGGCCGGCATGCACCTTCAAATCTCTCGTCTTCTTCCTCCAGCGTCGCCGGGACCGCCTGGTCTGGCCTCCGGCGGCTAGCGGCTCTGCTTAGCACGCATCGCTGCGAAGTGCTACCCCACCACCGGCCAGGCTATCCCTCCACACCTCCTGTTATTCTCCACCGACTGCAGCCCCACGCCACACCCGAACCACTTATAATCCTTGTACCCCTCTCAATCTGCGACTCCACTGCCGCGTCTTCCCATCTCCGGGTCGTTCCCGCCCGAGGCCTCGCCGTCGTCCACCGCCTCGCTGCGCTCGGCACGGCGTGGTCAACAAACGAGAGTCATCAGAAGAGGACTATACATGGAGATCCTGACGGGTGGGACCCACGAGGTCCATGGTTGCATGCAAGGAAAGTTCCTCCTTATTAAGCTGAAAAATGTTTCCTCCCACTGACAGCTGCGACCCACTGGCTGTATCTTCGCATGGAAGGAAGTGCCTCCTTTTTATGCGAAAAAACTATTCATCCTGTTGACAGCTGGGACCCGTCAGATTTGGTGGCTGACTTGTGGGCCTACTAAGTGGACGTGTACGCAGGGGTTTGTCAACTTAATTAACAAATGATTCTAGCAGCTAGACCGTTGGGTGTTAATCCAACAGCCGTGCTCCTTCTTCAACATCTGTTCTTGCTCCTGTCTCCCATGGGCGGCAGTGCTGCCGCGCACCCGAACCAGTCAAGTTTCCCACTCCTCTCCATCTGCGACACCATTGCCGCGTCTTCCCCATCTTCGGGTCGTTCCAGTCTGGGGCCTTACTGTCGTCCACTGGCCTTGGTGCGCTCGGCACGGTGTGGTCAACGTGGTCAACAAACAAGAGCCATTGGAAGATGACTGTATGTGAGAGGCTGACAGTGGAGACGCACCACGCCCATGGACGCATGCATGCAACTGCATCCTTTTTACCCCGAAAAATAATGTTTTCTCCCCCTGACCGCTGGGATCCACCAGCTATATCTTTGCACGCAAGGAAGTGCGTCCATATTACGAGCAAAAAATTGATTCGCCCCCCCTGACTGCTGGGACCCACCAGCTACATCTTCGCACGCAAGGAAGTGCCTGACAGTCGAGACCCACCCGGTCGAAGCGTACGTAGCATTGTCATTCAGCTCGCGAACGTGTACGTACATACTGGTCGATCGGTTTGTCTGCAGGCTGCAGCGATGAACCGTGGCCGTATAAGGAAGGGCACGTGTGGTAGTAGAGGCACGCACGTGTTGTAGTAGAGGCGCGCACATAGCATGTACACGTACGTACATCAGCCAGGGTGCAAGAAAGTAAATATGGCCACGTACGTACATACGGGCGGGGTCTCGAACGCCTACTGGCACATATGTACGACCAGGGCTCGTGTACATTGTTGTGGCTGGGTCAGAACGAAGAAATTGTGTCGTCGTCTTGTTCATGGGGAGGCAATAGAATGCGTCGTGTTCATTGGGAGGCAACGGAATGTGTGATGTTCATCGAGAGCCAACCGGCTTGGACGGAACAGCCGATGGAAATGCGGCCTAGCGTACTGCAGAATGGAGGAAACAACCATGTGTTCGACCAGCCATGGTCGAAACGGGGTCCTGTTCATCGGGAGGGGTCTGTCGGATTTTGGGTTCCGGCAGACCCTTGAGGTTCGAACACTGGGGTGCGCGCGGAGATTTTGCCTCCTACCTACCTGCACCCCTCCGCCTCGCTAAGATCTAAGCTATGGGAAGAGCGACACAAGAGACACAGGGTTTATACTGGTTCGGGCCACCATTGTGGTGTAATACCCTACTCCAGTGTGTGGTGTGGTGGATTGCCTCTTGGGCTGATGATGATGAACCATACAAGGAAGAACAGCCTCGCAAGGGTCTGTTCTTGGCTGGGGAGGGACGAACTGCTAGGAGGAGTTCAGTCACCCTTCTCTCTCTCTCTGATTTCGATCTTCTCTTCTTCGTCCTTCGCCTCTCCTTACCTACACTGTGGGTGGTTGGTCCTATTTATAGAGGCCCTGGTCCTCTTCCCAAATATCAAGCGGGAAGGGAGCCAAGAATGGCAGGCTAATTTGAAGGGGGACAGCTAGTACTAGCTATCCTGACAAAAGTAGTCTTCACCTGCACAAAGCTCTGGTGGTGACGCCGTCTTGGGCTCCACAGTGACCTCCATCTTGTAGTCCTCCTGGTCTTGGTCTTGTTGCACCGAAATGGCAACCTTTGCCTGATGCCTCGGTACTTCGCGGCTGCGCTTGCCCCCTTTGCACCAAAGGGGAAAGGAGGACAGTACGCGAGCTGGCGCCTGCCTGGCGCCTTTGGTCGTCATGGCTTGCGTCACGGGCACCTCGTGAAGTACCCCGCCTTGATCTCTCCGCCTCTTCGCGAGCCAGCCTGATGAGGCCATGCCTGAGGAAGCTCCGTGTCATCCGCCCCGCGAGGCTTGGCCCCTCGCGAGGGTCTTGGGTCTGTGTTGATGAAGATGGGTCGTGCTGGGCCCCCCTTTGAGCCACGCCGCAGGCCGCAGGCAGGCAAGTCTGGGGACCCCCGTTCCTAGAATGCCGACAGTAGCCCCCGGGCCCAAGGCGCGCCTGGACTTGGCCGTGCAGGGAGGCGGAAGGGCAAGAGCAAAGCGCCACGGGCCCTAACAGCCTGCGGCCTTGGGCACCGCGTGGCGGTTGATTGGACGTGGGCGCCTTAGCAACCGCGCGAGTCGATAAAGGAGCGGCATCCGCCTAGGCTTTGCTTTTCGCTTTCTCCAGTTGCTGCTCAGATCCCCTTTCTTGCGCCTCTCCTTCCTTCCTCCAAAATTTCCAGATCTACTCCGACCGCGTGACCTAGGAAGCCATGGCGCCTCGTCAGCCCCCGGCCGTAGCTTGGTACTTGTCTGCCCTGGACTCGCCGAACGTGTCGGAGGCAAGCCTCGCCCAGTTGCGCCGGATGGCGGCGGCGCGGGGCATCGACGGGGCGAAGGTGTTCAAGGCCGGCTCCGCCACCCCTAAGGGCCAAGGGAGCACCTTCTATCCGTTCTTCGTAAGTGCCATTACTGCTGGCCTGGTGCCTCCCTTCTCCGAGTTCTTCTTCTCTGTCCTCCGCCATTATAAGCTACAGGATCTGCATCTCCACCCCAACTCCGTCCTTCTCCTGGCAATCTTCGCCTATTACTGCGAGGCTCACGTAGGGGTGCAGCCCTCAGTGGCCTTGCTGCGCCACTACTTCTACCTCCGGACCTCTCGCGGTCCTGCTTCCGCGTGCGCGAGCTTCATCGCGTACGGTGGCGCCATTGCCATCTCGAAACCCGGGAAAATGATTGAGGGCTTCAGGAGCAAGTGGGTCTAGGCGGATGATGGGCGCATCCACCCTTGACTGATCTTGCCCACGAAGCAGCCCACGAGTCCAGCGATTGGGGTCGAGCGGAGCTCGCGGACCCCCGCGTGAAGCTGGTGTTGGAGAAGATGGACGCGGATCTGAGGCCAGCCAACATGGCGGCGGCGAAGCTGACCGGCGCGTCGCTGCTGAGGGAATTCCTGGAGCACCAGCTGGCTCCGCTTCAGCAGTACTCACTTCCGATGTGGAGGCCCCATCTGAGCCCCGCGGCCTTGGCTGACGGAGATCTGGCTGTGGTCCTCCAATCTCTGGTCGGGGGCGATGTGGCGAGGTTGGAGGGCGCTCCTACGCCCTTGTTCCTCCGCGACGACTGGGAGCAGGTAGTGGGGTCCATGCCCGTCTTCAACGGGGATGGGCCCGTGCCCATGGAAACTCCCAGGGAATCGGTGGACGTGTCCTCCGACGACTCCAGTGAAGAGGAGGAAGGAGGGGAGCGGGAAAAAGGGCCTGACTCCGAGGCGACTGACGGAGAGTCGAGGGCTCCCCTCCCCCGGCGCAGGTCCCGCGTTCTCCGCCTCTCTCCGAGCGATGACGACAAGGATGATGACAAGCAGGACGGCGGGAGCTTGCCCCCGATCCCGAAGAAGGACAGGACCGGGCTGATCTCCCACGGGTCTGCCCCGGCCCCGAGGCGGACCGCAAACGCGCCTTCCGCTTCCAAGCTTCCCGAGGTTGACCCTTCCAGCCGGCTTTCAGGCTTCAAATTTGGCCGGAGGCCGCTCGAGCTCACTAGCGACGACCCGTAAGCGTTTTGATTCTTGTCTTTATTTCTTGTTCTGCTTCTGAGGCTTGATGTCTGCATCTCTTGGATAGGCTGGCGCCCGCAGCAAAGAAGCCGAAGGGAGCTCCTGAGGTTCCATCCGTGGCAGCGCCTCTGCCCGCGAAGGAGGGTGACCGCGACGCACAGGCTTCTCCTGCCCGGTCGTCCTCGTGAGGCCTGGCTGAGCCGGTTGGGGCTAGCTTAGCCCCCACGGCCCAAGTGACTCCCAAGGTGTCCTTGCCTGCCGCCGCCACTACAGCCGTTGGGGCGCAGCAGACTCCGCCTCAGGATGATGTGGCCGCGCTGCCGCCTTCTCCTCCTACTCCACCGGCTGCTATCTCTCCGACTCCTTCTGCCGTTCTGGATCGTGATGCTGCTGAGCTGGACCGACTGCGGCAGGATCTTCTTGGCGCCGACCCTCGCTTGGTGGCCGAGCGCTTGGAGCTGGCTTCAGGATGGGTTCGCTCCGACGCTTCGATTCGGGCGGCGCTGGTCCAGGCCTCGACGGCTAGCGATGAGGAGAAGCAGGCCGTCCTTGAGGCGAAGGCTGCTCGTGACGCAGCCCTGGGGGAGGTGGTCGACGTTCGTGGTCGCTGCAAGGCGCTGGAGGACGAGCTGCAAGGCCTGCGGGACCAGCTCGCGAAAGAGGCCGGCCTTCACCAAGAGCAGGAAGAAGGCGTGAAGGCTCGCAAGGCGGCCGTCAAGGAGAGGGAGGTCAAGCTCAGGAAGCGCCGCGACCGCCTAGGCGCGCTGGAGCAGGAGTTGGGGGCGAGGAAGGCCGAGCTGGACGACAAGGCCCTGGTTCTTGCCGAGGACCGCGTGGCCTTCACGGAGATGGAGGCGAAGGCTCGCTCCTCGCTGAGGACGCTTTACGACAGCGGCCTGGAGAGCCCGCTGGTTGGAGCCGAGGACGGCCCCGCCAAGCTGCTTCCCTTCCTGGTTCGTGCTCTTGAAGATGTCTCCCTTGGCCTTGGCCCCACGGCCGAGGCCGAGGTGCGTGTCCTGTCTTCTGCAGCACTAACACGGGTCCTCACCCACATCTACCTTCGCGATCCCGGCGTCGACCTCGACAGCCTGCTGGAGCCAGTAAGCGGCGAGCGTGCCGCTACCGCTGCCGAGGCTGTGAAGGGTCGCGCGGAGGCTCTGCTGGGGAAGTTCCGGGCCTTCAGCACCAAGCCGAAGCAAGGCGCTGCCGATCCCACTGCTCCACAAGGCGAACCCACCCCGCGCTGCTCCACCGCCGGCAAGTGACTCCGTTGTGGCTCCTGTCCTACCTTTAATTCCTGCACATGTATCATGCCTCGGGGAGGCGTTTAAACTTGCGTTTGGCATTGCGATAATAGTGTGGACTGTAATATTTGCTTTTGAATTCCTTGAGATTTGCACTTTTCCTTCCTACTTGCTTATGTTCTACGCCGGCAGAGCCCGGCCCTGCGCATACCTCACCCAGCGTTAGTCTCGACCGGAAACCAGGACGGGGCCAAGGAGTGAGGGGCTACGTGACAAGTTAGGCTCCTGAGTCGCGATGCTCAGGAGTCCCCCTTGGCGCACGAATAGCAAGTAGCGAGGTGTGATGTGGGTAGATCTACCGTTCTACGTCTGCAGAGCCCGGCCGCGCGCATACCTCAACCGCCGTTAGCCTTTCGGAACTAAGGAGTGAGGGGCTACGTGACCAGTTAGGCTCCTGAGTCGCGATGCTCAGGGGTCCCCCTTGACGCTCAAACGGCCTTCGTACCTTGGCTCCGCTCGGGGAGAGACGCGCGACGAACCAGGCCCGGTGGGGGGCCTGCCTGGGCGGCGTGCGTCTGGGCGTGACCCAGGCGTAGCCCCCGTGCCCAGCCCCCTCGCACGGCACTCCCGAGGGGAGGCGTTACGATGAGGCTAGACACTGAGCTCTAGGCTCCCTGAGGTTGATGCGGCCCGGGGGCCACCCTTAGTTGTTTATCACCAGCGCGGAGCATAGCGCTTCCGTATGTGTACGGGCATAGCCGCTCCTCGGCAGTGTCGTCAGCCAGCACGGAGCATGGTGCTTCCACTGGTACATGGGAGGGGGGCCCCCTCCAGGAGGAGCCCCCGAGGCGTGTACAGCCCCGCCCTGACACGTGGCTGGCACGGTAGGGCCTGGCGAGGTGTATCTGGGCACCCGTGAGCTAGCGCGGGACTCACGGGGCCCTACCTCTAGGCGGGTTGCCCCTGGCACAGGGCCTTATCTTGTGATGTGTCCCTGCAAATTCGGTTAGATATTGGCACTCTACGTCCTCGGGTCCCGGCCCTCGAGCTGGTCTCAGCCGTCGCTGGTATGCCAGGTCGCGATGCCGTGGACAAGGCCAGAGGGTGAGGGCTGGAGAGCCAGTAAGAGCCCTGAGTCGCGATGCTCAGGTACCCCCCCTTTAACGTGCAAGTGGTCGGCATGGAGAAGAAGAGGTGCCGTGGACCGGCATCAAATAATCAAGCATGGTGGGTCGAACGCATAACCGGAAATAAACGCAAATGGGATACATGCCGTTGGGTCTGGCCCGAGCGACTTGGGGATCATGCAGCCCGAGGGGCGCCCCCAACAAGGTAAGCTAACAACACGAAATAAAAGGGATACACACCGCAGGGACGGACCCACGCGGCCTGGAAATAATGCAGCCCTGGGGGGCGCTCCCAGCTGGAAGTGAAACTTGAAAGATGTCACCTGATGACGTTAAGGATGAAGGGGTGTTGGTGTAGCAGACTCGGCGGAAGCCGATCCTCACGAGCCCCCAGGCCCAGGGGCCTCGGGAGGCTCCGGAGGCGCTGGTGGCTCCTCGCGGACCATCTCCATCTCCGCCAGGGCCGCGGAACGCCTGGCCTCTTGTGCCTCCATGATGCCCCTCATGAGGCGCTGGTACGTGGCAGCCGCATTCGGCAAGTCGTAAGGCATGCGAATGTAGCTGTGGGGTGGACCTCCGCAGCGCCCCACTCACGAGGGCCAGAGGCCCTCTAGAGAGGCGACTCGGTTGAGCCCTGGTATGTCGATGCAGACGCGCAACCCACCATCCTCGCCTGGATGGGGAGCCACTGCTGGTAGGCGGCGGCCGCCTTTCATGACTCTTGACTCTTGTAGCTCCTGAATGACCTTGTTGACGAACTCCTGAGGGTCTGGCTCTCCTTTCCTTACTCCTTCTTGAGGGAAACGTGCTTCAAAACACGCCTCCATGTGGTGCCCAAGCGCCTCCCTCGTGACCCTAGACAGGTCGGTGGCCCTCCAGGGGAGAGCCCCCGAGCCCTGCCTAAGGAGGGCGCCGGGCACACTTTCCTATGCGATGGAAGGAGGTTCCCCCTGGGCAGGCACGGGCCCGGAGGGGCCTGCCTCCTGAGGGGCCGGGCCGGACGATGTCTTCTTCTTCTTGGGGGCGGTCTCGGGAAGCCTCCTGCTTCCGCGATCCGGGTCTTCCAGTGACGCGGCCTGAAAGGCCCGTTCCAGGGAACACACCGCGTCCTTCTCTTCACAGGGCACCGTGATGACTCCGCCACTTGTTGGCATCTTGAGGACGTTGTAGCCGTGGTGAGTTATGGCCATGAACTTGGCCAGCGCTGGGTACCCAAGGATGGCGTTGTGCGGCAAGCGAATGTGAGCGATGTCGAAGTCGATGAGCTCGGTGTGGTAGTTGTCGCGTGCCCCGAAGGTGACAGGGAGGCGGACCTGCCCAATCGGGACCGTGGAGCCGTCGGTGATTCTGGAGAAAGGCTTGATTGGCTGAAGCTGGCTGTAGGGCACTTGGAGATTGTGGAATGTTTCCACGGACAGGACGTTGAGCCCTGCCCCGCCATCGATGAGGGTCCTGTGACCACCACGTTGCTGATGATTGGGGAACAAAGCATTGGGAGGACTCCGGCTGTAGCCGCACACTTGAGCTGATCTGCTGAGCTGAACGTGATGGCGCACGCCGACCACCTGAGAGGGCGCGTGGCTTCGAGCCTGGGGAGGACTGCATTCACTTCGTGGGCGAACTGCTTGAAGATGCGTTGAGAGGCTGGGGTTTGAGCCCCGCCCAGGATGCAGGCGATCGCGCGCGGCTCCTGGAAGCCCCCAGCCCCCTTGTCCTGGTGGCGGTCCTCGTTTCTCCTTGGCTGCGGCGGCAGTGGAGGGAGGCCTGCGTTGCCTTGCGGGCGATCCTCGCGAGGCTGATCCCTCCAGTCTCCCTCGCGAGGCGGGTCTTGCCAGCGATCCTCGCGAGGTTGATCGCGCCACCCTTGGCGGGGGCCACGGTCTTCCCAGCATCCTGCATTCCTTCCTCCTCCTCGACCGTAGCCCCGGTCACCGCGGTCGGGGCGACGGCCGATCCTTCCTTCTCGCACGGCTCGGAGCTCTTGACATTCATTGTGTTGTTGGTGTGGAGGTCGTGGTACACACAGTACCGACTGCCCTTGGAAGGTTCGGGCTGATCTCTGCCCCGCTTGGTGTCTGGTTCTGCCGCGAGCACGACAGCCCCCTTGCGCTTCACATCCTTGGCCTTGGGTTTCTTCTCTTCTGGGTCTGCGGCAGGCAGCTCGAGGAGGGAGAGACGCCCTTCCTCAGCCCTCGCGCACTTGGTTGCCAAGTTGAACAGCTCCAAGGAAGTGCACAGGTATTCATGCATCGCCAGCTCCTCCTTCATCTTGACATCGCGCACGCCGTCAGAGAAGGCTGAGATGATGGCCTCCTCAGACACCCTAGGAATCTTGAGGCGTGTGTTGTTGAAGCAGTGGATGTACTTCTGCAGGGTCTCCCCGAGTTGTTGCTTGATGCGGCGCATATCGCTCACGGCGGGTGGCCGGTCGCGAGTACCTTGGAAGTTGGCGATGAAGCGGGTGCGCATCTCGTCCCATGAGGAGATCGTGCTTGGAGCCAGGTTCAGGAGCCAGGTGCGGGCCCCGTCATTGAGCGCCATGGGAAACCAGTTCGACATGACCTTCTCGTCTCCGTTGGCAGCTTCGATACCCAGCTCGTAGAGCTGGAGGAACTCCGCAGGGTCAGCCGTGCCGTCGTAACGAGGAGGCATGTCTGGCTTGAACTTTCCGGGCCACGCGAGGCTGCGTAGCTCGGTGGTGAAGGCACGGCAGCCTGTTGTGGCCACGGGAGGCCTTGGGTGACGGAGATCTTGGTCTTGCATGTCCCCACGCGCTGTAGCTGGGAGCAGCGCGGGGTCTTGATGTGCGGGAGCAGGAGCATGGTCGCGACGTGCTGGAGCAGGGAGCGCCCGGGCAGCTTCTTGCGGGCGAGGGACTTCCTGGCAGCTCTGCTCTTGCCGCGCTGGCACCTGACGGAGCGGGCTCCGCCCGGGGGCCACGCGCCTTGGAGCCATGGAGCCTTCTTGAGGAGGAGGCGGCCGGGGCGCCGCCGGAGCTTCATCGCCCGCGCGGGGCGGGGTGCAGTGCAGCGGAACGGACGACGCAGGAGAGCCCCCTGCGGCGCGGACGAGCTCGGCGACGCGGTCGAGCCATTCTTCGTAGATGTCGTCGATGGGACGGTAGCGTAGGAGCTCGTTTGCCGTGATGAGCATAGCTCGAGCCTCCATGGGTGCGCGGAGCGCGCGGGATGAAGAACCAGCTGGGGTGAGCGAGGGAGTTGCGGTGCGGCCGTCTTGCCGCACGTACGGATGTTGAGACGATGCTTGCTGCTCGTCCCCCGTCGGGCCGATGGCGGCGTTGACGGTAGGTGACGGGGAACGGCCAGGACGCCCGCCGACAGGAGCCGTCTAGGTGATGCGGGAAGCGAGAGCGGCTCGGCGCTCGGCGCGGGCCCGACGAGCGGCAGACATGGGCGTGATGGTCGGAGGAGAACGGGGTGGTGGAAGACGAATTCCGGCGCACCCCTACCTGGCGTGCCAGGTGTCGGATTTCGGGTTCCGGCAGACCCTTGAGGTTCGAACACTGGGGTGCGGGCGGAGATTTCGCCTCCTACCTACCTGCACCCCTCCGGCTCGCTAAGATCTAAGCTATGGGAAGAGCGACACAAGAGACACAGGGTTTATACTGGTTCGGGCCACCATTGTGGTGTAATACCCTACTCCAGTGTGTGGTGTGGTGGATTGCCTCTTGGGCTGATGATGATGAACCATACAAGGAAGAACAGCCTCGCGAGGGTCTGTTCTTGGCTGGGGGGGGGGGGGACGAACTACTAGGAGGTGTTCAGTCACCCTTCTCTCTCTCTCTCTCTGATTTCGATCTTCTCTTCTTCGTCCTTCGCTTCTCCTTACCTACCCTGTGGGTGGCTGGTCCTATTTATAGAGGCCCTGGTCCTCTTCCCAAATATCGAGCGGGAAGGGAGCCAACAATGGCAGGCTAATTTGAAGGGTGACAGCTAGTACTAGCTATCCTGACAAAAGTAGTCTTCGCCTGCACAAAGCTCTGGTGGTGACGCCGTCTTGGGCTCCACAATGACCTCCATCTTGCAGTCCTCCTGGTCTTGGTCTTGTTGCACCGAAATGGCAACCTTTGCCTGATGCCTCGGTACTCCGCGCTGCGCTTGCCCCCTTTGCACCAAAGGGGAAAGGAGGACACTGCGCGAGCTGGCGCCCGCCTGGCGCCTTTGGTCGTCATGGCTTGCGTCACAGGCACCTCGTGAGGTACCCCGCCTTGATCTCTCCGCCTCCTCGCGAGCCAGCCCGATGAGGCCGTGCCTGAGGAAGCTCTGTGTCGTCCGCCCCGCGAGGCTTGGCCCCTCACGAGGGTCTTGGGTCTGTGTTAATGAAGATGGGCCGTGCTGGGCCCCCCTTTGAGCCACGCCGCAGGCTGCAGGCAGGCAAGTCTGGGGACCCCCATTCCCAGAACGCCGACAGGGTCTGGCGTACCGCAAAACAGAGGAAGCAGACCTCCTACGGTCGAAACGGGGCCCTGTTGATTGGGAGGGGTGTGGCGTACTGCAAAACGGAGGAAACAGACTTGTGTTGGAGCGCTACGGTCGAAACAGGGTCCTGTTCATCGGGAGGGGTGTGGCGTACCGCAAAACGGGACTCCACGGGATACTGTTCATCTCCACCGTCGACCTCCTCTAGCCTCCACGGGCTACTGTTCATCCACCATCGACCTCCTCCGGCATCCACCTGCGACTGTTCATCCACGGGCTCCTGTTCATCCAGCCGCCAACGCGCGCGCCTCCACCGGCTACTGTTCAACCACCCCTCACCACGGGGTCCTATTCAACCACCCCTCTCCATGGGGTCTTGTTCAACCACCCCTCCACGGGCTACTATTCATCTAGCCCTCCACCGGCTACTGTTCAACCAGCCCTCCACCGGCTACTATTGAACCAGCCCTCCACGGGGTCCTGTTCATCCAGCCCTCCACAGGGTCCTATTCATCCACCCCAACCGGCTCGATCAGGGTCCTGTTCATCCAGCAGCAACGGCCTCTACTACCACGGGGTCATGTTCATCCAACCCCCCACCAGGAACTATTCATCCAAACCCCCCAACAATGCTCACTGTTCATCCAGAGGCAGCATCGGTCGGCTTCAGTTAACTGCAGTAGCGAAGGAATCACTCGGGTTCGGTTAACAGCAAGGGATCAATCGATCGCTCGGGTTCAGTAATGCATAGCCTCCAGTGCAATTTCTCGGGTTCAGTTAGAGCGCAACGCCTCGCTCGGGTTCAGTTATAGTGCAACACCTTGCACACACGCGCGTACGTACGAGAGAAACGTGCATCGCTCGGCCCTGACCACCCGCCGTAACCGGGAACTCCCCTGATATTTTCCTCGCCCTCGCTTCTACCACGGTTTTCTCCATCATGGACGGCCCAAAGAATGTCATGCACCTGCGTCTCCGGCCCGCCCAGGACGAAAAGCCCATTTTCTGTCATGACTTTTTTTCATAGAAGTAGGAGCCCACCACATCTATGATGATACCAGGTTTTGTCACAATTATCGTTATATACGTGTCATAAGCATGACATAATTTTTTTGTTCGGCCCAAAATGTCACGGATGTGTCTTTTTTTGTAGTGTGAGGAACTTGACGATGCACTCGTGATTTATAAATCATCTCTTGAACTTCATCGCAAAGTGCTTCTTCTTGTTCGCGCCTATGGCGGTTGCGTTCGGCAACGGCGCGACTCATGTTGTGGAGTGCACGCTGCGCCTCAAGTGCTTGAGCTTCTTGCCATTATTTTCCTTGACTTTGTGCCGCGACATCTTGTGCATCTTGGTGTTGTCGCTCTCGCTCTTCCTCTTCTTGTTGGCTTAGGCATTGCCATTCTTGTGCTTGCATAAAAGTAGCTTAGTTTTGACGATGTCGATGCTCTTGCGCTTGAAGTTGCTCTTGAGCATCGGTTCCAAGTAGAAGATTTCAGTTTGCTTGACGGTCTTGGCGCGCAGCTCGTCGATGAGTATTGGATGTGGGAGTACTTGCGCCAGAGATGGTGTCATCGGGGTGTCGACTCGAGCGGCTCTGTCTTGAGTAGGACGAAGTGGTAGAAGAGCGGTTGACCAACAAAGCACGAATCTCGTCCATTCTTGTGTCATTCTCTTGTTTGTGTTCATCGAGCTTGTTGTCGAAGTAGTCTCTTATACGTTGCTCGGAGAGTCGCAAGTCGGTGGTGAGGTTGTCGATGCGTTCGCTCATTGCTTGTTGCTCATCATGCAAAGATCGTTGTGCACCAAAGAGGTGGCTTGTTGTGACGTAGGAGGACATGTCCTCGTCTTGCTCGATGAAGAGTGGCTTGGTAGAAGTAGCCTATCCATCATTCCAAGCAAATATGTGAGTGAGAGAAAGAGAAGAACTTATACCAAATGTACCTTGACCGATGTTGAAGATGGATCAATGATCACTCAAATGTGGAACAAGGAAATAACACAATTGGTACCAATTCTTGTCGGTTTCTCACGCCTACACAAGTAAAAGCTTATACTGGAGCTTGGTTAGGATGGTGGCACAAAATTTGATGCAATTGTTAGTGAGCCTCAATAATGTTGGAAAAGATTCACAAATTTGCAAATGCAACAAGTAGACCAATAGCAAGATATGGTACACAGAAACACACACATGGAGAGATAAATTGGGTCGTGCAACCAAGGAATGAGCCAAAATATGGGATCCACGGCAAATGCTCTTGTTGCACAACACTAGAGAGAGCTAGCGCAATTGCACAATAGGAGGATACGAAGACTTGTGAACAACCTACTAAGCAAAAATGCAACAACTTCTATCCCAAGTATGCTCTATGTATGGTATTCCGATGATATGATCCAAGATGATCGAGTATGACAATCTTAATATAATATGGTGCTATGGTTCTTGCTTAAAATCTCTTTGCTTATCTTTCCCTTTTGCTTAAAAGCTTGTTTGGCTCCTTTTTCTTTTGAGCTATTTTCTCATGCAAAACTTCACAAACCAAGATAGCAATTGTGTAGGCGATGAAAACCTTGTGACACAAAATATGATACCAAGATATGTACCAAGATAATATGGTAAGTATGCAATGGGAAGTATGACCACTAATGTGCACAAGTGACGTTGCCAACAATACTCAAAGGCTAGTCTCGATAGGGAAGATACGCAAAATTGGGCTATGGTGGTAATCAATGTAATGGCAAGAATGTATAATGATGGGATATCATGATACCAAGATGAGGTTACCGTTTGCATACGGTATGGTGTCCAAATGGTGGAGTGGTCGTTGTCGATCAAGAATCCATGGCGAAGATGAGCGGCGGTGACGTTGATGTCAAACTATCCCTAAGTAGCTGAAACACGTTAGGAAACGAAAACCGCTACTCAAATTCTCAAAGCAAAATGTGTCAAAATTGTGCCAGAGTGCAAAACTGGTAAGCAATGGTGGGGCGGGAAACGAGTTGTGGTTTTGGAGTGCGTATGCGGAGGTGGAGGGTGGAGAGGTGTGGTAGCTAAACTGATTTTTTTAGTTTCGTAAGGTAAGGGCGGAGGATGTCGGACGACCGGTGGTCAGACGTCCGGTAGCTGGCGGACGTCCGGTGCGTGGGCGAATTCGGGCACGGGATGAACAACTAGGGTTCGAGGTGGACGTGGCAAAATTGGTCAAATCCAAGCGATTCTATGGATGGGAATGGTGGAGATGATGGGGAAAAGCTAGATGCACTCATGGCAAAGCAAATGCATGGATCAAATCCAACAAAACATCATCACACCAACAAATCACAAAAAAATTTGGGGCTACTTTTGGTGGGGATTTTCGAAATTGGGGAAGAACACAACAAAATAAAGCTAGAAAAAAGGGGTAGGGGCTCCAAATACGTGATCAACATGGCTCATGATACCAAGATGATATAGGGTGGAAACCCTTGGGCCAATCTTTCATGATTGGAGCGGATCCAACGAAGAACACGAGAGGGGAACGAGGTGTGATACGTCTCCATCATATCTACTTTTCTAAAAACTTTTGACCTTGCTTTGGACTCTGACTTGCATGATTTGAATGGAACTAACCCGGACTGACGCTGTTTTCAGCAAAATTTCCATGGTGTTATTTTTGTGCAGAAATAAAAGTTCTCAGAATGAGCTGAAACTTCACGGAGAATATTTTTGGAATTTATGAAAAATACTAGTGAGAGAATCAACACCAGGGGGCCCACACCCTGTCCACGAGGGTGGGAGGCGTGCCTGCCCCCTAGGGCGCGCCCCATGTCTCGTGGGCCCCCTAAGGCTTCACTGGCCTCAACTCCAACTCTATATATTCACGTTCAGGTAGAAAAAAATAAGAGAGAAGGGTTCATCGCGTTTTACGATACGGAGCCACCGCCAAGCCCTATTCTCTCTCGGGGGGCTGATCTGGAGTCCGTTCGGGGCTCTGGAGAGGGGAATCTGTCGCCATCGTCATCATCAACCTTCCTCCATCACCAATTTCATGATGTTCACCGCCGTGCGTGAGTAATTCCATCGTAGGCTTGCTGGACGGTGATGGGTTGGATGAGATTTATCATGTAATAGAGTTAGTTTTGTTAGGGTTTGATCCATATTATCCATTATGTTCTGAGATTGATGTTGCTGTGACTTTGCATGCTTAATGCTTGTCACTAGGGCCCGAGTGCCATGATTTCAGATCTGAACCTATCATGTTTTCATGAATATATGTGAGTTCTTGATCCTATTTTGCAAGTCAATAGTCACCTACTGTGTGTTATGCTCTGGTAACCCTGAAGTGACAATAATCGGAACCACTCCCGGTGATGACCGTAGTTTGAGGAGTTCATGTATTCACTAAGTGTTAATGCTTTGGTTCGGTACTCTATTAAAAGGAGGCCTTAATATCCCTTAGTTTCCAATAGGACCCCGTTGCCACGGGAGGGTAGGACAAAAGATGTCATGCAAGTTCTTTTCCATAAGCACGTATGACTATATTTGGAATACATGCGTACATTACATTGATGCACTGGAGCTTGTTCTAATTCACCCTATGTTATAACTATTGCATGAGGAATCGCATCCGACATAATTATCCATCACTGATCCATTGCCTATGAGCTTTTCGCATATTGACATTTGCTTAGTTACTTTACCGTTGCCACTGTTACAATCACTACAAAACCAATACTGATACTTTTGCCATCGTTACCATTACTTCCATATTACTTTGCTACTAAATACTTTGCTGCAGATATTAAGTCATTCATGTGAGGTTGAATGGACAACTCAACTGTCAATACTTGAGAATATTCTTTGGCTCCCCTTGTGTCGAATCAATAAATTTGGGTTGAATACTCTATCCTCAAAAACTGTTGCGATCCCTTATACTTGTGGGTTATCAAGGGGAAACACAAAAGAAAATACTCAAACCAACAAGATTCAGTCACACATATGCTAGATTCTTGAAGCACAAAGAGATACACGATCCAAATCCAACAAAGGACGATACATGGGGTCGCTAGTTCTTCTCCGTGAGGAGGTCTTGAGGTCTTCCTATTAGGGGTCTGCAATCCAAGTGAATCTTCTCCAAGGATGTGACGGTCTCTCTTGGTGGAGTAGATCCGGATGGATGAGTGAGGCTCTATCTCACAAATTAGCTATCACCGCTAACCCTAACTAAGAGGAGGAGGAGGTCTATTTATAGCCTTAGTGCAAATGGGGGCGAATTGAAGGGGTACATGGGCCTCGGGCTCGAAACTGTGCGCAGACAGGTACCGGATGCCCGCTGGGTACCGGTTGTCCGGTTGGTCACGGGCGTCCGGACGTTCGGTAGTTGCCTGACTTCCGCTAATTCGGATCGGTTGAGGTGACACCGGATTTTCGGAGATGGCCAGTCGTCCGGTCGCTTCGGACATCCGCTGATTTGGCTCAGGTGTGATGCTGCCGGTCATTCGGTGGAGGTCGGGCGTTCGCTCGCTGGGAGGTGTGGCCGGTCATCCGCTTGCTGTAGCTTGTGTTGGCTGGGACATGGGTAGGCAGGGGCTTCAGGTGCCGGACGTCTTCAATGGCAGCACTTATTCTTGTCCCTCATACTTGGTGTCCTTGCCGTCTTGTCCATTGAATGTAGCTGCTCCCTGGCCTTCCTCTAAGTACCTGATCACACATAGTGTTTCCGCTTGAGGTAGTAGCCATGTCGTATGTGTAGAAAGTGGTAGTTCGGAGAGGAGCGAGTTCACATTATATTCGATAGCCTTTGCTCGGCTCTTGTCATTGGTCCAAGTGGTGTCGTGGGAGATGTCGATACGTCCTTGAGGATGATCATGGGATGCTCCGCATCACTATGACTTTGCCATGCTTAATGCTTGTCACTTTGGGCCCGGGTGCCATGATTTCAGATCTGAACCGTTTATGTTATCACCATTAGATCTATGTTCTAGATCCGATCTTGCAAGTTATATAGTCGCCTACTACGTGTTATGATCCGGCAACCCCGGAGTGACAATAGTCGGGACCACTCCCAGTGATGTCCATAGTTTGAGGAGTTCATGTATTCACCGTGTGTTAATGCTTTGTTCCGGTTCTCTATTAAAAGGATGCCTTAATATCCCTTAGTTTCCAATTGGACCCCGCTGCCACGGGAGGGTAGGACGAAAGATGTCATGCAAGTTCTTTTCATAAGCACGTATGACTATTTATAGACTACATGCCTACATTATATTTATGAACTGGAGCTAGTGTCGTATAACCCTAGGTTATGACTGTCACATGATGAATATCATCCAACAAATTACCGAACCAATGCCTACGAATTTATCCTATATTGTTATTGCTAAGTTACTACTGCTATCGTTACTGTTGCGCTTGCTACAAAACTACTGCTATTACTGTTACCATTACTATCGCTGCTGCTACTACTATTAAAACTATCATACTACTTTGCTACTGATCACTTTGCTGCAGATAATTAATCTCCAGGTGTGGTTGAATTGACAACTCAGCTGCTAATACTTGCAAATATTCTTTTGCTCCCTTGTGTAGAATCTATAAATTTGGGTTGAATACTCTACCCTAGAAAACTGTTGTGATCCCCTATACTTGTGGGTTATCAAGACCTTTTTCTAGCGCCGTTGCCGGGGAGCATAGCTATCTTTGTCGAGTCACTTGGGATTATTATCAATTTATCACTATGAAGAATCTGAAGGATGCTAAGACTAAAATTTATCCCTCTAAGACGAGGGGAGGTGAGGGAGTCTGGGATTAGGGGTCTCCGGACAGCCGGACTGTTGGACTATGAAGATACAAGATCGAAGACTTCGTCTCGTGTCCGGATGGGACTCTACTTGGCGTGGAAGGCAAGCTAGGCAGTACGGATATGGATATCTCCTCCTTTGTAACCGACCTTGTGTAACCCTAACCCTCTCCGGTGTCTATATAAATCGGAGGGTTTTAGTCCGTAGGACAACCGACAATCATACCATAGGCTAGATTCTAGGGTTTAGCCTCTCCGATCTCGTGGTAGATCAACTCTTGTAATACTCATATCATCAAGAATAAATCAAGCAGGACGTAGGGTTTTACCTCCATCAAGAGGGCCCGAACCTGGGTAAAACATCGTGTCCCCTGCCTCCTATTACCATCCGCCTTAGACGCACAGTTCAGGACCCCCTACCCGAGATCCGCCAGTTTTGACACCGACATTGGTGCCCTCAATGAGAGTTCCTCTGTGTCGTCGCCGTTAGGCTTGATGGCTCCTTCGATCATCGTTAGCGATGCAGTCCAGGGTGAGACTTTTCTCCCCGGACAAATTTTTGTATTAGGCGGCTTCACACTGCGGGCCAACTCACTTGGCCATCTGGAGCAGATCGAAAGTTACGCCCCTGGCCACCAAGTCAGATCTGGAAGCTTGAACTACACGGCTGATATCCGCGGAGACTTGATCTTCGATGGATTCGAGCCTCTGCCCTGTGCGTCATGCGGTCACAATGAGTACAATTTAGCTCTACCATCAGACAGTGTTCAAGAGATCGCAACGGCAGCCGCTCTGACCCTCAATTCGGAGCTAGTTGCGCCGTCCATGGACGGGTGGATGGACCCCGCCATGGAGGCCTTACCCTCAGCAGCGATCGAGCCAAATATCGACCTTACCCTTCACGAGAGCCGTGTTGCCAAACTGCCGGATCCTTCCCCGGCCACGGACTCCGAACCGCCTGCGCCCGTGCCTATCAAATCCGACTGGGCGCCAATCATGGAGTTCACCTTCGCGGATATCTTTCAGCACTCGCCCTTCGCCGACGTACTGAATTCATTAAAGTCTTTCTCCTTGTCAGGAGAGTCTTGGCCGAACTATGTCCGGCAGGATTGGGATGCGGATGACGAAGAAATTCGCCACCCACCCACCACCCACTTAGTAGCCACTTTCGATGACTTAACCGACATGCTCGACTTCGACTCCGAAGACATCGACGGTATGGACGATGATGCAGGAGTCGAACAAGAATCACTGCCCACAGGGCACTGGACGCCCACTTCATCACATGACGTATACATGGCGGACACACCAAAAGAAGACGACGAGGAGGAACGGAAGGACGCAATAGAGGGTTGTCCCATCGAGAAGCAGTCAAAGCGGCGGCATAAGCGCCGCCCCAAATCCCGCCTCGGCAGAAAAAACAATCATATAGACCCAGCCTTAGAGCAGGGTGAACAATCGCCGGACCACGGCAACACGGAGAATCAAACCGAACAACCCGACTCTGTCGAAGATAATAGTCCGGATGTCATCACACCGGACGGACACCCGGAGCAATAGAATGCCCGTCAAAGGCTTGTTGCCACCGCGAGGAGTCTAAAAAAGCAGAAGCAAAGGCTCAAGGTTGCGCAAGACACACTCAGAATCAGATGGAGTAAAGTACTCAACACAACAGCGAAGTACGGCGGTAATCGCCCCACCAAGAGCTACACGAAGCGGAAGTTGCTACCCGAATTCGATGAGGAGGCCTTAGATCCCGCACAACCAAAAATTAAAATGGCCATTTGGCCGGATAGACGACCTCACAGACAACATAGAGCGGCATACAACGCCACACATAAGCCAATACGTGATCCACGCGAGGGCTTGCATCAAAAGGACGGCGCAACCAGATCCATCTATGGACCACGCAAGTGCGCTCCAGCATACAATGCAACACAACAAACATCCGAACATCACGGTACACCCAGATACAGGGGTGCCGCACACCCCCTATGTTTCACTGACGAGGTGCTGGACCATGAATTTCCAGAGGGATTCAAACCCGTAAACATAGAGGCATACGACGGAACAACAGACCCTGGGGTCTAGATTGAGGACTATATCCTCCATATCCATATGGCTCGAGGAGATGATCTCCATGCCATCAAGTACTTAGTCCTCAAGCTCAAAGGGCCAGCTCGGCACTGGCTCAAAAGCCTCCCCGAAAGCTCCATTGGAAGCTGGGAAGAGCTCGAAGATGCTTTCCGGGCAAATTTTCAAGGGACTTATGTCCGACCTTCGGATGCGGACGATTTAAGTCATATAACTCAACAGCCCAGAGAGTTAGCCCGAAAGCTTTGGAACAGGTTTCTTACTCAAAAGAACCAAATAGTCGACTGTCCGGACACCGAAGCCTTGGCAGCTTTTAAACACAGCGTTCGAGACGAATGGCTTGCCAGACACCTCGCCCAAGAAAAGCCGAGAACAATGGCAGCATTAACAAGCCTCATGACCCGCTTTTGTGCGGGCGAGGACAGCTGGCTAGCCCGATGCAGCACCAGTGACCCAAGTACATTCGAAGTTAGAGATGGAAACGGGAAATCACGATGCAGCAAAAATAATAAGCGCCGGAATAAAGAAGACAGCCCGAAGAGCACGGCGGTAAATGCCGGATTCAAAAGCTCTCGGCCAGGTCAGCAAAAGCCGCCCTCTAAAGGCGCCAGAGATGAACTGTCCAGCCTAAAAAAATTCTGGACCAAATATGTCAGATCCATAGCACCCCCGATAAACCTGCAAATCATACCCACAGAGAATGTTGGGTCTTCAAGTAGTTCGGCAAACTCAACGCCGTACACAAGGGGGAGGATACACCAAGCGAAGACAAGGATGAGCCTCTCAAGCAAGACACTGGGGAACAAAAGAAATTTCCACCAGAAGTCAAAACAGTACACGTGTTACACGTGATCAAGGGGAGAAACAAAGTGGCACTCCCAGAGAAATATGCCCAAGGGCCTATCACCGCGGAGTCCTGCCACTAGTCGTCTCAACCGATCACCTTCGATCGTCATGATTACTCGGCAAGTATCCGGCGCGTAGGATGGGCTGCCTTGGTATTAGATCCAATAATTGACGGATACCACTTCACACGAGTCCTGATGGACAGTGGCAGCAGTCTAAACCTGATATATCAGGACACAATCCGCAAAATGGGGATAGACCCAACGAAAATTTGCCGCGGCAATACTACCTTTAAAGGAGTAACGCCAAGCCCAGGGGCTCATTGCACGGGCTCCCTGCTACTAGAGGTTATATTCGGCTTCCCCGATAACTTCCGTAGTGAAAATTTAACCTTCCACATTGCTCCGTTCCAAAGTGGCTATCAAGCACTACTTGGACGCGAAGCTTTCGCTCGCTTTAATGCAATGCCGCATTATGCCTCCCTCATGCTTAAGATGCCCGGTCCACGTGGCATCATTACAGTAAATGGAAATATTGAGCGATCCCTACGCGCCGAAGAGAGAACAGCCTCACCAACTAAAGCATTCAATAGGTCGTCAAGACCACGGACATGGTTAGACGAGTCGGACGCAGCTATATGTAATTCACACAGGTTTGATGGCCACACCCCTATTACAAATACAAGGGGCTCCACGCGCGCAGACAAGTGGCAATTTTTACTCATCTTGAATTGTACATGGTTCTTTAAACCTACCTTTTTGCACGACAACTTTTCACCTAAGTTCCTCTCTTTTACAGATGACCATCGTGCTACACCCGCCCAGGATACGGCACAACGGAGACACAGGTGCAGACGTGCAGCAGGGACCCGTTCCAAGGATTCTTTTTAGATTATGACCCTGCGTAAACCTTTCTTACTGTCTCTTGTTGATACACATCCATCGGATTCTCAGTACTATTGAGAAGGATGCTGACGTCTTGGCATGTGGCCACGTCAGAATAATGCACGTACCTGGACACCAGGGGCTTCTTACAAAGGGCACAGTTTAGGCCCGGTTTATACCATAAAAGACCGAATACCTTAGGCAGTGTTCAGCGTCGCGAGTTTGGCCTTATATGCATCAGCTCGGAATCATGTCTTTGGTCAAATGTTGGGTTTGCCCGGCTCCTGTGTTTTGCTGCCTTACGTTCTGCTCTGTCGACTAAGGCGGCACCAGGAGAACTACTGCGATTGCGCCCTGGTTCATCCGGACGAGCACCTCAGTAGAGAAAGCCGAAAACTGACTGTCATGATATAGCGTGAGACTGGTCAACCACTCGATGACCTATCGGAATTTTAGAATTCCTCCGCCTTAACGAAGGGCCATTTCCCGGCCAGGCATGTACCCGAATTCGGGAGAATGCAGAGCCACCAGGGGCTATATAGTAGCCCCACCGTCAAACTCCTATGGCTAAGTGAAAGTGTTAAAGCATTATAGTATGGTTGCCTCGTTCGCTACGCTATCAACTCCTTATTAGGACCAAGACGTTGGGTTAAGTGTGAACACGCGTCTTCTGCGAACACCCCCGCATTATATGCGTGGGGGCTAAAGCCGACGACTGCAATCTTTCAGGTTATATACATATATACATAAACGGCCGCACAGGAGGCATCATATTACTTTCGGGCAAAAGTATAAATACAACCTTAATAAATTTGATAAACATTGTTTTTACAATGAGAATACATGTCACTCAAACATAATATTCTTTGAGAACTGGGCCTCTATCAAACGAGCACCCTCAAGAACTTCTTCAAAATAGTGCTCAGCAGCCACTCGGCCTATGGCCGAACCCTGCGCTACAACAGCGGTAGCATCCATCTCCGCCCAGTATGCTTTGACACGGGCAAGGGCCATCCGCGAGCCTTCTATGCATGCCGACCTCTTCATCGCATTGATGCGCGGCACTGCACCAAGGAACTACTGCACTAAGCTGAAATAGCTGTTCGGCTTCGGTTTTTCTGACCACAGATGATCTACGACGGACCTCATGGCGTGTCCGGACAATCTATTAAGTTCGGCCCATTCGGCAAGTTGATCAGTTAGTGGAAGACGACGCTCTGGAACGATAAAATGCGACCAGAATAGCTTGTCCACTTCATGATTTGTTTGATCTCGGAAGTATTCGGCCGCGTCGACAGCACTCGCTGTCAAATCCAGATATGCGTCTGCCGAACTCCACAGCCGATCCAGAGGGGCATACCGCGGATCTCCGAACTTCCTCCGCAACAAAAAGGGCTTCCCAGCCACAATATCACCAGCTTCACGCAGCTCTTCCTTCTTTGCCCTCATGGCAGAGCGGGTGTCTTTGGCTGCCATCGTGGCCTTTTCGAGGTCCGTCGCCTTCGCTCGGTTTTCTTCTTCAAGGAACCGACAACGGTCGGCAGTGTCTTTTAACTTTACAACCATCTTGTCCATCTTTTCTTTGCTCTCGCAATGTGCGACCTTCTCGGCTCTTAACTCTTCGGCCGCCTTTAAAGCAGCCACATTACTAATCCTTGTTTGTTCATTGGCTCAGGCAAGTTCCGCCCGAAGGGTCCCCACGGCAGCAGCTCCATCTGCAGTCACAACATATTAAAGATACTAGCATCACGCTGCTCTTACTATGTGACATTGACCGGAAAAACATTACTTACCCTGTGCCTCGTCAAGCCGCTTATTAACAAGCTCGATGTCGGCATCTGCCGCATCCAGTTGCCGCTTTAGTTTGGCAAACTCATTAGTCCGGCCAGCCACCGGAGCTTCCATCACCTGCACATAAAGCGGTATGGTTATTACCTGGGACTACGATCCTCTGTTTGCCGCCGTTCTCGGCGACAACCAGAGTCTCAGGGGCTACTATCTACACAGGGCACACCTAAAAATGTGCGGTACCATCACAAATGCACATCATTTTACGTACCTCAAAGCCCGTCAGTAGACTCATAAAGGCGTCATGCAACCCGCTTTCGGCGGATGAAATCCTTTCCATCACCATACCCGTCAATGTATGGTGTTCTTCCGAGATGGTCGCCCACCTTAGCAGATCCCTCAGTGCGTCCGACCGCGTACCAGACGGCGCCGGACTCTTTTGTTTGCTCTCTTCAAGAGCTGGATGCTGGGGACTTCGGGCTACTATATCATTCTTCTGGCCTCAACGGATCTGGAGAGGCCCTCCGTGACGACACTTCAAGGTCACCCGCTTCTTGAGCGGGGGAGTCCGGGGGAGGCGTTTCGCTCTCCATCATCTCCGGAAGAAGGTCCCCTGAAGACGAGCTCCGTTGAGAAGGGCTAAGATCCGAACTGCGAGATAAACACTTCGGTTATTTTCCTCGGAAGTAAGGTAGAATATCTTTACTATTAAGTATTTTTTTGATCACTTACAGCTCGTTAGAGGGCTGATCCCCGCGCGGACTTTGTGCAGCAAAAGCACCCTCTGAGGCAGGACCCTCTGGTGGAGACTTCTTCTCCCGTTTGGAAGCCTTGGTTTCCGGATCTTCAGAGGCAGTCCTCTTCCTTCCCCGAAGCGAGAGAAGGTCAGATTCTTCCCCTTGGTTATCCTCCTTCACGGAGGCGCTCATTCCCTCGATTGGAATTGGTAGCGCTGGGGGCCCACTTTCGACCTCATTACTCCCCCTTTATCTTCCTTTGAGGGCTCCGAGTAAGGTGCTAGCTCGAGCATCTTTTCCAGTACCAGATTCTCTAAACCCTCAGGAAGGGGGGCCGAACACCGAATCATCTTCGCCTTTGTTAGCCAGTCCTGGTCAAAGTGCGATTTCTCAGAATGACATCATGGTAAATGAAAGACGGTGTGTTCGGCTAAAGGATTACTTACTTGGTCGGTGGTACGGTTGCTGCTCAGGCCCACGTCCTCGGTAGTATCCGGACACTCTATTTGGGGTCCGAAGAATGATTTATACATCTCCTCGTGCGTCAGGCCGAGGAAATTTTGAATAATGCGCGGCCGTTCTGGGTTGAACTCCCACATGCGGAGGGGCCGGCATTTACAAGGCTGGACTCGATGAACCAGCATTACTTGCACCACCGTAACCAGACTGAAATCTCCGTCGAAGAGATCTTGAATGCGGCTTTGCAGTATAGGCACGTCCTTGGCTGGACCCTAGCTCAGCCCTCTGCTAATCCATGACATCAGTTGTGGTGGAGGGCCCGAGCGGAAAGCAGGGGCGACCACCCACTTGGCACTTCTGGGAGTGGTGATGTAAAACCACTCCCGTTGCCATAATCCGGACACCTCTGGAAAAGAACCCTTTGGCCATGGAGCTCCAGCGATTTTGCTTATTAATGCGCCTCCGCACGCTATGTGTTGCCCCTCGACCGTCTTCGGCTTCACGTCAAAGGTCTTGAGCCACAAGCCAAAGTGAGGGGTAATGCGGAGGAAGGCCTCACATACGACAATAAATGCTGAGATGTGGAGAAAGGAGTCCGGGGCTGGATCGTGGAAATCGAGCCTGTAATAGAACATCAAACCCCTAACAAAGGGATCCAGAGTGAGGCCTAGACCTCAGAGGAAGTGGGAGATGAACACAACGTTCTCGTTGGGTTCGGGAGTAGGACGACCTGCCCTCGGGCAGGCAGCCGATGCGAAACCTCGACGGTCAGGTATCTGGCCTCCCTCAACTTCTTGATATCCTCTTCTGTAACAGAGGAGGGCATCCACCGGCCTTGAAGGCTATATCCGGACATGATTGAAGGTCCGAAGCACCTGACCTAGGCTTTGGGTGTCAGAACTCGAGGTGGGGGAAGGATTCGATTGAGCACGGGAGGGAAAAAAGTAAAAGCCTTGTCCCTTTATAAAGAGGGTGAATATCAAGCGTCCTCCTAGTGGCCGTTTGGGACTTGCCTAAAATCTAGGAGTCCTAGGCGCGGTTGGGTTACCCACGACTGTATTGATGAGAATCCCGTAATTAGGGGAACATGATCTCTGCTTTAACAAGACGTGTCAAGAAACCGCCTCGCGTTATGTGTGGGGCTGGATGAAGAAAGACGGTTCGAATAATCACCGAGCCATGGCCTGATGTCATGTTGCCAAAGCGTGTCAGCAGATTAAGATTTGTGGAAATATTATTCTCTCTACGGTGGTATGTGGAATTTATTTTGCTCGGACACTATCCTGGTGTTCAAACTCTTTTGTGATGTGTCCGGAGGAGGAACCCACCTTGCAATGCCGAAGACGACACTACGCGCTGGACTCATCATCATTGAAGCCTGGTTCAGGGGCTACTAAGGGAGTCCGAGATTAGGGGTCTCCGGACAGCCAGACTATATCCTTTGGCCGGACTATTGGACTATGAAGATACAAGATTGAAGACTTCGTCTCATGTCCGGATGGGACTCTACTTGGCGTGGAAGGCAAGCTAGGCAGTATGGATATGGATATCTCCTCCTTTGTAACCGACCTTGTGTAACCCTAACCCTCTCCGGTGTCTATATAAACTGGAGGGTTTTAGTCCGTAGGACAACAGACAATCATACCATAGGCTAGCTTCTAGGGTTTAGCCTCTCCGATCTCGTGGTAGATCAACTCTTGTAATACTCATATCATCAAGAATAAATCAAGCAGGACGTAGGGTTTTACCTCCATCAAGAGGGTCCGAACCTGGGTAAAACATCGTGTCCCTGCCTCCTGTTACCATCCGCCTTAGACGCACAGTTCGGGACCCCCTACCCGAGATCCGCCGGTTTTGACACCGACAGGAGGTAAGGAATTGCCATCTAGCTCTGATTTAGATTCACCTTCTGTTATAAGTAAACTTGCAACACCACCACATGCTATTAATCATGATATGTCGCAAGTTATTGATGATGCTAATTCTGCTATGAATGATACTTATGATGATGCTAGTACCTTGCTTGATGATGATGATGATGTGCCACTAGGTGACTTTCTTGATGAACAAATTAGTAGAGTAGGACAACATGATGTTGTTGAAACTGATGATGAGCTTGAAACTGAAAATCTTGAAACACCTACTAGAACTAGCCCTCCTATATATGAATTGTCATAAGTATCGGAAGGTTATGTTATGAATGAGGAGATAACTAGAAATATTCTTGCTTGTAAGGATAGAGATGATCTAGAGAAATTATTATGCAAGTATAAAGAAAAATCTCTGAATGCTAGAATGCAATATGATCCTAAGTTTGCTACCTGACCTATCTTTAATGATGATAAGGACTATGAATTCTCTATTGACCCAGTGTTAATTACTTTGGTTGAATCTGATCCTTTCCATGGTTATGAAACTGAAACTGTAGTGGCACATCTTACTATGTTGAATGACATAGCCACCCTCTTTACTCATGATGGGAAAACTTGTTGTTACTATATTCTCAAATTATTTCCGATCTCATTAAAGGGTGATGCTAAAGCTTGGTACAATACTCTTGCTCCTGATTGTGTGTGTAGTCCCCAGGATATGATTTATTAATTCTCTAAAAAATATTTCCCTCCTCATAAGAAACAAGCTGCCTTACAGTAAATATTTAACTTTGTGAAAATTAAAGAAGAGAGTCTCCCATAAGGTTGGGGGAGGCTCTGCCAATTGCCTAATGCTTTTGCCTGGTCATCCTATTAAGAAAGATGAAATACTTGATATCTTCGATAATGGACTAACCGATGCTTCTAGGGATTTCCTAGATAGTTGCGCTGGTTGTGTTTTTAGGGAACGAACTATTGGGAAAGATGAAGAATTATTGAAGAACATATTGTAAAATTACGATGATTGGACTCCTCCTGAATCACCACCTAAACACACTCCAAAGAAGAGGGTTATATCTTAGTCCTGAAGATATGAAAGAGGCAAAGAAATCTATGAAGGAAAAAGGTATTAAAGCCGAGGATGTTAAAAATTTACCTTCTATTGAAGAAATACATGGGCTTAATACACCACCACCCCCTAAGATGGTAGAGGTAAATTCTCTAATGTAATTCAATGATAATAATTATCCTCACAATATGCACCCTAGCCAATGCCTTTATGAGAAAACTACATTAGAAAACAAGATCACTTCAATGCAAATGCTATGAAACAATTGAAATACAAATCTGATATGATTGCTCGCTTGAGTGACTTGTTATTTAGAATCTCAAATGATGTTAGAGTTGTTGGAAAGCATGCTTCTATGGTTCAAACTCAGTTATAACAAGTTGCTAAATCTCAAAGAGAGTTGCTTGATGAAATGAATAATAATATAAGTGACTTTGGTGTTAGAGTAGCAACTAGAGAAGGTAAGATGACTCAGGAACCACTTTATCCTGAGGGACACCCAAAAAGAATTGAACAAGACTCTCAAAGAGTTAACACTAATGCATGTAGTCCTTCTAAAAAGAAAAAGAAAAGGAAAAATGATAGGACTTTGCATGCTTCTAGTGAACCTGAAGTAGAAAAACCTCCTGATAATGATAATGAAATTTCTATCTATGATGCTGAAAATCAGTCAAGTAATGAACACTCACCTTCTGATAATGAAAAAGATAATGATGAGGTTCGTAAAAATACTCAAACAAATAGTAGAGAACCAGACAATGATGTTGAGATAGAACCTGCAGTTGATCTTGATAACCCACAACCTAAGAATACACGATATGATAAAAGAGACTTTATTGCTAGAAAACACGGTAAAGAAAGAGAACCGTGGGTTCAAAAACCTATGCCCTTTCCACCAAATTCAACTAAAAAGAAAGATGATGAAGAATTTGAACGCTTTGCTAAAATGTTGAGGCCAGTCTTTTTGCGTACTTGCTTGACTGATATCTTAAATATGCCTCCTTATGAAAAGTATGTGAAAGACATCATCACCAATAAGACAAAAATACCGGAAGATGAAATCTCCACCATGCTTTCTAATTATACTTTTAAAGATGGAGTTCCTAAAAAACTTGGAGATCCCGGAATACCAACTATACCTTGCTCCATCAAAAGAAATTATGTGAAAACTTCTTTATGTGATTTAGGAGTTGGTGTTTGTGTTATGCCTTTCTCTTTATATAAAAGACTTGATTTGAATAAACTTGCACCTACTGAAATATCTTTGCAAATGGCTAATAAGTCAAATGCCATACCTATCGGTATTTCTGAGGATGTGCCCGTTGTTGTTGCTAATGTTACTATTTTGACTGACTTTGTTATACTTGAGATGCTAGAGGACGACAACATGTTGATTATCCTTGGTAGACCCTTCCTGAATACTGCAGGGGCTATTATTGATTGCAATAAAAGCAAGGTCACTTTTCATATCAATGGTAATGAGCATAAGGTGCACTTTCTGAAGAAATAATTCCAAGTGAATGGTATTAATGTTATTGAAATATCTCTGATAATCACTATTGGAAGTTTTCAACTACCTCTACCTACTGTTAAAAAGAAATATGAAATGCTTATTGTTGGGGACATTCATATCCCCGTTGAGGTAACATAGTGATTTACGAAAGCTCTTTAGTTTCATGCTAATTGAAAGTGGTTGTTAATAAGGTATGATCAACCCTATTAATGGATCATTTTTGAGAGTATGAAGTTGATGAATTTAGTAAGCACTACCTTCTGTCCCTAATTTTTGTTTACTGTTTTATTAGTTAAACAAAATGAAATGCCATGTTTTGTCTATTTTTTGAATTTCCCGTGCATTAAAAAATGACCCAAAAAGAAAAGTTCTCATAATGCTCTAGAAATTTAATTGGATTTTTTCTGAACATTTAAGAATTTTTTGTGCAAATAACATCAGAGGGAGGTGCACCAGGTGGGCACAACCCACCTGGGCGTGCTAGGACCCCCAGGCGCGCCCTGGTGGGTTGTGGTCCCCATGTGGGCCCCTCACTTATCCTTCATACCACTTCATCACCTACCTCCAGTAAAAATCACCATTGCTCTCTCTCTCTCTCTCGTGTTCTTGCTCTCAAACCCACGGATTTCGATCTCTTTGCTCAATGCTCCATTTCTGAAACAGTTTGGGGGATTGTTGCTTGGTATGTGACTCCTTCGTTTGTCCAATTAGTTTTTGCTTTAGTGGTTTATATTTTGAATAATTAGCTACTCTTGGTGCTGCTGTAGATGAGCTTGCATGTTGAATTCTTAGAGTTCTAAGTAGTTTGAATGCTTGCTATGGCCTGTAGGCATCCCTATGAGTAGTTTCTACCAGTCTTGTAAAGTTTTGTTGATAAATTTTTGTCACCCAAAAATTTTCAGAAAATTTTACGCGAACACGATGATCCTCTTTGGAAGGAGGTCTTCCAAGAGGAGATCCTCGGAGGCATCTTCCAGTGACAGTTCCGTTCGTCGGTCTTATGTTGAACCAAGTGAAAGTTCCATACGAGATATCGCCACCAAAACATGATTATGGTCGTGCAATGATTATACGGTGCATGTTGGCATTAAGGAGGGGAATTTGAGCAATATGTTCACAATGCCAGACTCGATACCTACATTTCAAATAAGTGCAATCAACACCACACTCTCACTGAATCATCTGTCAAAGGATTTAAATTCCATCCCCGTGAGTCTAGGGTGTCATTTAAATTGTATGAAAATTCATTTAGCATATCACTAGAGAGATATGCTCACCACTACAAAATCCCATTCTGGGGTTCGCTTGATGAACCACTAGGGTCTGAGTTCCAAGCATTTTTGACTAGCCTTTGTTATGGTGAGATGAGGGGAGTGACGCAAGGTAGAATAAAGATCATTCATTTCCCGCAATTCAGTACTTTGCTTTATTTAATGGGAAATGTATTGTAGGAAGCAAGATTGTACTACACTTTGTGCTCCAGACTTGAGCCTCATACGCAGCACTCTCACAGGTGATAGAAGTTATAATCTTGGAGTGATTGTTGCACACAGGCTGCAATACCACGCTAATAGTGGATATTTTAATGGTGGAATTTATGCCACACGTTTAGCAAGAGTGCTAGGTGTTTCACCTTTGCCCTATGACCCTATTTTACCCACGCAGTATTTAGACTTTGATGCTATGAAACATCATAATATTCTTAAAGGAGATATCCACAATTTCACCTATAAATTTTTGTTTAACCAAGAATCAGTGGTGTACACATATTTGCCTGCACCCACTCTCTTTGATTATCACAACAACGGAAGATATTCTATTCTTGAGAGCGAAGCCCGAGCTCACAACACAGTGGTTGCGGCAGCACGGTAGGCTGAGACCTCTACACCGAGAGCCTCCGTGAGCTACCACCCCAACTATTATCCAGACTATTGACTTATTACCAAGATAGGACAAAAGCCCAAGCTTGGGGAGTATGTATTCCCACCAACATTGCATTCATGTTCACACATTTCATTCCAGTTATCGGTGTCCACACTTTTTCATTGTATTATCCATGTTAAATTTATTTTCTCGCTTTCTTCTTGTGTGTTTGAAAAACATGAGAAACACAAAAATATTTCCTGCTTCTTTTTGATTTTTCTTTCTAGAGTAATTACCTAGAGCACTAAAAGGAAAACCCAAAAAGATTTCCTTGTTCTTCTTTTGCTTGTTGGGAGCTTTCCCGTGTAAATAGTTTTTCTCGTTTTTTTCTTTTCCCTTTTATTTGCTTGTTCAAGAAAACCAAAAACTCCAAAAACATTTCAGTGTGTCTCTCTGAATTTCTGTTCTTTTTATTTGAGTCCTACCGAGGAGAAGACCATGATGAAAATGTTGAGTGGCTCTCATATGCATAATTGTTGATCTAACAAAGAGTCCATTTTACCTTGTCTTCTCCTGTTGAATAAAATGTTTGCAGATTCCATCTTAGTCCATGGCACTCTTGCACTATTATTATTTTCACATCGTTCGGTTGTGCAAGTGAAAGGCAATAATGAAGATATTTGATGAACTGGTCGTGGCAAAGAGAAACAGGTATGAACTCGACTTGTTATGTTTTTGTAAATATGTTTAACCTAGTATCCATGATTCAGCACATTATGATTAAACATGTTGCAATGACAATTAGAGATTATAGTTTCTCATGCCATGCATATGTAGCTAGGAGTGGATAATGATTTATTTTGGATGTCAACATTGTGTTAAAATGAATGTGATGTAGTATGATGATATGGTATCCTCCTCTGAATGTTCGAGTGGCTTGACTTGGCACATGTTCATGCATGTAGTTGAATCAAAACCAACATAGCCTCTAAGATATTTATGTTCATGGTGTTCATATCCTACTCATGCTAGTGTCCAATGTTACTTATGCATAATGCATGTTCATGACCGTTGTTGCTCTCTAGTTGGCCGCTTCTCAACCTATTTGCTAGCCTTCGCCTGTACTAAGTGGGAATTCTGCTTGTACATAAAAAACCTTGAACCCAAGTTATTCCAGATGAGTCCACCATACCTACCTATACGCGGCATTACCCTACTGTCCTAAGTAGATTTGCATGTGCCATCTCTAAAAACTTCAAATAATTATCCTTTTCGTGTGCCTGGATCGTTCATGGAATGACATGAGGTAGTCGGTATCTTCCATGCTAAGCGGGTTATTCTCAGGTTGAGTGTTTATTCACTCACCACCGCATGAGAAAAGGGCAGTAATAGGGATGCATAGTCCCAAATTCAATTTGAAAATAATTAAACAAACCTCCCCCGGGACTATTGTTGGTATGGACGACACCCATTGTTTCAGACAAGCCCTGGAGTATGATTGTTGGTGGAGGGGGAGTAAACCTTTACTTTTATTGCTTGGGAACTTCCACTAGCATGCTTAGCAAGGAAGATATTGACAACTGATGGTCATGAAGTAAACAAGAAGGGTGCATGTCTCAAAATTTAATTTACCTCTATTTTAAAAACTTGAGATCTAGCACCGCTGCAAATCACCACTTCCCTCTACGAAGGGACTTTCTATTTACTTTTATGTTGTGTCATCATCTTCTAAAATAAGTGCGAGAACCTGAGAGCGCTGCTGTCATGCTGATGCATTGTGTGTAGCTAATGTTGGGTGCATCATGACTGGATCTTTTCTACCATGAGTTACAATGTTTAGTCGTTGCTTGGACTTTGGAGGTGCTCTGCATTTATGTTTTGCGGACTCAGAAAGGGCTAGCGAGATACCACTATTGTCATATTATATCATGGTTGTTTTGATAATGTGTTGTTGTTTGAGATATCTTATTATTGCTCGCTAGTTGATTATGTCATTGATATGAGTTAATATAATTTTTAAGAGTTATTGTCGGCATGGTTAGTTATAATGTTGGATGGAAACCTGGGTCCTGTTTAAGTATATTTATGCAAACAAGAGCAAAAGAGTTCGTAAAAGTTTTTGTTTTTCACTTTCATTTTACCAACTGAATTGCTTCAGGACAAGCAAAGGTTTAAGCTTGGGGGAGACGTATCTACTTTTCCTAATGCTTTTCCTCTTTTTTGGACTCTAATTTGCATGATATGAATGAAACTAACCCTGGACTGATGCTGTTTTCAGCAGAGTTACCATGGTGTTGTTTTTGTGCAGAAATAGAAGTTCTCGGAATGGAATGAAACTTTGCGAGGATTTTTTATATCAACAAAGAGAATTTCTGGAGCCAAGAACCACTGGAGGGGGGAACTTGGGTGGGGACAACCCACCAGGGAGTGCCTCCCCCTCCAGATGCACCCAGGTGGGTTGTCCCCACCTGGTGGCCCCGCAGACCATGAAACTGGCGCTATAAAATCACATATTTCCAGAAAAAATCAGGGAGAAAGAATTATCGCGTTCCATGAGATGGAGCCGTCGCCACCTCCTATTCTTCATCGGGAGGCTAGATCTGGAGTCTGTTTGGGGCTCCGGAGAGGCGGGTCTTCGATCTTCGTCATCACCAACCCTTCTCCATCGCCAATTCCATGATGCTCCCCACTGGGAGTGAGTAATTCCTTCATAGGCTCGCTAGTCGGTGAGGAGTTGGATGAGATTCATCATGTAATCTAGTTGGTTTTGTTAGGGCATGATCCCTAGTATCCACTATGTTCTGAGATTGATGTTGCTATGACTTTGCCATGCTTAAGGCTTGTCACTTTGGGCCCGGGTGCCATGATTTCAGATCTGAACCATTTATGTTGTCACCATTATAACTATGTTCTAGATCCGATCTTGCAAGTTATAGTCACCTACTATGTGTTATGATATGGCAACCCCAGAGTGACAATAGTCGGGACCACTCTCGATGATGACCATAGTTTGAGGAGTTAATGTATTCACCGTGTGTTAATGCTTTGTTCCGGTTCTCTATTAAAAGGACACCTTAATATCCCTTAGTTTCCAATTGGACCCTGCTGCCACGGGAGGGTAGGACAGAAGATGTCATGCAAGTTCTTTCCATAAGCACGTATGACTATTTACGGAATACAGGCCTCATTATATTTATGAACTAGAGCTAGTGCCATATCACCCTAGGTTATGACTGTCACATGATGAATATCATCCAACAAATTACCGAACCAATGCCTATGAATTTATCCTATATTGTTCTTGCTAAGTTACTATTGCTATCGTTACTGTTGCACTTGCTACAAAACTACTGCTAATACTGTTACCATTACTATCGCTGCTACTACAACTATCAAAACTATCATACTACATTGCTACTGATCACTTTCCTGCAGATAATTATGCTCCGTGTGTGGTTGAATTAACAACTTAGCTGCTAATACTTGCAAATATTGTTTGGCTCCCCTTGTGTCGAATCTATAAATTTGGGTTGAATACTCTACCCTCGAAATCTGTTGCGATCCTCTGTACTTGTGGGTTATCACTTCATCACAGAAATAAATAACATGCCCATCAATATTATTGACCAAGAGATCTTTAACCATAGCAATACTAGGTTCAACTTTAATTTGTTCAGGGGGTGTAGGTGTTCTAGTATAGCTCTTACGAACCACGGCGGAAGCTTTAGCATGTTCCTTTACTCTAACAGGAAAAGGTCATTTCTCAACGTAAGCAGTAGGAACAACTAGATCAACATTATGAGTAATGGTTTATTCTTCAGCTTTAATAGGTTCTACTACTTTTACTTCAATGGGAGGATGATATTTAAACCACTTCTCCTTAGGGAGATCAACATGAGTAGCAAATGATTCACAAAAAGAAGCTACTATCTCAGAGTCAAGTCCATATTTAGTGCTAAATTCATGAAAAGCATTGGTATCCATAAAAGATTTAACACAATCAAACTTAAGGTTTATACCTGACTCCTTACCTTCATCGATCTCCCAATCTTCAGAGTTTTCCATTTAATTCTTTCCAATAAATCCCATTTGAATTTAATAGTATTCTTTATAAAATAACTAGTACAAGAAGTTTCGAGCATGGACTGATCATTACGAGACAGCCGAGCATAAAAATTCTGAATAATAATTTTTGTTGAGAGCTTATGATTGGGGCATGAATATAACATTCACTTAAGCCTCCCCCAAGCTTGAGCGATACTTTCTTCTTCACGAGGCCTTCCTATCAGAGTGAACTAGATGCATAGGTTAAAACTTCTGATGAAATTCCAATTTCAGTCAGTTGTAGTTCCATGCTCCAATATCATCACATAGCCTATACCATGTCAATGCTTTTCCCCTCAAAGATAAAGGGAAGACCTTCTTCTTGAATTCATCCTCAGGCAAACCTACAAGCTTAAATAATCCACATACTTCATAAGGATTAGCTAGCAGTTTCTCTATCATACCCACAGGAATTTCATAATGAATATTTTTTGTAGTTTTAGTACATTGAGGAGCAACTCTTTGCTCTTCCAGTCGAGGTGAAGATACCCCGAACAAACCCCTCAAATGATGATTTTCCATAGCGACAAGTGACAGTAAATTTCAGCACGTAATATAAATTTTTGCTTACCAAATTCCACTCACCAAAGGCGCTTCACTCCCTGGCAACGGTACCAGAAAAGAGTATTTATGACCCACAAGTATAGGGGATCTATCGTAGTACTTTCAATAAGTAAGAGTGTCGAACCCAACGAGGAGCAGAAGGAAATGACAAGCGGTTTCAGCAAGGTATTCTCTGCTAGCACTGGAATTATCAATAACAGATAGTTTTGTGATAAGATAATTTGTAACGGGTAACAAGGGAAGTGTAACTAAGGTGCAGCATGGTGCCCCAATCCTTTTTATATCAAAGGATAAGCTTGGACGAACTCTTATATAAAGAAAAGCGCTCCCGAGGACACATGGGAATTATTGTCAAGTTAGTTTCCATCATGCTCATATGATTCACGTTCGGTACTTTGATAATTTGATATGTGGGTGGACCGGTGCTTGGGTGCTGTCCTTAATTGGACATGCCTCCCACTTATGATTAACCCCTCTCTCAAGCATCCGCAACTACGAAATAAGCATTAAGATAAATCTAACCATAACATGAAACATGTGGATCCAAATCAGCCCCTTACGAAGCAACGCATAAACTAGGTTTAAGCTTCTGTCACTCTAGCAACCCATAATCTACTTATTACTTCCCAATGCCTTCCCCTAGGCCCAAATCATGGTGAAGTGTCATGTAGTCGACGTTCACGTAACACCACTAAAGGAAAGACAACATATATCTCATCAAAATATAGAACGAATACCAAATTCACATGATTACTTATAACAAGACTTCTCCCATGTCCTCAGGAACAAACGTAACTACTCACAAAGCATATTCGTGTTCATAATCAGAGGGGTATTGAATATCATTAAGGATCTGAACATATGATCTTCCATCGAATAAACCAACTAGCATCACCTACAAGGAGTAATCAACACTACTAGCAACCCACAGGTACCTTTGAGACAAAGATCGAGTACAAGAGATGAACTAGGGTTTGAGAGGATATGGTGCTGGTGAAGATGTTGATGGATATTGACCCCCTCTCGATGAGAGGATCGTTGGTGATGACGATGGCTTCGATTCCCCCCTCCCGGAGGGAAGTTCCCCTGGCAGAACAGCTCCGTCGGAGCCCAAGATTCCTTCTACCTAGGTTCCGCCTCGAGACGGCGACGCTTCGTCCCAAAAGCTTCCTTATGATTTTTTTCTAGGTCAAAATGCTTCATATAGCAGAAGATGGGCACCAAAGACCTACAAGGGGTCCCACAAGCCCTGGCGCGTGCCTAGGGGGTAGGGCGTGTCCCCTAGGCTTGTGGCCACCTGGTGTGTCCCCTCTCATATTTTCTTCACCCAATATTTTTTATATATTCCAAAATAATTCTCCGTATATTTTCCAGACTTTTGGAGTTGTGCAGAATAGGTCTCTCAAATTTGCTCCTTTCCGGTCCAGAATTCCAGCTGCTTGCATTCTCCCTCTTTATGTAAACCTTGTAAAATAAGAGAGAAATGGCATAAGCTTGTACCATAATGTGTAATAACAGCCCATAATGCAATAAATATTAACATAAAAGCATAATGCAAAATGGATGCATCACGGGGTGGAACAACTTGCTAGCAAGAATCTCCAGGTTGGACATGCCATCTTAGTCACCATCAGGAACACCCGGCGCCAGGACTTAAGGATGATGATCGTCATCGACCTCATTTAGAATTATGTGTGTGGAGGGACCGTAGATGCTAAATGAACTTCTTATGTATTAGCGCTATCTACTAGTGTTTTAGCTCGCAATGTTCTATTAACAGGTAATGTTTGTGAGATCTAGCTAGCAGCTACTACGTACTATTTGTGAGATTGCCGCTTAATTATCAACTCATAATTTTATATTATCTGGTACTATTCTGTGGTGTAATGTTATATATGTGCTTAGTTTTAATCTGAAATGCTAAATGTTACATGATGTCGAATTTTTATGGGTGCACGAAACGTTCGTGGCGTGCAAATTACATTGCAAGTGTGGCACACCAGCAACACGTATAGTACTACTGGCGTAGCCTCAAACGCCACAACTATTTCTTAACAATGGCATCATATTGGTGGCCTCGAGCTTCCACACAAGCAAGGTTGTTTTTGGCACGCCATAGCTAGGATTTTTTGCACTAGTGTGAGGTTGATTTTGAGCAAGAAAGGGCCATGAAAAATATACGATAAACTTGAGATTAGCTAATTGAAGATTGCTCTTCTCAACCAGAATAATTGTATCATCATCGTATTGTAGATGAGTCACCCCATCCCGTAGAGATGGGGTGCAACACTTTTAAATGTAGCCGATCTTAGCATTGGAGGGAAGCATTTGCACAAGGGCATTAGCCACGAAGTTGAAGCGGCCAAAAAATTTGGCCACCTTGTCTTAGATATTGACTATTCTTAAGAGAAGGGCCCACAACCCCATTGATGGAACTGCGGAGGATGACCCCTCCAAGAAGAAACCCAAGCGCCGACGTCAGTGGCGCCGCTCTAAGTCTCGCCAAAGCAAAAGCGGTGACACCGGCACAACATATAATAGCACTCCGGACAGTGCCAAAGACGACAACAATCCCCTCCAGCAAGATTTAGGGCAGGAGGATGGAGAAGCCAGCCCTCCCGAGAGAGCGGCAGATGGAGAGTCGGAGGATGATAATTACATGCCTCCCTCCGAAGATGAGGCAAGCCTAGACGATGACGAATTCGTCGTGCCTGACGATCCCGTTGAACAAGAGCGCTTCAAGCGCTGGCTTATATCCACGACAAATAGCCTTAAGAAAAAGCAACAGCAGCTTCAAGTTGATCAAGATTTGCTAGCCGTCAGATGGACTGAAGTCCTTGCGGCCAAGGAATATAAACTCGAACGCCCCTCCAAGAGTTACCCAAAGCGCAGGTTGCTACCCCAGGAAGCACCAAAACCTATATCTCCAGTGTATGACGCGGCTGGTCGGCCACCTCGTGGCCACGACAAAGAGGCATTTCAGCCAAAAGCTCAGCCCGCACTCTGACGCCACTCAAATAAAAATGTTAAGGCATGGGGAAATACGCCAGACCTGCGAGACGTATTGGAGGACAAAGAAAAACACGCAAGATCAATCTACGGATCACGAGGGCACGCCACTATGCGAGACGATAACCGTCACGCCGGATACAGTAAAAGTAAATCCACCCGGGCTGAACACAGCGGACAAGACTCATTTGAGTTGCGTTGCGATATAGCCCAGTACAGAGGCGCCGCACCCCCCCTATGCTTCACAGGCGAAGTAATGGATCACCAAATCCCAGAGGGTTTCAAACCAGTAAATATCAAATCATACGACGGCACAACAGATCATGCGGTATGGATTGGGGACTTCCTCCTGCACATCCACATGGCTCGCGGTGACGATCTACACGCCATCAAATACCTCCCATTCAAACTCAAAGGACCCGCTCGGCATTGGCTCAACAGCCTGCTAGCAGAATCCATTGGCTGTTGGGAAGATCTGGAAGCCGCATTCCTCGACAACTTCCAGGGCACTTATGTGCGACCACTAGATGCCGATGACTTGAGCCACATAATTCAGCAGCCAGAGGAATCAGCCAGGCAATTCTGAACATGGTTCCTGACAAAGAAAAATCAAATCGTCAACTGTCCGGATGCAGAGGCCCAAGCAACTTTTAAGCACAACATGCGCGATGAGTGGCTCTCCCGGCACCTTGGCCAGGAAAAGACGAAATATATGGCAGCCCTCACGACACTCATGACCCGCTTTTGCGCGGGAGAAGACAGCTGGCTGGTTCGCAACAATAGTATATCAAAGAATCATGGTACTTCGGATACCAAGGATGGCACTGGCAGGTCACGTCGCAACAAACACAAGCGCCGCATCCACAGTGACAATACCGAGGATACGTCAGTTAATGCCGGATTCAAAGGCTCTAAACCCGGTCAGCGGAAAAAGCCATTCAAAAGAAGCACTCCGGGCTCATCCAGTTTGGACCGTATACTCGATCGCTAGTGTCAAATACACGGCACCCCCGACAAGCCAGCCAACCACACCAATAGGGATTGTTGGGTGTTCAAGCAGGCCGGCAAGTTAAATGCCGAAAACAAAGATAAGGGGTCACATAGCGATGACAAGGAGGAGCCCCAGCAGCCGAACACCGGAGGACAGAAGAGGTTCCTCCCGCAAGTGCGGACGGTGAACATTATATACGCAACCCACATCCCCAAGAGGGAGCGGAAGCGTGCGCTGAGGGACGTATATGCGTTGGAGCCAGTCGCCCCAAAGTTCAACCCATGGTCCTCTTGTCCGATCACCTTCGATCGCAGGGACCACCCCACTAGTATCCATCATGGCGGATTCGCTGCACTGGTCCTAGACCCAATCATTGATGGATTTCACCTCATTCGAGTCCTTATGGATGGTGGCAGTAGCCTGAACCTGCTTTATCAGGACACAGTGCGCAAAAATGGGTATAGACCCCTCAAGGATCAAACCCACAAAAATGACCTTCAAAGGCGTCATACCAGGTGTAGAGGCCCATTGCACAGGCTCAGTCACACTGGAAGTGGTCTTCGGATCCCCGGATAACTTCCGAAGCGAGGAGTTAATCTTCGATATAGTCCCGTTCCGTAGTGGCTATCATGCACTGCTCGGGCGAACCGCATTTGCGAGATTCAATGCGGTACCGCATTATGCATACCTCAAGCTCAAGATGCCAGGACCTCGGGGGTCATCACAGTTAATGGAAACACAGAGCGCTCTCTCCGCATGGAGGAGCACACTGCGGCCCTCGCAGCAGAAGCGCAAAGCAGCCTCTTAAGGCAATCCACCAGTTCGGCGATTAAGGACCCGGACACCTTCAAGCGCGCCCGGAGTAATCGGCAACAAGACCGCCTGGCACGTTCTGAGCTCGCATAGCAATGCGGCCCCCACCCCAGTCCCAGCCAAACGGTGAAATCCATGCCACACATACATAATTACACATTAAAAATACCATGGGCACAGGTGGGGAGGGGGGCACGACTACGGCACGCCCCAAGACGCGGCTCAACCGCACTAGGGGCTTCCCGCTTTGTTATTTTTCTCTCTTTCAGGACTTTAATCTATGGAAACCCTGTCCGACAGTATGATTGCCGGACACATGATGCATCAACCAAGGAGGCAGAAAGCTACGTCGCACCATGGAACTCCCAGGTGGATTCCGATAACGAGTGAAATACTTGTTTTAAATACCATTCCTCAGCTTGCCCTTGGAGGGGACATGTCAAATAGTCCTACTTTTTGCTTATCGCACTACTTGTATCATTCTCCTTTAACGCACCTTTTTGAATAAACAATGCATAGCACTAGACTATTATCGCATTCTCTGTTCTTCCTTATATATATATATGTTCATTCATGACATTCAGCACCCGTACACTCTGGTACGGCCAATACGCCAGGGGCTTAAGCATACCCCATAATATGGCGTGAGAAGTCCGAACACTTTAGACAGTGCGGCATCCCAAACTTATATCATTATATGCATCAGCTCCGAATCATGTCTTGGGTCAATAGTTGGGTTTGCCCGGCTCCCATGTTTTGGTACCTTACGTTCCGCTATATCGGCTAAGGTAGCACTGGGAGAACTACTACGATTGTGCCTCGGTTCAGCTGGGCTAAGCACCACAGTAGAGAAAGCTAAAACTGACTATCATGATAAGGCGAGAGCTGGTCGCTGTTCGAGAGGTCTCGAGTCTCTAAAGACTTATGCCGCTTAGAGCGAGGAGTCGGCTTTGTCCGGCTTAAGGCGTGTATAGCGCCCCGAATTCGGCATTCCGAATACTAGGGGCTTCGCCAAAATTTAAAATTGTAGAATTCTATGGCTAAGTGAGAGTGATAAAGCATTATAGTCTGATTGCCTTGGTCATTGAGCTGAGCACCTCCCTCGACGGACCCAACAATGGGAAAAAGAGTGCTCAAATTTATCCCGAACACCCCAGCACTCGTGGCATGGGGGCAGGAGCCGACGACTGGCCATCTCTCAGATTTGATAAGTAGCCGCACAGAAGGTAATATTTTAAATTCAAAGAAGCGTTGCATAGCGCATATGAACAAGTTTTCATAATACAGGATCGCACGAGCAAGTTCATTCAAAAATTACATCCTTCGCACACTCGTCCGCCACAAGACAGGCACCCTTCAGGACACCCTCATAGTACATCTCAAGGTGGCAATACTCCTTGCCCTGCGGCAGCCCCTCCTTCACCAGCTTCTCGGCGTCCATCTTGGCCCAGTGCACCTTCGCACGGGCAAAGGCCCGGCGTGCACCTTCGATGCAGACGGACTGCTTGATGACTTCCAGCCGTGGGCAGGCATCCACAAGCCGCCTCACCAGGCCGAAGTAGCTATTGGGAAGGGAGTCGCCAGGCCACATCTGGACTATAAAGCCCTTCATGGCCTGTTCGGCCACCTTGTGCGGCTCGACCAGCGGGGCCGCTCTAAGTCCCGCCAAAGCAAAAGTGGTGATACCGGCACAGGAGATAATAACACTCCGGATAGTGCCGAAGATGGCAATAATCCCCTCTAGCACGATCTAGGACAGGAGGATGGAGAGGCCAGCCCTCCAGAGAGAGCGGTAGATGGAGAGGCGGAGGATGATAATTACATGCCCCCTCCGAAGACGAGGCAAGCCTCGATGATGACGAATTCGTCGTGCCAGAGGATCCCGTCGAACAAGAGCGCTTCAAGCGCCGGCTTATAGCCATGGCAAATAGCCTTAAGAAAAAGCAGCAGCAGCTTCAAGCTGATCATGATCTGCTAGCTGATAGATGGACTGAAGTCCTCGCGGCTGAGGAATATAAACTCGAACGCCCCTCCAAGAGTTACCCAAAATGCAGGTTGCTACCCCGACTGGAGGAAGAAGCGTATGATGCGGCTGATCGGCCACCTCGTGGCCACGATAGAGAGGCATTCCAGCCAAAAGCTCAGCCTGCACCCCGACGCCATTCAAATAAAAAGGCATGGGGAAATACGCCAGACCTACGAGACGTACCGGAGGACAAAGCAAAACATGCAAGATCGATCTACTGATCACAAGGGCGTGCCACTACGCGAGACGATAAGCGTCACGCCGGATATAGTAAAAGTAAATCCGGCCGGGCCGAACACAGCGGGCAAGACTCATTGGAGCTGCATCGCGATATAGCCCAGTACAGAGGTGTCGCACACCCCTTATGCTTCACAGATGATGTAATGGATCATCAAATCCCAGAGGGTTTCAAACCCGTAAACATAGAATCATACGATGGCACGACAGATCCTGCGGTATGGATCGAGGATTTCCTCCTGCACATCCACATGGCACGCGGTGATGACCTACACGCAATCAAATACCTCCCACTCAAACTTAAAGGACCAACTCGGCATTGGCTCAACAGCTTGCCAGCATAGTCCATTGGTTGTTGGGAAGATCTGGAAGCCGCATTCCTCGACAACTTTCAGGGCACTTATGTCCGACCACCAGACGCCGATGACCTGAGCCATATAATTCAGCAGCCAGAGGAATCGGCCAGGCAATTCTGGACACGGTTCCTAACAAAGAAAAATCAAATCGTCGACTGTCCGGATGCAGAGGCCCTAGCAGCTTTCAAGCACAACATCCGCGACGAGTGGCTAGCCTGGCACCTGGGTCAGGAAAAGCCGAAATCTATGGCAGCCCTCACGACACTCATGACCCGCTTTTGTGCGGGAGAAGACAGCTGGCTGGCTCACAGTACTAACATAGCGAAGAACCACAGTACTTCGGATACCAAGGACGGCAATAGCAGGTCACGTCGAAACAAACATAAGCGCCGAATTAACAGCGATAATACCGAGGATACGACAGTCAATGCCGGATTCAAAGGCTCTAAACCCAGTCAGCGGAAAAAGCCATTCAAAAGAAGCACCCCGGGCCCATCCAGTTTGGACCGCATACTCGACCGCTCATGTCAAATACACGGCACCCCCGACAAGCCAGCCAACCACACCAACAAGGATTGTTGGGTGTTCAAGCAGCCGGCAAATTAATTGCCAAAAACAAAGATAAGGGGCCACATAGCAATGACGAGGAGGAGCCCCGGCAGCCGAATACCGGAGGACAGAAGAGGTTCCCCCACAAGTGCGGATGGTGAACCACATCCCCAAGAGGGAGCAGAAGCATGCGCTCCGAGACGTATATGCATTGGAGCCCGCCACCCCAAAGTTCAACCCCTGGTCCTCCTGTCCGATCACCTTCGATCGCAGGGACCACCCCACTAGTATCCGTCATGGCGGATTAGCCGCACTGGTCCTAGACCCAATCATTGATGGATTTCACCTCACTCGAGTCCTTATGGATGGCGGCAGCAGCCAAAACCTGCTTTACTAGGGCACAGTGTGCAAAATGGGTATAGACCCCTCAAGGATCAAACCCACAAAAACGACCTTTAAAGGCGTCATACGAGGTGTAGAGGCCCATTGCACAGGCTCAGTCACACTGGAAGTGTCTTCGGATCCCTGGATAACTTCCGAAGTGAAGAGTTAATCCTCGATATAGTCCCGTTCCACAGTGGCTATCATGCACTGCTTGGGCGAACCGCATTTGCGAGATTCAATGCGGTACCGCATTATTCATACCTCAAGCTCAAGATGCCAGGACCTCGGGGGTCATTACAGTTAATGGAAACACAGAGCTCTCTCCAAACGGAGGAGCACACTGCTGCCCTTGCAACAGAAGCACAAAGCAGCCTCTTAAGGCAACCCACTAGTTCGGCGATTAAGGACCCGGACAACTTCAAGCGCGCCCGGAGTAACCGACAACTTGACCGCCTGGCATGTTCCAAGCTCGCATAGCAATGCGGCCCCCACCCCGGTCCTAGCCAAATGGCGAAACCCATGCCATGCATACATAATTACGCACTAAAAATACCATGGGCACAAGCGGGGAAGGGGGCACGACTACGGCACGCCCCAAGATGCGGCTTAAACGGCACTAGGGGCTTCCCACTTTGTTATTTTTCTCTCTTTCAGGACATTAATCTCTGGAAACCCTGTCCGGCAGCATGATTGCCGAACACATGATGCAGCAACCAAGGAGGCAGAAAGCTACATCACACCATGGAACTCCCAGGTGGATTACGATAACGAGTGAAATACTTGCTTTAATATTATTCCTCAGCTTACCCTTGGAGGGCACATAGTCCTACTTTTTTCTTATCACACTACCTGTATCATTCTGCTCTAACACATGTTTTTTAATAAACAATGCATTGCATTAAGGCTTTTATTACATTCTTCTTATATATATATATGTTCATTCGTGACATCCAGCACCCGTACACTCTGGTACGGCCAATACGCTAGGGGCTTAAGCATACCCCACAATACGGCGTGAGAAGTCCGAACACTTTCAACAGTGCGGCACCCTGAACTTACAGCATTATATGCATCAGGTCCGAATAATGTCTTGGGTCAATAGTTGGGTTTGCCCGGCTCCCATGTTTTGGTACCTTTCGTTCCGCTATATCGGCTAAGGTAGCACTGGGAGAACTACTGCGATTGTGCCCCGGTTCTGCTGGGCTAAGCACCTTAGTAGAGAAAGCTAAAATTGACTGTCATGATAAGGCGAGACACTGGTCGCTGTTCGAGAGGTTTTTGTGTCCTTAAAGACTTATGCCGCTTAGAGCGAGGAGTCGGCCCTGTCCGGCTTAAGGCGTGTATCGCGCCCCGAGTTCAGCCTTCCGAACACTAGGGGCTTCGCCGAAATTTAAAATTATAGAATTCTATGGCTAAGTGAGAGTGATAACGCATTATAGTCTGATTGCCTTGTTCGTTGTGCTGAGCACCTCCCTCGAAGGACCCAAAAATGGGAACAAGAGTGCTCAGGTTTATCCCGAACACCCTAGCACTCGTGGCATGGAGGTAGAAGCCGATGACTAGCCATCTCTCAGATTTGATAAACAGCCGAACAGAAGGTAATATTTTAAATTCAAACAAGCATTGCATAGCGCATATGAACAAGTTTTCATGAATACAGGATTACACGAGCGGATTTACTCAAATATTGTATCTTTGGTACACTCGTCCGCTACGAGATGGGCACCCTTCAGGACACCCTCATAGTACATCTCAGGGTGGCGATGCTCCTTGCCCTCTGGCGGCCCTTCCTTGATCATCTTCACGGTGTCTAGCTTGGCCCATTGCACCTTCACACGGGCGAAATCCCGGCGTGCACCTTCGATGCAGACGGACCACTTGACGACTTCCAGCTGTGGGCAGGAATCCACAAGCCGTCTCACTAGGCCGAAGTAGCTGTTCGGAAGGGCGTCGCCAGGCCACAGCCGAACTATAAAGCCCTTCATGGCCTGTTCGGCCGCCTTTTGTAGCTCGACCAGTTGATTTAGCTGGTCGCTCATAGGCACCGGGTGTTCGGTCCCAGTATATTGGGCCCAGAACAACTTATCCATTGAGCTTCCCTCCTCGGCCTGGTAAAACGTTGCGGCATCCGACACGCTGCGGGGCAAATCTGCGAATGCTCCTGGAGAGCTCCGGATTCGGGTAAGTAACAAGTAGTTTACTTTCACATGCTTGCTTTGCATATAGAATGCCTTACCCACCGCTATCTTCTTCATCGCATCAATCTCCTGGAGGGCCTTCTGGGCTTCGGCCTTAGCACTCTTTGCGCTCTCGAGGGTCGTGGCAAGCTCAGACTCTCGCGTCTTCAAGTCAAGCTCCAATGCCTCGTGCTGCGTCACGAGAGCGTGGAGCTCTTGCTACACCTCGCCCACCCATGCCTCATGCCTGTCTCGCTCGATGAGCTCCTTGGCCGCTTTGTTTTCGGCCTTGGATAGCGCTTGCTTTAGGGTCGCCACCTCGGTCGTGGCCCCTGGCAAATTTACGATGATCCTGTCATTTTGCAATTGCATTCTTTTTATACATATCCATAGACTAGGTACTACTTACCTTTGTTCTCCTCGAGCTGCCTCTTGGCAAGACCGAGCTCGTCCTTGGACCCTTTAAGGTCCTGCTTCAGTGCGGCGACCTCCGCAGTCAGTGCGGCAGATGCCAGTAGCGAAGCCTACATACGCATATTGACATACTTATATTAGACTCCTGCGATAGTGTTTGATCCTCTGTTCAGCTTTTTCTTTGTGAACACCGAACAGAGCATCAGGGGCTACTGTCTATGCGGTAATATTTTTCCCATATTTCAAAAACTTACCTCAAAGCCTGTTAGAAGGCTGGCACAGGCTTCAGTCAGTCCGCTCTTGGCGGACTGAACCTTCTAGACCACCGCACTCATAATAGTGCGGTGCTCCTCATCGATGGAAGCGCTGCGAAGCGCTCCCAGCAGATTGTCCGGTGCCTCTAGATGGACAGAGGTCACCGGCACAGGCGTCTTGCCCCTCTTGGAAGGAGGCCGCCTGCCTGAGTCCAGATCCATTCGAGGTTCTGGCGCGGTGTTCGGATGAGGGCCGAACTCGGAGCCCTCGGGGGCCTTGTTCCCTCTGCTCTCAGAGTCCGAAAGGTCGCCTTGAGGCGCCTCCGGGACTGTCTCCCCTTGACCCGGTACCTCTTGAGACAACACCTCAGCGTTGTCCGTGGGGCAAGGGGAGGTGGCGGTCGGAAGTGGATCACTATCCATATCCGACGAGTCTAGGGAGCCGGCCGACGAAGATACGTCGATACGGGTTTGGGGCAGTCTGCACAATCATAATTCAGCGTTAAGAGAAGCAGTGCAACAAAGTAATGCTATGAGTTACTCTGGTATCCGAATACTTATGACTTCGCCAGGGGCTTGGCCCTGAGCAACCACTCGTCTTCGCCTTCGGCGGCGGTGGTGGAGTAGTCCGGAAGGAGAGTCCTTCCCTTCTTGGACCCTTTGCCCCCCCCCCCCCAGTAGGGGCGGCCTTCCATTTCTTGTCTCCCCCAACTGGAGGGGGAACATCTTCATCTTCCTCCTCGTCTTCGGGGGAGGAGTGCGTCACGGAGTTATCGGACGATGAGTCCGATAACACCTGGCGCCGGGAGCTCTTTCGGGTTCCCTTGGCCTTCTTGGTCTTCTCCGGCACCTTGTAAGGAGCCGATGTCAGCATCTCCGTCAGGAGAGCGTCCGTAGTGTCTTCGGGCAGAGGGGCCGGACAGTTAATCTGCCCCGATGTCTCCACCCAGTCCTGTCAAAGGCATGGAGATCAGACCCCCGCACATCATTAAGCTAGGGGAAATAGATATCCTACCAGATGTATGGAACTCATCGAATGCGCTCGGCGCTTTGCGCTTAACCCGCGGTCCTCGGTGAGAGAGGGAGGGACCTCTGCACCCTTAAATAGCACCTTCCAGACGTCCTTGTGCGACGTGTCGAAGAGCTCGCTCAGAGCCTGGTGCTGGGCCGGGTCGAACTCCCACAAGTTGAAGTCCCGTTGTTGGCATGGGAGGATCCGGCAGACGAGCATGACCTGGACTATGTTGACAAGCTTGAGCTTCTTGCTTGCCATGTTCAGGATACATTTCTGGAGTCCGTCCAGCTCCACCGATGAACCCCATGACAAGCCCTTCTCTTTCCAGGAAGTGAGCCGTGTGGGGAATCTGGATCGAATCTTGGGGGCAGCCACCCATTTGGTGTCGCGCGGCTCGGTGATGTAGAACCACGCCGATTGCCACCCCTTTATGGTCTCCACGAAGGAGCCTTCAAGCCATATAATGTTGGGCATCTTGCCCACCATGGCTCCGCCGCATTCTGCTTGTTGGCCGCCCACCACCTTCGGCTTGATATTAAAGGTCTTTAACCACAGGCCGAAGTGGGGCCGGATGCGGAGGAAAGCCTCACACATGATGATGAACACCGAAATGTTGAGGACGAAGTTCGGGGCCAGATCATGAAAGTCCAGCCCGTAGTAGAACATGAGACCACGGCCGAATGGATGGAGGGGAAACCCCAGTCCGCGGAGGAAGTGGTGGAGGAAAACTACCCTCTCATGAGGTTCAGGGGTAGGAACGATCTGCCCCGCAGCAGGCAGCCGATGCACTATATTCGCGGCCAAGTATCCGGCTCCGCGCAGCTTCTTAATGTGTCCCTCCGTAACGGAGGAAGCCATCCATTTGCCTCCCGCTCCGGACATGATTGGAGAAGGTTGAGGGGGAGGATGTGGGCTTGGGCGTTGGAGCTCGAGTGCGCAAGAGTGGATGAGCAAGGAGGAAGAAGGAGTGGGTAGAAAAAAGGTTAAACCTTATCCCTTTATAAGGGCGGCCGAAACTATGCGCCCCCACTAGCCTGGTAAAACTCGCTTATTCCCCAAGCGCCGTAATCGATGGCGCGGTTGGGTTACCCACGCACGTGTCAGGAAACTGCCTCGCGTTATGTGCGGAGTTAGTTAAAGGAAACGGTTCGAATAATCACCGGGCCATGACATAACGTCATGTTGCCGAAACGTGTCAGCATATTAGATTTGTGGAAATATTATTCTCTCTATGGTGGTATGTGGAACTTATTTTGCAGGGTCGGACACTATCCTTGTATTCAAATTCTTCCGAGGTGAATTCGGAGGAGGAACCCGCCTTGCAATGCCGAAGACAACACTGTGCACCGGACTCGTCGTCATTGAAGCCTGGTTCAGGGGCCACTGAGGGAGTCCGGGATTAGGGGGTCTCCGGAAAGCCGGACTCTATCCTTTGGCCGAACTGTTGGACTATGAAGATACAAGATTGAAGACTTCGTCTCGTGTCCGGATGGTACTCTACTTGGCGTGGAAGGCAAGCTAGGCAGTACGGATATGGATATCTCCTCCTTTGTAACTGACCTTGTGTAACCCTAACCCTCTCGAGTGTCTATATAAACCGGAGGGTTTTAGTCCGTAGGACAACATATAATCATACCATAGGCTAGCTTCTAGGGTTTAGCCTCTCCGATCTCGTGGTAGATCAACTCTTGTAATACCCATATCATCAAGAATAAATCAAGTAGGACGTAGGGTTTTACCTCCATCAAGAGGGCCCGAACCTGGGTAAAACATCGTGTCCCCTGCCTCCTATTACCATCCGCCTAGACGCACAGTTCGGGACCCCCTACCCGAGATCCGCCAGTTTTGACACCGACAGTAAGCGATGCAATTGTATAAAAAGAATGTCATAGTATAGACTGTAGCCTGTGAGACTCTGTCCGGTGTTCGGAAAGAAAAGCCGGATATAGGATCAAATAATTTTCGCAGGAGACTAACCAAATATGTCTTGTGTGAATAAGCAGGCATCGTTGCTGGCTCATACCTCTCATGCTGCTGAAGTCTCCGGACTAAAGCAGAGTCTGGAGCCGACCGAGGAAGAACTTGGCCGTGTAAAAAAGCAGCTAGAAGACAAGCAAGGTATACAATGACCTTTTGTATATCCGGAAAGGATGAATGATTTGTGCCGACCGTACTACCATGATATTTGCTAGGAGTGGTGACCGAGGTGGAGGCCCTCAAGAAGGCGCTGGCCGAGGCCAAAAAGAAAGCGGCAGAGGAGCAAGCCGCCCTTGAAAATCACGAGGCTAGAGTTGGTGAGGTCCAGCAAGAGCTCCAGGACGCCGTGCAGAAATGCGAATCCTTGGAATGCAATATTGCGGATCAAGAAACAGAACTCGCCAAAGCGCACAAGATGCCCGGGTCGAAGCCCAGGGCGCCCTCCAGGAGATCCAAGAGGCCAGAAAAATCGCGGCGGGTAATGCCTTCATTATGCAGAGGAAATATGTGAGGAAGAGGTATCTCTTACTAACCCAGATTTGGAGTTCTCCAGGAGCATTTGCGGATTTACCGTGCAGTGTTGTTGATGTTGCGGAGTTCTTCCGAGCCGAAGAGGGGAGCTCGACAGAGAAGCTGTTCTGGTCGCAATACCTTGCGCCAGAACATATGGTGCCCTTTAGAGATCAGCTAAAACAGCTGGTCGAACTGCATAGGGTGGCCAAACTAGCCATGAAGGATTTAATAGTTCGGCTACGGCCTGCCGAAGTCATACCCAGCAGCTACTTCGGGCTCATGAAGCGGCTGGTCAATGCATGCCCCCGGCTTGACATCATCAAGCGGTCAGTCTGCATCGAGGGTGCGCGGATGGCCTTCGCCCGTGTCAAGGTACAGTGGGCGAAGATGGACGCCGTCAAGCTCGCGACCGAGGGACCACCCGCTGGCAAGGAGCACCGCACGCCGGAGCGATATTTTGACGATGTCCTCAAGGGGTCCCGCATTGTAGAGGGCCAGTGTTCAAAAGATGTTATCTTCAAATGAATACATTCATGTTATCTTGTCTTGTGTGATGAAACAAAGCCGTTACGTAATATAATGCTTATTTATTACTCCTGCGCACTCGTTTTTATTGAATCTGAGAGTTGTCCAGTCGTCGACTTCAGCCCCCACATAGGTAGTACGGGGGTGTTCGGGGTGGAAGCTAAACACTCTTGATCCAAGAATTTGGTCCTTGAAGGAGGTGTTTAGCGCAACGAACCAGGAAATCAGACTATGTGGCTTTATCACCCTCACTTAGCCATAGGAGTTTGACAATGAAAATGTAGGCGCAGCCCCTAGTTGGCTTTTAATCTGGACTAGGGTCATGTAAACACCTGATCGGATGAAGGCCGATTCATCGCATAATGCGGACAAAATCGCAAAAGGTTTTAACCTCCGAAGAGCTGACCGGCTCATGCCGCATCATGACAGTTAGCTTTCGGCTTTCTCTACTGAGGTGCTCATCCGGATAAACCAGGACACAATCGCAATAGTTCTCCATTTACTACCCTACACGATAGAGAGGAATGTAAGGTAGTAAGCACAGGAGCCGGGCAACCCAACTATTGACCAAAGACATGATTCGGAGCCGATGTATATAATGCTAAATTCGGGGGCCGAACTGTACTATAAAAGTGTTCGAACTTGTCGTCGTAGTATGGAGCGCAATAAATCCCCTCGCGAATTAGGGCGTACCAAAGTGTACGGGTGCAATTCATAAAGAATAGCGAAATAAAATGAAGTAGTAAGCTAGTGCCACATAAGTTGGGCCGCAAACTGTGTCCATTATAATTTTGATTAGTACGTCAAAGCGTATTTGTACAAATAGTGTGATAAGCAACAGTGGCTATTTAACATGCCAAGACCAAGGGGGGCTACGTACGGGTCCTGAAAATAGGTAGAATGATCGTTAAGAAGAACATCTAGAGATTCCCCCACACGTCTGTGCTACTTGCCACCTTGGTATATCCGTCCTTCAAAAGGACCAATTATCAGGTCGTCGAGAGGGGCCTGTGAAAAAGAAACTTGAAAAGGATAAAAAGAAAAGTAAGAGTATGTGTGTCCAGGGAATGTCGAGCCGTATTGTGGACCATAGTCTGGTTATGCCTCCGTCTCTGCCCATGGTATTTTTAGTGCGTAGTTATGTACGCGCGATACGTATGCCGTCACCTGGTCGGGACTGAGACGGTGGTCGAATTGCTAGTCTAACTCCTGACTAGCCGGACTTTCATGCGGCGGAGTAGTCCGGACTCGTTTGGCAGTGTTCGAGAGCTTGACCGCTGAATTAAAGTTCTACCTTAAAAGGCCGCTCTGTACTTCCACCGCCAGGGCCGCGGTGTGTTCCTCGGTACGGAGGGAGCGCTCCGTGTTTCCATTGATTGTCATGACACCGTGTGGTCCATGCATCTTGAGCTTGAGATAAGCATAGTGCGGCACCGGATTGAATCGAGCAAACGCGGTTCGTCCGAGTAGTGCATGGTAGCCACTGCGGAAAGGGACGATATCGAAGATTAACTCTTCACTTCGGAAGTTGTCCAAATATCCGAAGACAACCTCCAATGTGATTGAACCTGTGCAACGGGCCTCTACACCAGGTATAACTCCTTCGAAGGTAGTTTTGGTGGGCTTGATCCTTGATGGATCGATGCCCATTTTGCGCATTGTATCCTGATAGAGCAGGTTGAGGCTGCTGCCACCGTCCATGAGGACTTGTGTGACGTGGAATCCATCAATTATTGGGTTGAGAACCAGCGCGGCTGAACCGCCATGACAGATACTGGTCGGATGGTCCCTGCAATCAAAGGTGATCGGGCAGGATGACCATGGGTTGAATTTTGGGGTGACTGGCTCTATCGCATAAACGTCCCTAAGCGCGCGCTTGCGCTCCCTCTTGGGATATGGGTAGCGTATATCATGTTCACTGTTTTGACCTGAGGGGGAAACTTCTTCTATCCCCCTTTGTTCGTAGGACGGGGCTCCTCATCGTCATTCTCGCTTTGCGACCCCTTCTCCTTGTCTTCAGCATTTAACTTGCTGGCCTGTTTGAAGACCCAACAACTCTAGTGGTTATGATTGGCTGGTTTATCAAGAGTGCCGTGGATCTGACATGGACGATCGAGTACACGGTCCAAGACGGAAGAGCCCTGATTATTCCTTTTATATGGATTCTTCCGTTGACCGGACTTGGAGCCACTGAATCTGGCGTTGACCATCATGTCATAAGTATTGTTACCATTGTTTCGACGCTTATGTCTATTGCGTCGGGTCTTGTCGTCGCTATTCTTGGTTTCGGCGGTGCCAGGTCCGCCTACATTATTATTGCTACGGGCTAGCCAACTATCTTTGCCCGCACAGAAGCGGGTCATAAGTGTTGTGAGGGCCGCCATGGACTTCGGCTTTTCTTGGCCAAGGTGTCGGGTGAGCCATTCGTCACGGATGCTATGCTTAAAGGCCGCTAGGGCTTCAGCATCCGGGCAGTCGACGATCTGGTTCTTTTTAGTTAAGAACCTGGTCCAGAATTTCCTGGCTGACTCTCTGGGCTGTTGAACTATATGACTTAAGTCATCGGCATCCGGAGGTCTGACGTATGTGCCTTGGATGTTGTCGTGGAAGGCGTCTTCTAGGTCTTCCCACCTGCCAATAGAGTTTTCAGGCAAGTTGTTCAGCCAGTGCCTGGCCGGTCCCTTGAGTTTTAGGGGGAGGTATTTGATGACATGAAGATCATCACCGCGGGCCATATGAATATGGAGAATAAAGTCTTCAATCCATACCGCGAGATCTGTTGTGCCATCATATGATTCGATATTCACGGGTTTGAAACCTTCTGAGAGTTCATGTACCATTACTTCATCAGTGAAGCAGAGGTGGTGTGCGGCACCTCTATATCGGGCCAGATCGCGACGTAGTTCGTATGGAGTCCATCTACGATTTTCTGCCCGGACATGATTGTGCTTGTCATATTCGGCTTGATAGCCGTCGTCGCGCATCGGGGCACGCCCCCGCGATCCGTAGATCGATCTGGCCGGACCTGCTTTATTCTTCAGGTCCTGCTGCAAGTCATATGTGTATTCCTGAACGGTTGTGTCTCTGCCTTTACGGCGAGATAGTATGGGCCGGTGTTCGACTTGAGTTGCCGTTTTGTCTCAGCCACGTGGTGGTCAGTCAACTGCATTACGTCCTGCTGGTACGGGCTCGCATGCCTCGTCGTCGAATTGAGGTAGCTATTTACGCTTCGCGTAACTTTTTGTTGGGTGCACCAGGCCGTATTCCTCGGCTGCCAGTACATTAGTCCATCTGTCGTTGCGTAGATCTTGATCAGCTTGAAGCTGCTATTGTTTCTTTTTCAGGCTCCTTGCAGTGGCTATTAGCCGTTGCTTGAAGTGCTCCTTCTCGAGAGGTTCCTCAAGCACGATAAAGTCTTCGTCGCCGAGGCTCACCTCATCCTCGGAGGGTGGAAGGTAATTACTGTCCTCAAAGTCTTCGTTTGCAGCATGTTCATCAGGGATAACTTGCACATCCTCCCGATCGTCTTATAGAGAGTTTTCCTCGATGGGGTTTTCTTGGTCTTCGGCATCATCCGAAGTATTGTTGTTTGTTGTGCCGGTATTGTTATCTTTGCCGCGGTATGATTTAGAGCGGCGCCGTCGGTGCTTTGGTTGTATCTCAGGAGGTTTATCCTCGACTGGGTTTTCTTTGTCATCGCCGTTAGCTTCTTTGGGTGTATCCACCATGTACACGTCATACGAAGAGCTGGCCATCCAGCGTCCTGTAAACGGCGAGTTTTGGGCCTCCTCTTCTCCGGCATCGCCGTCCATACCGTTGATGTTTTTGGAGTCGTAATCGAGCATGTCTGTTAAATCCTCGGCAGTGGCTATAAGGTGGGTGGTGGGTGGGACGTAAAACTCCCCACTCTCAGCCCCTAGTCCGTGCTAGGCATAGTTCGGACGTTGCTCCTCTGTAATCACGAGGGACCGCATCAAGTCTAGAGCCTCGGTTAACAGCGAGGTTTGTCGAGGGAGAAAAGAATCCATGGAGCATGGCGGGAAGGGAATTCACGATGCTGACTCCGAGAGTTCGTAGCCAGTGTCCGGGAAAGAGTCCGGCTTTGTGATGGTTGCCGGCGACACTGCTTCCTCCGGCTCTCCAGTACTAGGCCTAGTGGCCACGGATAGTCCGGCGGGTTTAGAAATCCCGTCTTTGGATATCAGTGACATAATCCAGGTTTCCAAAACAAATCTGGTGACCTGGGGCGTAGCTGTTGATCTGCTCTACATGACCAAGCGAGTTGGCCCGTAGTGCGAAGCATTGAATACGAAGATCTGTCCAGGGAGAAAAACCTCCCCTAGGGTAGCATCATTGCAGATGATGGATGGAGCCATCGAACCTTCAGACGGCGACATAGTGGAACCCTCAATGAAAGCACCAATGTCGGTGTCAAAACCGGTAGATCTCGGGTAGGGGGTGCCGAACTGTGTGTCTAAGGTCGATGGTAACAGGATACAGGGGACACGAAGTTTTACCCAGGTTCGGGCCCTCTTGATGGATGTAATACCCTACGTCCTACTTGATTGATATTGATGAATATGAGGATTACAAGAGTTGATCTACCACGAGATTGTAATGGCTAAAACCCTAAACATCTAGCCTATATGATTATGATTGCCTCTATGGACTAAACCCTCTGGTTTACATAGACACCGGAGGGGACTAGGGTTGTACGAAGTCGGTTACAGGGAAAGGAATCTTCATATACGAACGCCAAGCTTGCCATCCACGCCAAGGAGAGTCCCGTCCGGACACGAGAGAGAGTCTTCTGTCTTGTATCTTCACGGCTCATCAGTCTGCCCCACGTCCAATAGGTAGGATGCCCGAGGACCCCTTAATCCTGGACTCCCTCAGGGGGTCCCGAACTGTGCGTCTAAGGATTGATGGTAACAGGAGACAAAGGACACAATGTTTTACCCAGGTTCGGGCCCTCTTGATGGAGGTAATACCCTACGTCCTGCTTGATTGACATTGATGAGTATAGGGGTTACAAGAGTTGATCTACCACGAGATCGTAATGGCTACACCCTAATTGTCCAGCCTATGTGATTATGATTGCCTCTACGGACTAAACCCTCCAGTTGATATAGACACCAGAGGGGGCTAGGGTTGTGCAGAGTCGGTTAAACAGAGAAAGGAATATTCATATCCGCACGCTAATCTTGCCTTCAACGCCAAGGAGAGTCCCATCCGGACACGGGAGGAATTTTTCCGTCTTGTATCTTCATGGCCCATTAGTCTGGACCACGTCACTTAGCCCGGACGCCCGAGGACACCTTAATCCAGGACTCCCTCAGTAGCCCCTCAACCAGTCTTCAATGACGATGTGTCCGGTACGCCGATTGTCTTCGGCATTGCAAGGCGAGTTCCTCCTCCGAATACTTCAAAGTAGTCCTTGAACATAGAAAATGTGTCCAGCTCTGCAAGATAGGCACCACACATAGCCGCATAGAGTATAATATTTCACAAGTCCCATCTACTGACAACTTTTTGTAGCGAGACATTACGTCCCCGCCCGGTCATTATTTCGAACTATTTTTTAGCCTCCCGCTCCATATTTCGAGGTCGGTTTTCATTGGCACGTCTTAACGAAGCAGAGATCGTGTCCCCTTATCGCGGGATTCTCATCAATATGGGTGTGGATAATCCAACCGTGCTATCCGCACGACCCTTGGGGAATAGGCGAGTTTTAAGGTGAGTGGGGAGGCGCTTGATATTCGCTGCCTTTATAAGAGGATAAAGATCCATTCTTTCACCCATGCCTTCTTCCTCTCTGCCCATCCATTCTCGAGCTCCAGAGCCCAAGATTCCATCCTTTCCGCCTCCAAAAAGCACTCCAACCATATCCGGATCTGGAACGCTAGGCAAGTGGATGGCCTCCTCCGTCGCGGAGGGGAACATCACGGAGCTCCGGGAAGCGGGGTACCTAGCCCAGGGGGTCGCCCACTGGCTTTCGGCCAAGGGGCAGATCGTCCCCACCCTGGAGCCCAACGAGAGGATGGTATTCATCCCCCACTTCATCCGCGAGTTAGGATTTCCCGTCCACCCCTTCGTTCGCGGACTCATGTTCTACTACGGGCTAGATTTCCATGATCTAGCCTCGAATTCTTTCCTCAACATCTCAGCATTCATTGTCGTGTGCGAGGCCTTCCTCCGCATCCCACCCCACTTCGGATTATGGCTGAAGATCTTCAATGTGAAGCCGAAAGTGGTGGATGGTCAACATGCAGAGTGCGGAGGTACCATGGTGAGCAAACTATCCAATGTCACATGGCCCACTGGCACCTTCGTGGAAATCATCAAGGGGTGGCAGAAGCAGTGGTTCTATGTCATTGAGCCCCGCAACACCACCTGGGATGCGCCTCCCGAATTCAAGTCCGGGCTCCCTATGCGGCTTACCTCCTGGATAAAAAAGGGCCTGGACTGGTCGTCATCAGATGAGATATCAGCGCTGCAGGCACGTGTCAAGAGCATGGTGGACAAGAACATCAAGCTCATCAATGTGATCCAGATGATGCTTTTTCGTCGGATCCTTCCCTGCCAAAGCCGGACTTGCCATCTGTGGGAGTTCGATCCGGCCAAGCACCTGACCTTGCGATAGTTCTTCGGCTCCACGCACGAAGATATTTGGAAGGTGCTTTTCAAGGCCAATCAGACCTGGCCGCAGACGTACGAGGACCGCAGGTATGACCTAACCGATCTAGCTAGTCCGATAAGTTCTTCATACTTCAAGGGGTATCTCTTCCTGTGCATACAAGGAATATGTCTAAGTTTCTTCATTTGTCTTCTCAGAGCTGGACAAAGAAGGCGGAGCGGATCCAGTGTCCAGCTTCGTTGCCTAAAAACCCAGCTATCCCGCTCCTAACGAAGGTGCTGGTTCTGGTGCCATACCAGGCGCCGGAGAAGAAGGCCAAGAAGAAGGGCCAGGAGACAAGGAGCAGCCTCTGCCGTAGAGGCACTTCAGACACAACATCCAAAGACGCCGAAACCCACTCCTCCCGCACCGAGAATGACAACGAGGAGGAGGAAAGCAATTCTCCCCCCGAGGGAGGAAGGAAGAAAAGGAAGGCCTCCACAGATCTGGAGGCAGAGGCGTCCAAGAAAGGAAGGGTCTCCCCTGCGGACGATTCTGAATCAAACACCGACAGCAGCCCTGAGTGGCGCCCCAGGAAGAAGCCCCTGGCCATACTGTAAGTACTCAAAGGCACTTACACACATATATATCTATCTTTTTAACTTCGTGGTTTTAATATGTTGAATTATGTGCTACAGTCCGGCTCTCGCTCACATCCAGTGATCCTCATCTTCGGCGAATTCGTTGGATCCAAAGGTGATGGATAGTTGGTCGCTTCCGCCGGCCTCCTCCCCCAAGACTATGGTGACGCCGAAGTGTTGTCCCGAAGGACCCTCCCAGGCTAGGGAAAGGTACAGGAGGCTGCCGAGGTGGTGCCAGAGGGTGAAACCTCGACCGCCAGACACATGGGGGAGCAGATCCCCCTGGAGACTGGCGACGGGGGCCATACCCAATTCGTCCCCCAGCCGAATACTATTTCGGAGGCCTGTAAGGCTCCAAAATCAGGTAAGCAGCCTCCTTCGAAAGGAGGAGGTGCACCTATTTCGCCGGTGATCTTTGTCCATCCAGAGGCACCAGATACTCTACTAGAAGTGCTCCAAGGTGCTTCCATTGTGGAGGAACACAGTATCCTTATGGGTACGGTGGTTGAGAGGGTTCAGTCCGCTAAGAGCAGACTGATCGAAGCCTGCGCCAGCCTTCTAACAGGCTTTGAGGTACGTGATGCAATTATGCGGTCGAGGTGACGTAATCACCTCAGCCACAGCTCCTATGATAAAAACAGCTGCAGCCTTCTAACATGTTAATATGATGCTTCATAGGAGCTACGGCTGAGGTGGAGTCCCTCCAGAAGGCTCTAAGCGAGGCCCAGAAGAAGGTGGAGAAGGAACAATATTCCCGCAAGAAACACGAGTCAAGGGTCAGTGAGGTTCAGCAGGAGCTCGAGGACGCCGTAAAGAAGTGCGAGTCCTTGGAGCGCAAGGTTGTGGACTAAGAGTCCGAACTTTCTAAGGCCCGCCAAAGTGCACAAGAGGCCCGGGTTGAAGCCCAGGTTGCCTTCCAAGAAGTCCAGGAGGCCAAGAAAATTGCGGTGGGTAAGACCTTTATTATGCAGAGCAAATTTGTGAAGAAAAGGTACCTCTTACTGACCCGGATTTGGAGTTCTCCAGGAGCATTTGCGGATCTGCCTCGTAGTGTGGCTGATGTTGCGGAGTTCTTTCAATGCAAGGAGGGGAGCTCATCGGAGAAGCTGTTCTGGTCGCAATACCTTGTGCCAGACCATCCGGTGGCCCTCAGCGATCAACTGAAACAGATGTCCGAACTGCATAGGGTGGATGGATTGGCCATGAAGGATTTAATAATCCATTTATGGCCTGCCGAAGCCATGCCCAGCAGCCACTTCGGGCTCGTGAAGCGGCTGGTCGATGCCTGCCCTCGGCTTGATGCCATAAAGCGATCGGTCTGCATCGAAGGTGCGTGGATGGCCTTCGCTTGCATCAAGGTACAGTGGGCAAAGATGAATGTCGTCAAGCTTGCGACCGAGGGGCCGCCTGAGGGTAAAGAGCACCGCACGCCTGAGCGCTATTTTGATGACGTCCTGGAAGGATCACGCATTATAGAGGGCCAGTGTGTGAAGGACATTATCCTTGAATGAATGTATTTGTGTTTATGCAATCTTATATTATGGAACAAAGCCTATATGTAATATATTGCTTATTGTTTTTCGAAAATATTTCTCCTGTGCGGCCGTTTTATTTAAATCTAAGAGTTGGCTAGTCGTCGGCTTCAGCCCCCACGTAGATAGTACGGGGGTGTTCGGATTGGAACCTAAACACACTTGACCCAAGAGTTTGGTCCTTGAAGGAGGTGTTTAGTGCATCGAACTAGGCAATCGGACTATATGGCTTTATCACCCTCACTTAGCCATAGGAGTTTGACAAATAGGAGTATAGGCGCAGCCCCTAGTTTGCTTATCCGGACTAGGGGCTATAAACACCATATCGGGTGGAAGCCGATCCGTCGCGAAATGCGGAAAAAATCGCAAGAGATTTTAGCCACCGAATAGCTGACCAGCTCTCCCCGCATCATGACAGTCAGTTTCTGGCTTTCTCTACCGAGGTGTTTATCCGGATGAACCAAAAACACAATCGTAGTAGTTCTCCCTTTACTACCATAGTCGATAAAGCGGAACGTAAGGTAGCAAGCACATGAGCTGGGCAACCCAACTATTGACCAAAGACATGATTCGGAGCCGATGCATATAATGCAATATTCGGGGCACCGAATTGTACTATAAAAAGTGTTCGGACTTATTGCCAACATATGGAGCGCAATGGAGCCCCTCGAGTTAAGTCGTTCCAAAGTGTATGAGTGCAATTGATAAAAATAGTTTAAGTATAATAAAGGAGTAAGCAAGTGCCACATGTGTTGGGCCGCAAACTATTTCCGCTGTAATCTGATTGATACGTCAAAGTGTATTTGTATAAATAATGCAATAAGCAACCGGGCTATTTGACATGCCGAGGCCAAGGGGAAGCTGCATGCGGGTCCTTCAAACAGGCAAAGTGATCGTCAAAAAGATCACCTAGATGTTTCTGCCACACGTCTATGTTGCTTGCCTTCCTGGTGTGTTCATCCTTCGAAAGGATCGATGATGAGGCCGTCGTGAGGGGCCTGTGGAAAAGAAACCTGAAAAAAGGATAAAAATAAAAAGGGAAAGTATGAGTGCCCAGATACAGTCGAGCCGTATTGTGGACCATGATCGAGTTATGCCTTCGTCTTTGCCCATGGTATTTTTAGTCTGTAGTTATGTACGCGCAGTTGATACGTCTCCAATGTATCTATAATTTTTATTGTTCCATGCTATATTTGAAGGAAATATGCCCTAGAGGCAATAATAAAGTTATTATTTATTTCCTTATATCATGATAAATGTTTATTATTCATGCTAGAATTGTATTAACCGGAAACATAATACATGTGTGAATACATAGACAAACAGAGTGTCACTAGTATGCCTCTACTTGACTAGCTCGTTAATCGAAGATGGTTATGTTTCCTAACCATGAACAAAAGAGTTGTTATTTGATTAACGGGATCACATCATTAGAAGAATGATGTGATTAACTTGACCCATTCCGTTAGCTTAGCACTCGATCGTTTAGTATGTTGCTATTGCTTTCTTCATGACTTATACATGTTCCTATGACTATGAGATTATGCAACTCCCATTTGCCAGAGGAACACTTTGTGTGCTACCAAACGTCACAACATAACTGGGTGATTATAAAGGAGCTCTACAGGTGTCTCCAAAGGTGAATGTTGGGTTGGCGTATTTCAAGATTAGGATTTGTCACTCCGATTGTCGGAGAGGTATCTCTGGGCCCTCTCGGTAATGCACATCACATAAGCCTTGCAAGCATTGCAACTAATGAGTTAGTTGTGAGACGATGTATTACGGAACAAGTAAAGGGACTTGCCAGTAACGAGATTGAACTAGGTATTGAGATACCGACGATCTAATCTCGGGCAAGTAAGATACCGATGACAAAGGGAACAACGTATGTTGTTATGCGGTCTGACCGATAAAGATCTTCGTAGAATATGTAGGAGCCAATATGAGCATCCAGGTTCCGCTATTGGTTATTGACCGGAGACGTGTCTCGGTCATGTCTACATTGTTCTCGAACCCGTAGGGTCCGCACGCTTAAGGTTTCGATGACAGTTATATTATGAGTTTATGAGTTTTGATGTACCGAAGTTAGTTCGGAGTCCCGGATGTGATCACGGACATAACCAGGAGTCTCAAAATGGTTGAGACATAAAGATTGATATATTGGACGGCTATATTCGGAGACCGGAAGTGTTCCGGGTGATTTCGGAGAAAACCGGAGAGCCGGAGGGTTACCGGAAACCCCCCGGGAGAAGTAATGGGCCATATGGGCCTTAGTGGAGAGAGAGAGGGGCAGCCAGGGTGGGCCGCGCGCCTCCTCCCCCCTCGTCCGAATTGGACTAGGAGAGGGGGGGCGGCGCCCCCCTTTCCTTCTCCCTCCCCACTTCTTTCCCCCTCCTAGTAGGAGTCCTACTCCTACTAGGAGGAGGACTCCTCCTTGGCGCGCCATAGGGGCCGGTCGGCCTCCTCCCCTTGCTCCTTTATATACGGGGGCAGGGGGCACCCTTAGACACACAAGTTGATCCACGTGATCATATTCTTCGCCGTGTGCGGTGCCCCCTTCCACCATAATCCTAGATAATATTGTAGCGGTGCTTAGGTGAAGCCCTGCGACGGTAGTACATCAAGATCGTCACCACGCCGTCGTGCTCAAGGAACTCTTCCCCGACACTTTGCTGGATCGGAGTCCGGGGATCGTCATCGAGCTGAACGTGTGCTAAAACTCGGAGGTGCCGTAGTTTCGGTGCTTGATCGGTCGGGCCGTGAAGACGTACGACTGCATCAACCGCGTTGTGCTAACGCTTCCGCTGTCGGTCTACAAGGGTACGTAGATCACACTCTCCCCTCTCGTTGCTATTCATCACCATGATCTTGCGTGTGCGTAGGAATTTTTTTGAAATTACTACGTTCCCCGACAGTGGCATCCAAGCCTAGGTTTTATGTGTTGATGTTATATGCACGAGTAGAACACAAGTGAGTTGTGGGCGATATAAGTCATACTGCTTACCAGCATGTCATACTTTGGTTCGGCGGTATTGTTGGACGAAGCGGCCCGGACTGACATTACACGTACGCTTACGCGAGACCGGTTCTCCCGACGTGCTTTGCACAAAAGTGGCTAGCGGGTGACAGTTTCTCCAACTGTAGTTGAACCGAGTGTGGCTACGCCCGGTCCTTGTGAAGGTTAAAATAGCACCAACTTGACAAACAATCGTTGTGGTTTTGATGCGTAGGTAAGATTCGTTCTTGCTTAAGCCCGTAGCAGCCACGTAAAACTTACAACAACAAAGTAGAGGACGTCTAACTTGTTTTGCAGGGCATGTTGTGATGTGATATGGTCAAGACATGATGCTAAATTTTACTGTATGAGATGATCATGTTTTGTAACCAAGTTATCGGCAACTGGCAGGAGCCATATGGTTGTCGCTTTATTGTATGCAATGCAATTGCGCTGTAATGCTTTACTTTATCACTAAGCGGTAGCGATAGTCATGGAAGCATAAAATTGGCGATACGACAATGATGCTACGATGGTGATCAAGGTGTCGCGCCGGTGACGATGGTGATCACGATGGTGCTTCGAAGATGGAGATCACAAGCACAAGATGATGATGGCCATATCATATCACTTATATTGATTGCATGTGATGTTTATCTTTTATGCATCTTATCTTGCTTTGATTGACGGTAGCATTTTAAGATGATCTCTCACTAATTATCAAGAAGTGTTCTCCCTGAGTATGCACCATTGCGAAAGTTCTTCGTGTTGAGACACCACGTGATGATCGGGTTGATAGGCTCTACATTCAAATACAACGGGTGCAAAACAGTTGCACACACGGAATACTCAGGTTATACTTGACGAGCCAAGCATATACAGATATGGCCTCGGAACACGGAGACCAAAAGGTCGAGCGTGAATCATATAGTAGATATGATCAACATAGTGATGTTCACCATTGAAACTACTCCATCTCACGTGATGATCGGACATGGTTTAGTTGATTTGGATCACGTGATCACTTAGAAGATTAGAGGGATGTCTTTCTAAGTGGGAGTTCTTAAGTAATATGATTAATTGAACTTTAAATTTATCATGAACTTAGTCCTGGTAGTATTTTGCAAATTATGTTGTAGATCAATAGCTCGCATTGTTGCTTCCCTGTGTTTATTTTGATATGTTCCTAGAGAAAATTGTGTTGAAAGATGTTAGTAGCAATGATGCGGATTGGATCCGTGATCTGAGGTTTATCCTCATTGCTGCATAGAAGAATTATGTCCTTGATGCACCGCTAGGTGACAGACCTATTGCAGGAGCAGATGCAGACGTTATGAACGTTTGGCTAGCTCAATATGATGACTACTTGATAGTTTAGTGCACCATGCTTAATGGCTTAGAATTGGGACTTCAAAGACGTTTTGAACGTCATGGACCATATGAGATGTTCCAGGAGTTGAAGTTAATATTTCAAGCAAATACCCAAGTTGAGAGATATGAAGTCTCCAACAAGTTCTATAGCTAAAAGATGGAGGAGAATCGCTCAACTAGTGAGCATGTGCTCAGATTGTCTGGGTACTACAATCGCTTGAATCAAGTGGGAGTTAATCTTCCAGATAAGATAGTGATTGACAGAATTCTCTAGTCACCATCACCAATTTAGTAGAACTTCGTGATGAACTATAATATGCAAGGGATAACGGAAACAACTCCCAAGCTCTTCGTGATGCTGAAATCAACAAAGGTAGAAATCAAGAAAAACATCAAGTGTTGATGGTTGACAAGACCACTAGTTTCAAGAAAAGGGCAAAGGGAAGAAGGGGAACTTCAAGAAGAACGACAAGCAAGTTGCTGCTCAAGTGAAGAAGCCCAAGTCTGATCCTAAGCCTGAGACTGAGTGCTTCTACTGCAAAGGGACTGATCACTGGAAGTGGAACTACCCCAAGTATTTGGCAGATAAGAAGGATGGCAAAGTGAACATAAGTATATTTGATATACATGTTATTGATGTGTACTTTAGTAGTGATTATAGCAACCCCTCAATATTTGATATTAGTTCAGTTGCTAAGATTAGTAACTCGAAATGAGAGTTGTAGAATAAACAGAGACTAGTTAAGGGTGAAGTGACGATGTGTGTTGGAAGTAGTTCCAAGATTGATATGATCATCATTGCACACTCCCTATAATTTCGGGATTAGTGTTGAACCTAAATAAGTGTTATTTGGTGTTTGCGTTGAGCATGAATATGATTTGATCATGTTTATACGGTTATTCATTTAAGTAAGAGAATAAATTGTTGTTCTGTTTACATGAATAAAACCTTATATGGTTACACACCCAATGAAAATAGTTCGTTGGATCTCGATCATAGTGATACACATAATCATAATATTGAAACCAAAAGATGCAAAGTTAATAATGATATTGCAACTTATTTGTGGCACTGCCGTTTAGGTCATATTGGTGTAAAGCGCATGAAGAAACTCCATGCTGATGTGCTTTTGGAATCACTTGATTATGAATCAATTGATGCTTGCGAACCATGCCTCATGGGCAAGATGACTAAGACTCTGTTCTTCGAAACAATGGAGCGAGCAACAGATTTGTTGGAAATCATACATACTGATGTATGTGGTCCGATGAATATTGAGGCTCGCGACAGATATCATTATTTTCTGATCTTCACAGATGATTTGAGCAGATATGAGTATATCTACTTGATGAAACATAAGTCTGAAACATTTGAAAAGTTCAAATAATTTCAGGGTGAAGTGGAAAATCATCGTGACAAGAAAAAAAGTTTCTACGATCTGATCGCGGAGACAAATATTTGAGTTACGAGTTTGGTATTCAATTAAAACATTGTGGAATAGTTTCACAAACTCATGCCACCTGGAACACCACAGCATAATGGTGTGTCCGATCGTCATAACCGTACTTTATTGGATATAGTGCAATCTATGATGTCTCTTACCGATCTACCACTATCGTTTTGGGGTTATGCATTAGAGACAGCTGCATTCACGTTAAAAAGGGCACCATCTAAATCCGCTGAGACGACACAATCTGAATTATGGTTTGGCAAGAAACCAAAGTTGTCGTTTCTTAAAGTTTTGGGTTGTGATGCTTATGTGAAAAAGTTTCATCCTGATAAGCTCAAACCTAAATCGGAGAAATATGTCTTCGTAGGATACCCAAAGGAGACTGTTGGGTACACCTTCTATCACAGATCCGAAGGCAAGACATTCGTTGCTAAGAATGGATCCTTTCTAGAGAAGGAGTTTCTCTCGAAAGAAGTGGGAGGGAGGAAAGTAGAAAACTTGATAAGGTAATTGTACCTTCTCCCTTATTGGAAAGTAGTTCATCACAGAAATCTGTTCTTGTGACTACTACACCAATTAGTGAGGAAGCTAATGATGATAATCATGTAACTTCAGATCAAGTTACTACCGAATCTTGTAGGTAAACCAGAGTGAGATCCGCACCAGAGTGGTACGGTAATCCTGTTCTGGAAGTCATGTTACTAGACCATGACGAACTTGCGAACTATGAGGAAGTGATGATGAGCCCAGATTCCGCGAAATGGTTTGAGACCATGAAATCTGAGATATGATCCATGTATGAGAACAAAGTATGGACTTTGATGGATTTGCCCGATGATCGGCAAGCCATAGAAAATAAATGGATCTTCAAGAGGAAGACAGACGCTGATAGTAGTGTTACTATCTACAAAGCTAGACTTGTCGAAAAAGGTTTTTGATAAAGTTCAAGGTGTTGACTACGATGAAATTTTCTCACTCGTAGCGATGCTTAAGTCTGTCCAAATCATGTTAGTAATTGCCGCATTTTTATGAAATCTGGCAAATGGATAAACAAAACTACATTCCTTAATGGATTTAAAGAAGAGTTGTATATGATGCAACCAGAAGGTTTTGTCAATCCTAAAGGTGCTAACAAAATATGCAAGCTCCAGCGATCCATCTATGGACTGGTGCAAGCATCTCGGAGTTGGAATATACGCTTTGATAAGTTGATCAAAGCATATAGTTTTATACAGACTTGCGGTGAAGCCTGTATTTACAAGAAAGTGAGTGGGAGCACTACAGCATTTCTGATAAGTATATGTGTATGACATATTGTTGATCGGCAATAATGTAGAATTATTCTGCAAAGCATAAAGGAGTGTTTGAAAGGATTTTGTCAAAGAAAACCTCGGTGAAGCTGCTTACATATTGAGCATCAAGATCTATAGAGATAGATCAAGACGCTTGATAAGTTTTTTATTTCAATGGGTACAAACCTTGAGAAGATTTTGAAGTAGTTCAAAATGGAACAGTCAAAGAAAGAATTCTTGCCTGTGTTACAAGGTGTGAAATTGAGTAAGACTCAAAGCCCGACCACGGCAGAAAATAGAATGAGAATGAAAGTCATTCCCTATGCCTTGGCCATAGGTTCTATAAAGTATGTCATGCTGTGTACTAGACCTATTGTATACCCTACACTAATTTTGGCAAGGGGGTACAATAGTGATCTAGGAGTAGATCACTGGACAGCGGTCGAAAATTATCCTTAGTGGAATAAGGATATGTTTCTCGATTATGGAGGTGACAAAAGGTTCGTCGTAAAAGGGTTACATCGATACAAGTTTTGGCATTGATCCGGATGACTCTTAGTCTTCATCTGGATACATATTGAAAGTGGGAGCAATTAGCTAATTTAGCTCCGTGCAAAGCATTGTAGACATAGAAAATTGCAAAATACTTACGGATCTGAATATGGCAGACCCGTTGACTAAACTTCTCTCACAGGTAAAACATGATCACACCTTAGTACTCTTTGGGTGTTAATCACATAGCAATGTGAACTAGATTACTGACTCTAGTAAACCCTTTGGGTATAGGTCACATGACAATGTGAACTATGGGTGTTAATCACATGGTGATGTGAACTATTAGTGTTGAATCACATGGCGATGTGAACTAGATTATTGACTCTAGTGCAAGTGGGAGACTGAAGGAAATATGCCCTAGAGGCAATAATAAAGTTATTATTTATTTCCTTATATCATGATAAATGTTTATTATTCATGCTAGAATTGTATTAACTGGAAACATAATACATGTGTGAATACATAGACAAACAGAGTGTCACTAGTATGCCTCTACTTGACTAGCTCGTTAATCGAAGATGGTTATGTTTCCTAACCATGAACAAAAGAGTTGTTATTTGATTAACGGGATCACATCATTAGAAGAATGATGTGATTGAATTGACCCATTTCGTTAGCTTAGCACTCGATCGTTTAGTATGTTGCTATTGCTTTCTTCATGACTTATACATGTTCCTATGACTATGAGATTATGCAACTCCCGTTTGCCGGAGGAACACTTTGTGTGCTACCAAACGTCACAACGTAACTGGGTGATTATAAAGGAGCTCTACAGGTGTCTCCAAAGGTGAATGTTGGGTTGGCGTATTTCGAGATTAGGATTTGTCACTCCGATTGTCGGAGAGGTATCTCTGGGCCCTCTCGGTAATGCACATCACATAAGCCTTGCAAGCATTGCAACTAATGAGTTAGTTGCGAGATGATGTATTACGGAACGAGTAAAGAGACTTGCCGGTAACAAGATTGAACTAGGTATTGAGATACCGACGATCGAATCTCGGGCAAATAACATACCGATGACAAAGGGAACAACGTATGTTGTTATGCGGTCTGACCGATAAAGATCTTCGTAGAATATGTAGGAGCCAATATGAGCATCCAGGTTCTGCTATTGGTTATTGACCGGAGACGTGTCTCGGTCATGTCTACATTGTTCTCGAACCCGTAGGGTCCGCACGCTTAAGGTTTCGATGACAGTTATATTATGAGTTTATGAGTTTTGATGTACCGAAGTTAGTTCGGAGTCCCGGATGTGATCATGGACATAACGAGGAGTCTCGAAATAGTCGAGACATAAAGATTGATATATTGGACGGCTATATTCGGACACCAGAAGTGTTCCGGGTGATTTCGGAGAAAACCGGAGAGCTGGAGGGTTACCGGAAACCCCCCGGGAGAAATAATGGGCCATATGGGCCTTAGTGGAGAGAGAGAGGGGCAGCCAGGGTGGGCCGCGTGCCTCCTCCCCCTGGTCCGAATTGGACTAGGAGAGGGGGGGACGGCGCCCCCCTTTCCTTCTCCCTCCCCACTTCTTTCCCCCTCCTAGTAGGAGTCCTACTCCTACTAGGAGGAGGACTCCTCCTTGGCGCGCCATAGGGGCCGGCCGGCCTCCTCCCCTTGCTCCTTTATATACGGGGGCAGGGGGCACACATAGACACACAAGTTGATCCACGTGATCATATTCTTAGCCGTGTGCGGTGCCCCCTTCCACCATAATCCTCGATAATATTGTAGCGGTGCTTAGGCGAAGCCCTGCGACGGTAGTACATCAAGATCGTCACCACGCCGTCGTGCTGACGGAACTCTTCCCCGACACTTTGCTGGATCGGAGTCCGGGGATCGTCACCGAGCTGAATGTGTGCTAAAACTCGGAGGTGTCGTAGTTTCGGTGCTTGATCGGTCGGGCCGTGAAGACGTACGACTGCATCAACCGCATTGTGCTAACGCTTCCGCTGTCGGTCTACAAGGGTACGTAGACCACACTCTCCCCTCTCGTTGCTATGTATCACCATGATCTTGTGTGTGCGTAGGAATTTTTTTGAAATTACTACATTCCCCGACAATATTATATTCTGTTTTGGACATTATTGGGCTTTATTATACACTTTTATATTATTTTTGGGACTAACCTATTAACTGGAGGCCCAGCCCAGAATTGTTGTTTTTTTGCCTATTTTAGGGTTTCGCACAAAAAGAATATCAAACGGAGTCCAAACGGAATGAAACCTTCGGGAACGTGATTTTCGGAACGAACATGATCTAGAGGACTTGGACCCTACGTCAAGCAATCAACGAGGAAGCCACGAGGTAGGGGGCGGGCCTACCACCCCCCTAGGCGTGCCCTCCCCCCTCGTGGGCCCCCTATTGCTCCACTGACGTACTCCTTCCTCCTATATATACCTACGTACCCCCAAACTACCAGATACGGAGCCAAAACCCTAATTCCACCGCCGTAACTTTCTGTATCCACGAGATCCCGGGCTTAGCTGCAGTCCAAGCACTCGCCTAAGTTATAAAAATCCTACCGAGTGGAGAGCAACCCTCTCACTCGGGGGCTTAGCTGCAGTCCAAGCACTCGCCTAAGTTATAAAAATCCTACCAAGTGGAGAGCAACCCTCTCACTCGGGGGCTTAGCTGCAGTCCAAGCACTCGCCTAAGTTATAAAAATCCTACCGAGTGAAGAGCAACCCTCTCACTCGGGGGCTTAGCTGCAGTCCAAGCACTCGCCTAAGTTATAAAAATCCTACCGAGTGAGGAGCAACCCTCTCACTCGGGGGCTTAGCTGCAGTCCAAGCACTCGCCTAAGTTATAAAAATCCTACCGAGTGAAGAGCGACCCTCTCACTCGGAGGCTTAGCTGCAGTTCAAGCACTCGCCTAAGTTATAAAAATCCTACCGAGTGAAGAGCGACCCTCTCACTCGGAGGCTTAGCTGCAGCCCAGTGCTAGCCTAAGTTATCAAAATCCTACCGAGTGAAGAGTAAACCTCTCACTCGGGGGCTTAGCTGCGGCCCGGTGCTCGCCTAAGTTATAGAAATCCTATCGAGTGGTAAGCCAGGCTTCCACTCGGAGGCTTAGCCGCAGCCCAGTGCTCGCCTAAGTGGACTAAAGAATAAGTCGATTGCGGTAAAGGCTCCTTGCTTTGAACCTGCAAAATACATTTCGATCCAAAGGCAATCATGTTCAAGCACCAAATTCAAGTTTGAATCGATATCTAAAGGAACCGAAAGTGCTCAGGCGTTAAGCCTGTTAAGGTTTATCGGTTACAATTCCACTCGGCATACCGAGGCAAATTTAAAGCGTCGAGCCAGAAGAAGTTTTTTACCCCTCCTGTGGAGGGCTGGAAGGTGCAACGAATTCATCAAGGTCAATTCCGTCGGCGATCCGAGTGGCAGCTGCAAGGAAAGTTTCCATAAAGGACCTGAAGTCGTGTTTCTTGGTGTTGGCCACCCGAAGAGCCGCCAGCTTCTCTTCTCGCGCATCTTTACAATGGACTCGGGCCAGACACAGAGCGACATCTGCACCACACCGAGCCGAGGACTTCTTCCATTCCTGCACTCGACCAGGGATCGTGTTCAAGCGAGCCATCAGCGACTCAAGGTCATTCTGAAGTGTCTCCTCAGGCCAGAGCGTCGAGTCGATGCGAGATGTGGCGGCCTTCAACCTTGCGAGATAGTCCACGACAGCTGCAACACGAGACTCCAGTCGGAAAACATCCATGGCAACTTCGTCGTTCACCGGAGAATTGACGGGGTCGAGGTTTGGCTCCAGCCGGCTAGTTTCTTCTTCAAAGTTTTGACAAAATTCTGCAAGGATGATCACTAAGTCAAGGGGATGGTCGAATGGAAAAACCACAATTGGAAATGTTTGCCAAGCATAGAGGTTTACCTTCAAGCATAAGAAACAGCTTCTTGGCAAGACCACTCAGGAAGGCCCCCAGATCAGTTTTCTTCCCAGACAATTTGCTGACTTGGTCGGTCAGGGCAGCTTTATCAGTTTTCAGTCGACTGACCTCCTTGTTGGCGATCCCAAGAGCAGCCTTCAGATTGGTATTGTCTTGTTCAAGCTTGGTGACTGAAGCTAACTTCTCGTCAGCAAGCTTGATCTTCTCAGCTAGTTCAAGGTCTTTCTTCTGTTGGGCCTCCCTTACCTTACCTGCAAGTTACAGCAAGATCAGATTTTGAAACACGCAAGGGGAAAAGCAGTCGTCAGGATCTCACCAAACATACCTTCGGTCTCCTCCTTTGCCTTTGTCAGCTTCTCCTGAACCAGCTTCAGGCTCAGCTCGAGTTGAGTGTGCTTGTTTTCCAGCTCAGAGTAGCGAGCCACAAGATCACAAGAGTTCTGCGAAGAACCAATCGACTAAATGTCAAATATAATTCACTTCCGAGTGAAAAAGGGAAAAACACACGTTTCTAAGACTACAGCCGAATACAAGCATTCGACCGTAGTCTCGGGGACTACACCCAGTGGGTGCACTCAGCGTGCCCCCACTAATCCTGTTGAAGACAAAGTCGACCAGTCGACCTCAAAAAAAAGAAGGGAGATGTATTCTTTAAGACTGTAATCAACTGCAAGCAGTCGACCACAGTCTCGGGGACTACACCCAGTGGGTGCACTCAGCGTGCCCCCACCGGTTTGTGAAATCCAGTCGACATAGTCGACTGACAGAAAGATTGACAGCATAAAGCCTAAGGCCGACTGCCAGCAGTCGACCTTAGCCTTGGGGACTACACCCAGCGGGTGCACTCAGCGTGCCCCCGCTAACACGGAGTTTAATCGACACACCCACTGGGTGACTACTATAAATTCCGGAAAGGAAAAGTTTTTGGTAGCATATCCAACAGAACAAACGGTGGTCGACTGACCTGAACATTGCTTTGGAGGGCAGAACTGGCGTCATAAGCTGCCTGGCTCGCATCCCGGATGGTCTTCAGCTGCTCCATCATGATTCCCGCCTGGCGTATTGCCTCCTTCGCCGCGCCAGCTTGGTCCTCCGGGACGTGGTGCGTTGTGAAGAGGGAGGGCTGCTGAGCACTCGTCAATGGATCTGCGAAGGACACCGTGTGTCGAGTGGTGTTCCCTTCCTCCGCAGTCGGAATCTCAGGCGCCGTCACATCCTGAGGCACCTTACTGGCGGACGCTTTCCGACTCCTCCTGCGCTTCAGTGGTTCTTCATCCTCATCATCATCAGGGAGATCGATAACAACATTGGGTGGGGCTACGGAGAAGAATCAGGATCAGAGATCGCGAGTCAGTCGACTAAGAACGGCGTTAAGAATACAGTACCTGGTTTCGAAGTTGCTGCGTCCTCCATCTCGTGGTCATCAGCCCGGGCTGAGGTTTCAGAAGTAGCAGCACTGCAACTCCAAAGGATCAGTCGACTAACTTCAGCGTCGACCAGAGACAAAGTTCACACAAAATAAGAAGACTTAAGCAGCACGATTACCCTGATATGGTGGGGATGGACACCTTCATCTTCGGCAGGAGCTTGATCGGCTTCGACGAGGCCGCCCTGGGCTGCTTCGGCGCCTTTTCAGTCGGCACTGGAGAGGTGGTCCGAGGGCGCTTTGGTCGACTGAGCAGCGGTCGCAACCCCCTTACCACGTTCAGTCGAAGGGTCGTGGACAAGCTTCGACCGCCTTTCCGAGCGCGGTGGTACGACCTCCTCCTCCTCTTCTTCCTCGTCTTCAACGTCATCTTCATCACCGCCATCATCGTCATCATCATCATCATCCTCTGCAACGTCCGAGTCCCATTCCTCCTCGTCCTGGCTCTCGCCCCCACTCGCCTCACCCTCCTCAGTCGGAGCTTGTGCCCCATTGGGCATCGAGTACAGCTCGGTGAGGGCCTAGCAGATATCAAGACAAGGATCAGTCGACCAGTCGGCAGGGTAAACAGAAATGAATGCGACAAGAACGCAGTGGAGAGCAGAGCAAGTGTACCTTGTTTGGATCGCTGTTGTGGTCGAGTGGAGGAATCCTTCTGGCTCCGCGTGGGTTGTCCTTGTTTCCGGTAACGGCTACCATCCATCTTTCCAGAGTGACATCGTCGACTGCTTCTGGATGGACTCGAGTCTCGTCTTCAGTCCCACAGTACAACCACATGCAGTGGCTCCGGAACTGAAGGGGCTGGATGCGACGCCTGAGGAAGACCTCCAGGAGGTCCATGCCCGTCACTCCCTCCCGAACCAACTGCACCACGCGCTCCATCAACATCTTCACGTCAGCTTTCTCCTCCGGAATCAACTTCAGAGAGGAGGGCTTGTTCACTCGGTCCATGGTAAACTGTGGGAGTCCACTCGACTGTCCCGGCGTCGACTGGTCCTGGCAGTAGAACCAGGTCGACTGCCAGCCTCTGACTGACTCGGGAAAGGTCATGGGCGGGAAGGTGCTCTTATTCCTCACCTGGATCCCCAGACCCCCACACATTTGGACGACTCGGGTTCTCTCATCACCTGGGCTCGCCTTCTTCACGGTCTGAGAGCGACACGTGAATATATGCTTGAACAAACCCCAGTGCGGTCGACAGCCCAGGAAACCCTCACACATGGACACGAACGCGGCAAGATAGGCAATAGAGTTTGGGGTAAAGTGGTGGAGCTGCGCTCCAAAGAAATTCAAGAAGCCACGGAAGAAAATACTCGGCGGCAAGGAAAATCCACGATCAACATGGGTGGCCAAGAGCACACACTCACCCTCTTCTGGCTGGGGCTGCCATTCCTTCCCCGGAAGCCTCGCAGCTCCATGAGGGATCAAGCCCTCGTTGGCCATGTCGAGGAGGTCTTTCTCTGTGATAGTCGACTGGATCCAGTCTCCCTGGACCCAGCCCTTCGGCAGGCGGGATCTGGACGAGGACCCTCCGCGGCTGGTAGATCTCCCCTTTGCCTTCTCCGACGCCGACGCCTTCTTCGCACGTTCCAGCGCCGCCGTCTTCTCCTTGGCCATGGTTGCCGGCGAGATGCGCGAAGGGAAGTTGTGCGGGGGGGAGAACGAGCGCGCTGGGCGGGGACGAAGGGAGCAGAGAGAGAGAGAATGCTAAGGCGCAGCACAGAAATCCTCGCCGGGCGCATTTATAAGGTCCCTTCCGAGTGGATGACAGGTGGGCCCGGTCGATCTAATCATATCCAGGAGCAGTTATGCAGACGGGATACGTGGCGAAGAAAGCGGCGCGGAGATCGAGGCGTCTATGTCCCGTCCCATCCGAACGCCGCGGCCCGCTCCACTTCGCGCGCGTCCCCAAATTTCGCATCCCGCGGAATCCGCGAACGGCAGATCAGTCTGTCAGACGCAGGGTTTCCCGCGATCCGTCGCTCGGGGATCGTCGAAGCCCGAAAGATCACTCGACGAAAGAAGAGAATGAATCGAGTCGACTGAAGACAAGTTGCTCACCATCGACGAAGAGATTCTTTGGTCCAGAACAATGCACGACCAGAGCGCAAAGGTTAATCGGAAACAACATCAACTCCTTCCTCACTCGAAGCCTCGATCCATTCGGGGGCTAATGATGGGGTCATGTACCTAGGGTAGGGTCACGAACCTGATCTAAGTACCTTACCCAAGGACACCCTTAGAAGAGGTCGCCTTCCAGTCGACCAACGAGGGACTCACTCGACTGACCTGAAGGACTCGACCACGAAGACTCACTCGACCACCAGGAGGTCAAGAGGCACTCCGCACTGCAACGGCCTGTAATTAAGTAGGCTTTATGATAGTAAAGACACTTTATGTGGGGCGTTACCAGTAACGCCCCAGACTTAACCCACCTTAACCCCTCTCCTACGTGGGCTGGGTGGGGTCCTGGCGCACTCTATATAAGCCACCCCCCTCCACAGGCAGAAGGGTTCGGCACCTTGTAACTCATATACTCATAATCCACTCGACCGCCTCCGGGCTCCGAGACGTAGGGCTGTTACTTCTTCCGAGAAGGGCCTGAACTCGTACATCCCTTGTGTTTACAACCTCTCCATAGCTAGGACCTTGCCTCTCCAAACCTACCCCCCCCACTCTACTGTCAGGCTTAGAACCACGACATCAAGTCAATCACATCATTCTCTAATGATGTGATCCCGTTAATCAACTGATAACTCATGTCTATGCCTAGGAAACTTAACCATCTTTGATTCAACGAGCTATTCAAGTAGAGGCATACTAGTGACACTCTGTTTGTCTATGTATCCACACATATACTAAGTTTCTGGTTAATACAATTCTAGCATGAATAATAAACATTTATCATGATATAAGGAAATATAAATAACAACATTACTATTGCCTCTAGGGCATATTTCCTTCAGATTTAAGCGCCAAACAAGAGAAAGTTAATAAGCTTGCTAAGCATCTTTCCAGCATTATGGGTATCCAGGATATTGTTTCTTGAGCTCTTCTGAAGTGGTTTCAGTTCTAGACTTGTTTTGCTACGGTGTTTATTTGCACTGGTCGCCAACTTTGACAACCAGTGTATGTGATATGTTGCTTTGTTCCCTATATTTTCCCTAGTGGCGAACTTTGATGCCAAGTGGATGTAATATGTGTAATAGTCGTGATAGCCTAGCGTAAGTTGCTTGCTTATTTATTTCCTTGTTATCTTGTTTATTTGTTTGCTTGTAGTCAGTGCAGTTCTTTTTCCGCGGTTTGCTAGTGGCCGCAATAACCTATTTTTAAAACTAGGCCACAATAACCACGGGCTACATATTTACTTGAGTGACCCTGGGCCTCCTACGGGCCATAGAAACAATGGGCCTTCTATGGGCCGTATGATCGGTTGGCCAAACATGGGCCAACAGCAGAACACATTATGGGCCTTAAACGGGCTAGAGTTGGAATCGTCCGTTCTTGGGTCGACCATAATGGGCCATCGTTAATCGGCCGTATTTGATGACGCTATGAAAACAGACCAACGGATTAACGGGCCACAAACGGACCGACTGTAACCACGGGCTGAATTTGGCCCACAATCAGAAAAGGCCAGTAACAGGCCGTAAGTAACCGAATGCTGGAAATGAGCCCAAGAATAAATGGACCATGAGAAGACCGAAAGATAACATGGGCTTGAAACGGCCCAATGGAATAATGGGCCGTTAATGGGTATAAGGCGATATACTGTTCATTACAGGCCAGTTTCACCATGGGCCGTTAATGGGCCAAGAGTTACAAAGTGCGTCAAATCGGCCGAAAGACGTCATGGGACAGACATGGGCCGGAAGTTACAATGGGCTGGAATCATATTGGACGGCCCATATGACGCTACTGGGCCTAATTCGGATAGGCCTTAATGGGCCCTGGGTTAGCGAGTTGTAAATGGGCTATGTAGGGATGGCAATGGATAGGGTATGGGCAGGTACGATCTTTTTGTGCTCAAACCCATACCCAAATATTTTTCCATACCCATCCATTTCAATATCCATGGGCACAAATTCATACCCATGCCCATACCCATCGGGTATATTATACCCAATGGGTATCCGGTGGATACATTATATAACATCGGCATGATAAAAGTAAGACAAGAAATGGTCTAAAACTAAACTTAGGCACTTGGCCATCACAATCTGGTTTGCACTTACATCAAAAGTTCACAATGACGATTGAGACACAAAGGTCTTAGGTGCTGTTTGGTTGCTACCTGAGAGAGATTTGCTTGGCCAGAAGCAAGCCGGACAAGCATCCACATCTTGTTTGGTTGGTGCCTGAGCACTATTTGGAGTAGCCTGACCTGAGCTCCTCGGGCGAGTAGTTAGCCAGAGTCAGGCCAGCAAAATCGGAGGCCTGACTCAGGCAAATGCAATCAATGCATGCATGCTATTATTTTAATATTTGTCATGCTCCCATGCATGTCCTCGGTTGTATGCTATATTATTTTAATAATGCTCAGGCTCACGAAATTTTCGGGGCATGAACCAAATAGCCTCTCTCCAAGCTGCGTCAGACGCCAAAGTCACGAAAACCTTTCATGCCTATCAAGCACCGATTTTCTTCAGGCAAAGTGCTCAGGTCACCAACCAAACAGCCCCTTAATCTCCATTACAAACTAACTTACAAAAAAATCAATTTTGCAAACTTGCAATGCTAATTACTATAGGTTTACCCAGATATTATAGGTATTGATTAATTTTATTAATTTTCTGGGTATCCATTGGGTTACCCATGGGTATAACTTCATACCCATACCCTACCCAGGAATTTTGCGGGTATGGATACCCAATACCCATGGGTATGAACTGATAGCAAGTCTCACCCATGCCCACTATTTTTGGGTAGGGTACCCAGGGGTACCCATACCCATGGGCAAAACTGTCATCCCTAGGGCTATGTGTGAACAGGCCGTTAACAGGCTTTCCATGGGCCGGCCCGCCATCTTTTGACAAAGTTAAACGGGCCGGCCTTTTCACATGAATGGGCCTCTGTCAGGTCGTGCCACGTGTCAACGTATCATTGGCGCATTATGTCCAATGAGTGGATGAAATCTGTCCCAACGGTGAGCCAACACGTGTTTCCTCCAGCCAATGACAATTTTACACGTGGAAAATCCCCATTGGTCCGGGCTGTTAATGGGTTATTGGATCCAAACCGGAACCCGATAGCTTAACGACGACACGTTACGGTGGATGCCACGTGTCGGTCACCCTTGACGAAAGCACTTCTATGACACGCGATTTATCATCATGGAAGTGGACACTTTTGTGATGATAATTTTGGTAATTTCATGGAACACTTCTATGACAGCACAGGTATGACTATCTTGATTCTGTCATAAAATCATCATGGATGTACATGCATGACAGAAAACGTGACATACTATGACAAACACGTATCATCATGGAAGTGTATTTTTTTGTAGTGCATGTGTGGTTCTCTTATTCTCCCTCTAATTCTCCAGCAACGATTAGCTCTGGATGTTGAAGCGCTACTTGATCGTGAAGCCTGTAAGCTTGCAATCTGTAGAGAGGCCGTGCTTTTGGTCTTCGGTTCAAGGGATCATTCGTGAATGGTTTGAGGGACTTCATCGACGATCTACACCAACTCTTCTGCAATGAAACTCGAAGTTGGTAACGATCTGATCTGACCTTGTATGCATCTTCATAGTATTCCTTGGATCATGATCATAGGGCGATTATCTAACACTACCAGGGTTGGCTAATAATTTTATGGGCAATCAAAGATAGCCCAGTCACAAACACCCGAGGGAAATTTAGCAATGTTGTTAATGTGGTCAATAGGTATAAGGAGGCGAATGTTGTTAGCACCCTTAAGATTTGGAATAAGCGCGAGAATCATGTAGTTTAGGCGTTTAATGCCCACATTGCCCAAACAAAAGGCTTCCATAATCTTATAAAGAATAGGTTTAAGGGTAATCCAAAACTTCTTGAAAATGGAATAAAAAAGCATCGGGCCCTATAGGCGAAGTGGACTTCAAAGAGGAAATTGCCTCATCCATTTCCTTGGTGGAAAGGGGTATCATCAAGGCTTATTTATCCACACGAGAAACACGCTAATCAATCATCCAAGATTGGGGGTTAAACAAGAAACCAGGAAGTTGATGGAAGCATAGAAGGGTGGAATGAAAATTGTAGATATGGAAAGTAATGGCATGTTCGTCTGGGTGATTACACCATTAATGAACAACCGATTAACAAACCAGCACCGCTAGCTAGCCATTGGACGGTGTGTGAAAATAGGCAATGTTGGTGTCTCCCTTCAAAATCCACTTAAAACTACCCCTCATCTTCAAGTAAATCTCATCAGTGTGGTGGATACTTACAAGCGTTGCCTCAAGATCATAACCATGTTGCCAACCACTAGCATCCAACCCAGATGACTCAGCAAACTAACCTAAGCACATAATATTATCAGCTAATAACCATTTTGGTTTTAAAGATTCTGCATGCTGATTGGACCATCAACCTTTAAGAAAAATTTGTGGTCGCTGAGAACAAAAGTGCTAGTCGTTGATCGGGCAAAAAGATCTAGATTGCTCCCTTTTGAGAGGATTACATTAGTTATGGACAAGTGAATCAAGCCCTTGATCGAGAACCAATTAGACTCAAAGTGGAATTGGATGGAGGGCCAAACAAAGATTCACAAAGTCAACAATCAGCGGCGCATGTTCAGAGCCAATGATGGTGTTTGCAATCAATAAAGCACGAGGAAATTTGTATTCCTAGTCACATGATGATACGTCTCCAATGTATCTATAATTTTTTATTGTTCCATGCTATTATATTATCTGTTTTGGATGTTTTATATGCATTAATATGCTATTTTATATTAGTTTTGGGACTAACCTATTAACCTAGAGCCTAGTGCCAGTTTATATTTTTTCCTTGTTCTTGAGTTTTGTGGAAAAGGAATACCAAACGGAGTCCAAATGTAATAAAACCTTCGCGATGATTTTTCTTGGACCAGAAGACAACCAGGAGACTTGGAGATGAAGTCAGAGGATCCACGAGGTGTCCACAAGGACGAAGGGCGTGCCCAGGGGGGTAGGGCGTGCCCCCACCATTGTGGGCCCCCGTGACCCTCCTGGCCTAATTCTTTCGCCTATATATTCACATATATTCTGAAAATCTCCAGAGGGAGCGAAGAAAACACTTTTCCACCGCTGAAACCTTCTGTACCCGTGAGATCCCATCTAGGGACCTTTTTCGACTCCCTGCTCGAGGGGGATTCGATCACGGAGGGCTTCTACATCAACTCTATTGCCCTTTCGATGAAGCGTGAGTAGTTTAGCACAGACCTACGGGTCCATAGCTAGTAGCTAGATGGCTTCTTCTCTCTCTTTGATTCTCAATACCATGTTCTCCTCGATGTTCTTGGAGATTTATCCGATGTAATACTCTTTTGCGGTGTGTTCGCCGAGATCCGATGAATTGTGGATTTATGATCAGCTTATCTATGAATATTATTTGAATCCTCTCTGAATTCTTTTATGTATGATTTGATATCTTTGTAATTCTCTTTGAACTATCAGTTTGGCTTGGCCAACTATATTGGTTTTTCTTGCAATGGGAGAAGTGCTTAGCTTTGGGTTCAATCTTGCGGTGTCCTTTCCCAGTGACAGTAGGGGTAGCAAATTGTATTGTTGCCATCGAGGATAAAAAGATGGGGTTTTCATCATATTGCTTGACTTAATTCCTCTACATCATGTCGTCTTACTTAATGTGTTACTCTGTTCTTCATGAACTTAATACTCTGGATGCAGGAAGGAGTCGGTCAATGTGTGGAGTAATAGTAGTACATGCAGAATCGTTTTGGTCTACTTGACACGGACGCGATGCCTATATTCATGATCATGGCCTTAGATATTGTCATAACTTTACGCTTTTCTATCAATTGCTCGGCAGTAATTTGTTCCCCCACCGTATTGTTTGCTATCCTGAGAGAAGCCTCTAGTGAAACCTATGGTCCCCGAGTCTATTTTCAATCATATAAGTTTCCGATCTACTATTTTGCAATCTTTTACTTTCCGATCTATAAACCAAAAATACTAAAAATATTTACTTTACTGTTTGTTTAGTTTCATCTATCTCTATCAGATCTCACTTTTGCAAGTAACCGTGAAGGGATTGACAACCCCTTTATTCCGTTGGGTGCAAGTAGTTTGATTGTTTGTGCGGGTATTGGTGATTTGTGTGTTTTCTCCTACTGGATTGATACCTTGGTTCTCAAACTAAGGTAAATACGTATCTCTACTTTGCTGCATCACCCTTTCCTCTTCAAGGAAAAAACCAACGCAAGCTCAAGAAGTAGCAGGAAGAATTTCTGGCACCATTGCCCTGGAGATCTACGCCAAGTCAAGAAATACCAAGTACCCATCCTGAACTATCATCTCTTGCATTACATTATTCGCCATGCCTCTTGTTTTCCTGTCCCCCACTTCTAAAACAATTTTCTAAAAGATTTGCCTTTCCTTTGCCTCTCTTCCGTTCGTCTTCTTCGTTTGCTTTTTGTGTGCTCGTGCATTTGATCGCTTGTCTCGCTTCCATGGCTAGTACTCCCATCATTGTTAGCACTCCCGATAATGAAGTCCTCAATTTTAAAGAAAGGGAGGGAGAAAATTTAAAAGATGCTTGGTATAGAATTTGCAATGCTCAAAATAGATCTACTCGAAAGCAATCTATTGTCGTCCTTCTTCGCAAATTTTATGTGGGCATTACTCCTTGGCATAGATATGTTCTAGATACCATTACTAGGGGGAATTTCTTGGGGATCCATACTTTTGATTCTTACAATGCCATGATACATTTGTTAGGCCCACCACCTCTTTTGATCAATGGAACTATTTTAACCTTGGAACATGTGATGCAAAAGGCTTGATATTGTTGAGAATAAAATTGCTACCATAGAGTTAATTGAAAATTTGGATAAAAAGATTCATAATCAGATTACTCAATACGGGTCTAAGGTAGGGGTTACTTTAAAGAACCTTAAGGAAAAGGAACCCATAGTTAATGAAAAGATAGATCAAGATTCTACTAGAATTAGCAAACTAGAAGATATTATTACCAACTTGGGTTCCGCCATTTCCTCCATTAAAACTACTCAAAACCTTCCTCCTACGAAGATTGCCAAGTTTACTTACGTTCCTAAGAATAAGGGTGAATCTTCTAGCAAAGAAAATAAAGATCTCAAAACAATAAGTGTTCACCCCAATTTTTTCGATATTATTAAGGAACCAATTGCCACAAGTGAATTTCTTGATTTCTTGTCTAAGAGCTTGATCATTGAGAAAACCAAAGAATATCCTAGGGATTATAAGTGTGTAATTGAAGAATTGCATACCAAATATGATTATACCTAGATCTATTCGTGTTTTATGCCTAGCTAGGGGCGTTAAACAATAGCGCTTGTTGGGAGGCAACCCAATTTTCTTTTTCTTTTTGATTTTTAGGTTTTGTTTTGCAATAAATAATTCATCTAGCCTCTGCTTAGATGTGGTTTTGTGTTTTAGTTAGTGTGCGTGCCAAGTAAGACCTTTAGGATGGCTTACGGTGATAGTTGATTTGATCTTGCTGAAAAACAGAAAGTTTTGCGCTCAGGAAAAAAATCATATTTTTAACAAAAGTGTGATAAAATACTGATTATATTTGTAGGAGATTAATAAAAGAATTTATTAGCTTGTACTAATTTTTAAGAATTTTTGGAGTTACAAAAGTATTCGGGAGTTACAGATTACTACAGAATGTTTTGTTTTTGACCGATTCTGTTGTCTATGTGTTGTTTGCTCATTTTGATGAATCTATGCGTAGTACCGGGGAGTATGAACCATGGAAAAGTTGGAATACAGTAGATATTACACCAATATAAATAAATAATGAGTTCACAATAGTACCAAAAGTGGTGATTTATTTTCCTATACTAACGGAGCTTATGAGATTTTCTGTTGAGTTTTGTGTTGTGAAGTTTTCAAGTTTTGGGTAAGGATTCAATGGACTATGGAATAAGGAGTGGCAAGAGCCTAAGCTTGGGGATGCCCAAGGCACCCCAAGGTAACATTCAAGGACAACCAAGAGCCTAAACTTGGGGATGCCCCGGAAGGCATCCCCTCTTTCGTCTTCGTCTATCGGTAACTTTAATTGAGGCTATATTTTTATTCACCACATGATATGTGTTTTGCTTGGAGCGTCTTGTATGATTTGAGTTTGTCACAATCATCCTTAATGTACACACCTTTTGAGAGAGACACGCATGAATCGTGATTTATTAGAATACTCTATGTGCTTCACTTATATCCTTTAAGCTAGGAAATTTTGCTCTAGTGCTCCACTTATATCTTTTTAGAGCATGGTGGTTGCTTTATTTTATATAAATTATTGAACTCTCATGCTTCACTTATATTATTTTGAGAGTCTCTAAACAGCTAATTTGCTTTGGTTATAAATTTATTCCTAATATGATAGGCATCCAAGAGGGATATAATAAAAACTTTCATATAAAGTGCACTGAATACTATGAGAAGTTTGATTCCTTACGATTGTTTTGAGATATAAAGATGGTTATATTAGAGTCATGCTAGTAAGTAATTGTGAATTTGAGAAATACTTGTGTTAAAGTTTGTGATTCCCGTAGCATCCACGTATGGTGAATCATTATGTGATAAATTTGGAGCATGATTTATTTATTAATTGTCTTCCTTATGAGTGGCAGTCGGGGACGAGCGATGGTCTTTTCCTACCAATCTATCACACTAGGAGCATGCACATAGTACTTCATTTCGATAATTAATAGATTTTTGCAATAAGTATATGAGTTCTTTATGACTAATGTTGAATCCATGGATTATACACACTATCACCCTTCCACCATTGCTAGCCTCTCTAGTGCCGCACAACTTTTGCCGGTACCATACACCCACCATATACCTTCCTCAAAACAGCCACCATACCTACCTATTATGGCATTTCCATAGCCATTCCTAGATATATTGCCATGCAACTTTCCACCATTCCATTTATTATGACACGCTCCATCATTGTCATATTGCTTTGCATGATCATGTAGTTGACATCATATTTGTGGCAAAGCCACCATTCATAATTCATTCATACATGTCACTCTTGATTAATTGCACATCCTGGTACATCACCGGAGGCATTCATATAGAGTCATATTTTGTTCTATGTATCGAGTTGTAATTCTTGAGTTGTAAGTAAATAAAAGTGTGATGATCTTCATTATTAGAGCATTATCCCATGTGAGGAAAGGATGATGGAGACTATGATTCCCCCACAAGTCGGAATGAGACTCCGTATGAAAAAAAGAGGGCAAAAAAATGAGAGAAGGCCCAATAAAAAAATGAGAGAAAAGAGAGAAGGGACAATGTTACTATCCTTTTACCACACTTGTGCTTGAAAGTAGCACCATAATCTTCATTATAGAGAGTCTTATATGTTGTCACTTTCATATAATAGTGGGAATTTTTCATTATAGAAGTTGGCTTGTATATTCCAATGATGGGCTTCCTCAAATTGCCCTACGTCTTCGTGAGCAAGCGAGTTGGATGCACACCCACTTATTGCCCTAGGTCTCCTTTTTTGTCTTCTCCACAACCACCATATTCTATTCCACCTATAGTGCTATGTCCATGGCTCACGCTCATGTATTGCGTGAAAGTTGAAAAAGTTTGAGAACATCAAAAGTATAAAACAATTGACCGGCTTGTCATCGGGGTTATGCATGATTTAAATGTTTTGTGTGATGAAGATGGAGCATAGCCAGACTATATGATTTTGTAGGGATAAGCTTTCTTTGGCCATGCTATTTTGAAGATATAATTGCCTTGTTATTATGCTTGAAGTATTATTGTTTTTATGTCAATATTAAACTTTTGATTTGAATCTTATGGATCTGAACATTAATGCCACAATAAAGAGAATTACATGGATAAATATGATAGGTAGTATTCCACATTAAAAAAATCTGTTTTTATCATTTACCTACTCGAGGACGAGCAGGAATTAAGCTTGGGAATGCTTGATACGTCTCTAACGTATATATAATTTTTTTATTGTTCCATGCTATTATATTATCTGTTTTGGATGTTTTATATGAATTAATATGCCATTTTTTATTATTTTTGGGACTAACCTATTAACCAAGAGCCCAGTGCCAGTTTTATGTTTTTCCTTGTTTTTGAGTTTCGCAAGAAAGGAATACCAAACAGAGTCCAAACGAAATAAAATCTTTGAGATGATTTTTCTTGTACCAGAAGACAACCAGGAGACTTGGAGATGAAGTCGGAGGAGCCACATGGCGGCCACAAGGATGGAGGGCGCGCCTAGGGGGTAGGGTGCGCCCCCACCCTTGTGCCCCCCCCCCCTGCGACCCTCCTGACCTAATTATTTCATCTATATATTCACATATATTCCCAAACAGCCAGAGGGAGCGAAGAAAGCAGTTTTCCAGTGCCGCAACCTTTTGTACCCGTGAGATCGCATCTAGGGACCTTTTCCGACACCCTGCCGGAGGGGGATTCGATCATGAAGGGCTTGTACATCAACTCTATTGCCCTTGCAATGAAGCATGAGTAGTTTAGCACAGACATACAGGTCCATAGCTAGTAGATAGATGGCTTCTTTTCTCTCTTTGATTCTCAATATCATGTTCTCCTCGATGTTCTTGGAGATCTATCCGATGTAATACTCTTTTGCGGTGTGTTTGCCGAGATCCAATGGATTGTGGATTTATGATCAGCTTATCTATGAATATTATTGAATCTTCTCTGAATTCTGTTAAGCATGATTTGATATCTTTGTAATTCTCTTCGAACTATCGGTTTGGTTTGGCCAACTAGATTGGTTTTCCTTCCAATGGGAGAAGTGCTTAGCTTTGGGTTCAATCTTGTTGTGTCCTTTCCCAGTGACAGTAGGGGTAGCGAGGCACGTATTGTATTGTCGCCATCGAGGATAAAAAGATGGGATTTTCATCATATTGCTTGAGTTAATTCCCCTATATCATGTCATCTTACTTAATGTGTTACTCTGTTCTTCATGAACTTAATACTCAAGATGCAGGCAGGAGTCGGTCGATGTGTGGAGTAATAGTAGTAGATGCAGAATTGTTTCGGTCTACTTGACACGTCCGATCCGGATAACTGGGCCTAGGGTTTCCCCTTATGCTCGAAGAGGGGCACAAACAATGGTCGTGACAGCGCCTCCAAGAAGGGGACGACACCCACGGGTGTCGCCGCTGCCAGCAAAAGATGCAGGGATTTCCCCTGGCATGAGTCCGAGCAACCCTAGCCATCGGAGCACGAATCGGAGAAGAAGTCGGGCATAGGCCTGTGAAGGAAATATGCCCTAGAGGCAATAATAAAGTTATTATTTATTTCCTTATATCATGATAAATGTTTATTATTCATGCTAGAGTTGTATTAACCGGAAACATAATACATGTGTGAATACATAGACAAAAACAGAGAGTCACTAGTATGCCTCTACTTGACTAGCTCGTTGATCAAAGATGGTTATGTTTCCTAACCATAGACATGAGTTGTCATTTGATTAACGGGATCACATCATTAGGAGAATGATGTGATTGACTTGACCCATTCTGTTAGCTTAGCACTTGATCGTTTAGTTTGTTGCTATTGCTTTCTTCAAAACTTATACATGTTCCTATGACTATGAGATTATGCAACTCTCGTTTACCAGAGGAACACTTTGTGTGGTACCAAACGTCACAACGTAACTGGGTGATTATAAAGGTGCTCTACAGGTGTCTCCGAAGGTACTTGTTGGGTTGGCGTATTTCGAGATTAGGATTTGTCACTCCGATTGTCGGAGAGGTATCTCTGGGCCCTCTCGGTAATGCACATCACTCAAGCCTTGCAAGCATTGCAACTAATAAGTTAGTTACAGGATGATGTATTACGGAACGAGTAAAGAGACTTGCCGGTAACGAGATTGAACTAGGTATTGAGATATCGACGATCGAATCTCGGGCAAGTAACATACCGATGACAAAGGGAACAACGTATGTTGTTATGCGGTCTGACCGATAAAGATCTTTGTAGAATATGTAGGAGCCAATATGAGCATCTAGGTTCCGCTATTGGTTATTGATCGGAGACGTGTCTCGGTCATGTCTACATAGTTCTCGAACCCATAGGGTCCGCACGCTTAAAGTTCGGTGACGGTAATTAGGGTTTTTGTGTTTTGATGTACCGAAGGTTGTTCGGAGTCCCGGATGTGATCACGGACATGATGAGGAGTCTCTAAATGGTCGAGACATAAAGATTGATATATTGGAAGCCTATATTTGGATATCGAAAACGTTCCGGGTGAAATCGGGATTTTACCGGAGTACCGGGGGGTTACTGGAACCCCCCCCCCCCGGGAGTTATTGGGCCTACATGGGCCATAAGGGAGAAGAGGAGGGCCGGCCAGGGCAGGCCGCGCCCCCCTTTCCTCTTTCTCCCTTCATCCTTCCTTTTCCAAAAAGGCAAGAGGGGGGAGTCCTACTCCCGATTGGAGTAGGACTCCTCCAGGCGCACCCATAGGGCCGGCCGCACCTCCCCCTCTCCCTCCTTTATATACTGAAGCAAGGGGGCACCCCATGACACACAAGTTGATCCTCGTGATCGTTCCTTAGCCGTGTGCGGTGCCCCCTTCCACCATATTCCACCTCGGTCATATTGTAGCGGTGCTTAGGCGAAGCCCTTCGTCGGTAGAACATCATCACCGTCATCACACCGTCGTGCTGATGAAACTCTCCCTCAATGTTTTGCTGATCGGAACTCGAGGGACGTCACCGAGTTGAACGTGTGCAGAACTTGGAGATGCCGTACGTTCGGTACTTGGATCGGTCGGATCGGGAAGACGTACGACTACTTCCTCTACATTGTGTCAACACTTCCGTTGCCGGTCTACGAGGGTACGTAGACAACACTCTCCCCTCTTGTTGCTATGCATCACCATGATCTTGCGTGTGCGTAGGAAAATTTTGAAATTACTACGTTCCCCAACAGTGGCATCCGAGCCTAGGTTTTATGCGTTGATGTTGTGCACGAGTAGAACACAAGTGAGTTGTGGGCGATATAAGTCATACTGCTTACCAGCATGTCATACTTTAGTTTGGCGGTATTGTTGGATGAAGCGGCCCGGACCGACATTACGCGTACGCTTACGCGAGACTGGTTCTACCGACGTGCTTTGCACACAGGTGGCTGGCGGGTGTCAGTTTCTCCAACTTTAGTTGAACCAAGTGTGGCTACGCCCGGTCCTTGCGAAGGTTAAAACAGCACCAACTTGACAAACTATCGTTGTGGTTTTGATGCGTAGGTAAGAACGGTTCTTGCTAAGCCCGTAGCAGCCACATAAAACTTGCAACAACAAAGTAGAGGACGTCTAACTTGTTTTTGCAGGGCATGTTGTGATGTGATATGGTCAAGACATGATGCTAAATTTTATTGTATGAGATGATCATGTTTTGTAACCGAGTTATCGGCAACTGGCAGGAGCCATATGGTTGTCACTTTATTGTATGCAATGCAATTGTGTTGTAATGCTTTACTTTATCACTAAGCGGTAGCGATAGTCGTGGAAGCATAAGGTTGGCAAGACGACAACGATGCTACGGTAGTGATCAAGGTGTTGCGCCGGTGACGATGGTGATCATGAAGGTGCTTCAGAGATGGAGATCACAAGCACAAGATGATGATGGCCATATCATATCACTTATATTGATTGCATGTGATGTTTATCTTTTATGCATCTTATCTTGCTTTGATTGACGGTAACATTATAAGATGATCCCCCACTAAATTATCAAAGTATAAGTGTTCTCCTTGGGTATGCACCATTGCGAAAGTTCTTCGTGCTGAGACACCACGTGATGATCGGGTGTGATAGGCTCTACGTTCAAATACAACGGGTGCAAAACAGTTGCACATGCGGAATACTCAGGTTTAACTTGACGAGCCTAGCATATAACAGATATGGCCTCGGAACACGGAGACCGAAAGGTCGAGCGTGAATCATATAGTAGATACGATCAACATATTGATGTTCACCATTGATACTACTCCATCTCACGTGATGATCGGACATGGTTTAGTTGATTTGGATCATGTGATCACTTAGAGGATTAGAGGGATATCTTTCTAAGTGGGAGTTCTTAAGTAATATGATTAATTGAACTTAAATTTATCATGAACTTAGTACCTGATAGTATCTTGCTTGTCTATGTTTGATTGTAGATAGATGGCTCGTGTTGTTGTTTCATTGAATTTTAATGCGTTCCTTGAGAAAGCAAAGTTGAAAGATGATGGCAGCAATTACACGGACTGGGTCCGTAACTTGAGGATTATCCTCATTGCTGCACAGAAGAATTACGTCCTGGAAGCACCGCTAAGTGCCAAGCCTGCTGCAGGAGCGACACCAGATGTTATGAACGTCTGGCAGAGCAAAGCTGATGACTACTCGATAGTTCAGTGTGCCATGCTTTACGGCTTAGAACCGGGTCTTCAACGATGTTTTGAACATCATGGAGCATATGAGATGTTCCAGGAGTTGAAGTTAATATTTCAAGCAAATGCCCGGATTGAGAGATATGAAGTCTCCAATAAGTTCTATAGCTGCAAGATGGAGGAGAATAGTTCTGTCAGTGAACATATACTCAAAATGTCTGGGTATCATAATCACTTGACTCAACTGGGAGTTAATCTTCCTGTTGATAGTGTCATTGACAGAGTTCTTCAATCACTGCCACCAAGCTACAAAAGCTTCGTGATGAACTATAATATGCAAGGGATGAATAAAACTATTCCTGAGCTCTTCGCGATGCTAAAAGCCGCAGAGGTAGAAATCAAGAAGGAGCATCAAGTGTTGATGGTCAATAAGACCACCAGTTTCAAGAAAAAGGGCAAAGGGAAGAAGAAAGGGAACTTCAAGAAGAACAGCAAACAAGTTGCTATTCAGGAGAAGAAACCCAAGTCTGGACCTAAGCCTGAGACTGAGTGCTTCTATTGCAAGCAGACTGGTCACTGGAAGCGGAACTACCCCAAGTATTTGGCGGATAAGAAGGATGGCAAAGTGAACAAAGGTATATGTGATATACATGTTATTGATGTGTACCTTACTAATGCTCGCAGTAGCACCTGGGTATTTTATATTGGTTCTGTTGCTAACATTTGCAACTCGAAACAGGGGCTACGGATTAAGCGGAGATTGGCTAAGGACGAGGTGACGATGCACATGGGAAATGGTTCCAAAGTCGACGTGATCGCGGTCGGCACGCTACCTCTACATCTACCTTCGGGATTAGTATTAGACCTAAATAATTGTTATTTGGTGCCAGCGTTGAGCATGAACATTATATCTAGATCTTGTTTGATGCAAGACGGTTATTCATTTAAATCGGAGAATAATGGTTGTTCTATTTATATGAGTAATATCTTTTATGGTCATGCACCCTTGAAGAGTGGTCTATTTTTGATGAATCTCGATAGTAGTGATACACATATTCATAATGTTGAAATCAAAAGATGCAGAGTTGATAATGGTAGTGCAACTTATTTGTGGCACTGCCGTTTAGGTCATATCGGTGTAAAGCGCATGAAGAAACTCCATACTGATGGACTTTTGGAACTACTTGATTATTAATCACTTGGTACTTGCGAACCGTGCCTCATGGGTAAGATGACTAAAACGCCGTTCTCCGGTACTATGGAGAGAGCAACGGATTTGTTGGAAATCATACATACAGATGTATGTGGTCCAATGAATGTTGAGGCTCGTGGCGGATATCGTTATTTTCTCACCTTCACAGATGATTTAAGCAGATATGGGTATATCTACTTAATGAAACATAAGTCTAAAACATTTGAAAAGTTCAAAGAATTTCAGAGTGAAGTTGAAAATCATCGTAACAAGAAAATAAAGTTTCTACGATCTGATCGTGGAGGAGAATATTTGAGTTACGAGTTTGCTCTACATTTGAAACAATGCGGAATAGTTTCGCAACTCACGCCACCCGGAACACCACATCGTAATGGTGTGTTCGAACGTCGTAATCGTACTTTATTAGATATGGTGTGATCTATGATGTCTCTTACTGATATACCGTTATCGTTTTGGGGTTATGCTTTAGAGACGTCTGCATTCACATTAAATAGGACACCATCGAAATCCGTTGAGACGACGCCTTATGAACTGTGGTTTGGCAAGAAACCAAAGTTGTCGTTTCCGAAAGTTTGGGGCTGCAATGCTTATGTGAAAAAGCTTCAACCTGGTAAGCTCGAACCCAAATCGGAGAAATGTGTCTTCATAGGATACCCAAAGGAGACTGTTGGGTACACCTTCTATCACAGATCCGAAGGCAAAACTTTTGTTGCTAAATTTGGAGTTTTTCTAGAGAAGGAGTTTCTCTCGAAAGAAGTGAGTGGGAGAAAAGTAGAACTTGATGAGGTAACTGTACCTGCTCCCTTATTGGAAATTAGTACATCACAGAAAACGGTTTCTGTGACACCTACACCAATTAGTGATGAAACTAATGATAATGATCATGAAACTTCAAATCAAGTTACTACCGAACCTCGTAGATCAACCAGAGTAAGATCTGCACCAGAGTGGTACGGTAATCCTGTTCTGGAAGTCATGCTACTAGATCATGATGAACCTACGAACTATGAAGAAGCGATGGTGAGCCCAGATTCCGCAAAATGGCTAGAAGCCATGAAATCTGAGATGGGATCCATGTATGAGAACAAAGTGTGGACTTTGGTTGACTTTCCCGTTAATCGGCAAGCAATTGAGAATAAATGGATCTTCAAGAAGAAGACTGACGCTGACGATAATGTTACTGTCTACAAAGCTCGACTTGTTGCAAAAGGTTTTCGACAAGTTCAAGGGATTGACTATGATGAGACCTTCTCACCCGTAGCGATGCTTAAGTCTGTCTGAATCATGTTAGCAAGCATTTTATGATTATGAAATTTGGCAAATGGATGTCAAAAATGCATTCCTGAATGGATTTCTGGAAGAAGAGTTGTATATGATGCAACCAGAAGGTTTTGTCGATCCAAAGGGAACTAACAAAGTGTGCAAGCTCCAGCAATCCATTTATGGACTAGTGCAAGCCTCTCGGAGTGGGAATAAACGCTTTGATAGTGTGATCAAAGCATTTGGTTTTGTACAGACTTTTGGAGAAGACTGTATTTACAAGAAAGTGAGTGGGAGCTCTGTAGCATTTCTGATATTATATGTGGATGACATATTATTGATTGGAAATGATATAGAATTTCTGGATAGCATAAAGGGATACTTGAATAAGAGTTTTTCAATGAAAGACCTCGGTGGAGCTGCTTACATATTGGGCATTAAGATCTATAGAGATAGATCAAGATGCTTAATTGGACTTTCACAAAGCACATACCTTGACAAGGTTTTGAAGAAGTTCAAAATGGATCAAGCAAAGAAAGGGTTCTTGCCTGTGTTACAAGGTGTGAAGTTGAGTAAGACTCAATGTCCGACCACCGCAGAAGATAGAGAGAAAATGAAAGATGTTCCCTATGCTTCAGCCATAGGCTCTATCATGTATGCAATGCTGTGTACCAGACCTGATGTGTGCCTTGCTATAAGTCTAGCAGGGTGGTACCAAAGTAATCCCGGAGTGGATCACTGGACAGCGGTCAAGAACATCCTGAAATACCTGAAAAGGACTAAGGATATGTTTCTCGTATATGGAGGTGACAAAGAGCTCATCGTAAATGTCAACGTTGATGCAAGCTTTGACACTGATCCGGACGATTCTAAATCGCAAACCGGATACGTGTTTTTACTGAACGGTGGAGCTGTCAATTGGTGCAGTTCTAAACAAAGCGTCGTGGCGGTATCTACATGTGAAGCGGAGTACATAGCTGCTTCGGAAGCAGCAAATGAAGGAGTCTGGATTAAGGAGTTCATATCCGATCTAGGTGTCATACCTAGTGCATCCGGTCCAATGAAAATATTTTGTGACAATACTAGTGCAATTGCCTTGGCGAAGGAATCCAGATTTCACAAGAGAACCAAACACATCAAGAGACGCTTCAATTCCATTCGGGATTTAGTCCAAGTGGGAGACATAGAAATTTGCAAGATACATACGGATCTGAATGTTGCAGACCCGCTGACTAAGCCTCTTCCACAAGCAAAACATGATCAGCACCAAGGCTCCATGGGTGTTAGAATCATTACTATGTAATCTAGATTATTGACTCTAGTGCAAGTGGGAGACTGAAGGAAATATGCCCTAGAGGCAATAATAAAGTTATTATTTACTTCCTTATATCATGATAAATGTTTATTATTCATGCTAGAATTGTATTAACCGGAAAAATAATACATGTGTGAATACATAGAGAAAAACAGAGAGTCACTAGTATGCCTCTACTTGACTAGCTCATTGATCAAAGATGGTTATGTTTCCTAACCATAGACATGAGTTGTCATTTGATTAACGGGATCACATCATTAGGAGAATGATGTGATTGACTTGACCCATTCCGTTAGCTTAGCACTTGATCGTTTAGTTTGTTGCTATTGCTTTCCTCATAACTTATACATGTTCCTATGACTATGAGATTATGCAACTCTCGTTTACCAGAGGTACACTTTGTGTGCTACCAAACGTCACAACGTAACTGGGTGATTATAAAGGTGCACTACAGGTGTCTCCGAAGGTACTTGTTGGGTTGGCGTATTTCGAGATTAGGATTTGTCACTCCGATTGTCGGAGAGGTATCTCTGGGCCCTCTCGGTAATGCACATCACTCAAGCCTTGCAAGCATTGCAACTAATAAGTTAGTTACAGGATGATGTATTATGGAACGAGTAAAGAGACTTGCCAGTAACGAGATTGAACTTGGTATTGAGATACCGACGATCGAATCTCGGGCAAGTAACATACCGATGACAAAGGGAACAACGTATGTTATTATGCGGTCTGACCGATAAAGATCTTCGTAGAATATGTAGGAGCCAATATGAGCATCCAGGTTCCGCTATTGGTTATTGACCGGAGACGTGTCTCGGTCATGTCTACATAGTTCTCGAACCCGTAGGGTCCGCACGCTTAAAGTTCGGTGACGATCGTAATTAGTATTTTTGTGTTTTGATGTAACGAAGGTTGTTCGGAGTACCGGATGTGATCACGGACATGACGAGGAGTCTTGAAATGGTCGAGACATAAAGATTGATATATTGGAAGCCTATATTTGGATATCGAAAACGTTCCGGGTGAAATCGGGATTTTCCGGAGTACCGGGGGGTTACCGGAACCCCCCCGGGGGGGGTTATTGGGCCTACATGGGCCATAAGGGGGAAGAGGAGGGCCGGCCAGGGTAGGCCGCGCGCCCCCTCCCCCTAGTCCAAATAGGACAAGGAAGGGGGCGGCGCCCCCCTTTCCTTTTTCTCCCTTCCTCCTTCCTTTTCCAACAAGGCAAGAGGGGGGAGTCCTACTCCCGATTGGAGTAGGACTCCTCCAGAGGCACCCATAGGGCCGGCCGCACCTCCCCCTCTCCCTCCTTTATATACTGAGGCAAGGGGGCACCCCATGACACACAAGTTGATCCTCGTGATCGTTCCTTAGCCGTGTGCGGTGCCCCCTTCCACCATATTCTACCTCGGTCATATCGTAGCGGTGCTTAGGCGAAGCCCTGCGTCGGTAGAACATCATCACCGTCATCACGCCGTCGTGCTGACGAAACTCTCCCTCAATGTTTTGCTGGATCGGAACTCGAGGGACGTCACCGAGTTGAACGTGTGCAGAACTCGGAGGTGCCGTACGTTCGGTACTTGGATCGGTCAGATCGGGAAGACGTATGACTACTTCCTCTACGCTGTGTCAACACTTCCGTTGCCGGTCTACGAGGGTACGTAGACAACACTCTCCCCTCTTGTTGCTATGCATCACCATGATCTTGCGTGTGCGTAGGAAAATTTTGAAATTACTACGTTCCCCAACAGCCTGAACCATGACCACAAGAATGGGAGAGACGGAGGGACAAACGGGGCACGGAGGTGGGCGGCTGGGCGGAATGGGAAGCGGAGGAGAATGTGACGATGGCCGGAGGCCTGAGCGAGCCAGGATCCGGAGGGGGCGTAGATCCGGGTCACCGGGACCGAAGCAACAAGGACGTCGACAAGTTCGAGGAGCCGGAAGGGGGCGCAGCTCCTAGAGCAAGCCGGCGTCGAAGATGCACCGGGATGGATGGCCAACCAAGGCACCAGCATGGTGTGGTTGTGAAGGCGCCGAGGCGTCGGCGAGCCAAGGGAGCCGGAAGGAGTGCAGTCCCGGGGGGCGCCGGGCCCGGAGCAGCCCTGACCGGCCATGGACGCAGGAAGGAGCGCAGGTCCATGTCCGTCGGGCAGGACTCGCCCCTGCCGGGGTGGGGTGGTAGGGGTGAGCCCGCACACAGCCGAAATCCCGACCACGCCTCCAAGGCCGCCGCCCGAGGGGGCCGACCAGAAGCTTGCGAGGGAGGGGTGGGGGAGAGGAGCCGCACCATGGATGACGCACAGCGTGAGGGCAGCCAGGGCAGCCGCCGTCGACACCAAGGCGCAACCGAACCGCCGTACGAAGCTGCGACCTGCCTCCCCGGCCAGCAACAGTAGAGGGGATGTATCCACGGGGAGGAAGCAGGGGAGCAGCTCGCACAGGAGGCAAGAGCCGCCGGATCGGCTGGGCGGGGAGCAGCCACCAGAGAAGACCGTCCCGAGCCGCACAAAAGTGGATCTCGGCGAAGGGGTGGGTGGGGGACGTAGCAGGAGGTACGGATCTGCCCCGCAACCACCATCCCTGGGCTCGGCACAGCTTCGCCGGCAAGCTCTCCAGCGGCGGCGAAGCGGGAAGGGGCGGAGGATGTGCCTGGCGGCGGCGTTGGGTAGGGTTTCCCCGTGTCGCCTATGGTGGCAACGTGGGGGCCGTCCAAGGATATTGAGAGCCTTGCCCGCAAGTGATAGGCTTTTGACACCCATCACTGCAAAAATGAAAGGAGTGATGAACAATGGATGAGGGTGTGGGCTGGTATCACGCTTCTTTTCTTTAACAATACTAGAACAATGCCTGTGCGTTACAATGGGATATAAATATTTTAGTATTTTAACTTCTGATTTATCTGTTAATAATAATGTGATTGTGTAAATAAATGCTCGTCAAATTCTAACTGTGGAGTACCTTATATTTTGATTAGAAGTTTGATAAGTAAACTAAAGTGAAATTGGTTTAGAAGGCAAGTAATTAAGGTGATTGATTATCTTATACATGAAAGGTTGAACGAAAGGGCTGCTGAGAAAAATAGTGAAATAAGAACCTTAAGTTCTTTTTAAGTGGTAGAGATTAAGTAATACAGATATAGGCTGCAAGTTCGAGCATAATAAAAAGAAAAACGGCGCTGAGAAGAGACGTGCCGAATTAACAAACAATTTAAAGCTGCTACTGTAGAGGATTGATGAGGTGAAAATCTATTTCACCTGCTACCCCGCATGCATAGATCGAAAGCAATATTGCGACGTTTCAGACCCGAGTCCTGTTGGGAGACGCAAGCTATGTAGGTGGCAACTACTACATGGAATTGGTAATAAGGCCAATAAAATCAGGTATGAACAGTTAGGTTATGGATCTATCGGGCATTAATACTTCGTTTCATACTGTAGAGGTGCCGCTCGGCTACGGAATTGAAGAAAGTTCAGTTGCCGTAGGAGACGTTCCGGAGACCACTTTAGATGTCGACTGGACCGTTTGATTTGCTACCCTACCCTGAGCGCAGATGCATGGTCTGCCTTTCCTTTGATCTGCTGGATGTTATCGTCTTTGCCATCTCAGCCTGGGTGCTCTCGGCTGCGCAGAGCTGTCGGACTCGGCCCTAGGAAATCGGTGGCCTGAGCTTCTGCCTTGGTACACGTACAATCACTGCTCTACCTTGTAGAGTATCAAACCGATCCCTATAACCCATTAGAAGAGTAAAAATTTAGTTTTATTTCTCTAACCGAGCCGATCCCAATCCGCTGTAATGGAGGATCTCAACCGCGTATTTTTTTTGCTAAATATACTCTATCACTCGGTGGCTGACTAAAAGCCACATCCTCCCTCGCCGCCTCCCCTGCTCCACTCCCGCACTGCATCTGCGCCGGCGCCACCCCTCCCTCCCCCCGCCGGCACCCGCCCACCGTCGTGGTCCTTGACCACTTGGATTTGTGCCTTCTTGTCCCGTCGCCGACGCAGAACTGGTGGATCTGCGGCTGCTGCTGCTACCGCCGCCGGCGACTGTGCCTTGCTATGGATTGGCCGGGAAACGGACCAGAGAGCTCCGGCAACGCCTCCGCGCCGCATGCTAGTATTGACTCCACCTCTAGCCGGATTTATATAGGGGATTGGATAAGAGGTAATATCACCCGAAGTCATAGAACTTGCACTTGATATTCAGTTTGGTGCTAGAACTTTAAAAATACGGATTTTTGGTCACCTAACTTGACAACGCGTGCAAATATGGCCACAAAATACGCATGCAGACGTATCAGGGTGTGACCCCACCTGTCAATGAGTGATGTTGCTCGGCTGACTAACTTTTGCACAAAACACCCTCGCATTTTTTTATTTGCGGAAAATCCGACTGTTGTGCTGCATATAGGTACAAAAATTAACACAAAAAATGTTTGAGCAGAGACTTAACCCGTTGCCAATGTTTACGACACAAGCCACTCCAGCCAACTCACCCTTCCCGTTCGTATCTCATGTACGGATAGCAAACTTAGATTTATTGAACGTGGAACTTAAATGACATTTTTTTTCTGCATCTATGAGGAATTGGTGTATATCTGCAGCCCATTTAAGCTATTTTACCAGTCTTTTTTTACCTGAAATATGTAGAGGCACGTACTGCCACTGTTGATTCCGTTAAGCAGGATCAGAAGTCATATTAGGTAGGTTGACACATTAAAATAAAATATAATGCCATCAACATAGTACTTACAAGTGGAGCAGTAAAACAATGGGAGTGATATTAATTGGCTAATTGCACATTAAGACGGTTTGACTGAGCTGTAAAACAGAGTGACATTTCAATAATCAAGCTGTGTTTTTGCTCCCTCTGTCACTCTGGCTTGCTGTCTGACAGTACATGCGTGTCTTTCGAAAGGGGGTTGCCATTGTCGGCTTATTTATGCGGATACTGCGGCCCATTTTGCACTTGCTATTTTTTAAAGCTATTTGTAAATGCCATTAACAAATTTATGTTCCAAGAATATTAGACATACAAGCGATCATTATTAGTCAATAAAAACATTTAAATATACACATGCGTATTTATATAAAAAATATTTAGTTAAACCAACATTGAATTTTTTTATTAAATAAATATGTTTAATGAATCCAAGAAAAATAACACACTCGAGGCTTATATTTAAATTATGCAAAATGATGGGTTCAAACATTTACTAAATATTCAAAATTATTCACTTATGTATAATTTTTACTCATGACTTATATTTGAAAAATTATATAATTCAAATATTAGATACGATTGAATATTCATATCAATGTTTACATTTTAAATTATACAAAAGTTGAACTCTATAAATGCGAGAACAGTTATTGAAATGTTTGTAAAGTTAAATAATATTTGTAATTTTATTTTTGATATATTTATTTTAAATGATACAAAAAATTATAATTCATAAATTTTATTTAAATATATGAATATTTTTAAAATAATACATGAACAAATTTAAAAGTAGGGTATATCATTTGTATGTACAATATTTATAAGTAGTTTACGTAATATTTACATATTTCCAGTATATTAAGATTAGTTATTCACCGTAGATGTGTATACGTGTAGGTTGTAGCGGCTAGAACGTCCTGTGTGCTACCCTTTGGTTGTTTGTTCGAGAGCTGGCGGTCACACTTTTTCCTGTTAATTTTCAATGTGTAATGACAGGCAGAACCCACTGCTCATAGGTACGAAAATAAATGTCATTTAAGCTCCACGTTCAATATATTTCAGTTTGTTATCCACACTTGAAATACTAGTAAGCGTGCACGTGCAACGCACGTCTTTATTAGGATATAAAATTACAACTTTTTATATGTAACAATAAAAAAATGACGAATTCTCCATCAGACTAATGGATATAATTTAACAAAGGCTTTCTTTTATTCACCGTCAAATATAGTTGTAGTACTCCCTTCATAAGAAATATAAGAGCGTTTAGATTATTAAAGTAGTCATCTAAACACTCTTATATTTGTTTAGAGAGGGAATACTATCTACAGTACAAGTTATTGAATTAGCTGAATTAAACATAATAGAAAAGAAAAATCTATAAATGCCGCCATCATTGGTGGCTTCGCCCTGTACTAAGGACATGGATGGTGATCAACGGGCCCATAATGCTATAGAAGGAAATATGAGGAGAAGCCTGACCAAAATTGCACTGTGTAATTTTACAGAGAAGTACAATAATTTGTTCCTTCACATATAAGAATCAGATTTCTATTACCCCGTCCGAAATTAATTGTTTTAGATTTATTTAGATATGGATGTATCTAACATGTGTCTAGATAAATCCGTATCTAACAAATCTAAGACAAGTAATTCGGGACGGAGGGAGTATGTAACAAAGAAATATCATGACTATCATGTCAAGTGAAAGAAATTTCCAGGAGAAAGTGTGTAGGTATATCACCAATTAATAAAGCAGTACATGTACATATTCCTCTTAGTATTTTGTACTCCCTCTGTAAACTAATATAAGAGCGTTTAGATAACTAAAGTAGTGATCTAAACACTCTTATATTAGTTTACAAAGGGACTACATGGATAAAATTGCCACTTAGGCCAGCTCAATACTTGTTTCCTCCCTTGCCGCCCGCGCTGCTCCGGGCATTATTACCTCCTCTGATCCCACCGCCAACAATTTTGCTCCCGGCCACCAGTTCCTCCACTTCTCTCGGGCCCCCTGCACCCGACTGTTGCGCCGCTGCCTCCTATGCTCGTCCCAGACACCTCTTCCGCTCCTCTAGGCCACTGCCTGCACTGCTTCTCCCAGGCACCACCTCCAGTGCTACTTTCAGCTGCAGCTTCTCAGGATTCTCTTGGCCTCGTTCACCACTGGGCTCTTGTCGTTGGTGCTCGGTGTTGATGATGCCAACAATGGCCAAGAGCAGTGATATGGATAACAGAAATTGAAGATGATGTGTGACTACACCAACTTGTGTATCTGCAGAAACAGAAGACACTTTACTGTGACTAACTGAATTGTAGAAGGGCTAAAGGAAATCCAATAATCATAAAATAAGACATAGGTATAAAGTGGGACTGGTACAAATGTTTGCGATGATAAAATGGATGAAACAGTAGCTAAGCCGCAACTAAAAATTTATAAACTCTCACACTAAAATAACATGCACAATTACTCAATGCTGCGACGTCTTGATAGACAATGGTCTTGGTGCTTTTCTCTGATGTCATCTCTTAAACACCACCTTTCCGTAGTTGGTGTGTATTGTAGACTGGTGACAACAGATTATATATTGGCCATTTCGACAAGTGTGTAATCAACTTTCAAAGACATTGATAAATACTGCAGTTATGATAAGATGCTTTCATATTCATTAACCTACACAATTATGTCTTGTTTTGTTAGGATAACAATCAGAACCCAAAAATAAAGACATCAAAAACTTACTTTACATCTAATACATGGAATAATATTGGGTATATTTTGTCTGAACACCATTAGCCCTGATAAAAATTGGCATGGCCAAGCCAAAAGGGCACAGCCAAGATATTGGAAAGTCTCCATTGTTTGGTTTGTAGTCATGGCACCTACAGTACCATTCTTTGTTGGCAATCATAGAATTTCATTTGGTTTGAGGCCAAATGTCTTCAGAACATTTGGCAACATACATTGGCATGAGTCTGTGGTTTGGTACTGAAATTCAGATTTTCGGTGATGACGCAACAAAAGACGGTCAATTAGATATGTTACTGGACTACAACATATAATAGCATAGATGCAAGCAAGACTAATTGCAGTTTCAGTCGACATGGTTTTATACATGTATTATTCAGCCCATACCTCGGTAATAACATCAAACCTAATGTCCCCAAGCATGCATCAGCTTTGTTGCCTCGTCAGTCCAATTCATGTACTGCCAGCAAGAAGGATGGATGCAATTTAAACTTTCAACAAAAATGACAAAGGATCCATCATGTTCAAAGTTCAGGAATTAAGGATCCATCCAGTTCAAAATTATATAGTTGACGGAATCACATGCACGTGCTAGTTCAAGAGTAGATTTTCTCTGTTGATAGAGTTGCAAATAACAAGTAGATTTTCTCTGTTGAATGAAACAAGTTGGTATGTTATCAAAATAACAAGAATGGGCTTGCAAGTACATAGGAGGTGTAGAACAACTTTTTTTTAATGTTTCAGCATTAAAACTGGCAAGGATGAGCTTGCAGGTTCATAGATGAAATACTACTCAAAATGAAAAATGAATGTCCCTTGCAGAAGGGAAGGGATCGAGGCAATCCAGTAATAGGTGAAATCATGATGACTTAAAAAATGTGGAATACACACAAAGTTTCTTGTTGATGGTACCAGCAGGCTCAGAGTTTGTCACGTCGTTGTTGATGGACTGCACATTCGACTCATTGAGATTTCTACTTCACTGAGTCTGAATGGTTTGGTCACACAAAAGCATATTTTACCACAAAACTTAAAACTTGTAAAAGGGTTGCAAGCCTGTCATTCAAGACTAACCATTGGACTTGGCTATAACCTACAAACATATGTGTTATCAATAATAGACTGTTAGAGCAATTGTGTCTTCTTGATTACTCATTTATATTTCTAGTGAAAGAAGCTTGCGCGAGTAAACTGTAAATAAGGTAGTACATGAAATTGTTCTTGCGATCATGATACATGACAAATGGCATAAGAGTACTTGTACCATTTTGATTCTACCTCTATTTTAACTTCATATGCTGCAAGAATATGTCAGTTATTGATGAAGTATTGATTTACCTGAGAACAAGCAGATCAGTGATCATAATCATACTGTGCTTGGCAAAAATAAAATTAGTTAAGAACGTCAGATTAGCAGGATTGATTTACCTCGCTGTTGTAACCACAATTAGAAGCGCTCCCAACCACTGTTGATCTATAGGTAAAGTAGGTAATTGATGTACAAACACGTTGGACGACATCTCCTTCTAAAAGATGGCCACAAAAGAAAGATTGATGTTATTAACCAGATCACCTTGCTGCGTGGATGATTGAGGTACATCAACATTCAGAACAAGAGCTGCAGTTTGTTGGCATACCATCCGGAGCTTCCTTAGGTGCTCAGCCTTCTTTTCGTCGCTTAGGTTGGCATGCCATCCTTTCCCACCTTGTTTGTTGGCAGATGCTCCTATTTGTTGTTGGCTCGGAGCATAAACAATTTTGCCATTATAAATCATGGATGTAGCAAGAATGTGATCTCACCTGCTGAAGCGTGTGTTTGAGGTGTATTTGCAGAGATTGGGGCCGTAGAGGTCACACATGTATCTGAAAAGAATAATTTACTCGTAAACAGTGAGAAAATGGCATTGTTGTCTGTGAGAATAATCAATTCTGACATTGCAATTAATGAATGTAGCAAGAATGTGATCTAACCTGAAGTGTGCATTTGAGGTGTATTTGCAGAGATTGAGGCCGAGGTCACACATGTACCTGAAAAGAATAATTTACTCGTAAACAATGAGTAAATGTCATGTCAGTATATAGATAACAAGTGGATGGACAATTGGATACCTTTTGTATGTGTGTTGATTATGTCACGGAAAGGGGTTGGTTGTACTATCTGTAACAGAGAAACAAATTTTTGTGAGAATTGGTCCTGGCTAGCACAATCTAGAGCTGCAACCTTCTTTTGTTGTCAAGATATACGACGCTTCACGTTGTATTCCGCTTTCTTCTCATCTGACATTCTAGCATACCATGATTGAACACTTTTCCTTTTAGGATCATTAGTATTAGGATTATTGGTTTGATTATCCTTGAGATTTGCACTCCCATCCATAGCTGTGTTCCTTAGGTCCTTAAGCGGGGAATGTTCTTCTGTTGCAAATGGAGGTACATCCATTCCTTTCTTAGTCATCTTTGGATATAATATTATAAATCTTAAACATATATAGAAGGGCATAGAGAGTTGTGAAGATCCTCCAGGCAGGGCAGAATATGTGCTCTGGAATTCCCGAAATTCCTGATGTAATATAAATAATTGAGATGCCAAAAACAGAGGATCATGAAACACACACACCAGGACTCTATAATTTGTGCAGTGTTGTGCCATCAGCGATGAAGTAGCCTTTTGAACTTTAGCTATGGCATGAGAGATCGAGAGGAATCAAGGCTAAAATTTGTTTTTCATCGATTAGTATATCTGTAACCTAGAGAATAGATGACAGGCATAGCTGTTACAGATTAGATGACTCCTACATATCAGGTCAGTATCTCATTTGCCCTCTATCTATCTATTATTTGTTCATATAACCTCTTCACTACAGTCTCATTCTTCCTTGCTGGTTTTTTTAAATAGGATAATGTGTGGTCAGTCTTGTTATTGTTCAGGCACTATTTGATGCCATATTCTGGACATCTCTTTGTTCCACTCATATCACCATATGCTGTCACTCATCTTTTGTTTTCTATTCTGTCACTCATCTTTTGCTTTATATTCTGTTGCCATCTGCACCGTACAATATGAATGCTCTAGAATTTGTATTTGCTGAACATGGGTCAGGATAATTGATAAAATTTAGAGGCTAAGTTGCTTCTTTGCTGCAGATTTTATCTAGAGCTCTAAAATTGGACGTTGACAAAATAAAGGAAGAAAGTGATTGTACGTATTCTTAGCTGTTAGTATTGAAAACTTTCAAAATTAGTGACGATGATGAAGATAATCACAAGCAGAGTACAATGAATTTTGCTCCAGTTGAAAAACAAACAGCAGAAGAATGGATTGAGAGGGAAAGAGGTGCCATGGTGGCTAGGTACCGATGCATGAGTAGCCTGTTCCGTAGGAGATAAGGCCGGGGGAGGGCGGAGGTGGCAGCGCGCGCCACAGTCTCAGGTCCGGCCACGTTCGCCAGCGGCCGTCCCGCGCGCCTCGCCGTGTCTCCGGCCGAAGAGCTCCCGCGCGCCTCGCCGCGTCGCCCGGCCGTGCAGCGAGAAGATGAGGCGGCGGCGGCTTGGCGGTTGGGAGGCACAGGGGTGAGGTGGAGAAGAGCAGGGGAGGTTACGGCGGCGGGAGGCGTCGCCGGGCGCGGTGGGGCGCCTCCTGCAGCTAACGGTGGCGCGAGGCGAACGGCGCGAGAGGAGGAAGGGGCGAGAGACGTGCGGGGAGGAGGGGGCGAGAGAGGTCGTGCGAGGAGGGGAGAGGTTGTGCGGTCGTGTGCGGGCAGTGGTTTTTTTTTTCTTTATTTATGAACTGTGGGGCAAATTAGGGATCGATGGATTTGGTTTAATGTGTGGTTTGTAGCCTTAAACATTGGAGGATTAAGGGTCATTAGATCTCGCTAATGGATGGATCTGATTGTTTGGTTCTCTGCCCTCTCTTCCTTTTATAGGGGTAGTAGATGAATGTGAAGGGTTCGTTGGTTGGCTAGAGTGGCTTGTGTCCTTAATTTGGGTCGTGTGTTCGAGTCCCGCCTCGTTGATATTTTAGTCAATTATCGTACCTGTACAGCAGTAGGCTTTTTCTGTTAATTTTCGTACCAATATGCTGCTGCACAGTGGTTGGCTTTTCCCGCAAATAAAAAATAATAAGGTTGTTTTGTGCAAAAATCAGTCGGCCGAATGCAATCACTCACTGACAGGGAGGCCCATACACCATGATATGTCCGCATGCGTATTTTGTGACCGTATTTGCACGTGATGTCAAATTAGATGACCACAGATCCGTATTTTTAAAGTTTTAGCACCAAACTGAATATCAAGTACAAGTTCTATGACTTCTGATGATATTACCTCTAAGTCCAACCAAATCTTAGTGGAGAACTCCATAAACGTTTTACTCCGCTGGATACTCAGCTATTTTTAGGGGATCGGTTAGAAATGCCCGTAGATGGGTTCAAGAGTTCACATAATCGGATCCATGGAGGTGGATGTACCCTGACACAACAGTATTTGTAGTCGTCGCTATGTGGTCTATGAATATAGATGTATTTTTTATCATTTCTGATGTTCGTTATACTGTTATGATTAAAGGAATAGATTGGAAGTTTTCTCGGAAAAAAAACGACGGCTATATTTGGTTAGGTGGACAGTGGTATCCCCAACCCATCAGGGTTCAAATCCTGGTGCTCGCATTATTCCTGGATTTATTTCAGGATTTCCGGCGATACGCTTTCAGTGGGAGGAGACGTTCCCGTCGACGACGAGGCGCCTACGGTGACTTCGTAAATCTCAAGATGATATGCCGGCTCAGTCTCTCAGAGGTGCTCATAGAGGTAGGGTGTGCGTGTGTGCGTTCATAGGGGTAAGTGTATGCGCGTGTATATGAGCGGTTGTGTCTGTAGTGATGCTAAAAAAAACAATGGACCAAACATGGTGTGAAGATTGTTTTGTTTTTTTGAAAGATCCAACACTTGCTGGCTTTTCATTGATTCAGCAGAGAGCAGATGTAAACATGGTGTGATCAAGTGATCAAATGGGTGACAGAGGCAACAACGATAGAAAAGGGGTCCTTGCGCCCAAAAATTAGCTACTCAGTCATGGTTACAATTCCATGGGAGCAGCCAAACACTGTCTTGAATATGTGGAGCCATGAGGCAGTTTCAGGGGTCAGGGCAGCAACCAAAGAAGTTCTAGTTCACGCCACCAGTAACTTTTCTTCCCGCAAAAAGCATTTATAAAAGCCAAAGTAAAAGCAAAGAGACACATGCCAATTGCAAAGAGATCGAGCGTACTTTCTAGCGAGTACATGCACTTGCAGGGTGGATCGACCTTCTCAATTAACTCCACCAGCCAACAACATGTCAGCGACGGGCATCAATTGCTCAATCAATCCTGCATGTTCACCGTTCCCCTATTTATACCCTCCACGCCACACCCTTTCCTCCACACCATCACACTCCACCAGCTTAACCACACTCATCTGATCACCCATAGCTAGCTAGCTAGCAGCTTAAGGAACTAGCTTGCAGCTACCGATCGATGGCTCGTCTCAACAGCAAGGCTGTGGTGGCCGCCGTGGTCCTGGCGGCGGTGGTGCTGATGATGGCCGGCAGGGAGGCCTCGGCGGCGCTGTCGTGCGGGCAGGTGGACTCCAAGCTCGCGCCGTGCGTGGCGTACGTGACGGGGAGGGCGTCCTCGATCAGCAAGGAGTGCTGCTCCGGCGTGCAGGGGCTGAACGGCATGGCCCGCAGCAGCTCGGACCGCAAGATAGCGTGCAGGTGCCTCAAGAGCCTCGCCACCAGCATCAAGTCCATCAACATGGGCAAGGTCTCCGGCGTGCCCGGCAAGTGCGGCGTCAGTGTGCCCTTCCCCATCAGCATGTCCACCAACTGCGACACGTATGTTCTAACCTTTCGGTCTCCTGATCCAAATGCATGCATTTTTCATCTTCTCGCGCAGCCGTCTAGTCCAGATCTTGTGCATATTTCCATGTGGTGCTACTCCATAACCGTCTGTTTTCACGTTATAAAAAGCAAACGGTTTTTTACACCAGGCCAAACAGTTGTTTTAATCCAGCATCCGAGCTAGTACAGAAGAGAAAAGGTTCTGACAATACAAACAATATGACCCCCCAAAAAGAGGACAAATACTAGAACAACTCATGGGCAAACACGTACCTGCATAGTTTTTCTCAAGAGCTAGGAAGTGAATGTATAGTAACAAAACAGTGATATTAAGTTCATATTGAAGAAAAACGGTCGATTGTGTTTTCTAGCATGTTACATCTGCCGTGATTTTCTCTGACATAATATATATGTCTTATTCTTATGCAGTGTCAACTAGTTCAATATATAATCCTTCCGACGTGCATGCAAGGACGCGCTTGTGTGGAGCTTAATGTCTACGTTGATGGAGTGCTCATACGATATTGAGCTACTAAAAATAAAATAAAAGCTGCCTGCGTACGGCACGAAGCTCTGCTGCATGTGTATTTCAGTACTATGTCTTTGTCTGCACGTTGCACACACACTGTGTGCATACAGTATATTTTTACGCGACATGCATGCACGCGTTCGTATGCGTGAGTGAACCGTCAACTCCTTGCTGTACTCTAGCCGATGTGTACGTGTCATGTGTATGACCTACTTGTTCAGGCAATTAATGAATAGTAATTATTTTCTTAATTATCGATGTGCATGGATGTTCAGGTGTGTGTAGCTATTGAGTATCATGGAGCATTGGACATGTCTAATAAAGAGTCACATGCAAGAAACAAAAAATGAAAGCACATGGAAATTTCTAAAGCTTTTTCTTGTTTTTCTTGTTTTCTAAAGCTATTGAGTATCATGGAGCATTGAGAAGAGGTAATATCATCAGTAGTCATAGAACTTGTGCTCAATGTTCAATATGATATTAGAACTTTGCTGGCGTATTTGTACATATGGGCCCATCTGTTAGTGACTTATGATGCTCGGCCAATGCATTTTTGCACAAAACTTCATTGTATTTTTTTTATTTGCAGAAAAAGTTGCCCCTAGCAACACATTTTTGCGCTAAACCTACTTGTATTTTTTATTTGTAGGAAAACTAACCACTGTACGGCGTTGAAAATTAACGCCAAAAAGGGAACTTCAAGTCTCGAACACGCGCCCTGTAAATTCCCTTTAGCAAGTACAGCCACTCCACACATCATGATCTTGTATTTGCTAAGGATAACAATTTTAGAAGTAGGTAACGCATGTCGAGCTTAAATGGGCTGCAAATACTGGACCTTTTGCACACGCTATTTTATAAAAACTATCGCCACTAGAAAAAGAGCTATAAATGATAAGACCACTAATGACGCATCAAACATGTGATACGTCACTACTATATAGCAGTGGCGTATCATGTATTAGTGTGCCATTAGCGTGATAGACACTAATGACGCATCAGACCCTCGATGCGCCGTTAGTAACATTTTTTTTTCAAAAATACTAATAGCGTACCAGGGCACAGTGCGTCATTACTAGTTTTAACTAATAATGGCGCACCTGCCACACATTGCGCCACTAATATAATTTCTTTTTTGCGAAACTACTAATGGCGCACCACAAGCACCCTATACTCTCCCCCGCTCACCGCCGCCGAGCACCCCCCGCACCCTCCCCCGCTCCACCGCCGCTGCCGACCCCCCCGCACCCTCCCCTGCTCCACCGCCGCCGACGACCTACCGCATCCTCCCCTGCTCCACCACCGCCGAGGACACCCCTGCACCCTCCCCCGCTCCACCCCCTCCGACGACCCACCGCACCCTCCCCCGCTCCACCGCCGCCGAGGACACCCCCGCACCCTTCCCCGCTCCACAGTCGTCGACGACCCACCGCACCCTCCCCCGCTCCACCGCCGCCGACGACCCACCACACCCTCCCCTGCTCCACCGCCGTCGAGGACACCCCTGCACCCTCCCCCGCTCCATCGCCGTCGACGACCCACCGCACCCCTCCCTCGCTCCACCGCCGCTGACGACCCACCGCACCCTCCCCCGCTCCACCGCCGCCGAGGACCCCCCGCACCCTCCCCCGCTCCACTGTCACAAATGAATGCAACTAAAAATCCAAAAAGACAAATTTGATTATATTTTCAAATAACAAATTTGATGATATTTTCAAATAACAAATTTGATGATATTTTTTATACTCATAAATATTTTCAAATAATTTGATGATATTTTTAAAAAAATTATTGCTGTTTTTATAAAAAATTATTACTGTTTCATATTCATATTCATTTTCTAAAAAATTATTAGATGCAACAAAAAATAATTAAAAAATTACTTATGGCGCACCGCTGGCTGGTGCGCCATTGCTATGTAAAAAAAGATTACTTATGGCACACCGCTCGAGGGTGCGCCATTGCTATAAAAAACATACTAATGGCGCACCGCCAGGGGTGCGCCATTAGTAATCTTCCCCCTAGCTAATTCGCCCGATCCCTTCGTCCCTCTCTCGCCAGATCCACTCCCCCCTCGCTCCACACCCGCTTCGACGACCCTCGCGCCCCGCCTCGCCGTCTCGGTCCTCGCCGCCGACGGCCTGCCGCCACGACGGACCCACTGCGCCGCCGCCCCACCCACTGCGCCGCCTCCCGGTCTCCTCCGCCCGTAAGCCCCCCTCCTCCTCCGCCCGTCCATCGCCTTCGGTCTCCTGCCCCTAACTGACTCGACTCCCCTGGCCTCCACATAGAGCACGGGGCCCGCTGCTACGTCGCCATCGCTATCGTCCTTGATCGCCTCTCCCCTCCTCTGAAGAAGGAGCACGAGGCCCGCTGCTATGCCGCCATCGCCGTCGTCCTACCTGCCCTCGTCCTCAGCTCGCCATCGATGCACCCTCGTCCTCCACTCCTCCACGGTGAGCCATCCTCTCTCTTCCAACTCCCTGTTTCGAATTTGTACTGCCAAATCTGAATCTGTACTGCCAAGTCTGAAATTTTCATCGTTATTCTTAAGTCTGAAGTTAGCTGAACACTTATCTGAAACATTTCTGTCAAACTAAAGCAAGCAAACACTTAACTGAATTTGCAATGACAGGCTCTGCTAGACTAGGAAAACTGTTAGCCATTTCTTAACTCATTTGGGAGTCCTGAAGGTTTGTTCAAAGTATCACGTCATTAGAAGAGGTGTATCTTTGCTGCATGTATTTTGAGAATTGAACTAACAGGTGTATTACTTGAAAGTGGTACTAGTAGCTGGGATGGGGTGGGTGGGCGTGGGCCGTAGTATTTTTTTAGAGCATCTTTGCTGGATGTATGTTCAGAAACGTGTTAACAGGTGTATTATTTACAGTAGTAGTTGCAGATGGTTTCTCTTGTCTTAACTGAATAATCATGTATTACATAGTGTTCTTGTTTTTCTTCATAGTTTGCAGCCTTTTCAGATGTACACTGTTTTCCTATGTCTCAAAATGTTCCTAATTTGATATTTGAAAGTAAGTGTGTGGTTTGAAATTTTGATCTGATTATGGCATCTAGAATTATGTCAGTTTGTTTTGTAACTAGAAGACCAAAGTGTGTTACTCACTTGGGATCTTAATTGTTAATTTTGTAATATTCCTTATATTGAAATCGAACATGATGGTGCTACTTGATATTTTTGAGACATGGCATCTCCCATGACTGAATCAGCAACAAGGGGAGTTGATTCCATTTCTTGGTTTCTGTAAGAATTTAATGGACCTGGGCCTAGTTAAGTATAGGCTTGGGCTTGTGGTTGAATGCTACCGTTGTCCTAGCCATGTATTTTCAGAATTGAGCTAAAGATTTGGGAGTAGTATTTCTGATTTTAGAGCACCTTTGCTGGATGTATTTTACAGCAGCTGTTGGAATCAAAACAATGCTTGTGGGTTGTCCTGTTAAGTTGAGTGAGTCATTAGAGGGCAGATAGAGTCACCCACACCAATTAATCACTACTAGGAAAAGGGCTATAGATGGAATTGACACTAATGACGCACCAGACATGTGATGCGCCATTACTATATACTAATGGCGCACCATGTGTTGGTGCGCCATTAGTGTCCAAATACTAATGGCGCACCACATCCACGGTGCGCCATTAGTAAAAAACATTTTTTAATTTTTTTTCAAAACTACTAATGGCGCACCGTGGGAGTGGTGCGCCATTACTAGTTGAACTAGTAATGGCGCACCACTCCCACGGTGCGCCATTAGTGATTTTTTTTATTTTTTTCAAAACTACTAATGGCGCACCGTTGGAGTGGTGCGCCATTACTAGTTGAACTAGTAATGACGCAGCACTCCCACGATGCGCCATTAATAACTTGGCCACCACTTCCACAGAATGCACCCCCCTGGACCGTCTTTTCAGTTTTAAAAAAATAAACAAAAATGATGGAAATGTCAAAAAAATAAAAGAAAATAAGTTTCCCATGTGATATGTGGTCTAGTTGTTGTGAAAATTTACAAATATGAACTTCGACTTTATTTGCGAAATCTCTCGAGAATTTGTAAAATGGGCATAACTTTTGCGTACGAACTCGGATGAAAAAGTTTTTTATATGAAAAATCATCTACTCGAAAAGTTACATCCGCACCCCCCGCACCCTCCCCCGCTCCCCGGTGAGCTTCGCCTCCTCTCCCCTCTTCATTTTTAAAAAAATAATAATAAAAAAGTGTAGACTATGTTGTTAAACAACAATTATTACTGTTTTTATAAAAAAAATATTACTGTTTCATATTCATATTCATTTTCTAAAAAATTATTACATGCAACAAAAAAAATTACTTATGGCGCACCTCTGGCTGGTGCGCCATTGCTATATATATATAAAAAGATTACTAATGGCGCACCTCTGCCTGGTGCGCCATTGCTATGTAAAAAAAGATTACTAATGGCGCACCTTTGCCTAGTGCGCCATTGCTATGTAAAAAAAGATTACTAATGACCCACCGACTGCGGGTGCGCCATTAGTAAGATCCCCCCTAGCTAATTCCCTCCCTCTCGCCAGATCCCATTCCCCCCTCTCCCTCGCCCCCTAGCTAATTCCCCCCGCTGCCCCGACCCACGCCGCCGCCGCCCCCGCGCCTCCGTCTCCGTCGCCGCCGCCGCCCCCGCGCCTTCGTCTCCGTCGCCGCCCCAACGCCGCCGCCGCCCCCGCGCCTCTGTCTCCGTCCCCGCCCCCACGCCGCCGCTGCCCCCGCGCCTCCGTCTCCGTCGCCGCCCCCACGCCGCCGCCGCCCCCGCGCCTCCGTCTCCGTCGCCGCCCCCACGCCGCCGCCGCCCCCGTGCCTCCTCGGACGCCCTCGGACGCCCGCCGATTTCCTTCGCCTCGGCCACCATCGCCACCGCTCGACGCTGAATTCGCGCCACCTCGACTAGCTCCGGCTACCCCGAGTCGCCCTCGACCTCCCCATTGAGCACCCGAGCCGCTTCCCCCTCTTCCCCCTCTTGATCTCCTTCTGATGTGTTCTAGGGTTAGGGGTTGGAGAATTTTGGACAAGAAAAGGGGTTGGAGAATTAAGTAGCTAGGGTTGGGGAATTAAGTAGCTAAGGAGATTATGTTTAGAGCATCAATGATGGGTGTTGATATACCTCTGGATAATTTTGATTTTATTCATGTTCTCAAGGAATTGGAATTATCCAGGGAACAAATTAGTAAGAAAACTAAACACTGTTTAGATATTCATGACTCGAATGGAAATGTCGCCTCCCTGTGTCTAAGTTGGCTACTGTAGTGGAAGAGGAGGAGAAATTTACTGTTGTTTCTAGAAGAGAGAAAAAGTCTCCTGCTAAGAGAAATGTCACTATTTCTTCTCTTACCTCCTCTTCTATACCTTGTACTAGAGGTCAGCAAAGAATATCAGTTCTACTTTCCCCCCTAGTAGATTTGGATACTATTTCTGTTAGGAGATGGTGTTATATTAAGATGCATATATTGTTATGTTACGCAAATTGTATCATCTTGCCACTTAAGTCAGCCTTCCCTTTAATGTTAGCCTTCCACTTACGCAAATTCAGTTAGGAGCTACTGTTAGGAGCTACTGTCAAAAACTTGAGCTACTGTCAAAAAATTCAGTTAGGTACAGTTAGGAGCTACTGTCAAAAACTTGAGCTACTGTCAAAAAAACTAGTTAGGTACAATTAGCATCATGTAAGAAAATGGCCATAATGTGCCCTGATAATGATGTATTTTGTCATAAAAATATATAGTGTACTGCCATGATAATGACATGCTGCTAGTAGTTACTTCCGCCATGAGTTTCATTAACAGCAAGTCAGTTTTGTTTATAGTTGAAAGTAAGTGTGTGGTTTGAAAATCAAACAGAAATGTGTCATGATGAATTTGCAGGTACCCCGAGAGGCCCTTGAGTCTGCCGGAATGTTGATTAACTTCCGTTCCGGCAAATTCGGGTACTCCATATGTCCTATTTTCAGCAAAGGGCATGCTGAAATTTTTCGTGAATTTTAGCATGACTTTGCTAAAAATAGGACATATGGGGTACTTGCGACTAATGCATGGGCCGGGGTATCGTAGTACTTAGTTAAGTAGGATCAACTGCCCCGCCATTCTTGCTGCATTAAACCATAGGTGGCAATAGAGCCAAGTGATTAGGCCCAACTTAGAATTCTCCTTAGCATCGATAAACCCTAGATGATAAACCAAACATAGGTGGCAATAGAGCCAAGTGATTAGTGCCAAGTGATTAGGCCCAACCTAGGGTGCCTCGGCATCGATAAACCCTAAATGATGAAAACTTAACTTGGCTTCTATAGGGTGCCTCGGTGTCGATGAGAACCTAAATGATGTACGCTTAGGCTTTTAGGGTGACTCGGCGTCGACAAAACCTAAATGATGAAAGCTTAGGCTTTTAGGGTGCCTCGACGTCGACAAACCTAAATGATAAAACCTTGGCTTTTAGGGTGCCTCGGTGTCGATAAGAACCTAAATGATGAAAGCTTAGGCTTTTAGGGTGTCTCAGCATCGACAAACCCTAAATGATAAAAGCTTAGCTTTTAGGATGCCTCGGTGTCGACAAACCCTAAATGATGTAGTTTTGAATTATGAACATAGGATATGTCGTCATCATCATCGGATGACGAAAGTCTCCTGGCGGAGTGCGACTGGTGACACGACGATTGAGGTCTGTGCGACATGCCTCACCTGGACGATGATCGGCGCTTCAGCATTAAGCTCGAGGAGACCTTCGAAGTTGAAATGGTACACAACGACGACAAGTGTTATTTTCATAATTAAGCATGACTTCAACTATTTCAACGTGTAATTTTCATCTTTTACAATTCGAGTATAGCTTATCCCATGCCATGCAAGACGCTATGTCTTGGAGAGGATGGATTTTGAAGATCATGAAATTTCTGAAATAAAGAAAATTCACCTAAGGACTCATCACGATGTGGACTTTGAAGTAAATCTATATAATTCTAAGAGCGTAACCCATTTTGGTTGCAAAAATTGGGAAGCATTTTGCAAGATGTATGATTTTGATGAGGGTATGCTTATCACCATGGATCTTGGTAATCCTGACATCAACCAAGACAATATGGACATTTGGGTCCTTGTTGATACACCTCCAGTTCTACCGCTATGTGAGTTTCTCAAACATAGTTATTAGCTAATTTATATTGTTTATTTCAAAATAGTTGACAGCTTATTTCCATTGACAGCTTATTTTTATTGTTCAAAGAATGTGCGGGAGATGGTAGACAAAACCCACTACACCGATGGCTCCGAATTAACAACTTACAAGGAGAAAAATCATCTGGTCGGATTTTGTACTGACATTGAGAATTACATTATCCACAAACAAACTCCTCAACATTATGGTAAATACGTGCCACTAGTGCATGTGTTCAACTACGGTAACTACCATGGAGATACCCTGGTAAGATTTTTACTATTACGACATCCGTGCATCTTTTGCATACTTCTAAAACTAGTACATCATTGCTAACTATGAAGTTATTACTATGTTTTTCAACAGATAATCCTAGAGAATTGTGTGCCTCATATGATGTATCAGAAAGGTAGTGTTAATGTTTTGAACATACAGCCAGGTCGTCCTACAAATCTCAACTGTCCATACGAGATTTCTAAAAGAAGTGGAGACATGAAAATCAAAGGATGGAAAAAATGTATGGACAGTCGTAAGGAGCTTCTTGGAAGAAAAAGGAAGCGAAGCGCAAGAATTGGAGACAGGATGTTCTCCATTCTCCATAATGGAGAGTCAGGGTCTATATTGTTTTATGCTATTTTAGCTTAAATAGGGTATTTAGGTCCTGCCTAATATTGATGATCATGTGCTAAGAACAATTAAGTAGGGTCGGTTCGATGACTATCAAGATGATGATCGTATGAATTGTTATGAATAACGAGTAGAAGTTGTATGATGATGATTAGTAGGACTTGTTAGGATTAGTATTACTTCCGACAAACTCGATACTCGCGTTCTCGAGACTTGTAATGTTTTATCTTTGTTCGGTCTTTTGAATTCAGAGACTAATATGATGAATTGTATTCGGAGACTAATCTTCTATTGTATTCGATGAATCTGCTGTTGCTGTGTGCTACTGTCTATATTCTGTCAAATAATATATTTTGTAACCTGTGCAAAAATTAGAAAAGTAAAAAAAAACCTAATATTATATTAATGGCGCATCACTACAGAGTGCGCCATTAGTATGCCAAGTATACTAATAGCACAACCATCCGCAGTGCGCCATTAGTGTGCCAAAGCACATGGTTAAATATGGCCCTGGGAGGCATACTAATGGCGCATGGTGTTATATACTAATGGTGCATCAGTGGTGCGCCATTAGTAATAAATACTAGTGGCGTGATACTAATGGCGCACCAGTGATGCGCCATTAGTAGGCAAAACTGGTGCGCCATTAGTAGGCCTTTTCCTAGTAGTGAATGTTTATGAAGAAGAAGAATAAACCTGCTGTTGTTGTTATGCATGTATTCACTTCTGCTGCTGCTGTACTTGTGATGATGTTGTACTTGTGATGATGCTACTTGTGATCTTCTGAAATGACCCATTGGCGACTTCATTACGCGGGGATAATGATTTTGCAGGTACCCCGAGAGGCCCTTGAGTTTGCTGGAATGTCGATTAACTTTCGTTCCGGTAAATTCGGGTACTCCATATGTCATATTTTCAGCAAAGGTCATGCTGAAATTTTCCGTGAATTTTAGCATGGCTTTGCTAAAAATAGGACATATGGGGTACTTGCGACTAATGCATGGGCCGGGGTATCTTAGTACTTAATTAAGTAGGATCAACTGCCTCTTGTGTTATACATATATAAGTGTGATATCAACTCATAGTTTTTACTAATGTCAGTTGCTCGTCATCGATAAACCCTAATCTGGTAGGATGGCCTACTAAAAAAGCCCATACCACATATTGTATTTGTATGGCCCTGCTAACCCTTGACCATAATACTTGAGATGGATGTAGCAGGCTTAAAGAAAGAAATGTTTTTAGGCCAACTCCACTGGGCCTGGCTGAAAATGCACAAGTGTGCATGACTAACAATATTCTATTGTAAAGCTAAACAGGAAAGAGGAACCACTCATCCTAACCATTTGCTGTCAAAATTACCACTTCACTTCTTACTACTGAAAATCTTAGACCATCTCCATTCACCAATAGCTCAAACCAGTTCGAAGGGCGTGTTTTCACCACACTGTGGATTATCCTATTGGACCCAACGCAAGAGATGATGTAGTTTTGAATTCTGAACGTAGGATATGTCGTCATCGGACGATGAAAGTCTCCCGGGGGAGTGCGGCTGGTGCCATGACGATCGAGGTCTGTGCGGCATGCCTCACCTGGACGATGATCGGCGCTTCAGCATTAAGCTCGAGGAGACCTTCGAAGTTGAAATGGTACACAACGACGACAAGTGTTATTTTCATAATTAAGCATGACTTCAACTATTTCAACGTGTAATTTTCATCTTTTACAATTTGAGTATAGCTTATCCCATGCCATGCAAGCCGCTATGTCTTGGAGAGGATGGATTTTGAAGACCATGAAATTTCTGAAACAAAGAAAATTCACCTAAGGACTCATCACGATGTGGATTTTGAAGTAAATCTGTATAATTCTGGGAGCGTAACCCATTTTGGTTGCAAAAATTGGGAAGAATTTTGCAAGATGTATGGTTTTGATGAGGGTATGCTTGTCACCATGGACCTTGGTGATCCTAAAATCGAGCAAGACAATATGGACATTTGGGTCCTTGTTGATACGCCTCCAATTCTACCGCTATGTGAGTTTCTCAAACATAGTTATTAGCTAATTTATATTGTTTATTTCAAAATAGTTGACAGCTTATTTTCATTGACAACTTATTTTTATTGTTCAAAGAATGTGCGGGAGATGATAGACAAAACCCACTACACCGATGGCTCCGAATTAACAACTTACAAGGAGAAAAATCATCTGGTCGGATTTTGTACTGACATTGAGAATTACAATATCTACAATCAAACTCCTCAACATTATGGTCAATACGTGCCACTAGTGCATGTGTTCAACTACGGTAACTACCATGGAGATACCCTGGTAAGATTTTTACTATTACGAGATCCGTGCATCTTTTGCATACTTGTAAAACTAGTACATCATTGCTAATTATAAAGTTATTACTATGTTTTTCAACAGATAATCCCAGAGAATTGTGTGCCTCATTTGATGTATCAGAAATGTAGCCTTAATGTTTTGAACATACAACCAGGTCATCCTACGAATCTCAACTGTCCATACCAGATTTCTAAAGCAAGTGGAGACATGCAAATCAAAGGATGGAAAAAATGTATGGACAGTCATAAGGAGGTTCTTGGATGCAAAAGGAAGCGAAGCGCAAGAATTGGAGACAGGATGATCTCCATTCTTCATAATGGAGAGTCAGGGTCTATATTGTTTTATGCTAATTTTGCTTAAATAGGGTATTTAGGTCATGCCTAATACTGATGATCATGTACTAAGAACAATTAAGTAGGGTTGGTTCGATGACTATCAAGATGACGATCGTATGACTTGTTATTAATAACGAGTAGAAGTTGTATGATGATGATTAGTAGGACTTGTTATGATTAGTATTACTTCTGACAAACTCGCGGTCTCGAGACTTGTAATGTTCTATCTTTGTTCGGTCTTTTGAATTCGGAGACTAATATGATGAATTGTACTCGGACACTAATCTTTTATTGTATTTGATGAATCTGTTGTTTATATGTTGTGCTCTTTATATTATGTGCAGTAATATGTTTTGTAACCTGTGCAAATATCAGAAGAAAAAAATCCCTAATATTCATACTAGTGGCACATTAATGGCGCACTACAAAAAAGACTAATGGCGCATCATCCACTAGTGCGCCATTAGTATGCCAAAGCACATGGGTAAATATGGCCCCCTGGGAGACATACTAATGGCGCACCGTGGGCTATACTAATGGCGCACGGCATGGTGCGCCATTAGTAAAAATACTAATGGCGTGATACTAGTGACACACCTGTAGTGCGCCATTAGTAGGCAAAACAGGTGCGCCACTAATAGGCCTTTTTCTAGTAGTGTATTTGCGAACGTAAATAATAAAAGTTATGTCCAAATATTTGGGTGTTGTGCATAATATACATATGGACGATGATTAGTAAATAAAAACATTTGAATATAACCTTGTGTATTATACAAAAATATATTAAGTATAGCATATGTCAATTTTTTAAAGATATTTGTAAAACATAAGTAATAAAATCATGGTCAAAGACTTGTGTGTTAAAAAATAGCGTACATACAAATGATCATTACTAAATATAGACCTGTGTATTATATAAAAAAATTAGTTAATATGGACATTGCATTTTTTATTAAATAAATATGTTTAATGAATCCATGCAAAATTATACACTCATGTCTTATATTTAAACTGCACAAAATGATGAATACAAACATTTACTAAAATGTCATGAATATTAACTTGTGTATAATTTTTACTCATGGCTTGTATTGAAGAAATTATATAATTTAAATATTAAACATGATTGACTATTCATATAAACATTTTAATTTTAAATATTGAATTCTTTTAGTTATACAAACATTTTTACAATTCATAAATGTTATTTTAAATATATGAATATTTTAAAATAATACATGAACAATTTTTAAAGTAGGTTATTTCATTTGTATGTAAAATATTTATAACACATGAATATTTAAAGATTTATTTATTACTAAAATTATAATTTACGTAATATCTACAAATTTCTATAAAAAACGAATAGTCACAAATGGGCTTTCAACTCCACGATCGAGTTTGTTCTAGTAGATTAAGACAAGTTATCCCCTTTAAAGTTGTACAGGTGGATGTTGTAGTGGCTAGGGCGAATGTATTACCATGTTGTCTTCGGTTAGACCTGACGACCTTAGTTATTTGTAACTAGTGGGACATTGTTAAATACATTTAAACTTGTATACCTCAAATATGCGAACCAGTCTGTGATTGGATTGTTGGAGGGACTGTGGCATCCCCAGCCCACCAGGATTCAAGTCCTGGTGCTCACATTTATTCGTCGATTTATTTCAGCATTTCTGGTGATGCGCATTCAGTGGGCGGAGACGTTCCCGTCGATGACGAGGTGTCTATGGTGACTTCGTAAATTTCAAGATGATACGTCGGCTCAGTCTTTCGAATGTGCTCATAGGGGTAGGGTGAGTGTATGCGCGTGTATATGAGCGTTTGCTATCAGTCCCTGACAGAAGGGCCCATATGTACGGATACACCTGAAACGTATTTTGTGACCATATGTGTACGCTTGAGTCAAGTTAAGTGACTGCAATTCCGCATTTTCAAAGTTTTAGCATCAAACTGAACATTAAGAGCAAATTTTATGACTATCGGTGATATTATCTCGATCAAGAACCCTGAACGTATGTATAATACTGGGAAGTGTGAAGATACAGTTAAAAACATGACCAGTCGAATCTGGCCCAGACATGTGACTGGAACAACCTATAAAGATATCACAGATTCCTTCAAGAAAATGGTTTCCGTTGTAAACTCTTCTAAAAAAGTATAGTTTTAAATAGCGTGCTATCTCAGTGCATTTGTTCGGATGTCGCACTAAGCCATTTAACTGAATTTAGCGTGTTATAAATTTTTCCATGAAAATGCAGAGCTTACGCATCATTTCATTGATAGAAGAAATTAGAGCGAGTACAAGAGTTAGTACAACACAAGGCACAAACCGTAAGATGCGTGAACATGGTACATAGTGCTCGAAGCATAGAGACTTGTGATGCTCAGCCCAAACAGAAAAAAAAACACAGTTATACTCATCGTAGTAAGAATAAGCCCAAACCAACAACTAGACGATCAACGTCTCCAAATTCAGAATCGAGGACGCCGCGAGCAAATAAGACATCGCCTTCACGAAGGAGAACGACACAGAGACGTCGTCACCGTCCAATCCAGATAAACCGGGCCTAGGGTTTCCCCTGATGCTCGAAGAATGGCACATATAATGGCCATAGCACCGCCTCCAAGAAGGGGACGACACCCATGGGAGTCGCCTCTGCCAGCATAGGATGCAGGAATTTCACCCTAGCCTGAGTCCGAGCAATCACAAGCCATCGAAGCACGAAACAGAGAAGAAGAAGTGGATGTTGGCCGGAGCCACGACCTCGGGAAGGGGAGCCATGCCCGCCGCCGAAGGAGGCACATCGTAGCGCCAGGCGTGCGAGCTCCCGATCAGGCGGAAGGACGGACGGGTCACGGAGGTGGGCGAGGTTGGGTGTCTAGGCGGAAGAGAGGCAGTGGGGGCATGACGATAGCCGTAAACCTAGACGAGCCCGGATCTGGAAGGGAGCACATATTCAGGACCTCGGCACTGGAGCAGCAGGGACTCCGACGAGTCCAAGGAGTTGGAAGGAGACGCAACTCCCAAAGTGTGTCGGAATTGAAGATATTCCGGGATGGACGGCCAACCAATGACACTAGTAGTGTGGGGGTGCGGAGACACCAAGGTGCCAGCATGCCGAAGGAGCCGGAAAGAGCATAACTCCTGGGGCGTACTGGATCCGAAGCCGCCCGGCCGACCATAGACGCGGGAGGGGTCCATGGCCGCCGGACTGCATCCGCCCTTGCGGGGGTGATGAAGAGCTCACGCGCAACCAACTTCTCAGCCGACATGCTGCACGAAGCTGCCGCCGCCGGGCACAACCAAACAGCCCCATGGCCACCACCCCGGGAGGCCGACTCGAAGCTCAAGCTAGGGTGAGTTACAGAATAGAGGGCGCGCCCAACCGCCACGACAGACCGGCCGGAGGACGTCACACTCGGTCCGAAGGGGCGCCTCCAGATCGCATCGGGGCGGGGGCAGAGTAGGCGGCGCAGTGCTCCAGTGTCAGGGCCACTCCGCCACTACCATCATGGGGCGGAACACGGCTTCGCCGGCGGGCCCTCTGGTTGCGGTGGTGCAGACACTAGTGGGAAAATCCTTATAGGTGAACTCAAATGAGTGGTGGGCGCGACTAGACACCCGCCATTACTAGTTAGGAAAAGTAGTAGTGTTGATGCCATAATACACCCACCAGAGTTGTAGACACAGAAGTGGCCGGCAAAAGTTCAGACCCGCCACAAGTAGGCACTTCTGAATATGACCACGTGATGAATGCTAACAATGACGGGTGATAATTCAGACCCGCCAATAGTCCTCAAGGAAGCAGTAGCGGGCACGACACACGCCCCACCAAAGATAAACGCTTACAACCGGCACAAAAAAAACTAGCCAGATATTAGCTGTGGCGGGCACCATTTTGTGCCCACCACACGTAAGTTGTGGTCTATGAAAATTCAACTCAAAGTTTGCTGCCCACCACCCCAAAGTAGCAGTGGCGGGTCGTTCGGTGCGCCCATCGCACTAGAAGAACTCTATCTGCACGCACGCACCCTTCCTCCACTTCACTCTCACTCAGTCACTCTTCCCCCATATCGCTCTCATCACTGCCATCATCGCCTCTTCCTCGCCGTCGCCGTTGATGACCCACAAGCATAGGAGATCAATAGTAGTCCTTTCGATAAGTATGAGTGTCGAACCCAACGAGGAGCAGAAGGAAATAACAAGCGGTTTTCAGCAAGGTATTATTTGCAATTGATGTAAGTAGTGATAACTGATAGTTTTGCAGTGAGGTAATTCATAACAAGTAACAAGTAACAATAGGAACAAGAGTGCATCAAGGTGGCTGCTACGTCTCCAACGTATCTATTTTTTTTATTCCATGCTATTATAGTATAAGTCTTGGATGTTTTATATGCAATTATATATCATTTTTGGGACTAGTCTATTAACCTAGTGCCCAGTGCTAGTTGCTGTTTTTTTGCTTGTTTTTGGATTTTCAGAAAATTAGTACCAAATGGAGTCCAAATGCTACGAAACTTTTTGAAGATTTTTTCTGGACCAGAAGGGAGTCTAGAAGCTTCGAGAGAAGACCTGCAGAGCCATGAGGGAGCGACAAGCTTGCAGGACGCATGCTTGTGGTCCCCTCGTGGCACCTCTTGACCTAATTCCACTTCTATAAACTCCCAAATATTCCCAATACATCAGAGAGACACCAAAACACTTTTTCTGCTGCCGCAAGCCTCTGTTATTCCGTGATCCCATCTAGAGGCCTTCTCTGCTACTCTGCCAAAGGGGAATCGATCATGGAGGGCTTCTACATCAACCTTACTACCCTTCTGATGATGCGTCAGTAGTTCACCATCGACCTACAGGTCCATAGCTGGTAGCTAGATGGCTTCCTCTCTCTCTTTGATCTTTAATACAATGTTCTTGATATTCTTGGAGATCTATTTGATGTAATCTTCTTTTCCGGTGTGTCTGTTAGGATCCGATGAATTTTGGGTTTATGATCAGATTATTCATGAATATTATTTGAGTCTTTTCTGAATTCTTATATGCATGATTTTTATAGATTTCTATTTCTCTCCAATCGATCCTTTTGGTTTGGCCAACTAGATTGATTTATATTGCAATGAGAGAGGTTCTTTCTAATGAGTTCGATCTTGCGGTGCTCAATCCCAGTGACCGAAAGGTACATGATACGTATTTGTATCATTGCCATTAAGGATAAAAATATGGGGTTTATTCATATTGATTGGGTTTACTTTGTCTACATCATGTCATCTTGCTTAAGGCGTAACTCTGTTTTAATTAACTTAATACTCTAGATGCATGCCGGATAGCGGTCGATGGGTGGAGTAATAGTAGTAGATGCAGGCAGGAGTCGGTCTACTTGTCTCAGACATGATGCCTATATGCATGATCATTGCTTTGAATATCATCGTAAGTATGCGCTTTTCTATCAATTGTCCAATAGTAATTTGCTTACGCACCGTATGATATATTCAAGAGAGAAGCCTCTAGTGAAAACTATGACCCCCCGGGTCTATTTTTATCATATATAAAATCCAAAAATATCTTATTGCAATTTATTTTATGTTCTTTTTATTTTTGTATTTTACTTTATCTATCTACCACTACAAGATTTGATCCTTACAATTAACCGCCTACGGAGTTTACAACCCCCTTGTTTGCGTTGGGTGCAAGTATTTGCTTTTCTGTGTGTAGGTACCGCTAAAGAGAATTTGCGTGGTTCTCCTACTGGATTGATAACTTTGGTTCTTAACTGAGAGGAATACTTATCTCTACTGTACTGCTTTACCCTCTCCTCTTCAAGGAAATTCCAACGGAGCTCACAAGTAGCAGTCGTCCAATCTTGTTTATAGCAAAGGACAAGATGAAGGTACTTCTTATAATGAGCAAAGCGTTCTTGAGGCCACATGGGAGTTCATGTCTAGTCACGTTCATCATGTTTAGTTGATTCACATTCACTACTTCGATAATTTGATATGTGGGTGGACCGGTGCTAGGGTGCGGTTCTTACTTGAACAAGCAACCCTCTTATGATTACCCCCTCTCGCAAACATCCGCAAGTACGAAAGAAGAATTGAGATAAATCGAACCATAGTATAAAACATATTGATCCAAATCAGCCCCTTACGGAGTAATGCATAAACTAGGGTTTGAGCTTCTGTCACCATCACAACGCATCATCTACTTATTAATCCCCAATGTCTTCTCTTAGGCCCAAGTATGATGAAGTGTCATGTAGTCGATGTTCACATGACACAACTAAAGGAACAACAACATATATATCATTAAAATATTAAACAAATACCAACTTCACATGATTACGTATAACAAGACTTCTCCCATGACCTCAAGAACAAAAGTAACTACTTACAAATCATATTCATATTCAATATCAGGGGTGTATTGTGTATGCTTAAGGATCTAAAAATATAATCTTCAACCAAATAAACCAACTAGCATCAACTACAAGATGTAGTCAACCGTACTAGCTACCCACAGGTACCAATATTAGGTTTTGGGAGAAAGATTGAATACAAGTGATAAACTAGGGTTTGAGAGGAGATGGTGCTTATAAAGATGTTGATGAAGATTTATCCTCACACGACGGGGAGGATCGTTGATGATGTCGATGACTTCGATCACCCTAGAGGGAAGTATCCACGGTGAAATCGCTCCACCGAGAGCAAAAGTGCTCCTGCCTAGGTTCTGCCTCGAGATGGCGGCGCGTCATCCCGAAAGTCTTTGCTTATATTTTTTTCTTGGGCAAAAGGCCTCATAGAGCAAAAAGAGGGAACCGAAGGGCCGCTGTGGGCCTCAGAAGGCACCAGGGAGCGCCCTATTACCTTGTGAGCAGCAGGTGGCCCCCCTCTGGTGGTTCTTCGTTCCATTATTTTTTTATATTCAACAAAAAATCTCCATAAAATTTTAGGTAATTTGGAGTTCCATAGAATAGTTATCTCTGTTGTAGCTCTTCTAGGTCCAGAATTCCAGCTGCCGGTAATTTCCCTGTTCATGTAGATCTTGCAAATAAAGAGAAAAGACATTAGAATTTCATCCTAAAGTGAAATAATGACCAAAAACATTATAAATATCAGTAGGAAAAAATATGCAAAATGGACGTATCAACTACCCCAAGCTTAGACCTCGTTTGTCCTCAAGCGAAAGCAGGACTAATGTTAGAGTCGCGTCGAGTATACTGTACTAGGTAGGTTACAGTTGGACTCTCAGTAGTATAGTGTTTAGATAGGATATGGAGTCGTGTCCTAGTAGGACACTTGTATCCTAGGCCTCTCATATATAGCGAGGGTAGACACATGATGTAACCTATGCCAACATAATAGCACAGGAATGCAGGGGAAGCCAACGGCATGTGCCGGCGTCCAGGGCGACCGAGTGCGGTATTGTAGCGGTATCATGGGGAGGAGCGCCCATAGTCAGGCCCCGGGGATGTAGCCATATCAGTGAACCTTGTTAAGAAATCTTGGTGTCATCCTTGTGTGATTGTTTGGTCCTCGGATGATTGATGGTGCCCTCGGATTTATTCTAACAAGTGGTATAAAAGCAAGGCTATGAGGAGGCTGTGGACTGTTGATCTAGAGGAACTATCAAATTTGAGATGTAGCCGGTTGCGGCGTGGTTCACGATGAGATTGGAAGAAGCAATCGGGAGGCAGCAGCTCGCACGACAACAGTGGAAGCAAATATGTGGCAGGCCAGCAACAATTTTCGGCGAGATAAGTCTTGGTGTGGAGGCTGGCGGTGGCTTGTTCTCGCGAGGTCTCGTCAAGATACATGGTGCTCAAGGGAGGGTGCAGCAGTGGCGCTTGCCAGAGGGCCCCAGGACCAGGAGTGTAGCGGATCAACTGCGCTGGATGGAGCTAGAGGCACGCAAGTGGCTACGACAGCTGGTTGTGTATGTACATACTTGAGATTTGTTTGAGAAAAAAGGGGACTGAGTCTCCAATGACACAGAGAGAGGCAAATCAATTGCCGAAAGAAAAAGATTCATGACCAGTAACCACAACACCGAGATGGGTTTCGAAATCAAAGAGCCGTTGGAGGCGACCGAGGGCACGTGGGCGGCGACTTGTCTCTCTCCCTCATATCTCGGAGCAGCGGGCGCGTAGATTCAGGTTCGGCGGGGCTCCTGTGGTTCTCCGGCATGCTCGGCCTCGGCGGTTTCCTCGAGACTGGTGGGGGGCGGGCGTGGTAGCCGCCTCTAGGCACTGGCTACCGACGAGGAGGATGGGATCCCCTCGCCTCGGTTTGTCGCTCCTCCATCGAGTGCAACTCTGGGGGATTTCGTCCAGTGAGACGTCTCCAACGTATCTATAATTTATGAAGTATTCATGCCATGTTTACAATAGTTTTATATGATTTTGGTATGATTTGATTAGAACAAACCCGGACTGATGCTATTTTCAGCAGAACTACCGTGGTGTTGTTTTTGTGCAAAAATAAAAGTTCTGGGAATGCGATGAAAACCAATGGAGAATTTTTCTGGAAAATATAAAAAATACTGGAACAAAAATCTACCAGAGGGGAGTCCCGGGGGTCCACGAGGGTGGGGGCGCGCCCACCCCCCTTGGGCGTGCCCCTGTGCCTCTTGGACTTCCCGTGGGCCCCCCTGACTTGTTCTCGACACCAACCTCTCCTATAAATGCCCAAACCTCCAAAAAATAACCTAGATCGGAAGTTCCGCCGCCGCAAGCCTCTGTAGCCACAAGAAATCAATCTAGGCCCTCTCTGGCACCATGCCGGAGGGGGCCATCATCGCCGGAGGCTGTGGAGGAGGATCCCGGAGGGGCCATCATCACCATGAAGGCCAAGGACCAGAGGGAGAACCTCTCCCCATCCAGGGGGAGGCCATGGAGGAGGAAGTACAAGGCGGAGAACCTCTCCTCCTCTCTCTCGGTGGCACCAGAGTGCCATCGGGAGGCGAATCATCGCCGTGGTGATCGTCTCCATCAACATCACCATCATCATCACCATACTCATCTCTTTTACTGTGACGCCCCGAGACCGTTACGCCAGGTTTCTTCCAGTTATTCACCGTCGTTGCCATGTCATTTGCTTGCGTGTTGCTTTTCATACTTGCATCATGTGCATTGCATCATGTCATCATGCAACCCGTTTTAAAACTCAACTAAATAAATTGCATGGATCTTCGGTCCATTTAAATCGAGGGAATTCACATGGTGATTCTCTTTATAACATATCCTCCCAATATTAGGGAGCTATATAAAAATATTCCATTCATGTGGAATTACCTTGACACATTTGCAAAATATTTCCCCATGCCTTTGTTCCATGCATCATCTCCTTCTCCTTCCCTTCTTTTTCCTATCTTTTGCAAGTCCCACTTTCCCATTCTCTATTAATGTCCATTCTTTTCCTATAAATTCTCGACCATGCCTTCAACCTCTCTGCCAAATTTCATCTCATTTGACGTTGTTTTGGCTGGGTTCAAAATTGCATCAAGTTTGAAGTTGATTCAAACTTGGTTTAATGTTCTACCTTTAAAATTGCCCAAAGCAATTTATCAAAATAGGGTATAATTCCAGGGTCTTGAGGATATTCTCATATCTCTCATACACCTCTCCTTTCACCCTGTGCATTTCTCTTTATTTTTTTGTCTGAAGAAAAAGAGAAGAGAATATAGTAGCACTGCAGGCCCCAGCTGGGCCTCCAACCTCCTGCACCGGCCCTTTTGGCCTAAGGCCTCCTGCAGCCTCTAGGCCCAACAGCCCACCTAACCTAACCTAAATCTAGGCGCAGCGAACCCTCTCCCTCGATCCCCTCCTCCTTGTCTCTCTGCTAGCGCCGCCAGGAGAGGATCGCTCGCACCCGACTCCCTCTCCCCTCGACCCGATCCCCATCGATCTCTCCCTACTCTCGCTCCCTTCCTCACGCGCCAGGGAGGAGCCCCGAGCCCTCTCCCTCGCTCCCCCGTGCCAATTCCTCCCGCGACAACCTCTTCCTCCTGCTTCTCCTCGGCGGCACCAACCCGCCTCGACCTCGCTGCCAGCAGGAGCTCCGGCCCGACCTCCGCCCGAGCCATCTTCATCTCCGACAGGGAGACACCGCCTCTGCTCCGCCCTCCGCCTTGCTGCCCCGAAGTGCCTCATCCTCGTCGCCTTGCTACACCACGCCGCCGCGCCCGACCAAGTCGCCTCCCATGGAGCTCCGCCGCTGGGGCTGCTCCTCGCCTACGTCGCTGCGTTCCCTCGCGCTGCTGCTCCTCTGCTTGTCCTCTGCCGCTCGCAGCGCGCGTGGCCGAACTGCCCTGCCTTGTTCGACCACCGGAACCGCGCCAAGTCGTTGCCTCTTTGCATCTGCGCTGTGTTGCCGTGGATGCATGCAACCGTGGAATCAATCCCAAGCGTCAAGTACCAGGACACTACGAAACCTAAATCGCCAAGACCGGACCCTTCAAGTACCCCTTCGGATTCGTCAAGACCCTCATGTACAACTACACCCGATGATGCGACAAGTACCCCGACAACGTGTACATCTACGCCGCCAAGACCGGACCGACAAGTACCCCGATGTCGAATGTGAATGACTACCATCGCGAGAACGGGACCGGAAAGTCCGAAGACCCCAAGTACCACGACACCGATGACATGAACGTCTATGGAAACTCATGCAACGATAAACATGTACCACTACCGTCGCCGAGATCGCGAGTCGTCGCGAGAACGTCTACTTCCTCTACTTTGCACCGAACGAGAACTGTCCCGCTTGCACGCTTCGAAGGTATAACCTCGAGACGATGTCCATGAACGAATGCTTGCGATGTTTGAGATGCTCGAGTTTGCACCGTGTCCAAATTGTCACTCGTTTCCTTAACGCCAACTCGTGGGACACCCGGAATCCGGGAGCGCCCCACCATATTTTGCACGCATCCGCACACTTCTCCTTTGCATCGATATCTCCATGAGCTACCGGAACCGGAATGTTGCTGTGGCACCATTTCCGTTGTCGTTGCCGTGGCACCCCTTTCATTTCCGCCATGATGACAAAATGCTTCATATCATGCTCATGTCAAATTTTTCATAAAATTTGCATAATCTTGCACATGCCATCCACATCATGATAATAACATTTAATATGTTTAAATTTGTTGTTTGCTTTAAATTGCTAAATGCATGTGGGGTTTTACCGGAATTGTTGTTTGTTATATTCGGCCCCATTTAAATTGTTTAGATAGTATAGTTTTGTTATGCTTCACCTCTTGCCATGTTAACCAACGTTAAAATTTGTTGAGTACCTAACCAGGAGAGAACTAAATAATTAATGTGGTGTTCCGTCAATATGCAACTCGTTGCATATTGAGCTCCACTTAATTTGTAGAATTGTTTGTGCACTTTTCCATGCCATGCCGCATTAAACCGGACATGCATCATACTTGATTGTGCATCATGCCATGTTTATGTGGTGGTTGTTTAATATGTTGTTTGCTTCTTTTCGGTGTCGCTTCTTCGGGTTAGTTCCGTTAACATCGTGTTTGTGAGGATCCGTTCGACTACGTCCGCTTGTCTGCTTCAGGGACTCGTTCTTCTTCCTTGCAGGATCTCAGGCAAGATGACCATACCCTCGAATCACTTCTATCTTTGCTTGCTAGTTGCTCGCTCTATTGCTATGCCTATGCCGCGATATCTACCACATGATTTATCACGCCTCCCATATTGCCATGTCAAGCCTCTAACCCACCTTGTCCGAGCAAACCGTTGTTTGGCTATGTTACCGCTTTGCTCAGCCCCTCTTATAGCGTTGCTAGTTGCAGGTGAAGATGGAGTTTGTTCCATGTTGGAACATGGATATTTTGTTGGGATATCACAATATCTCTTATTTAATTAATGCATCTATATACTTGGTAAAGGGTGGAAGGCTTGGCCTTATGCCTGGTGTTTTGTTCCACTCTTGCCGCCCTAGTTTCCGTCATACCGGTGTTATGTTCCTTTATTTTGCCTTCCTTACATGGTTGGGTTATAATGGGAACCCCTTGATAGTTCACCTTGAATAAAACTCTTCCAGCAAGGCCCAACCTTGGTTTTACCATTCGCACTAACAACCTACCACATTCCCTTGGGTTCTGCAGACTCAAGGGTCATCTTTATTTAACCCCCCCGGGCCAGTACTTCTCTAAGTGTTGGTCCGAAACTAGAGCTCCTTGCAGCGCCACCTCGGGAAAACTCGAGGGCTGGTTTTAGTTGTATGGATTGCTTATCCGGTGTGCCCTGAGAACGAGATATGTGCAGCTCCTATCGGGATTTGTTGGCACATTCGGGTGGCTTTGCTGGACTTGTTTTACCATTGTCGAGATGTCTTGTAACCGGGATTCCGAGTCTGATCGGGCCGTCCTGGGAGAAGGAATATACTTCGTTGACCGTGAGAGCTTGTGATGGGCTAAGTTGGGACACCCTACAGGGTTTTGAACTTTCGAAAGCCGTGCCCTGCGGTTATGCGCAGATGGGAATTTGTTAATGTCCGGTTGTAGAGAACTTGACACTTAACTTAACTAAGATGCATCAACCGCGTGTGTAGCCGTGATGGTCTCTTTCCGGCGGTGTCCGGGAAGTGAACACGGTATTGGAGTTATACTTGAACGTAAGTAGTCTAGGATCACTTCTTGATCATAGATTCTCGAAAGTGCTTTGCCTTCTCTTCTCGCTCTCATTTGCGTATGTTAGCCACCATATATGCTAGTGCTTGCTGCAGCTCCACCTCATACCTTTACCCTACCCATAAGCTTAAATAGTCTTGATCGCGAGGGTGTGAGATTGCTGAGTCCCCGTGACTCATAGATTTACTTCCAAAACCATTTTGCAGGTGCCGATGATACCGTGCAGGTGACGCAACCGAGCTCAAGGAGGAGCTCGATGAAGATCTCGTTCATTATGTTGTTTCATTTCCAGTTGATCAGTAGTGGAGCCCAGTTGGGACGATCGGGGATCTGTAGCATTAGGGGTGGCCTTCTTCTATTTTGGTTCCGTAGTCGGACCTTGATTGTATCTGGATGTTGTATTGCTTTATTCATGTATTGTGTGAAGTGGCGATTGTAAGCCAACTATGTATCTCTTTCCTTATTCAGTACATGGGATGTGTAAAGATTACCCCTCTTGCGACATTGCTTACAACGCGGTTATGCCTCTAAGTCGTGCTTCGACACGTGGGAGATATAACCGCATCGTGGGCGTTACAAGTTGGTAATCAGAGCCTTCCCCGACTTAGGAGCCCCCTGCTTGATCGAATCACTGGCGTTGTTGAGTCTAGAAAAACGTTTTGAGTCTTATAAGTGTTGGGTAACGTAGCAGAAATTCAAAATTTTCCTACGCGTCACCAAGATCTATCTATGGAGAAACCAGCAACGAGTAGAAAGGAGAGTGCATCTACATACCCTTGTAGATCGTTAAGCGGAAGCGTTCAAGTGAACGGGGTTGATGGAGTCGTACTCGTCGTGATTCAGATCACCGATGATCAAGTGCCGAACGGACGGCACCTCCGCGTTCAACACACGTACAGCTCGACGATGTCTCCCACGCCTTGATCCAGCAAGGAGAGAGGGAGAGGTTGAGGAAGACTCCATCCAGCAGCAGCACAACGGTGTGGTGGTGATGGAGGAGCGTGGCAATCCTGCAGGGCTTCGCCAAGCACCTACGGGAGAGGAGGAGGTGTCACGGGAGGGAGGGAGGCGCCAAGGGCTCAGGTATGGATGCCCTCCCTCCCCTCCACTATATATAGGGGCAGGGGAGAGGGGGGAGGCGCAGCCTTGCTCCCTCCTCCAAGGAAGGGGTGCGGCTAAGGAGGGGGGAGGAGTCCATCCTCCCCAAGGCACCTCGGAGGTGCCTTCCCCCTTTAGGACTCTCCCCTTTTTCCTATATCTTGGCGCATGGGCCTCTAGGGGCTGGTGCCCTTGGCCCATGTAGGCCAAGGCGCACCCCCTACAGCCCATGTGGCCCCCCGGGGCAGGTGGCCCCACCCGGTGGGCCCCCGGGACCCTTCCGGTGGTCCCGGTACAATACCGATGACCCCGAAACTTGTCCCGATGGCCGAAACAGGACTTCCTATATATAAATCTTTACCTCCGGACCATTCCGGAACTCCTCGTGACGTCCCGGATCTCATCCGGGACTCCGAACAACATTCGGTAACCACATACAAGCTTCCTTTATAACCCTAGCGTCATCGAACCTTAAGTGTGTAGACCCTACGGGTTCGGGAGACATGCAGACATGACCGAGATGTTCTCCGGTCAATAACCAACAGCGGGATCTGGATACCCATGTTGGCTCCCACATGTTCCACGATGATCTCATCGGATGAACCACGATGTCAAGGACTCAATCGATCCCGTATACAATTCCCTTTGTCTAGCGGTATTTTACTTGCCCGAGATTCGATCGTCGGTATACCGATACCTTGTTCAATCTCGTTACCGGCAAGTCTCTTTACTCGTTCCGTAACACATCATCCCGTGATCAACCCCTTGGTCACATTGTGCACATTATGATGATGTCCTACCGAGTGGGCCCAGAGATACCTCTCCGTTTACACGGAGTGACAAAATCCCAATCTCGATTCGTGCCAACCCAACAGACACTATCAGAGATACCCGTAGTGTACCTTTATAGCCACCCAGTTACGTTGTGACGTTTGGCACACCCAAAGCACTCCTACGGTATCCGGGAGTTGCACAATCTCATGGTCTAAGGAAATGATACTTGACATTAGAAAAGCTTTAGCATACGAACTACATGATCTTGTGCTAGGCTTAGGATTGGGTCTTGTCCATCACATCATTCTCCTAATGATGTGATCCCGTTATCAACGACATCCAATGTCCATGGTCAGGAAACCGTAACCATCTATTGATTAACGAGCTAGTCAACTAGAGGCTTACTAGGGACATGGTGTTGTCTATGTATCCACACATGTATCTAAGTTTCCTATCAATACAATTCTAGCATGGATAATAAACGATTATCATGAACAAGGAAATATAATAATAATCAATTTATTATTGCCTCTAGGGCATATTTCCAACAGTCTCCCACTTGCACTAGAGTCAATAATCTAGTTCACATCGATATGTGATTAACACTCAAGGTCACATCCCCATGTGACTAACACCCAAAGAGTTTACTAGAGTCAATAATCTAGTTCACATTTACCATGTGATTAACACTCGATGAGTTCTGGGTTTGATCATGTTATGCTTGTGAGAGAGGTTATAGTCAACGGGTTTGAACCTTTCAGATCCGTGTGTGCTTTACAAATCTCTATGTCATCTCCTAGATGCAGCTACCACGTTCTATTTCGAGCTATTCCAAATAACTGTTCTACTTGGAGCTATTCTAAATTGTTGCTCCATTATACGTATCCGGTATCTCTACTCAGAGCTATCCGGATAGGTGTTAAGCTTGCATCGACGTAACCCTTTACGACGAACTCTTTTACCACCTCCATAATTGAGAAAATTCCTTAGTCCACTAGTTACTAAGGATAACTTTGACCGCTGTCCTGTGATCCATTCTTGGATCACTCTTGTACCCCTTGACTGACTCATGGTAAAGCATACTTCAGGTGCGGTACACAGCATAGCATACTGTAGAGCCTATGTTTTAAGCATAGGGGACGACCTTCGTTCCTTTCTCTCTATTCTGCCATGGTCGAGCTTTAAGTCTTAACTTCATACCTTACAACTCAGGCAAGAACTCCTTCTTTGACTTATCCATCTTGAACACCTTCAAGATCACGTCAAGGCATGTGCTCATTTGAAAGTACTATTAAGCGTTTTGATCTATCCTTATAGATCTTGATGCTCAATGTTCAAGTAGCTTAATCCAGGTTTTCCATTGAAAACACTTTCCAAATAACCCTATATGCTTTCCAGAAATTCTACGTCATTTCTGATCATTAATATGTCAACAACATATACTCATCAGAAATTCTATAGTGCTCCCACTCACTTCTTTGGAAATACAAGTTTCTCATAAACTTTGTATACACCCAAAATCTTTGATCATCATCAAAGCATACATTCCAACTCCGAGATGCTCACTCCAGTCCTCAGAAGGATTGCTGGAGCTTTGCATACTTATTAGCATATTTCAGGATAGACAAAACCTTCCGGTTGTATCACATACAACCTTTCCTCAAGCATCGTCGAGGAAACAATGTTTTGACATCCTATTTGCAAGATTTCATAAATAATGCAGTAATTGCTAATATAATTCCAACAGACTCTTAGCATCGCTACGAGTGAGAAAGTCTCATCGCAGTCAACTCCTTGAACTTGTCGAAAAACATCTTAACGACAAGTCGAGCTTTCTCAATGGTGACACTTACCATCATTGTCTGTCTTCCTTTCAAAATCCATATGTACCTAACAGCCTTACGACCATCAAGTAGTTCTTCCAAAGTCTACACTTTGTTTTCATACATGGATCCTCTCTCGGGTTTTATGGCCTTGAGCCATTTATCGGAATCCGGGCCCACCATCGCTTCTCCATAGCTCGTAGGTTCATTGTTGTCTAGCAACATGACTTCCAAGACAGGATTACGTACCACTCTGAAGTAGTACGCATCCTTGTCATCCTACGAGGTACGGCAGTGACTTGATCCGAAACTTCATGATCATTATCATAAGCTTCTACTTCAATTGGTGTAGGTGCCACATGAACAACTTCCTGTGCCCTGATACACACTGGTTGAAGTGATGGTTCAATAACCATATCAAGTCTCCACCATCCTCCCACTCAACTCTTTCGAGAGAAACCTTTCCTCGAGAAAGGACCTGACTCAAGAAACAATCCTTTATTGCTTTTGGATCTGAGACAGGAGGTATACCCAACTGTTTTGGGTGTCCTATGAAGATGCATTTATCCGCTTTGGGTTCTAGCTTATCAGCCTGAAACTTTTTCACATAAGCGTCGTAGCCCCAAACTTTTAAGAAACGACAACTTAGGTTTCTCTAAACCATAATTCATATGGTGTCATCTCAACGGAATTACGTGGTGCCCTATTTAAAGTGAATGTGGTTGTCTCTAATGCCTAACCCATGAACGATAGTGGTAATTCGATAAGAGACATCATGGTACGCACCATATCCAATAGGGTGCAACTATGATGTTCGGACACACCATCACACTATGGTGTTCCAGGCGGTATTAATTGTGAAACATTTTCCACAATGTCTTAATTGTGTGCCAAAACTCGTAACTCAGATATTCATCTCTATGATCGTATCATAGACATTTTATCCTCTTGTCACAATGATCTTCTACTTCACTCTGAAATTACTTGAACCTTTCAATAATTCAGACTCATGATTCATCAAGTAAATGTACTCAACATCCACTCAAATTATCTGTGAAGTAAGAACATAACAATATCCACTACATGCCTCAGCACTCATTGGACTGTACACATCAAAATGTATTACTTCCAACAAGTTGCTATCTTGTTCCATCTTACTGAAAACGAGGCTTTTCAGTCATCTTGCCCATGTGGTATGATTTGCATGTCCCAAGTGATTCAAAATCAAGTGAGTCAAAATGGTCCATTTGCATGGAGTTTCTTCATGCATATACACCAATAGACATGGTTCGCATGTCTCAAACTTTTCAAAAATGAGTGAGCCCAAAGATCCATCAATATGGAGCTTCTTCATGCGTTTTATACCGATATGACTTACGTGGCAGTGCCACAAGTAGGTGGTACTATCATTACTATCTTTTGGCATGAACATGTGTATCACTACGATCGAGATTTAATAAACCATTCATTTTAGGTGTAAGACCATTGAAGGTATTATTCAAATAAACAGAGTAACCATTATTCTCCTTAAATGAATAACCGTATTGCGATAGACATAATCCAATCATGTCTATGCTCAACGCAAACACCAAATAACAATTATTTAGGTTTAACACCAATCTCTTTGGTAGAGGGAGCGTGCGATGCTTGATCATATCAAGCTTGGAAAAAACTTCCAACACATATCGCCAGCTCACCTTTAGCTAGTCTCTGTTTATTCCGTAGCTTTTATTTCAAGTTACTAACACTTAGCAACCGAACCGGTATCTAATACCCTGGTGCTACTAGGAGTACTAGTAAAGTACACATTAACATAATGTATATCCAATATACTTCTATCGACCTTGCCAGCCTTCTCATCTACCAAGTATCTAGGGTAATTCCGCTCTAGTGACTGTTCCCCTTATTACAGAAGCACTTAGTCTCGGGTTTGGGTTCAACCTTGGGTTTCTTCACTAGAGCAGCAGCTGATTTGCCGTTTCATGAAGCATCCCTTCTTGCCCTTGCCCTTCTTGAAACTAGTGGTTTCACCAACCATCAACAATTGATGCTCCTTCTTGATTTCTACTTTCGCGGTGTCAAACATCGCGAATACCTCAAGGATCATCATATCTATCCCTGATATGTTATAGTTCATCATGAAGCTCTAACAGCTTGGTGGCAATGACTTTGGAGAACCATCACTGTCTTATCTGGAAGATCAACTCCCACTCGATTCAAATGATTGTTGTACTCAGACAATCTGAGCACAAGCTCAACAATTGAGCTTTTCTCCTTAGTTTGCAGGTTAAGAAAGTCATCGGAGGTCTTATACCTCTTGACATGGGCACGAGCCTGAAATCCCAATTTCAGCCCTCAAAACATCTCATATGTTTCGCGATGTTTCAAAAACGTCTTTGGTGCCTCAACTCTAAACCGTTTAACTGAACTATCACGTAGTTATCAAAACGTGTATGTCAGATGTTCGCAACAACCACAGACAACGTTCGAGGTTCAGCACACTGAGCGGTGCATTAAGGACATAAGCCTTCTATGAAGCAATGAGGACAATCCTCAGTTTACGGACCTAGTCCGCATAATTGCTACTATCAACTTTCAACTAATTTTTCTCTAGGAACATATCTAAACAGTAGAACTATAGCGTGAGCTACGACATAATTTGCAAAAACCTTTTGACTATGTTTAGGATAATTAAGTTCATCTTATGAACTCCCACTCAGATAGACATCCCTCTAGTCATCTAAGTGATTACATGATCCGAGTCAAACTAGGCCGTGTCCGATCATCACGTGAGATGGACTAGTCATCATCGGTGAACATCTTCATGTTGATCGTATCTTCTATACGACTCATGCTCGACCTTTCGGTCTCCGTGTTCCGAGGCCATGTCTGTACATGCTAGGCTCGTCAAGTTAACCCTAAGTGTTTCGCGTGTGTTCCGAGGCCATGTCTGTACATGCTAGGCTCGTCAACACCCGTTGTATTTGAACGTCTGAATAAAACACCCGATCATCACGTGATGTTTTGAAACAGCGAACTGTCGCAACGGTGCACAGTTAGGGGAGAACACTTCTTGAAATTGTTGTAAGGGATCATCTTATTTACTACCGTCGTTCTAAGCAAATAAGATGTATAAACATGATAAACATCACATGCAATCAAATAGTGACATGATATGGCCATCATCACTTTGCTCCTTTTGATCTCCATCTTCGGGGCTCCATGATCATCATCGTCACCGGCATGACACCATGATCTCCATCATCATGATCTCCATCATCGTGTCTTCATGAAGTTGCCTCGCCAACTATTACTTCTACTACTATGGCTAACGGTTAGCAATAAAGTAAAGTAATTACATGACATTTAAGTTGACACGCAGGTCACAAATAAATAAAGACAACTCCTATGGCTCCTGCCGGTTGTCATACTCATCGACATGCAAGTCGTGATTCCTATTACAAGAACATGATCAATCTCATACATCACATATATCATTCATCACATCCTCTTTGGCCATATCACATCACATAGCATACCCTGCAAAAACAAGTTAGACGTCCTCTAATTGTTGTTTGCATGTTTTACGTGGCTGCTATGGGTTTCTAGCAAGAACGTTTCTTACCTACGCATGAACCACAACGTGATATGCCAATTTCTATTTACCCTTCATAAGGACCCTTTTCATCGAATCCGATCCGACTAAAGTGGGAGAGACAGACACCCGCCAGCCACCTTATGCAACTAGTGCATGTTTGTCGGTGGAACCGGTCTCACGTAAGCGTACGTGTAAGGTTGGTCCGGGCCGCTTCATCCCACGATGCCGCCGAATCAAGATAAGACTAGTAACGGCAAGCATATTGAACAATATCGACGCCCACAACTACTTTGTGTTCTACTCGTGCAAAGAATCTACGCAATAGACCTAGCTCATGATGCCACTGTTGGGTAACGTAGCAGAAATTCAAAATTTTCCTACGCGTCACCAAGATCTATCTATGGAGAAACCAGCAACGAGTAGAAAGGAGAGTGCATCTACATACCCTTGTAGATCGTTAAGCGGAAGCGTTCAAGTGAACGGGGTTGATGGAGTCGTACTCGTCGTGATTCAGATCACCGATGATCAAGTGCCGAACGGACGGCACCTCCGCGTTCAACACACGTACAGCTCGACGATGTCTCCCACGCCTTGATCCAGCAAGGAGAGAGGGAGAGGTTGAGGAAGACTCCATCCAGCAGCAGCACAACGGTGTGGTGGTGATGGAGGAGCGTGGCAATCCTGCAGGGCTTCGCCAAGCACCTACGGGAGAGGAGGAGGTGTCACGGGAGGGAGGGAGGCGCCAAGGGCTCAGGTATGGATGCCCTCCCTCCCCTCCACTATATATAGGGGCAGGGGAGAGGGGGGAGGCGCAGCCTTGCCCCCTCCTCCAAGGAAGGGGTGCGGCTAAGGAGGGGGGAGGAGTCCATCCTCCCCAAGGCACCTCGGAGGTGCCTTCCCCCTTTAGGACTCTCCCCTTTTTCCTATATCTTGGCGCATGGGCCTCTAGGGGCTGGTGCCCTTGGCCCATGTAGGCCAAGGCGCACCCCCTACAGCCCATGTGGCCCCCCGGGGCAGGTGGCCCCACCCGGTGGGCCCCCGGGACCCTTCCGGTGGTCCCGGTACAATACCGATGACCCCGAAACTTGTCCCGATGGCCGAAACAGGACTTCCTATATATAAATCTTTACCTCCGGACCATTCCGGAACTCCTCGTGACGTCCGGGATCTCATCCGGGACTCCGAACAACATTCGGTAACCACATACAAGCTTCCTTTATAACCCTAGCATCATCGAACCTTAAGTGTGTAGACCCTACGGGTTCGGGAGACATGCAGACATGACCAAGATGTTCTCCGGTCAATAACCAACAGCGGGATCTGGATACCCATGTTGGCTCCCACATGTTCCACGATGATCTCATCGGATGAACCACGATGTCAAGGACTCAATCGATCCCGTATACAATTCCCTTTGTCTAGCGGTATTTTACTTGCCCGAGATTCGATCGTCGGTATACCGATACCTTGTTCAATATCGTTACCGGCAAGTCTCTTTACTCGTTCCGTAACACATCATCCCGTGATCAACCCCTTGGTCACATTGTGCACATTATGATGATGTCCTACCGAGTGGGCCCAGAGATACCTCTCCGTTTACACGGAGTGACAAAATCCCAATCTCGATTCGTGCCAACCCAACAGACACTATCAGAGATACCCGTAGTGTACCTTTATAGCCACCCAGTTACGTTGTGACGTTTGGCACACCCAAAGCACTCCTACGGTATCCGGGAGTTGCACAATCTCATGGTCTAAGGAAATGATACTTGACATTAGAAAAGCTTTAGCATACGAACTACATGATCTTGTGCTAGGCTTAGGATTGGGTCTTGTCCATCACATCATTCTCCTAATGATGTGATCCCGTTATCAACGACATCCAATGTCCATGGTCAGGAAACCGTAACCATCTATTGATTAACGAGCTAGTCAACTAGAGGCTTACTAGGGACATGGTGTTGTCTATGTATCCACACATGTATCTAAGTTTCCTATCAATACAATTCTAGCATGGATAATAAACGATTATCATGAACAAGGAAATATAATAATAATCAATTTATTATTGCCTCTAGGGCATATTTCCAACAATAGGATTATATATATCGGAGAGTAGGATTCTTTTTACTCCTCAGCCCCTTCGTCGCTCTGGTGAGGTCTCTTGATGTAGAGTTTTGACTCTTCTCTTCTCAAATTTCACTAAAAAAATTTAGGATCACACGGGTATCTTGAATCGTTTCGATGGTTTTGTGATGAGAACATTGTTCTTGGTGCCTCCTGACATTTAGGGGTTGTGGCAGTGTCCCGGGGAGTTGAGCTCCGAGGTGTTGTCGTCACAATTTTATCGTTGCAGTTCTGGAATACCTGAGTTTCGCCGACATCGAAAATCTCTTTTATGCATTTGTTGGTGAGATAACCTCGACGCCACCCAGTACTGGGGCGAGAGTTCGTAAGTATTGCCATAACTCATATAAAGGATGCTTTTTGAAGGTTGAGGTAAATGATTTCCGAAGATTTCTTGGTTATGTGTTGAAGGATGGATACAGCTGGATGTAGGATTTCCTAGTTTTGGGTGAGATATTATGCTTCCCCTGTATCCCCAACACCGATTGCATAACCGGAAAGTTTCGATAGTTTATAAGTGGGAATTCAAGTAGCTCTTAGGATATCTTTCCGTCAGATGTATGATATGAAATTGGGGTTCGATGTCTAGTGGTCCGCCTATCGTTGTGTCTTAAAGAGTCCTTGGCTATGCTGACTCGGGGACGCTTCGTATGCCATGTGCACTGCCTTGTACATGATGGTGCTGTACGATCGAGCCCGTGTAGGCCCCACCATGAAAACTTCAGATGAAATCTCTATCATATGTTTGTTCCAGCTTATTCTGCAAGTCAATCTTTGTTTTGTTTGAGTTGTGGTATTTGAGTTGCTTCGAAGTCAAGTGTTGATTCCATACCTTTTCTCAGCGATGTTCTCGTATTTTTATGTGAATACCAATCCTTCTTAATCATCGAGTTTGCCATCACAATTTCTTCTGAACTGGTGTCTCTATTCAAGTGGATCCGATCATTTTCAACATCCGCAAGATCAACTCAAATTTTTCGTCAACGGTGTTTGTTTCATCCGTCTCCAAGTTGTCTTTGTTTTTTCACCCTCCCACCCTTTTTCTTCAAGACTCGGATTTCTTATTCAAGTATCCATTTTATCGATGGAAGTCTCTCCATTCTTTTCTTTCAATGTTCGTATCCGAGGATTCTCCTGAATATTCTAATGGAGCTTCAAGCTCATCATTCTTCATTTCTTTTATCTTCTCTGGTGGATTTAATTCAAGCTTTGTTGATCATATCCTTTTTCCTTGCTTCAAATACCTTCTCATGCCGGTGCACCTCACATTCAGACATTTCTCGCTATTCAATTGTTCTGGAGTGCTGATAATATCTAAGAAGATTTGTGTCTCCATTATCATTCCGTCCAAGATATTTTGAGGATGTTACCTCATTCAAGCCATTTATTTCAACCGATGCAATCTCTCTTTTAAATTGTTCAATGGTGTTTCTTTTGAGTGGGCCCTAACCCACAGGTCTTTCCCAGGATCTTACCTGACTCTTCTAATTTTACCAGAGCTATTTTCAAATTCTTTTCCCAAGTTTGACGTAAGAATGAATTATCATTAGTCAAATGCCTTCTCCAAGATCTTTCAAATTCTTTTCATCGTCGGTTCAACCTTTCTAATATTCATTCTCCTGGAGTATCTCAACCACACATGGTGTCGTTTCTCCTCGTCAATCTCTACATTTGAAGACCGAAGAAGTGTTTCCTCTAAATCTTGGTCCGTTCTCTTGAAGATTCGTGGCTCTAGTTTTGTTGCCGTCCTCTCATAATTGTTTTTGGTCGTGATAATTCTTTTCACCTATCTGGTGCAATTCAGAGTATTTTCAAATTGTTTCTCCAAATCCCATCATCTCAGAAGTATTCATTCAAGCTTTCAGCTCTCGTTCTCCAAATCTTACTGGTGCGTCATTCAAGTTTTCTCAAATCAGTTCGGGATCTCTTCGTTCACTTGCATATAAATTATCTCAAGTATCTTCATTCATTCTCTAATTCTTACCGATGATTCATCCCTTTACTTCATTCATTTTTTTCAATTCATACGGTGCTTCACTCAAGATCTCTCTTCCTTGGTTATCATATCAACTAATTTGTTGTTTTCCAAATCCTACCGGTGGTTTGTGGAAGACCTTCTCAATTTACGCTATATCTCTCATCAATCCTTTCCAACAGGAATAAGTAATATGCCAAATCCATTGTTTGTCATCAATTTAATTGATGAAGGATAAGCATAATGTAATTCTTATTCTTGTTTCATCGGGTAAATTCAATATCTTACTCCGGAGGTTCATCATATCATATTCTTGGTTCAAGTTGCGTTATCTTTTCTCCCGGAGTTCAAAATTTTCCACTTTATCTCGTCGCAAAGCTTCATCCAATCTTGGCAAGGCTTCACCTTGTGTTTTCAACCTCTCTTTCCTTCCGTTTGATCATCCTTTTGTTACCGGAGTTCTTCATGGAGGCTTTACATGGTGGTTCATCAAGGATTTAATCCCTTCTCGAAGTGTTCATCGAGATTCTTTTCAGAGGAGCTCAAGTTTTCTTCATTTTGTAATTCGGAGTGCATTTGTTTCTCTCTTATCATTTGAGATGGTGTTAGGTCATTCTTGATAATTTGAGTTCATGTTTCATGATTCACAAGTTATCAAGTATGAGATATTCCAAATCCATCAACCTCTTCTTTGGAGTTAGCTTGTGTCATGTTTTACCTAAAGTCTTCCCTAAGGATTGTTGCTATTTATGATGCTCATAAATGACCCAAGTTCTTCTTTTATCCTCCCGGTGAAATAAGTTTCTCATCTTGTCCATATCAATCCAATCTATTGTTTCCATTAGTGGCAGAATTTCACCTCATAATTTCGAGATGTTTTCTATAAGCCCACAACAAGCTTACTCTTTTCGTTGTTGGTTTTCCAAAAATTCCGTTCGACCCTTCTCTTTAAGATGCTTTCAAGCTCATTTGAGGTAGAAGATGGTGTTTGATTCTCCGTTCTTTTGTTCCGACGGTCCAACTTCTATTCTTTCGTTCCGGAGGCTTTGTGATATTGCTTCTTCAACCATCGTCTCGTTTTATCAAAGATCATGTTCTTTCCTTTGCTTATCCATTTAACCGGAGTGTTCCGTCCTCTACTCAAGTTCTTTTCGCCTTTTCAAGTCTTGCATCTCATTTCTACCGGAGTGCTTGGTTGTACTTCTTGTCCATTGCAACCCTTTTCTCATGCCTTTAAACCTACATGGTTCTCGTGATGTTCCTTGTTCCTCTTTTCTAACGGAGGTTTTCAACTTTGTTCATCTTCGTTGTATTCTTTCTTTCAAATTTGTTCAACCTCCCAAGGTTCATTGGGTTCACTTATTCGTCAAAGAAGCAACTTACTTTTACCTCTTCTCTTCCTTTTCCGTTTCTCTCCGGTGCCATTCTAGATCTCGAGACGAGATCCTCTCGTGGTGGTGGAGTATTGTGATGCCCCGAGACTGTTGTGCCAGGTGTCTTCCAGTTATTCGCCGTCGTTGCCATGTCATTTGCTTGCGTGTTGCTTTTCATCCTTGCATCATGTGCATTGCATCATGTCATCATGCAACACGTTTTAAAACTCAGCTAAATAAATTGCATGGATCTTTGATCCATTTAAATCGAGGGAATTCACATGGTGATTCTCTTTATAACATATCCTCCCAATATTAGGGAGCTATATAAAAATATTCCATTCATGTGGAATTACCTTGACACATTTGCAAAATATTTCCCCATGCCTTTGTTCCATGCATCATCTCCTTCTCCTTCCCTTCCTTTTCCTATCTTTCGCAAGTCCCACTTTCCCATTCTCTATTAATGTCCATTCTTTTCCTATAAATTCTCGACCATGCCTTCAACCTCTCTGCCAAATTTCATCTCATTTGACGTTGTTTTGGTTGGGTTCAAAATTGCATCAAGTTTGAAGTTGATTCAAACTTGGTTTAATTTTCTACCTTTAAAATTGCCCAAAGCAATTTATTAAAATAGGGTATAATTCCAGGGTCTTGTGGATATTCTCATATATCTCATACACCCTCCTTTCACCCTGTGCATTTCTCTTTATTTTTCTGTCTGAAGAAAAAGAAAAGAGAAGATAGTAGCACTGCAGGCCCCAGTTGGGCCTCCAACCTCCTGCACCGGCCCTTTTGGCCTAAGGCCTCCCGCAGCCTCTAGGCCCAACAGCCCACCTAACCTAACCTAAACCTAGGCGCAGCGAACCCTCTCCCTCGATCCCCTCCTCCTTGTCTGCCTGCTTTTGCCTCCAGGAGAGGAGCGCTCGCACCCGACTCCCTCTCCCCTCGACCCGATCCCCATCGATCTCTCCCTCCTCTCGCTCCCTTCCTCACATCCCAGGGAGGAGCCCCTCTCCCTCTCCCTCGCTCCCCCGTGCCATTTCCTCCCGCGGCAACCTCTTCCTCCTGCTTCTCCTTGGCGGCACCAACCCGCCTCAACCTCACTGCCAGCAGGAGCTCCGGCCCGACCTCCGCCCGAGCCAGTGTCCTCCACACCTCACCATCTTCATCTCCGACAAAGAGACGCCACCTCTACTCCGCCCTCCGCCTTGCTGCCCCGAAGTGCCTCGTCCTCGTCGCCTTGCTGCACCACGCCGCCACGCCCGACCAAGTCGCCTCCCATGGAGCTCCGCCGCTGGGGCTGCTCCTCGCCTGCGTCCCTGCCTTCCCTCACGCTGCTGCTCCTCTGCTTGTCCTCTGCCGCCCGCAGCGCGCGTGGCCGAGCTGCCCTGCCTTGTTCGACCACCAGAACCGCGCCAAGTCGTTGCCTCTTTGCATCTGCGCTGTGTTGCCGTGGATGCATGCAACCGTGGAATCAATCCCAAGCGTCAAGTACCAGGACACTACGAAACCTGGATCGCCAAGACCGGACCCATCAAGTACCCCTTCGGATTCGTCAAGACCCTCATGTACAACTACACCCGATGATGCGACAAGTACCCCGACAACGTGTACATCTACGCCGCCAAGACGGGACCGACAAGTACCCTGACGTCGAACGTGAACGACTACCGTCGCAAGAACAGGACCGGAAAGTCCGAAGACCCCAAGTACCACGACACCGATGACATGAACGTCTACGGAAACTCGTGCAACGATAAACATGTACCACTACCGTCGCCGAGATCGTGAGAACCTCTACCGTCGACCGTAGAATGTGCGATAACGACTACTTCCACTACTTTGCACCGAACGAGAATTGTGCCTCTTGCACGCTTCAAAGGTATAACCTCGAGACGACGTCCGTGAACGAATGCTTGCAATGTTTGAGATGCCAACTTGTCACTCATTTCCTTGACGCCAACTCGTGGGACACCCAGAATCCGGGAGCGCCCCACCATCTTTCGCACGCATCCGCACACTTCTCCTTTGCATTGGTATCTCCATGAGCTACCGGAACCGGAATGTTGCCGTGGCACCATTTCCGTTGTCGTTGCCATGGCACCCCTTTCATTTCCGCCATGATGACAAAATGCTTCATATCATGATCATGTCAAATTTTTCATAAAATTTGCATAATCTTGCACATGTCATCCACATCATGATAATAACATTTAATATGTTTAAAATTGTTGTTTGCATTAAATTGCTAAATGCATATGGGGTTTTACCGGAATTGTTGTTTGTTATATCCGGCCCCATTTAAATTGTTTAGATAGTATAGTTTTGTTATGCTTCACCTCTTGCCATGTTAACCAACATTTAAATTTGTTGAGTACCTAACCAGGAGAGAACTAAATAATTAATGTGGTGTTCCGTCAATATGTAACTCGTTGCATATTGAGCTTCACTTAATTTGTAGAATTGTTTGTGCACTTTGCCATGCCATGCCGCATTAAACCGGACATGCATCATACTTGATTGTGCATCATGCCATGTTTATGTGGTGGTTGTTTACTATGTTGTTTGCTTCTTTCTGGTGTCGCTTCTTCGGGTTAGTTCCGTTAACGTCACGTTTGTGAGGATCCGTTCGACTACATCCGCTTGTCTGCTTCAGGGACTCGTTCTTCTTCCTTGCGGGATCTCAGGCAAGATGACCATACCCTCGAAATCACTTCTATCTTTGCTTGCTAGTTGCTCGCTCTATTGCTATGCCTATGCCGCGATACCTACCACATGATTTATCATGCCTCCTATATTGCCATGTCAAGCCTCTAACCCACCTTGTCCGAGCAAACCGTTGTTTGGCTATGTTACCGCTTTGCTTAGCCCCTCTTATAGCGTTGCTAGTTGCAGGTGAAGATGGAGTTTGTTCCATGTTGGAACATGGATATTTTGTTGGGATATCACAATATCTCTTATTTAATTAATGCATCTATATACTTGGTAAAGGGTGGAAGGCTCAGCCTTATGCCTGGTGTTTTGTTCCACTCTTGCCGCCCTAATTTCCGTCATACCGGTGTTATGTTCCTTTATTTTGCCTTCCTTACATGGTTGGGTTATAATGGGAACCCCTTGATAGTTCGCCTTGAATAAAACTCTTCCAGTAAGGCCCAACCTTGGTTTTACCATTCGCACTAACAACCTACCACCTTCCCTTGGGTTCTGCAGACTCAAGGGTCATCTTTATTTAACCCCCCCGGGCCAGTGCTTCTCTAAGTGTTGGTCTGAAACTAGAGCCCCTTGCAGCGCCACCTCGGGGAAACTCGAGGGCTGGTTTTAGTTGTACGGATTGCTTATCAGGTGTGCCCTGAGAACGAGATATGTGCAGCTCCTATCGGGATTTGTCGGCACATTCGGGTGGCTTTGCTGGACTTGTTTTACCATTGTCGAGATGTCTTGTAACCGGGATTCCGAGTCTGATCGGGCCGTCCTGGGAGAAGGAATATCCTTCGTTGACCATGAGAGCTTGTGATGGGCTAAGTTGGGACACCCCTGCAGGGTTTTGAACTTTCGAAAGCCGTGCCCGCGGTTATGGGCAGATGGGAATTTTTTAATGTCCGGTTGTAGAGAACTTGACACTTAACTTAAATAAAATGCATCAACCGCGTGTGTAGCTGTGATGGTCTCTTTCCGGCGGTGTCCTGGAAGTGAACACGGTGTTGGAGTTATGCTTGAACATAAGTAGTCTAGGATCACTTCTTGATCATAGATTCTCAAAAGTGCTTTGCCTTCTCTTCTCGCTCTCATTTGCGTATGTTAGCCACCATATATGCTAGTGCTTGCTGCAGCTCCACCTCATACCTTTACCCTACCCATAAGCTTAAATAGTCTTGATCGCGAGGGTGTGAGATTGCTGAGTCCCCGTGACTCACAGATTTACTTCCAAAACCAGTTTGCAGGTGCCGATGATACCGTGCAGGTGACGCAACCGAGCTCAAGGAGGAGCTCGATGAAGATCTCGTTCATTATGTTGTTTCGTTTCCAATTGATCAGTAGTGGAGCCCAGTTGGGACGATCGGGGATCTGTAGCATTAGGGGTGGTCTTCTTCTATTTTTGTTCCGTAGTCGGACCTTGATTGTATCTGGATGTTGTAATGATTTATTCATGTATTGTGTGAAGTGGCGATTGTAAGCCAACTATGTATCTCTTTCCTTATTCAGTACATGGGATGTGTAAAGATTACCCTTCTTGCGACATTGCTTACAATGCAGTTATGCCTCTAAGTCGTGCTTCGACACGTGGGAGATATAGCCGCATCGTGGGCGTTACTTTTAAGCGGTCCACTCTCCCGCGCCCGCTGTAATCCCTACTTGAACATGGTGCTTTATGCCACATATTATGATCCAATGATGTGTTGCCATCCTATGATGTTTTGAGTAGATATCCTTTGTCTTTGGGTTGATTGATGATCTAGATTGGTACGAGTTGTATGTTTTATTTTGGTGTTGTCCTATTGTGCCCTCCGTGTCGCGCAAGCGTGAGGGATTCCCGCTATAGGGTGTTCCAATACGTTCATGATTCGCTTATAGTGGGTGTCTTGAGTGAAAGAAGCATAAAACCGAGTAAGGGGGTTATTGCGTATGGGATAAAGGGGACTTGATGCTTTAATGCTATGGTTGGGTTTTACCTTAATTATCTTTAGTAGTTGCAGATGCTTGCTAGAGTTCCAATCATAAGTGCATATGATCCAAGAAGAGAAAGTATGTTAGCTTATGCCTCTCGCTCATATGAAATTGTAATGACGAATATCGGTCTTGTTAACAATTGCCTAGGATAATTCCGCACAGTGATCCATCATTATTCCACACTCGCTATTTATAATACTTAAGTAATATATTCTAACTTTATGATAACATAACCTACTTTTATATTTTATCTCTCTGATACCATGCAAAGTTATCCTCTTCATACCCACAACGTAGTATTATTTCTCGTTTCTAGTTGGAAGCAAACGTTCAGTGTACATAGAGTCGTATCAGTGGCAGATAGGACTTGAGAGAATATCGATCTTACCTTTAGCTCTTTGTGGGTTCTACAATCCATACTTATCACTTCCACCTTTGGGAATTGCTACGATGTTTCCCTGCACTTGGGGATTATCAAGCTCTTTTCTCGCGCCGTTGCCGGGGAGCAATAACGTGGGGTTGATACTCTCGTGTGTGCTTATTTGCTTTCTTCACTAAGTAGATTTTGTTTTTCCTTTTTTGTTTATGTTTAGTTTTGGGTGAAACATACAATTTTTTTAAAGAATGAAAATACAAAAAAATTACTTGCCTCTCATGCCTAAAATGTTTTTCAATATGAGAAGTGATTGGAAGATTATGCATTGAAGAAATGGGGGTCGACCTTGAGCACTTGTGTTCATGCTCATGGAAACAATGTAAATTTTTTCATGGAAGCTTCTCTGAAAATAGTTATCCCCTTGTATATATCCATTATATTATAAAAATAATGTGCCAAGCTTCGGTTTTAGGATGATTAGATTGCTTGTTCACTGTGTATAGTACAAAAACAGAAACTTTGGCTGTAGCGCGTATTTTTACATTTTTTACCGGAAAGTCAAATGGGTCTGACACTTTTTGCACATTACTTCTGTATAAATCATTTAAAGTTTAATGTATTTTTAGAATTTTTTGGAGTTACAGAAGTTTACCAAACTTCCAGATTACTACAGACTGTCCTGTTTTTGATAGATTCTGTTTTCTATGAGTTGTTCGCTTATTTTCATGAATCTATGGGTAGTATCGGGGGGTATGAACCATAGTGAAGTTGGAATACAGTAGATATAGTTCTAATATGAAATTGGAATAAGTTTGCAACAGTACCTAAAGGTAGCGATTTGCTTTATTACACTAACGGATCTCACAAAGTTTTTGTTAAAGTTTTGTGTGGATGAAGTGTTCGAAGATCGAGGAGCTATCAATATGAGAAGAATAAAGAGAGACAAGAGCTCAAGTTTGGGGATGCCCAAGGCACCCCAAGTAAATATTGGAAGGATACTCAAGCATCTAATCTTGGGGATGCCCCGGTTGGCATCCCATCCTTCTTCTTCAACAATTATCGGTATACCTCGGTTTTTGTTTTGTTCACATGATTTGTGTCCTTTGTGTTTTTGTTTTTCCTTTAAGAACCATGCTAGTATGAGATAGTCCTTTATTGATTTATAGAATACTTCGTGTGCTTCACTTATATCTTTTAAGTATGATCTTATAGAATTGCTCTTTGTGCTTCACTTAAATCTTTTGAGTATGGTTTTATAGAATGCTTCGTGTGCTTCACATATATATTTTGAGCTTGGATATTGGTTAGTCTATATTAATTGTAGAATGCTCCATGAACTTTACTTATATCTTTTGGAGTATGAATAATACTGTCATCTAAAGTGGATTTAGAAGAAGTTTGTTCCCACTATTCTGAAGGAGGAGAATTTTTCTTATGTGGAGAGTAGTAAAATTTCTATGCTTGTAGATCATGAAAAGAATGCTTTATGTGATGGTTATATTGTTGAACTCATTCATGATGCTACTGAAAATTATTATGAGGGAGGAATACATGTTTGTAGGAGTTGCAATAATATCAAGTTTCCTCTATATGCTTAAAGTTCTGATGTTATACTCGATTTTCCTTCCTATGCTAGTTGATTCTTGTTCCCATAAATTGTGTGCTCACAAAATCCCTAGGAATAGTAAGTGGGTTAGATTTAAATGTGCTAGTCATACTATTCATGATGCTGTCTTTATGTTTCAATTCTGATCCTTTATGAGAGCATCATTGAAATCATCATGCCAAGCTAAAAGGCATTAAAGAAAAGCGCTTGTTGGGAGACAACCCAATATTTACCGTTACTGTTTTTGTGTGTTTACATGACTAAGCTACTGTAGTAATCATGTTTTATAGCTTTTGTTTCAATAAAGTGCTAAGTAAGACCTGTGGGAAGACTTGGGTGAAAGTTAATGTGATCTTGCTGTAAAAAACAGAAACTTTGCGCTCACAGAGTAGCTGCCATTTTTTTACAGAAGAGTGCGATTGAGTTGATTCTTTTTTCAGAAGATTAATAGGAAAATTCCTCACGTCCACCAATTTATTTCAGAATTTTTGGAGTAGCATAAGTATGGATGGTGTTCAGATCATTACAGACTGTTCTGTTTCTGACAGATTCTGTTTTCATTGCATAGTTTGCTTATTTTCTAGTTTCTATGGCCTATATTTCTCAATATAAATTGTAGAAATGATATGGTACAGTAGGCATTGTGTGAGAACAATTATGAGCCTTGTCTTTGACAGTACCAAAGTGAATGGTTTACTCTTTATCATACTAACCAATCTCACGAAGTTCCGTTAAGTTTTGTGTGATTGAAGTTTTCAAGCTTTGGGTGAGATATCGATATGAGGAGAATAAGGAGTGGAAAGGCCCTAAGCTTGGGGATGACCAAGGCACACAAAGGTAATATTCAAGGAAGACTCAAGCACCTAAGCTTGGGGATGCCCCGGAAGGCATCCCCTCTTTCGTCTTCAAAACTATCGGTATACCTTACTCGGAGCTATATTTTTATTCGTCACACGATATGTGTTTTGCTTGGAGCGTATTTTCAATTTTACTTGCTATTTGAATAAAATCATTGGATCTGAAATCTTGAATGAAAAAGAATCCTCCCATGGCTATTTAATTATTTGACTACTCAGTATTCTTCACTTATATCTTTTTGGAGTAGTTTGTAATTTACTCACGTGCTTCACATATATCCTATGAGTAAATGGTTGAATGAATTGAATATCATAAATCTGAATTTATATACATTTCATATGCTTACAACATGGGGAGTAATGACTTCACGCATAATAAGTGTAGGTAGTAAACTTATTGGAAGTTAGCAAATGAAGAATTGGTCACTTGAACAATTCATGAAAAAATATTGAAGGAAGAGAGATTTCACATATAAATATACTATCTTGGACATCTTTTGCAATTGTGAGCACTCATTAAAATATGACATACTAAAAGGTTGATGTTGGACAAGGAAGACAACTTAATGGGTTATGTCTTCCTATATCCGAAATGTTATATTGTCTTGGATCATCCAACATGTTGAGCTTGCCTTTCCCTCTCATGCTAGCCAAATTCTTTGCACCAAGTAGAGATACTACTTGTGCTTCCAAATTTCCTTAAACTAGTTTTGCCATGAGAGTCGACCATACCTACCTATGGATTGAGTAATATCCTTCAAGTAAGTTGTCATCGGTGCAAGTAATAAAAATTGCTCTCTAAATATGTATGATCTATTAGTGTGGAGAAAATAAGATCTATATGATCTTGTGATGTGGAAGAAATAAAAGCGACGGACTGCATAATAAAGGTCCATATCATAAGTAGCGATATAAAGTGATGTTCTTTTGCATTAAGATTTTGTGCATCCAACCATAAAAGCACATGACAACCTCCGCTTCCCTCTGCGAAGGGCCTATCTTGTACTTTTATCTTCTACCCATATACAGGAGTCATGGTGATCATCACCTTTCCCTTTTTTTACACTTTTTCCTTTGGCAAGCACTTTGTGTTGGAGCAATCCGGATATATATATATATATATATATATATCACTTGGATGTAGGTTTTCATAAATTATTATTGTTGACATTACCCTTGAGGTAAAAGGTTGGGAGGCGAAACTATAAGCCCCTATCTTTCTCTGTGTCTGATTAAAACTTTGAACCCATAAATATCACATGAGTGTTAGAAATTGTGAAAGATTAAATGATAGTTGAGTATGTGGAGTTTGCTGAATCAAAGCTCTTACATAGGCCCTTCTAAAAAATAAGATGAATTGCAATTGTTTGATGACTAAGAGCACATTTTGTTAGTTTTCAAGAAAGTTTATGATCTATACTTTAACATGTGAATAGCTTGTTACTTGATCATGAGAAGTTTTATGAGTTGAGATACTGTTATGATATATAATGATGCTATAAAAAGTGATTGAAACTATCATTGATCAAACTTAAGCACTTGCTAGCATTCACACTTCATAAATTATTTTTTTATCATTTACCTACTCGAGGACGAGCATGAATTAAGCTTGGGGATGCTGATACGTCTCCAACATATCTATAATTTATAAAGTATTCATGCCATGTTTACAATAGTTTTATATGATTTTGGTATGATTTGATTAGAACTAACCCGGACTAACGCTGTTTTCAATAGAACTACCGTGGTGTTGTTTTGTGTAGAAATAGAAGTTCTCGGAATGCGATGAAAATCAACGGAGAATTTTTCTGGAAAATATAAAAAATACTAGAACAAAAATCTACCGGAGGGGCATCCCTAGGGGCCCACGAGGGTGGGGGCGCGCCCACCCCGCTGGGCGCGCCCCTATGCCTCGTGGACTTCCCGTGGGGCCACCTGACTTGTTCTCGACGCCAACCTCTCCTATAAATGCCCAAACCTCCAGAAAATAACCTAGATCGGAAGTTGTGCCACCACAAGCCTCTGTAGCCACGAGAAATCAATCTAGGCCCTCTCTGGCACCCTGCCGGAGGGGGCCATCATCACTGGAGGCTATGGAGGAGGATCCCGGAGGGGCCATCATCACCATGAAGGCCAAGGACCAGATGGAGAACCTCTCCCCATCCAGGGGGAGGCCATGGAGGAGGAAGCACAAGGGGGAGAACCTATCCTCCTCTCTCTCGGTGGCACCAGAGTGCCATCGGGAGGGGAATCATCGCTGCGGTGATCGTCTTTATCAACATCACCATCCTCATCTCTTTTACACGGTCCAATCTCCCGCACCCCGCTGTAATCCCTACTTGAACATGGTGCTTTATGCCACATATTATGATCCAATGATGTGTTGCCATCCTATGATGTTTTGAGTAGATATCCTTTGTATTTGGGTTGATTGATGATCTAGATTGGTACGAGTTGTATGTTCTATTTTGGTGTTGTCCTATTGTGCCCTCCGTGTCGCGCAAGCGTGAGGGATTCCCGCTGTAGGGTGTTGCAATACGTTCATGATTCGCTTATAGTGGGTTGCTTGAGTGACAGAAGCATAAACCCGAGTAAGGGGGTTGTTGCGTATGGGATAAAGGGGACTTGATGCTTTAATGCTATGGTTGGGTTTTACCTTAATGATCTTTAGTAGTTGCGGATGCTTGCTAGAGTTCCAATCATAAGTGCATATGATCCAAGAAGAGAAAGTATGTTATCTTATGCCTCTCCCTCATATGAAATTGCAATGACGACTATCGGTCTTGTTAACAATTGCCTAGGACAATTCCGCACACCGATCCTTCATTATTCCACACTCGCTATTTATAACACTTAAGTAATATATTCTAACTTTATGATAATAGAACCTACTTTTATATTTTATATCTCCGATACCATGCAAAGTTATCCTCTTCATACCCACGACATAGTATTATTTCTCGTTTCTAGTTGTAAGCAAACATTCGGTGTACGTAGAGCCGTATCAATGGCAGATAGGACTTGAGATAATATTGATCTTACCTTTAGCTCCTTGTGGGTTCGACACTCCATACTTATCACTTCCACCTTTGGGAATTGCTACGATGTTTCCATGCACTTGGGGATTATCATCCAGCAGGTGACGGAGGGCGGCGCTGGCCAGGGCGATCGGCGATGCCCTTTGCTCCGGGCGGCAGCGGATTGAGGGCGACTATGGCTCGGCTCTTGCGGCCGCCGGTGTATTTGGCTTCGGGCCCGTGGGGTGCTAGCCTGTCGTCTCCTGCTCCCGTGCCGGAGGCAGTTTTGTGCTCTGGCGTGTCAGTCCCGGAATTGTGGCCGGCGCTCCCCTCCCGTTCTTCTCCGGCGCTGCGGGCGGCGGAGACGCCGGTGGAGCCGGTGGCTGGGCTAGGTTAGCTCTGCTGTGCGATGATCCCCCTCTAGACCATTTGCCGGGCTCGATTTCACCTGTTGGGCCTGGGCTGGCCTCGGTTGGCTTGGTGACGTAGGGGCCCGTGTCTGGCTCGGTGTCTGCAGGGGCTTGGGGGCCTTCGGCTGGCAACGTTGGACCGGGCCCTCCGCTGGCCCTCTTTTCTCGGCCTGTCTCGCAGGTGGCTCGGGGGCTCGTGGTGACTCGCTATATATCGCTGAGAAGGGGAGTGCGAGACCCTTCGCTAGGGTTTCCGGCTACTGCCAGTGAGGTGCGACGCTTTGCCTCTTCCGCCAGATCTTTCCTTCCCTCTCCCTCTCCACCTATCCTCACCCTCTCCTTCGCCGAGGTGATGTCCATGGGCGATCGGAGGGCGGAGAAGCGTCCCATGGTGCCCCTGGATCCAGAGGCGGAGCGGCGTCATGAGAAGGAGCTGCATGAGAAGGCCAAGCACAACCAGCGGGCTAGGGCTGCGGGTCAGGGCAACGACGGCGGTTTCGGGCAAGGCCACAGTGGTGACTACGGGCAAGACCAAGGTCAAGGCTCCTACGGGCGCGAGGGGGATTGGGATCCTCCTCTGCCTTGGTGGGTGCAGCAGGAAAGAAAGAAGAAGCACAAGCAGGGTCAACGGCGCCACGAGCTCGAGCGCAAGCCGCAGGAGCATCCCTTGTGTGGTGGGGGCCACGGGGATCCGCTGGCCAAGAAACCATGGGTGTCAGCTGAGCCCTTGGTGGTGGCTCTACCGGATGCGCCTCAGGGTTTGGCGGCGGCGCCCATTCCATTTTAAGAAGTGATTGGATCTGAGTGCTTCAAGTGCGGGCGGACGGGCCATTTCCAAGCTTAATGCAAGTTTCCCCCTCTTTGCGTGAATACGTAGACGAGGATGAGGGTACTGATCTGAAGGCCATCAATGGCGCTATCCTCTCTGCAGAGCCTGGTATGCTCTCGCTCCGCACGCTCAAACAAGAGCTAAAACATATGGTGGCTGGGGACTAGGACTGGCAGATCGGTGAGAATGATTTCTCGATGATTTTTCCCTTAACTGATCTGCTCCACATGGCAAAATCTAGTGGCAAGCTCTTCCTCTCTATCAACGACATCACGGTTATGGTCCGTGACTCCATTCACGAAGAGATTGTACCTCTCTCAATGCCTGAGGTCTGGATCCGCCTTCATGGCATTCCTAAGAAGCACCGCCGCGTCGATTGGCTGATGGAGGGGCCTAAGATGCTCGGGAGGCCTATTGTGGTGGACGAGCTCTCCCTTATCCGTTTGGAACCGGTCAGGATGAAGTTTGGATGTAAGGCTCTTGATAAGTTGAACGGCTACGTCAACCATGAGGGCTATGATATCAAGGTTGAGGTGGAGCGGCTGCCGAAACACCCAGGGGATGGGCCAGCGGCGCCAGGCCCCAGTGACGCTCCTCTGCGGCCCTCTGATAAGTGTGGTGGCCCGCCTGGCTCGGGGGCCGGTGGACCAATCGGGCAGAAGAAGGATGGTTAAGGGGGCCAGGGAGGTCTCCCTGTTGGTCAAGTCAATGATGTGGAGATGGCGTGTCATGATGAAGACCCCGAGGGCAGCATGCCTGACACGTCCGTTGACACTAAGACTTGTGATCGGCTGGGTATCAATGTGCGCAATCCTCCTACGGATAAGGATTCATCAGAGTCTGGGGCGCTCGCGGTGCTGGATACGGCTGGGAGCAGCCCTCCCATGGCCCGTTCCCTGGAGCGGTTGTTTGATCAGTATGGCTCAAATATGATGGTGGCTATTGTTTCTAAGCTTGTTGTGGGTGGTGTGCTGGTGGTTGGGGCTGCGGCTGCCTCTGTTCCCGTCTCGCCTGGACTCCAGGGCTCCGACGCGGGATGCATGCTCAATGAACGACCCCTCCGCTCTCCCCTGTCAAGCCGTCGCAGTTCTGGTGGATCTAGGCGCGCACCCAAGAAGACGGTAGGCCGGAGGCCGGTGGCCAACCCTGCAGTGTTGTCTCTCCCGTCGCCGGCTGCTCCGGCAAGTGGTGATCTTCAGGCTGCACTGGGCTCAGCGGGTGTGGCTGCTAAGGCCAAGCGCTCCAAGACGACCCCAGTGACCCTGCAGGTTCCAAGTGCAAGATCCAAGGCGGCACTGGGGGAGCTTTCTTCCCTGGAGAGTTCCTAGCTTCGCCTTGCTGACAAGAACCTGGAGACCTCAGGTAATCCCCTCCTCTTATAAAATTCAGAATGCTTTTTTTGATCGGCAATTAGCTTCGATTCTGGATGATAGTGGTTTCGAGTTAGGCTCGGAGGGTGGTGAGATTATTTCTTTGATTCGAGCACGCGAGGAAGCCCAAGCGGCTCTTGCAGAGGCTACGGCTGCGGCCAAGGCCAGGGAGGCCATCTCTGTGGTTGAGTCAGCTCAGGACACAGTTGGGGCTGGGCCTGGTGCTCGGGTGCCTGTTCTATCGGGTGGAGGGGATGAAGCCAGGGAGGCTGAAGCGACCCCCTCTACCAGTCATGCCCCGGCCAAGAAAAGACTCGCAAAAACGGTGACCTCCAGAGGGGTTCGCCTCCGTAACCGTATTATCTAATGCGATACCTGTTCTGGAATATTAGGGGATGTGGTCACTCGAGCCGTCGTACCCAGCTTAGAGAATATATGGCTCATGAACAGATCGACGTTGTTGCGCTTCAAGAGACGATCAAAGTTGATTTCTCCTTCAGGGATCTTGCGGCCTCCGACCCCCTTCAACGCTTCTCATGGGGTTGGGTTCCCTCTTGTGGTCACTCGGGCAGGCTTCTTTTGGGTTGTAATCGTGATGTATGTGATATTGTAACTTGGGAATCGAGCTCCTTTTTTATTTCGGCTACGATCAAACATCGAGTGTCCTTAGCTGTCTAGGCGATCGGGTGCATATATGGCCCTGCTGATCACTCGTGTGCGGTGGATTTTCTGGGAGAAATCCAAGCTCTGGTTGGGACCAAGCAAGCCGCAGACATCCCTATCATTCTTGGGGGTGATTTCAACCTTATCCGCTCAGCTGATAAGAATACCCGCTATATTGACTGGCCAAGGGTGGCGCTCTTCAATAAAGCAATTGTTGATTCTGTGTTGCGGGAAATTGCTAGGACTAGTGCTAGATATACCTGGACAAACAAACAATTAGCCCCCAGTCCGTAGTGTCCTCGATCGCCTTTTCGTCTTGTCAGATTGGGAAATCCTTTTCCCCTTGTGTACGCTTGTTGCAGCAACTCGTATTGGTTCAGACCATGTCCCATTTATCTTAGCCTCAGGGGAGGATAGGATCAAACGCAGCCCACGCTTCTATTTTGAAACTAGCTGGTTTGAGGTCGACGGGTTCGTTCCTCTCATCATCGCTCGCTGGGAGCAAGCGATTGCTTCATGTGGTCGCCTCAGGGGGCCAATGGACCTATGGATCTCTGCGGCAGGGGCCTTACGCGGCTTCCTTCATGGTTGGGGGGCAAACCACGGTAGTGAGGCAAAGCGAGAAAGGGAAGCTCTTATCGATGAGATCAAATCCCTTGATGCTTAAGCAAACCCCAGACCCTTTTTGGAGGCTGAGTGGGCTAATCGCTACGCGCTAGAAAACCAGGTGCTCTCCATCCTCACGGAAGAGGAGGAGTACTGGCGTCGTAGGGGCGACGTCAAGTGGGTTACCAAGGGAGACGCTAACACCGGATATTTTCACGCTTACGCCAATGGTCGTAAAGGGAAATGCTCGATCCTGAGGCTTCAAGCTGATCAAGGGGTGTTAGTTAGCCAAGCGGACATCTTGGCCCACATATACGAGTTTTTCCTCAATCTGTTGGGAACAACTGAGGAGAAACGCCTTCGCCTTTGAGCCGGTATATGGGGGGGGGGGACAACGCTCGCGTTTCTCAGGCCGAAAATGATCTTATGGCCCTGTGCTTTTCCACCGAGGAAATTGATACTGCTCTCGGCTCAATGAAGATCGATACTACCCCCGGCCCTGATGGCTGGCCAGTGCCTTTCTTTCGTCGGTTTTGGCCTGCATTAAAAGATCTATTTTATGATATTATTAATGGCTTTGCATTAGGAACTGTTGACATCTCGCATCTCAATTAAGGTGTTATAAGCTTAATCCCAAAGGTCAAAGGGGCTGACATGATTAAGCAATATCACCCTATTACACTCATTAACGTTCCTTTCAAAATCTGTGTGAAGGCTTATATGACGAGACTCGTGTTGGAAATATGCCCTAGAGGCAATAATAAAAGCATTATTATTATATTTCTTTGTTCATGATAATTGTCTTTATTCATGCTATAATTGTGTTATCCGGAAATCGTTATACATGTGTGAATAACAGACACCAACATGTCCCTAGTAAGCCTCTAGTTGACTAGCTCGTTGATCAATAGATAGTCATGGTTTCCTGGCTATGGACATTGGATGTCATTGATAACGGGATCACATCATTAGGATGATGATGTGATGGACAAGACCCAATCCTAAACATAGCACAAGATCGTATAGTTCGTTTGCTAGAGTTTTGCAATGTCAAAGTATCTCTTCCTTCGACCATGAGATCGTATAATTCCTGGATACCGTAGGAGTGCTTTGGGTGTATCAAACGTCACAACGTAACTGGGTGACTATAAAGGTGCACTACAGGTATCTCCGAAAGTATCTATTGTTTTATATGGATCGAGACTGGGATTTGTCACTCCGTATGACGGAGAGATATCACTGGGCCCACTCAGTAATGCATCATCATAATGAGCTCAAAGTGACTAAGTGTTTGGTCACGGGATCATGCATTACGGTACGAGTAAAGTGACTTGCCGGTAACAAGATTGAACGAGGTATTGGGATACCGACGATCGAATCTCGGGCAAGTAACATATCGATTGACAAAGGGAATTGCATACGGGGTTGATTAAATCCTCGACATCGTGGTTCATCCGATGAGATCATCGTGGAGCATGTGGGAGCCAACATGGGTATCCAGATCCCGCTGTTGGTTATTGACCGGAGAGCGATCGCGGTCATGTCTACATGTCTCCCGAACCCGTAGGGTCTACACACTTAAGGTTCAGTTACGCTAGGGTTGTAGGGATATGTATATGCAGTAACCCGAATGTTGTTCGGAGTCCCGGATGAGATCCCGGACGTCACGAGGAGTTCCGGAATGGTCCGGAGGTAAAGATTTATATATGGGAAGTCCTGTTTCGGGCATCGGGACAAGTTTCGGGGTTATCGGTATTGTACCGGGACCACCGGAGGGGTCCCGGGGGCCCACCGGGTGGGGCCACCCATCCCCGGGGGCCACATGGGCTGTAGGGGGTGCGCCTTGGCCTACATGGGCCAAGGGCACCAGCCCCACTAGGCCCATGCGCCTAGGGTTTCCAAGGGGGAGGAGTCCTACTAGTGGAAGGCACCTCCTAGGTGCCTTGGGGGGGAGGGAAACCCCCCTTGGCCGCCGCACCCCCTAGGAGATTGGATCTCCTAGGGCCGGCCACCCCCCCTTGGCACCCCTATATATAGTGGGGGAGAGGAGGGACTTCATACCTTGAGTCCTTGGCCTTTGGTTGCCTCCTTCTCCCTCCCCAACACCTCCTCCACCTCCTTATTGCTTAGCGAAGCTCTGCCGGAGTACTGCAGCTCCATCAACACCACGCCGTCGTGCTGCTGCTGGTGCCATCTCCCTCAACCTCTCCTCCCTCCCTTGCTGGATCAAGAAGGAGGAGACGTGGTTGTTTCCGTACGTGTGTTGAACGCGGAGGTGCCGTCCGTTCGGTGCTAGGATCTCCGGTGATTTGGATCACGTCGTGTTCGACTACATCATCCCCGTTCTTTGAACGCTTCCGCTCGCGATCTACAAGGTATGTAGATGCATCTATTCACTCGTTGCTAGATGAACTCCTAGATGATCTTGGTGAAACAAGTAGGAAAATTTTTATTTTCTGCAACGTTCCCCAACAGTGGCATCATGAGCTAGGTCTATGCGTAGTTCTTCTTGCACGAGTAGAACACAATTGGTTGTGGGCGTAGATTTGTCAACTTTCTTGCCGCTACTAGTCTTATCTTGCTTCAGCGGTATTGTGGGATGAAGCGGCCCGGACCAACCTTACACGTACGCTTACGTGAGACCGGTTCCACCGACTAACATGCACAAGTTGCATAAGGTGGCTGGCGGGTGTCTGTCTCTCCTACTTTAGTTGAAGCGGATTCGATGAAAAGGGTCCTTATGAAGGGTAAATAGAAGTTGACAAATCACGTTGTGGTTTCACGTAGGTAAGAAAACGTTCTTGCTAGAACCCTACTTCAGCCACGTAAAACTTGCAAACAACAATTAGAGGACGTCTAACTTGTTTTTGCAGCAAGTGCTTTGTGATATGATATGGCCAAAGTTGTGATGAATGATGAATGATCTATATGTCATGTATGAGATGTTCATGCTATTGTAATAGGAATCACGACTTGCATGTCGATGAGTATGACAACCGGCAGGAGCCATAGGAGTTGTCTTTATTTTTTGTATGACCTGCGTGTCATTAAAGAACGCCATGTAAACTACTTTACTTTATTACTAAACGCGTTAGTCATAGAAGTAGAAGTAGTCGTTGGCGTGACAACTTCATGAAGACACGATGATGGAGATCATGATGATGGAGATCATGGTGCCATGCCGGTGACAAGATGATCATGGAGCCCCGAAGATGAAGATCAAAGGAGCTATATGATATTGGCCATATCATGTCACTACTTATATAATTGCATGTGATGTTTATTATGTTTTATGCATCTTGTTTACTTAGAACGACGGTAGTAAATAAGATGATCCCTTACAAAATTTCAAGAAGTGTTCTCCCCTAACTGTGCACCGTTGCTACAGTTCGTCGTTTCGAAGCACCACGTGATGATCGGGTGTGATAGATTCTTACGTTCACATACAACGGGTGTAAGACAGTTTTACACAGCGAAAACACTTAGGGTTAACTTGACGAGCCTAGCATGTACATACATGGCCTCGGAACACGGAGACCGAAAGGTCGAACACGAGTCGTATGGAAGATACGATCTACATGAGAATGTTCACCGACGATGACTAGTCCGTCTCACGTGATGATCGGACACGGCCTAGTCGACTCGGATCGTGTAACACTTAGATGACCAAAGGGATGTCAAATCTCAGTGGGAGTTCATTATAATTTGATTAGATGAACTTAATTATCATGAACTTAGTCTAAAATTTTACAATATGTCTTGTAGATCAAATGGCCAACGTAGTCCTCAACTTCAACGCGTTCCTAGAGAAAACCAAGCTGAAAGACGATGGCAGCAACTATACGGACTGGGTCCGGAACCTGAGGATCATCCTCATAGCTGCCAAGAAAGATTATGTCCTACAAGCACCGCTAGGTGATGCACCTGTTCTCCCTGCAGAACAAGACGTTATGAACGCTTGGCAGGCACGTTCTGATGACTACTCCCTCGTTCAGTGCGGCATGCTTTACAGCCTAGAGCCGGGGCTCCAAAAGCGTTTTGAGAGACATGGAGCATATGAGATGTTCGAAGAGCTGAAAATGGTTTTCCAAGCTCATGCCCGGGTCGAGAGATATGAAGTCTCCGACAAATTCTTCAGCTGTAAGATGGAGGAAAACAGTTCTGTCAGTGAGCACATACTCACTATGTCTGGGTTGCATAACCGCTTGACTCAGCTGGGAGTTAATCTCCCGGATGATGCGGTCATTGACAGAATCCTCCAGTCGCTTCCACCGAGCTACAAGAGCTTTGTGATGAACTTCAGTATGCAGGGGATGGAAAAGACCATTCCTGAAGTATTTGCTATGCTGAAATCAGCAGAGGTAGAAGTCAGAAAGGAACATCAAGTGTTGATGGTCAATAAAACCACTAAGTTCAAGAAGGGCAAGGGTAAAAGGAACTTCAAGAAGGACGGCAAGGTAGTTGCCGCGCCCAGCAAGCAAGCTGCCGGGAAGAAGCCAAAGAATGGACCCAAGCCCGAGACTGAGTGTTTTTATTGCAAGGAAAGTGGTCACTGGAAGCGGAACTGCCCCAAATACTTAGCGGACAAGAAGGCCGGCAAAACCAAAGGTATATTTGATATACATGTAATTGATGTGTACCTTACCAGTAATCGTAGTAACTCCTGGGTATTTGATACCGGTGCCGTTGCTCATATTTGTAACACACAACAGGAGCTGCGGAATAAACGGAGACTGGCGAAGGACGAGGTGACGATGCGCGTCGGGAATGGTTCCAAGGTCGATGTGATCGCCGTCGGCACGCTACCTCTACATTTACCTACGGGATTAGTTTTGAACCTCAATAATTGTTATTTTGTGCCAAGTTTGAGCATGAACATTGTATCAGGATCTCGTTTAATTCGAGATGGCTACTCATTTAAATCCGAGAATAATGGTTGTTCTATTTATATGAGAGATATGTTTTATGGTCATGCTCCGATGGTGAATGGTTTATTCTTTATGAATCTCGAGCGTAATGCTACACATATTCATAGTGTAAGTACCAAAAGATGTAAGATTGATAGTGATAGTCCCACATACTTGTGGCACTGCCGCCTCGGTCACATAGGTGTCAAACGCATGAAGAAGCTCCATGCTGATGGACTTTTAGAGTCTCTTGATTACGAATCATTTGACACGTGCGAACCATGCCTCATGGGTAAAATGACCAAGACTCCATTCTCAGGAACAATGGAGAGAGCAACCAACTTATTGGAAATTATACATACTGATGTGTGCGGTCCAATGAGTGTTGAGGCTCGCGGTGGCTATCGTTATGTTCTCACCCTCACTGATGACTTGAGTAGATATGGGTATGTCTACTTGATGAAACACAAGTCTGAGACCTTTGAAAAGTTCAAGGAATTTTAGAGTGAAGTTGAGAATCAACGTGACAGGAAAATCAAGTTTCTACGATCAGATCGTGGAGGAGAATACTTGAGTCACGAGTTTGGTACACACTTAAGAAAATGTGGAATGGTTTCACAACTCACGCCGCCTGGAACACCTCAGCGTAATGGTGTGTCCGAATGTCGTAATCGCACTCTATTAGATATGGTGCGATCTATGATGTCTCTTGCCGATTTACCACTATCTTTTTGGGGCTATGCTTTAGAGACTGCCGCATTCACTTTAAATAGGGCCCCGTCGAAATCCGTTGAGACGACACCGTATGAATTATGGTTTGGGAAGAAACCTAAGCTGTCATTTCTAAAAGTTTGGGGATGCGATGCTTATGTCAGGAAACTTCAACCTGAAAAGCTCGAACCCAAATCGGAAAAATGCGTCTTCATAGGATACCCTAAAGAAACTGTTGGGTATATCTTCTACCTCAGATCCGAAGGCAAGATCTTTGTTGCCAAGAATGGGTCCTTTCTGGAGAAAGAGTTTCTCTCGAAAGAAGTAAGTGGGAGGAAAGTAGAGCTTGATGAAGTATTGCCTCTTGAACCGGAAAATGGCGCAACTCAAGAAAATGTTCCTGAGGTGCCAGCACCGACAAGAGAGGAAGTTAATGATAATGATCAAGATACTTCTGATCAAACTCCTACTGAAATTCGAAGGTCCACGAGGACACGTTCCGCACCAGAGTGGTACGGCAACCCTGTCTTGGAAATCATGTTGTTAGACAACGGTGAACCTTCGAACTATGAAGAAGCGATGGCGGGTCCGGATTCCGACAAATGGCTAGAAGCCATGAAATCCGAGATAGGATCCATGTATGAAAACAAAGTATGGACTTTGACTGACTTGCCCGTAGAACGGCGAGCCATAGAAAATAAATGGATCTTTAAGAAGAAGACAGACGCGGATGGTAATGTGACCATCTATAAAGCTCGGCTTGTCGCTGAGGGTTATCGACAAGTTCAAGGGGTTGACTACGATGAGACTTTCTCACCGGTAGCGAAGCTGAAGTCCGTCCGAATCATGTTAGCAATTGCCGCATTTTATGATTATGAAATTTGGCAAATGGACGTCAAAACGGCATTCCTTAATGGTTTCCTTAAGGAAGAATTGTATATGATGCAGCCGGAAGGTTTTGTCGATCCTAAAAATGCTGACAAGGTGTGCAAGCTCCAACGCTCGATTTATGGGCTGGTGCAAGCATCTCGGAGTTGGAACATTCGTTTTGATGAGATGATCAAAGCGTTTGGGTTTACACAGACTTATGGAGAAGCCTGTGTTTACAAGAAAGTGAGTGGGAGCTCTATAGCATTTCTCATACTATATGTAGATGACATACTTTTGATGGGAAATGATATAGAACTTTTGGACAGCATTAAGGCCTACTTGAATAAGAGTTTTTCAATGAAGGACCTTGGAGAAGCTGCTTATATATTAGGCATCAAGATCTATAGGGATAGATCAAGACGCCTCATAGGTCTTTCACAAAGCACATATCTTGATAAGATTTTGAAGAAGTTCAAAATGGATCAGTCCAAGAAAGGGTTCTTGCCTGTTTTGCAAGGTGTGAAATTGAGCTCAGCTCAATGTCCGACCACGGCAGCAGAGATAGAAGAGATGAGTGTCATCCCCTATGCCTCAGCCATAGGTTCTATTATGTATGCCATGCTGTGTACCAGACCTGATGTAAACCTTGCCGTAAGTTTGGTAGGAAGGTACCCCGGCAAGGAACACTGGACAGCGGTCAAGAATATCCTGAAGTACCTGAAAAGGACTAAGGAAATGTTTCTCGTTTATGGAGGTGACGAAGAGCTCGTCGTAAAAGGTTACGTCGACGCTAGCTTCGACACAGATCTGGATGACTCTAAGTCACAAACCGGATACGTGTATATTTTGAATGGTGGGGCAGTAAGCTGGTGCAGTTGCAAGCAGAGCGTCGTGGCGGGATCTACATGTGAAGCGGAGTACATGGCAGCCTCGGAGGCAACACATGAAGCAATATGGGTGAAGGAGTTCATCACCGACCTAGGAGTCATACCCAATGCGTCGGGGCCAATCAAGCTCTTCTGTGACAACACTGGAGCTATTGCACTTGCCAAGGAGCCCCGGTTTCACAAGAAGACAAGGCACATCAAGCGTCGCTTCAACTCCATCCGTGAAAATGTTCAAGATGGAAACATAGAGATTTGTAAAGTACATACGGACCTGAATGTAGCAGATCCGTTGACTAAACCTCTCCCAAGAGCAAAACATGATCAACACCAGAATTCCATGGGTGTTCGATTCATCACAATGTAACTAGATTATTGACTCTAGTGCAAGTGGGAGACTGTTGGAAATATGCCCTAGAGGCAATAATAAAAGCATTATTATTATATTTCTTTGTTCATGATAATTGTCTTTATTCATGCTATAATTGTGTTATCCGGAAATCGTAATACATGTGTGAATAACAGACACCAACATGTCCCTAGTAAGCCTCTAGTTGACTAGCTCGTTGATCAATAGATAGTCATGGTTTCCTGGCTATGGACATTGGATGTCATTGATAACGGGATCACATCATTAGGATGATGATGTGATGGACAAGACCCAATCCTAAACATAGCACAAGATCGTATAGTTCGTTTGCTAGAGTTTTGCAATGTCAAAGTATCTCTTCCTTCGACCATGAGATCGTATAATTCCTGGATACCGTAGGAGTGCTTTGGGTGTATCAAACGTCACAACGTAACTGGGTGACTATAAAGGTGCACTACAGGTATCTCCGAAAGTATCTATTGTTTTATATGGATCGAGACTGGGATTTGTCACTCCGTATGACGGAGAGATATCACTGGGCCCACTCAGTAATGCATCATCATAATGAGCTCAAAGTGACTAAGTGTTTGGTCACGGGATCATGCATTACGGTACGAGTAAAGTGACTTGCCGGTAACAAGATTGAACGAGGTATTGGGATACCGACGATCGAATCTCGGGCAAGTAACATATCGATTGACAAAGGGAATTGCATACGGGGTTGATTAAATCCTCGACATCGTGGTTCATCCGATGAGATCATCGTGGAGCATGTGGGAGCCAACATGGGTATCCAGATCCCACTGTTGGTTATTGACCGGAGAGCGATCTCGGTCATGTCTACATGTCTCCCGAACCCGTAGGGTCTACACACTTAAGGTTCAGTTACGCTAGGGTTGTAGGGATATGTATATGCCGTAACCTGAATGTTGTTCGGAGTCCCGGATGAGATCCCGGACGTCACGAGGAGTTGCGGAATGGTCCGGAGGTAAAGATTTATATATGGGAAGTCCTGTTTCGGGCATCGGGACAAGTTTCGGGGTTATCGGTATTGTACCGGGACCACCGGAGGGGTCCCGGGGGCCCACCGGGTGGGGCCACCCATCCCCGGGGGCCACATGGGCTGTAGGGGGTGCGCCTTGGCCTACATGGGCCAAGGGCACCAGCCCCACTAGGCCCATGCGCCTAGGGTTTCCAAGGGGGAGGAGTCCTACTAGTGGAAGGCACCTCCTAGGTGCCTTGGGGGGGAGGGAAACCCCCCTTGGCCGCCGCACCCCCTAGGAGATTGGATCTCCTAGGGCCGGCCACCCCCCCTTGGCACCCCTATATATAGTGGGGGAGAGGAGGGACTTCATACCTTGAGTCCTTGGCCTTTGGTTGCCTCCTTCTCCCTCCCCAACACCTCCTCCACCTCCTTATTGCTTAGCGAAGCTCTGCCGGAGTACTGCAGCTCCATCAACACCACGCCGTCGTGCTGCTGCTGGTGCCATCTCCCTCAACCTCTCCTCCCTCCCTTGCTGGATCAAGAAGGAGGAGACGTGGTTGTTTCCGTACGTGTGTTGAACGCGGAGGTGCCGTCCGTTCGGTGCTAGGATCTCCGGTGATTTGGATCACGTCGTGTTCGACTACATCATCCCCGTTCTTTGAACGCTTCCGCTCGCGATCTACAAGGTATGTAGATGCATCTATTCACTCGTTGCTAGATGAACTCCTAGATGATCTTGGTGAAACGAGTAGGAAATTTTTTATTTTCTGCAACGTTCCCCAACAACTCGCCCCTATTGCGCAGAGAGTGATCAATCGCAACCAGTCGACTTTTCTCAAAGGTAGCAACATTCTCGAAGGGCCGGTTGTGCTTCAGGAGATAGTCCACGAACTAAAACGAACCCGGCAGCCGGCTGTGCTCCTTAAGCTGGACTTTAAAAAAATCCTACGACCGAGTGAACTGGGAGTTCATTTGCGAGGTCCTGGATCGAAAGGGATTCGAGTCAGGTGAGGGAGTCCTGGATTAGGGGGTGTCTGGATAGCCGGACTATACCTTCGGCTGGACTCTTGGACTATGAAGATACAAGATTGAAGACTTCGTCCCATGTCCGGAAGGGACTTTCCTTGGCGTGGGAGGCAAGCTTGGCGATACGGATATGTAGATCTCCTACCATTGTAACCGACTCTGTGTAACCCTAGCCCTCTCCGCTGTCTATATAAACCGGAGAGTTTTAGTCCGTAGGATGAACAACAATCATACCATAGGCTAGCTTCTAGGGTTTAGCCTCTCTGATCTCGTGGTAGATCTACTCTTGTACTACCCATATCATCAATATTAATCAAGCAGGACGTAGGGTTTTACCTCCATCAAGAGGGCCCGAACCTGGGTAAAACATCGTGTCCCCTGCCTCCTGTTACCATCCGGTCTAGATGCACAGTTCGGGACCCCCTACCCGAGATCCGCCGGTTTTGACACCGACATCAGGTTCCATCAATCGTATCATGCTTCTAGTCTCTGGGGGCTAGACTGCGGTGTCAATCAACAGAGAAGTTGGGAACTTCTTCCGCAACAAGCAGGTCTTAGACAGGAAGACCCTTCCTCTCCTTTGATCTTCAACCTTGTTGTGGACGCCCTCTCGGCCATGATCAATAAGGCTAAGGGTGCCGGTCACATCCGCGGTGTCGTCCCACACCCCATCCCTGGAGGTGTCACGTACCTTCAATATGCCGACGACGCCATGTTGCTCTTTGAGCCTGATAACCATAGTATAGCCTCAATTAAGCTTATCCTTCTAGCTTTCGAGATCGTTTCTGGCCGTAAGATCAACTTTCTCAAAAGTGAGGGGATAGCCCTTGGGATGGATGATTCCATCGCATCCCGTGTAGCCAACCTTCTTAACTGTAAGCTAGGGAGCTTTCTGTTTAAGTACTCCAGCCTCCCTATCTCAGACAAACACATATCTACTCATGAGTGGGAACCTTTATATGGCAAGGTGGAGAACCGGGTTAGTCCTTGGCGCGGTAGGTTCATGTCTTCGGCTGCTAGGCTTATTCTCACAAAAACCGGTCTCTCTTCCTTGCCCATGTTCACCATGGGCATGTTTCTCTTGGTAGACGGTGTTCATGCCAAGCTTGACACACCTTGATCCAAGTTCTTCTGGGAAGGAACTGGATCCAAAAAGAAGTACCACTTAGTCAAGTGGGCAGCGCTATGTCGTCTAAAGAAATTTGGCGGCCTAGGGATCCTTAACTCCAAGCTTATGAACGTTGCTCTTCTTGCCAAGTGGCTGTGGAAGCTCTCCCAAAATGAGCAAGGGCTCTGGGCGGATATCCTTCGGGCGAAATATTTCCCTAATGGGAATTTTCTTACTTCTAAGGCCAAAGGGATCCACACTGTTAAACCACCCTTTGTGTTAGGAGCTAAACTTAGTGTGAACGACGACAAGTCCACGAGATTCTGGCTCGACCAGTGGTATGGTGCGGATCCATTGTGGCGCAGCCACCCCTCCATCTACTAACTTGCTACCAATACCGAAATCCTCGTTGCTGACGCGCTTAGATCCTCCCCACCAGCTATCTCCTTTAAGTGGTCTCTCCTAGACCCTGAACGAGCCTATTGGGAGGAGCTATGCAATGCGCTAGCCGGCGCTGTGCTGCGACCTGAACCTGTTGAGGTTTCCTGGTCCCTCACGAGCTCCGGGAAGTTCTCGGTCAGGTCGCTTTATGCTAAGTTAACGGAGGGTCCGGTACTGGATATAGCTAGGGGCTATGGAAAGTGTCTATCCCTCTCAGAATCAAAATCTTCCTTTGGCAAATGTTCTGTGACCGTCTCCCATCCTCTAACAATATTGATAAACGTAATGGGCCGTCTGATGGCAGTTGTGTGATGTGTGGTGCGCCTGAGGATGCAAATCACATATTTTTCAACTGCCACTTAGCTCGGTTCACTTGGAGTGCGGTCCGGGACGCCTTCGGCCAGAACTGGAACCCGCACTCGGGCAGAGAGCTTCGTGATATCCTTAGGGCTCAAATGGGGTGGATATGCCCAAGTGTTATGGTGATGCGTAGGGGCACTTTTATGGTCTGTTTTGACTATTAGAAACAAAATCACTATTGAGCACAAATTCCCTTCTCACCCCGCTGACATTATTTTCAAATGCCACATGTTCCTCCATACCCGAATGCCGTTGGGGAAACGGCGGGACACTGAGCGGATGCAGGAGGCCATGGAGCGGATCTGCTTGATTCAAAATGCTGCTCGTCACTAAGCTGCTGGTGGTCTGCTCCTTCTCCGGCCGGTTGTCTATGTGTTTAGACTGGTTTTACCTTATTCAGGCATAGGCCGATTGCATGTACCTGACTTGGGTTTCGACCGTTGCTGTCTTTTCTTATCATTTGTATCGTACTTTGGATGCTGCCTGTTCTGAGGGCTTTATTAATTTAAAGCCAGACGTTTCTTGCGTCTTCGTTCTAAAAAAAGAAAAAAAAAGATCCATCGTTGTATTAAGCATCCATCAAGGAGAACATGACAAGGCAAAAGCTAGCATTCGGAGTTGGGCTTAGGAGCGACTCCACGTGAGAAGACCAGAAGGTTTTTTAGTTGAAATTCTATTAGTACGCGGAGGCTGTTTGTGTACTTGGGCATCGCGTTGATAGCCCGGATAATTTTTCGCAGGGTCAGCCATACGGATAACCATGGCGCCAACGGGTACCAGGTTTGAGGTGGAGAAGTTCGCGAAACTGAAAACCTTGTGTTATGGCAGACAAGAGTGAAAGATTTGTTGGCACAACAAGAATGCTTAAAGACATTGCCGGAAGTCATGTCAGCTGAGATGGAATTATCATGTGATAGATGGAGATTCACGGAAGATGATTTGGGAGCCTTGAGCGTGTCATACAGTCGTACGAGTTCGGCTGGGTCAGGCTGGGCAGTCTGGCGGGATCGATGCAAGTCAGTTGGTACAGAAGACGGTGGTGGGATCGGCGACGACGACATAGGAGCGTGATGCTGATGGTGACCGACTTCTGGACGTGGAAACACGTGGCATGGGCCTAAGGGCTTGTGCGGCTTCGACAAGACTATGATGCGGGGTTGATTCAAGATGATGTACACACGTAATTTGAAGTCGACGGGGCGTGAGGGTGGACTGATCGTCTACCATGGAGTCATGTTGAAGGTGGAGCTGGATTGAGGGGCTACAGTATAACGATCCAGGGAATCGAAGGCTATTCAGCAAGGGGGGAAATGAGTGACATGCAGTTTGTACTGGAGCCCAGTGGTCTGATGGAAGCGTGAAACTCGTCACCGGTCGGCGATGATCGGTGGTACTCTGCAGTGGGGTTGAGTGGTGTGGTTCGCGACCCTTGAGACTCGACTAGGACAGCGGAGGCTCGACGCGGTAATAGCGGCGAGACTTGCGGTATGCATGGGACATGGAGATGGGCCAGGGCTCTGGTGGTCATATATGTGGTGAGACAACTACGAATTTGACTCGGGATGACTACAAGCAGCGGTGAGATTCCTTCAAGTTTCAGATAGACGGTCAAGGAAGAGCGGTGGTATTGAGTTCAGGTAAATCTTATGTGTGACACCCAATATGTGAGTTGTTCACTTTGATGCGGGTTAGCGATCAGTGTGTGATGGCGTTGAACTGATACTCTGGAAGTTGGGAGCACATACTAGAGTAAAGAGGAACTTAATTTTGCTCAAGTGTTAACTGTGGTCAAGAAAAGAAGGGACTACAAGTTGCAGGTGGAGTCATATGGGGTCTTTAGAGTAGCAGCGGTGCTCATGGGATAAGCTCAAGTCCAATGTACATGGAAGTTTGACACATGGACGAATCCAAGGTGGTGGAGAATATTCGCCAAGGTGGAGTTTGTTAGAGTTGTGTCGAATATAGTGTACAAGGTAGGTTACAGTTGAATTCTGAATAGTATTGTGCTTAGATAGGATATGGAGTTGTGTCCTAGTAGAACACTTGTATCCTAGGCCTCTCATATATAGCGAGGGTAGGCACATGAACCTATGCCAACATAATAGCACATGAACGCAGGGGAAGCCGACGGCATGTGCAAGCGTCTAGGGCGACCGGGTGTGGTATTGTAGTGGTGTCATGGGGAGGAGCGTCCATAGTCAGGCCCCGGGATGTAGCCATATCGGTGAACCTCGTTAACAAATCTCGGTGTCGTGCTTGTGTGATTTCTTGGTCCTCATATGATCGACGGTGGCCTCGGATTTATTCTAACAAATAATCATGACTACATGTTTAGTGAGAGTGGTGTTGATAAAATAAAATACGGACATAGAAGCATAATGATCATTATCATAGCAGCAATTCTTCATCATATAATTTCTCATAATCAAGTAACAATTCATTCACAATTTTGAAGTATGAAGCATAAACTTTCTTGAAAACAAACAAACTGTGTTCTCAGTCACTGAAATAATTACAATTCATCATATTTTCAAAAAGAGTCTATGTATAAGCTTTTTTGAACAAGTCCACATACTCAAATAGTCTTATATGATTTTGCTAACACTCAAAGCATATTTTTCAAAACAAACATTTCTGTCAGACACATAGGAAGATGGAGGTTTATTGTCTTCACCTCCTAATTTATTTACCTCGAGAATAATGTCAACAATAATAACTCATGATTACCTATATCCAACTGGATATATGTGTGTGGATCTTTCCCTAACACATGATGCTTAGCAAGTGAAGAATAATTAAGAATGGAATAGGGATGAACCTTATTGACTCTTGCATAAAAGTATCGCAGAGGGAAGCAGAGGTTGTCATGCATTTTTTCATTTGGGATGTGCAAGCTCTTAATGTAAAGAGACATCATTTTATATATTGCCTCTTGTGATAGCAACATTTATTATGTAGTTTGTCGCTTTTATTTCTTTACCATCACAAGTTTGTAACAAAATTATTTTCCTTTACGATAAAAGACCATACATGTTGTATGCGATTATTGTAGTGTTATGTGAAAGTGTTAAACATTGAAAGTATGTTCTTAAATTGTGTTATATATAACTACAACAATAATATTACTGTTAAAATGTAAACAGCTGCCACGCAGCCAAAAACACTACCATGAGTGCTCATCTTCTTTTGGCTTGACAAAGTATAGTGCTCGCGATAGGTACTGACAATAATAGTGGCGGGCAATGCACAGCCATTGAAGCCATGTTATCAGTGGTGGGCGTCCTTGACAATCTTGCATGTCATTGATAGGCTTTTAGGGATCGTCATTGCTAGGCATTCGTGTAGAAGTGAAAGGAGTGATAAACGATGGATGAGGGTGTGGGGTAGTGTCATGCTTCACTTTTTAACAATATATGGGCTGTGAGTTTGAGCATATGAAAAAGAAGAACGACACTGAGAAGAATGCAGAGACGGACGTCGTACCCCTCCGTGTCGCCTCCCCGAGCGAGGCAACCGGGGCGGCCCCCCTCTCCCCCCACCTCTTTGAGCTCCTTGTGCCCCTCCCTCTCACCAATGCGGCCGGCGGGCACGGCCTGGCGTTGCTCGCATGATGTCGTTGCGTGGCCGGCGGTGGCGGTCCCATTCCCTTCCCCAATGCAGGCGGCGGCGGTGCGGCTCGGCTGACGACTCTCTGGCGTGGCCTGGATGGCGACGAGGCGGTGGCGCAGCCCCTTCGCGGCGGCGGTGGCTTCGGGAGCCCAGATCTGGGCCCTTTTGGGCCTGATCTGGGTCAGGGCGGGGTGATTAGGGCTGCGACGGGTTGTCTCTTGCTTGTCCGGCGAGCACCTCACGAGGGGGCGGCAGCTACCGTGTCGTGTTTGTTGCAGCACATTGGCAGGAGGTTCGCGGTTCCGATTTGGGCCTGCCCGCGCAATTGTCCTAGTGTGCTCCCACTGCTGCGTCCGGTCTGCTACCGCCTGAGCCAGTGGAAGTTGTTCCCTCCCACATGGTCGCAGGAGTACCGACCCCTATCTACGGGTGTTTCGTTCTGGTTCGGTCGGCCTAGCAACGTTTGCCGTGGTGTGACAACGATGGTGTTCTCTTGACTGTGCTGGCGCATATTGGTGGCCGACGGGTGTGGTGGAGCCGACGGGTGGTCTTGAGCTGTGGGTGCGAGAGGTCGAGGGAAATCACTTTCGGGTCTCGCCGGCACCGACGCGGTGATGTCTGTGGGTGCCGCCATCCTTATTGAAGGGCGTCGTGTGGACCTTTCCCCAACTTCCCTCCGTGTGCGAGGAGAAATCCTAGGATTCGTCCGGATAGCAGCATCGTCATCGTTGTCGCAGTCCTTCTTAAAGGTGTTGCTTAGTACGCGGCAATTCAGTGGCATTGAAGCGTGGTGGAAGTCTTCAGTGGGCGCAGCGGTTGCGGGATTCCATCGCTTTCGTGCGTGTGCATGCTCAGTTCTGTGCGTGTGTGTTCGCGTGATGGTGCCTTAGATCGATGCAAGGGTTATCACTTTGAGCATTCATCAGATTGTATTTTTTTCTAGGAACAGCGTTGCCTTTTAATATACACATGTTTCTTTCTGCAGCTTCACAAACTATGAGGAAACCTACTGAGATAAATCGCTGGCCTCTGCTATACTGCTGCTACGTGGTGCTGTTGTGAAAAAATGATTTTTATCTGGAACTGAATGTAGATCGATCCATGGAATTTCCGTTCAATATGTCAAATTCGTATAAATACACTACCTGCCTCATCAAACAAGTGTAATTTCAGTTAAAATATTTGAAAATGGACATCTGTAGCAAAAATGGCTATTAAGCGAGTCATTTACAGTTATAACACCACAATCAGCACTTAATCTCAACTTACAGAACAATTAAGGGCTTTTGGGTCATTTTAGCAGGATTCTGCATCAGCCGCAGCTGCTACAACACAACTACCAAACGACCGCATCTCAGCTCCAATCATCTAGCTACAGCTAGCAACTACAGCCGCTCCTTCTAGCCGGAGCCGTTGCAGCTGCAGCCGAAGAAGTTGCAGCCCAAACAAACACACCCTTAGTTCTCCTATTTCTCTCTTGTCTTTTCTTTTGGGGATGTTTGTGCTGTTTGCTCCAGCGTTGCTCAAACTATTGTATCGAGTCGTTGCTATATTGATATAGGGGGACGAAAGCCTATTTCAAGAATGTAGAGACGTGTCGAATTAACAAACAATTGGATGACAAATATCCCCCTCCCCCCTCCCCCCTCCCGCCCGCGCCGCCACCCGCGAGGCGGCCGGGGCGGGCGCCCAGATCCCGCCGCCTCCGGTCTCCCCTCCTCCTCCTTCCTCCCTCGCCGCCGCCAGGGGGCACGGCCGGGCTCGCCTGACCGGCGCCGGCGGCGGCGGGGCCCTGCTCTTCCTCCTCCGCGCGTTGGGGGCGACGCGGGTCCCTCCTTCGCGGGCGGGCGCGGCGCGGGCGCGGGGCGGCGCGTGGTGCGGCGTGGCCGGCTGCGCGGTGGAACGCGCCTCGCCGCGGCGGCCGGTTCCGCCCGGCAGGCGGCGAGGGCCGCGGGCGGCGTGGGCGGCGGCTGGGGTCCGGCTTCGGGCTGCCGGCGGCTGCGGTGGTTCCTCTCCGTCGTGGGCGTGCGGCGGTGGTGCGGCTCGGCCGGTGGCGGTCCGGCGACCTGGTGATGGTGGCCGGCGGTGCGCGTGTTGGTGGTGCCTCCCTTGGCGGCTTTCGGTGTGGGGAGGAAGGGGAGCGGCTTGGACAGGGGCGACGGAGCCGACGGCGTGCCGGCTGCAGCGCGAAGGCGGGAACTTTACGGGCCTCTGCGTTCCCGGCTGGGCCTGTGCGGCCACGGGCCTGGTGTGTTCCTGCCATTGCGTCCGGTCAGCTACCGTCTTCGGCGGTGGAGGTGGGGCCCTCCCGCGTGCCGATGGTGCTGTTGCCTGGTCCCGGCTCCTCTTCTTCATCGTGCCGACCATGCTTCACGGTGCCGTGGTGAGACAGCGTTGAACGCTTCGTGTCCGGGCTGACGCAGGGTGAGGGTCTGTTTGGCGGCGAGCTTCGGAGTGCCTGAGGTGGAGGTTGGGATCGGGAGAAATCTCTGTTGGCCTGGCCGACATCGACGCGGTGGTGCTTGTGGGTGCCGCCAGACCTTCGTGGAGGGCGTCGGAGCTACCCTTCCTCTCCCCTCACCGTATCGGGGGAAACCCTTGGCAGCAGCGTCGTCTTCGTCGCGTTCCTTCTTGGAGGTGTTGATTGGTACCGGTGCTTCGGAGGCTCGGAGTCTGGTGGGAGATCTCCGGTGGGTGCAGCGGCCACGAGGCTTCTTCGTTTCTTTGTCGATCCGCCGTTGTCGGCGTTTGTTTCTCTTGTATTTTGTCTTTCTTTTCTTTTGGGCGTGACTGTGCTGTTTCCGCCCCAGCACCTATCGTTGGATGGTTCGGTTGGTTGCTTTGTATACAAAGCGGGGGGAAACCCTTTTTCGGTAATTAACAAACAATTTAAAGCTGCTACTGTAGAGGATTGATGAGGTGACAATCTACTTCACCAGCTCGGTTGGGATATGCTAACCCGCATGCATAGATCGAAAGCAATATTGCAATGTTTCAGAGATGAGTATTGTTGTGAGACGCAAGCTTCCTAGTTGAAAACTACATGGAATTAGTAATAAGGCCAACAAAATCAGGCATGAACAGTTAGGTTGTGGATCTATCAGGCATTAATACTTCGTTTCATACTGTGGAAGTGCCGCTCGGTTACGGAATTGTAGAAAGTTCAGTTGCCGTAGTAGACATTCCGGAGACCACTTTAGATGTCGACTGGACTGTTTGATTCCTACCCTACCCTGTGCGCAGATGCATGGTCTGCCTTTTCTTTGATCTGCTGGAGGTTATTGTCCTTGCTATCTCAGCCTGGGAGCTCTTGGCTACGCAGAGCTGCCGGACTCGGCCCTAGGAAGTCGGTGGCCTGAGCTTCTGCCTTGGTACACGTACAATCACTGCTCTGTCTTGTAGAGTAAATTTTCTCCTCCCCACTCTTACCTTAGATGGGTTCAAGACTTCATAAAATTGGATCCATGAAGGTGGATGTACCCTGACACAATAGTGATTATAGTCATCGTTAGGTAGTCTACGGATTTAGATGTAATTTTTTTATTTCTAGTTTCCGTTATACTGCTATGATTAAAGAAATAGATTGAAAGTTTTCTCGAAGAAAAAAAAGACGACTGTAACCTCAGTCAAACAATGGACTAAACACGACGTGAAGATTGTAGTTATTTTATTTTATTTTGAAAGATCCAACAATTGCTGCTTTTCATTGACTTAGCAGAGAGCAGATGGAAAACATGGTGTGATCAAGTGATCAAATGGGTGACAGATGCAATAGAGATAGAAAAGGGGCCCTTGTAAGCATTAATCGAGTCCTAGACCAAATCGGAGAGGATATTGGAGTATGGAGATCCGCTAGATGTGTGGCTGATCTGAGGAGTTAGTCACCACGGCGTCGCGTGGTTTTAGGGTTCTTGTTTTTCCCTTGTAATTTCTTTCCAGCGGCTCTGATCTCCTGAACTGTTGGATGTTGTTGTACTGTTCTTCTTCTTTATCTAACAAAGATCGGCCAATGGCCCATCGAGATAGAAAAGGGGCCCTTGCGCCCAAAAACTAGCTATTCAGGGCCTGCTCCGAGCCTCTCTGGGCTTCTCAAACTCCACAAAACCAGCTTTTGGAGCTTGCTTCGACTTGGCGATTCCATTCGTTCGGCAGTGTTCGTAACTTCTCTTCACGATTTAGCTCAGCTGAGAGCCTATAGACCGTTGTGTGCCAGTTTGGGCCGGATGAGAAGCCACGTATTGAAAATGGTAAATATCCAATTTTCTCGGGCCGGATGGAGGCAGCCCACCTTGTATCGTTGTGTGGAGGAGGGCTGGCCACGTGCGCTGGCACAGGATACTAGCGAGGCAAGCATCCCACAGGCGGCTGGGAGCTGTTTCGCAAATCGTTTTTTGTACTTTGCGGTGGCATCCTCTTGTAATTAGTAGGAACTCCTTGCTTCTTCGTTTTCAGCAATTTGCACTACAGGCTTGTACCACTTCGTGAAGCTGACTCCACGGAGCCCAAATGTTCTGTCCGGATCTACGCCTGGAGTTGAAGAAGCATGGAGTAGGAAGAATTCAGAACATGCCCTCAGTCATGGTTACAATTCCATGAGAGCAGCCAAACACTCTGTTGAATATGTGGAGCCATGAGGCAGTTTCAGGGTCAGGGCAGCAACCAAGAAGTTCACACCACCGGTAACTTTTCTTCCCGCAAAAAACATTTATAAAAAACTGTTATAAAAAACAAAGTAAAAGCAAAGAGACACATGCCAATTGCAAAGAGATCGAGCGTACTTTCTAGCGAGTACATGCACTTGCAGGGTGGATCCACCTTCTCAATTAACTCCACCAGCCAACGACCTGGCAGCGACGGGCATCAATTGCTCAATCAATCCTGCTTCATGTTCACCGTTCCCCTATTTATACCCTCCACGCCACACCCTTTCCTCCACACCATCACACTCCACCAGCTTAACCACACTCATCTGATCACCCATAGCTAGCTAGCTAGCAGCTTAAGGAACTAGCTTGCAGCTACCGATCGATGGCTCGTCTCAACAGCAAGGCTGTGGTGGCCGCCGTGGTCCTGGCGGCGGTGGTGCTGATGATGGCCGGCAGGGAGGCCTCGGCGGCGCTGTCGTGCGGGCAGGTGGACTCCAAGCTCGCGCCGTGCGTGGCGTACGTGACGGGGAGGGCGTCCTCGATCAGCAAGGAGTGCTGCTCCGGCGTGCAGGGGCTGAACGGCATGGCCCGCAGCAGCTCGGACCGCAAGATAGCGTGCAGGTGCCTCAAGAGCCTCGCCACCAGCATCAAGTCCATCAACATGGGCAAGGTCTCCGGCGTGCCCGGCAAGTGCGGCGTCAGTGTGCCCTTCCCCATCAGCATGTCCACCAACTGCGACACGTATGTTCTAACCTTTCGGTCTCCTGATCCAAATGCATGCATTTTTCATCTTCTCGCGCAGCCGTCTAGTCCAGATCTTGTGCATATTTCCATGTGGTGCTACTCCATAACCGTCTGTTTTCACGTTATAAAAAGCAAACGGTTTTTTACACCAGGCCAAACAGTTGTTTTAATCCAGCATCCGAGCTAGTACAGAAGAGAAAAGGTTCTGACAATACAAACAATATGACCCCCAAAAAAAGAGGACAAATACTAAAACAAGTCATGAGCAAACACGTACCTGCATAGTTTTTCTTAAGAGCTATAGGAAGTGAATATATAGTAACAAAACAGTGATATTAAGTTCATATTTTAAGAAACACGGTCGATTGTGTTTTTTTAGCATGTTACATCTGCCGTGATTTTCTCTGACATAATATATATGTCTTATTCTTATGCAGTGTCAACTAGTTCAATATATAACCCTTCCTACGTGCATGCATGGACGCGCTTGTGTGGAGCTTAATGTCTATGTTGATGGAGTGCTCATACGATACTGATGAGCTACTAAAAAAATAAAATAAAGTTGCCTGCATGTGTTATTTCAGTAGTGTGTCTATGTCTGTACCTTGCACACACACTGTGTGTGCATATATATTTATGCGACATGTATGCACACGTCCGTATGCGTGAGTGAACTGTCAGTTCCTTGCTGTACTCCAGTCTAGCCGAGATGTGTACGTGTGATGTGCCTGACCTACTTGTTCAGGCAATTAATGAATAGTAATTATTTTCCTAATTATTGATGTGTATGTGTGTACCTAGCTATGGCACTATTCAGCAGTATGATGGAGCATTGGACACTATACGGATGTTTTGAGCCAGAAGATGCATGCGTGCAATACGCGCCGTGGCCACTTTTATGTTCCAAATGAACGAGATCTCCACTAGTTTGGACTTTCTGTGGCATGATTTTGTACTCCACAACACAATATAGTCCTCCAAATTAACTACGGGACGTTTTCCTTCTGATAGAGAAAAACTCAAACAGAAAAACACACAAGAACTTGTTAAACAGAAACACACGCAAGAAACAAAAGAATGAAAACACATGACAAAATTTAAAGCAGAATTGAGAACTCCGAACGTCCGTATAATACTGTGATGTGAAGTGTGAGTACAGTCAAAGACATGACACGTCGAATCTGGACTACACATATGACTGGAATAACCTATAAACATATCACAGTCATTCATAAAATGTAAAAAAAAGTATTCCGGTGTGAACAGTTGTACAAAAAATTATAATTTTAAATAGCGTGCTATCTCGCGATAAATCACGAGTGGACATGGTACCACGCGAGGTCGCTATCATGCCCGCCCGTTCCCACATGATTTGTGCTATTGTAATACACTCACCAGGTATATGCATTTCTCAGGATGAAGTATTCATACATAGACAATGTATTCCCAGCGTCAATTAGTGACCATGGCCCACCAATCTGACAAGAGGAGTTAATCTCTCATTTATCAGGAGCAGATGTCTACGGCAACCTGCACACTAGTCTGCATTTTGTCCCCAGCCCTTCTCCATCCCGTAGCTCCTCCTCTCGTTCTCGCAGTCTCTTCATGTGCTACTCCTGTATGTCACACATTAGTTTAGCAGCTCTAATCCATATATAGAGCGATGAGGGTGTTCTCTCCCCTGATCTGCTGCCTCGATTGCAATGGCTGGGTATGTTCTCACAGGTCTTGCTATATATAGTACTAGTGAACATAACAAACTGCAAATGCTCTGCCCTCGCGAGCGCTGGAGCTTGATGCCATGGTCACTTTCTTGTTCTATCTTTTCCCAGCTGGCAGGTTGAAGAAGGTTGTACAGTCTAGGAGTATTCCAGTTGCCTGCGTAGCTGCGCTAATTAATCTATCATGCCTAATTTTCAGAACCAGAGACTTGTTTTGTGTTACCTTCCCATGAATAATTTTTTTACCACATGTGTGTATGTTGTTTACATTCATTCTTAGGAGGTATCCCATCATGTGCTAGGTAATGCAACGTCATTATAATGAACGCATAACTCCGATGAACTAATACGGCAGTACACCAGAATTATACACACACAAAATGAACTTGGACAAAACAAACTAAAACCAAAACCAAAACAGCAGGGCCACACTTGTTAAATGTCATTCAAGGCGTAAGTATTGAATACACACACCTTTAAACCCTGTTGACCAGCGTTTTAAATGGTCTTGTCAGATTAACATGGCAGAACAGCCAGGACCGTATTTTGCATGGTTATGCATGTGTATCCAGCTCCATTTAAGATGGCTAGCCACTGACACATGTACATGTATTTGCCGAATTGACCTGACGTATCATTCGTGTATTCATTCAATCACTATATTAATTGCTAATCTCATAGCATGGATGAACTGCCCAGATTTCGTCCTCGCTTGGCACCATGTCCTAAAAATCCGCGTCCGCTATCTCGGTGCTATAACATTTGCAAGGCACCAAGCTAATGCCATTTAGAAGAATTTAGCATGTTATATATTTTTCACAAATATGTTGAGCTTTAACCGAAAAAGGCTTTCGCCCCGCTTTATAGATAAAGCAAACCACCAGAGCCATACAGTACCACAAGGTTAACCCCCCCACACACACAGAGTAGCACAACACGAAGTACAAAGGGGTTCTGCTGAGGGCACAGCTCAACAAGCCCTAATAATAAACAAAAGGGGGGGGGGTACAACCGCAGCGCACGATATAGCATCGAAGGATCTAATCCGGCTCGGGAGGTGGCGGGGGGAGCGGCGGAGCAAAGCGGAGAGCCATCAAGCGAAGGTCGGTGATGATGGAGGTGATGGCGTCGCGATCCTGGTGACGGCTAAGCGGCCGCCAAAGCTGCAAGAAGCCACACAATTTGAACACAGCGTTAGTAGCACGTCGAAGGGGGACCCGTTGAATGACAAGCTTATTAAGAACGGTCCACAGCATCCAAGCGAGCACCCCAATGAGCAACCACCTAATGTGGCGACCGGACAAGGGGAGGACTGGACCTCAGAGAGGAGATCAGAGAAGTTAGTGTGACACCAGTTGCCACCGATGACCTCTCGGAGGCAGCCCCAAAGAAACTGGGCGGACACGCACGAGAAGAAGATGTGATTCGAGGTTTCCGCCATCCCATAGAGGGGGCAGATACCATCACCGGGACCCTGGCGCCTCAGGACCTCCACGCCCGAGGGAAGCCGGCCACGGATCCATTGCCACATGAAGATTCTAATCTTGAGGGGGACGCGAATAGACCAGATGGAATCGAGGACGCTTGGTCCGGGAGCGTGTGCGATGGCACAGTAGAGTGACTTCGTGGAAAAGCGGCCCGAGGGCTCGAGACGCCAAGATAGGCGGTTGTCGAGGTGTTGCGATAAGACAGGCTCATGGAGGGCCACTGTGTCAAGGAGCTCATGCTAAGCGGCAACCTCCGGCGGCCCAAATGGCCGCCGGAACGCGAGATGCCCTAAGTCAATAAGGGCCGACTCGACGGAGATCCTGGGTTCGACCGCTATGGAGAATAGGTCAGGGAACCGGGCCGCGAAAGGGAGGTTACCTGCCCATCGGTCAAACCAAAAAAGCGTGGCCGAACCGGTGCCAACCACGATGGATGTCCTAATGCGCAGAACCGAGAGGAGCTGAACAACAGACTGCCAAAACTGAGAGCCACCTGTCCTGACGCAGAAAGAGAGGGGCTGGTCGCGCAGGTACTTGCGACGGATGATTTGCAGCCACAAGCCACCATCGCCGTTTGCAATGCGCCATAGCCAGCGAGTGAGGAGGGCCAGGTTCATGCGTTTGGAGGACATGATACCGAGACCGCCCTGGTCACGGGGCTTGCAGATGTCCGGCCAGTGGACCATGTGGTATTTCTGCTTCCCGTCCTCGCTAGCCCAAAAGAACCTAGCTTGGATCGAGCCAATCTCGTGGTGGAGCGTTTCGGGGAGGCTGTAGAAGCTCATGATGAATAGGAGAAGACTGGAGAGGGACGAGTTGATGAGGATCGTGCGGGTAGCCTTAGATAGCCACCTGCCCTGCCAGGGCTCAATACGGTGTTGCAGCTTGAGGTCCGAGGGACGGAGGTCGGCCACAGTAAGGCGCGAGTCACTAATGGGATCCCCAGATAGGAAGTGGGGAAGGTCCCAAGCCGACAGTTCAGACGGTTAGCAATACTCAGGCTCTCAGAGGGGGAGTAGCCCAAGACCATCACCTCGCTTTTAGTGAAGTTAATTTTGAGGCCCGACAGATGTTGAAAGCAGAGCAGGAGAAATTTGATGTTCGCGATCTCAGCCTCGGATCCCTGCAACATAATGATGGTGTCATCGGCATATTGGAGGAGGGAGACACCCCCACCGTCCACAAGGTGTGGGGTGATGCCGCGGATGTGGCCGACGGCCTTGGCTTTATCCAGGATAGAAGCCAAGGCATCAACCACCATGTTGAACAGGAATGGAGAGAAGGGGTCACCCTGTCTAACCCCACAGAAGGTGGGGAAGTATGGGCCAATCTCTCCATTAATGTTTACCGCGGTGTGGCCGGATGACACCAACTGCATGACCCGGCAGACCCAACGATCATCAAAGCCTTTCCAAAGCAATACTTCCCGAAGGAAGGGCCAGCTAACCGTGTCGTATGCCTTATGGAAGTCAATCTTCAGGAACACTGCTTTGAGGTTTTTGGATTTGACCTCGTGAAGGACTTCGTGGAAGACCAAGACTCCATCCAGGATATAGCGCCCCCGAATGAAGGCGGACTGGTTCGGGTGAGTGATGTGGTTAGCCAAAGGGGCCACCCTATTGGTGTACCCCTTCGCGAGGATGCGGAAGATCACATTGATCACCTAGGACGGAACTGGCGAATGTCGGCGGCACCCGGGACCTTGGGGATCAAGGTAATAATCCCGTAATTAAGGCGGTGGAGGTCAATGGATCCCACATAGAACTCCTCAAAGAGGGCCATGATCTCCGGCTTGATAGTGTGCCAAAAGGTCTGAAAGAACTTAACTGGCAAGCCATCCGGCCCCGGGGCGTATGCTGAGTTCATGCCTTTAATCGCTAGCCAAACTTCCTCCTCTGAGAACGGAGCCGTGAGGGCCGCATTGTCCGTGTCCGACACACATTGGTCGCCCACCTAGAAGGTAGGGGCAAGAGCCAAGCCCCCATGCGGGGGGGGGGGGGGGCGTAAAAAGGGCTTTATAAAAGCTGTCAACATGAGCGCGGTGACGGCGGCCATTGGCGATGGCCTGGAAGTATGCGGTGTTAGCGTCCCCCTTGAGAACCCACTTTTGGGTTCCCCTGAGACGCCAGTAGGCCTCCTCATCCGTATATATGACCGTGAGCTGATCCTCGAGGTCATACCGCTGCATCCACTCATCAGCGGATAGCCCGATCGAGTCAGCCCAGAGGTCAAGCGCCTGGATAGAGGTGAGGAGGGCCTGCTTGCGGTCTCGGAGACCCCGTCCTAAGTTGGCACCCCAGCCCTTCATGAATTGGCGAGAACGCTTGGCGCAGAAGTGCCAATCATCCACCACAGAAATGGACCGGTGGGGAGAGCTGCGGGCCTCCAGCCATTGGGCACGGACGGCCTCCAAGAAGCCGTTCTGGTTGAGCCAGAACGTCTCGAATCTGAACCTGGGGGCGACGGGAGGGCATTCGTCCTGAGAAGAGAGCAGCAGGGGAACGTGGTCCGAGCCAATACGAGTAATGGCACGGAGGGTGTCCGCGGGAAGTTCACTTGGTCGTTGTTTTTGTCCTCCGCAAATCGGAGTAGGTTGAAGTCGCCGCCCAGGATGACCGGTAGGCGGGCGGCAGACACCTTATTCTTGAGCTCATCAAGGAATGCCGCAGACCGGCGGTGGTCGGCAGGGCCATAAACAATGATGATCTCCCATTTGAAGTTCATCGCCCTCTCGAAAATCTCCATGCTGACAAAGAACTCCCCCCGGTCCATGCTGCCCACCTCAAAGGTGGCATCCTTGACACCTAAGAGGATGCCACCAGAGTGACCGGCAATCCCACTAGAAGGGAGCCAGTGCCAGGCGAACAGGTGGGGACTAAGGCGGTCGAGCTCGGACAAGGTGAACTCAGTTCGCATGGTCTCTTGAATTGCAACAATGTCGATTCGCTCATCGCGCATGTACTCGATGAGCTGGCGGCGGCGGCCCTCCTGGCTGAAACCGCGGATGTTCCAAAAAAGGGTCCGCATTAAACCACCATGGAGGGGCTGCTTGACCCCAGGACACGTGAGGCGCTTTGGGCGCGAAGGGCGGCGGTGCGGGACCGGGTGCGACCGCGGATCTCCAGGGGAGCGGGCGCGGCCTGTCCGGCCGGCAAGGGGGTGGGGCCGCCTGCCCCGGATGCGGGAGTATCAAAGCGGGCACGGGTTTTCGGCCAACCGCCCATCGAGGACCTCTCGAGCTTGGATAGTCGCGATTTGGACTAAGGGGGGATCGACCTCCCCCTGAACACTATATCGGAATCAGCCGCGACCTTAGCGAGATGCCCGAGAGGAATAGACTCCAAAGCAGAGAACGAACATGTAGCGGAACTGGCAGGAATGATTGGAGTACCTGGCTCGAGGTTGTGCGTCGCGGCGCGGAGCTCAGCCCATGCGGAGATGGGCAGAGCAGGGGAGCCCGCGGGTCGCGAGGCGTTGATGCGGGCGCTGTGCCGAGACGACGTCACCGGGGTCGACGTCGAGCGGCCCCGCCTGGCGTAAGTCGAGGAGCGAGGCGGGGAAGGCAGAGCGGCCAGCAGGGTCGCCAAGGCAGTGTCCCGTCCGCACCCACCACGCACCTGGGGGGAGGGAGAGGAGGCACGCCGAGGCGAGGCTGGTGGGGAAGCCGCCCCCGGCGGTGTGGTCGTGGTGGCCGCCGCCGACGGCCCGAAGGGAACCAAGGTGGCCAGCTCGGGCCGCGGCGAGGGCAAGACCACAAACGTAGAAGCCGGGGGCGTCACAGGAGGAGGAGACGCGGCCTGAGTGTCGAGGAGCGCCAGGGGCAGGACAGACCCAGAGGCGGGAGGGTTCTCGGGAGACGGTGACGGCAGCAGGGCAGAGGAGGACACCGGCTGAGCGACCGGCGAGCGTGGGGAGGAGGCTGGGATGACCACGAGACCCACACTGGGGGTGTCGCTAGGCTCAGTCTCCCCGGAGGGGGGCGATGGAGGCACCGGAAGTAGCCCCTCAGGTAGAGCGGCGAGGGACCTCCCGGTCTGCCGCCCCCAAGGTCGAGGAAGAGGGCGGGGGCAGAGGCGAGGGGGAGCGGGAGGGGCTGTCCTCCGACCCGTCATCATCGTCCGAGTGGTCGGGGCGGGGGTGGCGACGACCATTGTAGTCGTCCTGCGGGCCTGGGTGACCACCAGGAAGAGGGCCGTCGTCGGAGAAGCGGGGGTGCCCCACATGGTTGGGCGGCTCGGGGGCGATGCGGAGGTCGAACCCTTGATCATTGAAGAATACCCGGACCGTGGCACGAAGCTTGGTTGAATCGAGGCATTTGACCTTGACTCGAACCTCCTCCTCCTTGCGGAGGGAAAGCTCATCGACCACCACCACCTTCCCCAGGATCTGGGAGATGCGACGGATGGTACGCTTAGACCTCGCGATGTTCGGGAGCCCGGAGATGAGGATCCATGCCGTGTCTAGGACGGCCACAGCCTTCGGGTCGAGGATCGGCTCGGAGATGTCGATGACAAGCTTGTTGAGGGCGAGAGTGATCTGGTCGCTGCGTGTGGCGTATCTGTGGCTGAGAGCGTCGGGGAAGACCACAGAGAACTCGGTGCCAGAGATAGGAGTGACCGCCCACTCCCACTGCCGGCGGTACAGATGGTTGAGCTCCGCCTCGATCATCTCGGGGGAGGCCACACCATCAATCACCATGACAACGGCCTGGAGGGAAGGGGGCGGGGGCGAGTCATCGGGGACCTCTATATGGAAGAACCCCAACCCCTCAATCCCATGCCCGTACATCCGCAGCTTGTCGGGGGCCGGCTTGTCGGGGCAGAGCAGGGCGGGGTGGCTGGGATCCTTGCAAATGTAGCAGCAGGCAGAGTTGGAGCAGTCAACCTAAGAATGGCCCACCGTACCACAGTTGAAGCAGGTGAGTCGGGTGGCGTCGGACACGGGGGCCGCAGGCAAGGGGTTCACGCGGCCGGCATGATTCTGCGCGGCACGTTCCTGGCCCCTTCTCTTCTTCTTCTTGGCCGGGCCCTAGCGGCCGCGTTGCTGCTGTCCACCACCCACAGCCCCCGCGGCCGGCGGAGCGGCCGAGGTAGCGTGGGGGGGGGGGGGACATACTTGCGGGATGGGGCCGCGTCCACCGGAGCTGCGGGACGGGGCAAGGCGAGGTACTGGTGCCGGGGCGAGGAGGGGCGCTGGTGCCAGGGCGAGGGGGAGCGTGCCCGATGACAAGAGGGGGAGGGGGAGTGGCGGCGAGGAGGCGGGGAACACGACCGGCCACGCCAATCAGACCGGCCAGGCGAGCGGGGAGCCTCGCGGCGGTCGTCTCGACCGGACGGGCGGGGGGCATCACGGTCCCGTCCCCTCAGCTCACGGCGGAGGTCCTCCTCGCACCGAAGGGCGTCCGGGGAAGGATGGGGGGCGTCCCGGCGGTCATCCAGCCGGCGTTTGCGCCTGGCCTCCACATCATCCCAGTCCCGTGTCATGGGTGGTGGGCGCGAGCAGGAGGAGGCGGCAACGGCGCTGGGGAGGAGGGAAGGGGCGCAGGCACGAGGGGGAGCCGATGATCTGTCGAGGGAGAGCAGGTGGCGGCTACAGGGGATTGGGGACGGAGGGGAAAGCCATAGGGCAGCCAAATGCTGGAAGCGGAGGTGGTGGGCCTAGGGCAGGGACATGGCCCAGCAGTGATGGGCCGGCCCACCAGAGCCACTCCAGCCAGGACCGGATCCAGCGCGCGATGGGCCAGGCTGGCCATCCTCCCCACACTGGCCACCGGGCCACGACCCAGGGCGCCAGGGCCCAGGGAGCGGGGCGGGGTACCCGCTCGGAGGGTTTCCCCTCGACGAGCAGGCGCCGCCGCCGCCGGCTCTGCGGCCGTGGGGGAGCATGGTGCGAACGGCTGGACGCGGCGGAGTGGCCACGAGGCTTGGAACTGAAGAGCGGAGGATCCAAAACGCGCAATGAATGGTCGGAACGGGGAGCTGCGGGTGGGGAGGGCAGGACCGGGCGCCACGGTCGAGGAGCTCGAGCAGGGGCAGGCGGCCGACTGGCCAGTGGTCGGAGGAGAAGGGGAGGAAGAGGCCGGGGAGGACCTCCACGAGGAACGGGCAGGTCCAAGGTTGGACCGTCCGGCGATGCCCCACGAGCGGGCCTGGCTCCGGCGAGCTCCAACGCGTCCCAAGACCCGGCCTTTTACACTGGACCCTGGCCACCACGGCGGCAACCTGCGCGAGCCCGAGTCGGAGCCTCTCTCGAGGGAGGCTGGACACGGGGCCATGCTGGGCGGTGCGGCTACGGCGGCGAGGGCCAGGCAGCAGGGTGGGGAGGGTGGGGCAGGCGAGTGGGGCGGCTAGGGGTCCGAGTCCTCGTCCGCGAGATCCGACCATTGGGGCGGTGGTGGGGAAGGGCTCCGGCGGGAGGGCTCAGAAGCAGGCACAGGACTAGGGGCCGGCGGCGAGGCAGGAGCCGGAGCGGAGAGGGGGGCGGCGACGGAGGTGGCCGCGGCCGGCAAGGGCGCGGCCGGGTCGCCCGAGCTCAGAGTCGCAGGAGCCATCTTCGTGCATCAACACACCACCCCCGCGGAGTGTCACATGCATGTCAGTAGTCGTATATGCCAAGTTCCTTTCAACTAGCATCACTATTGCTTGAGGGATCAATCCTCTCAACAGCAGATCAAAGAAAGATTGTTTCCTTCATGTGGGAGCATCCTTACTTCTGGAAAACAATCAATGTTGTTGCTTTACCACCTAAAGCTCAGCATATTTTAGGTCTCATAGCTAAAATATGCTGAGCTTTAGGTGGTAAAACACATGGTATGAACGCAAGAGGCGTGAACATGGTACATGATGCCAAATGGGACGTCGAATCTGGACTTCACATATGACTGGAACAACCTATAAAAATATCACAGTCATTCAGAAAATGTAAAAAAATATATTATGATGTGAATAGTTGTACAAAAATCATAGTTTTAAATAGCGTGCTATCTTAGTGCTATAACATTTGTAGGGCGCCACGGTAAGCCATTTTGCAGAATTTAGCGTGTACATATTTTTCGCAAATATGCAGAGCTTTAAGTGGTACAACACATGGTACAGACGCAAGAGACGTGAACATGGTACGTGGTGCGTGAAGCAAAGACAAATGGGATGCTCAGTCCAAGCAGAGAAAAACACAGAAACATGCTGTCCCGAGAAGCGCCCCAAACCAACAACTAGACAACCAACAGCTCCAAATCCAAAACCGAGGATGCCGCGAAAAAACAAGACAACACCTTCGCGAAGAAGAATGGCGTTGAGATGTTGTCGCCATCCGATCCAGATAACCAGACCTACGGTATCCCCTGGTGCTCAAAATGGGACACAGATAACAGCCATAGCGGTGCCTACAAGAAGGGGAAGACACCCGCGGGTGTCGCCGCTGCCACCATAGGATGCATGGATTTCGCCCTCGCCTGAGTATGCACAACCCCAAGCCATCACAGCATGAATTAGAGAAGAGGAAGTCTGGCATAGGTTGAAGCCGTGACCAGTACAGGAAGGAGAGCTACGCCTGCTACCGAAGGAGGCATAGGGCACCGCCAGACGTGTGAGGTGAGGTCCAGAGCAGGCGGAAGGACGGACGGGTCAACGAGGTGGGTGAGGTTGGGTGGTTGGGCGGAATGAGAGACATCGGGGTGTGACAATGGCTGGAGACCGAAATGATCCTGGATCTGGAGGGAAGCGCATATCCAGGCCACGGGGACCGGGGCAGTAGGGACGTCCGCGAGCTGAAGAAGTTGTAAGGAGAGGCAACTTCCATAGTGTGTCGAAATCGAGGATGCACAGGGATGGACGGCCAACCAAGGGCACCAGCAGGGTGGGGTGCCGAGAGGCCGAGGTGCATGGGAGCTGAAGGATATGGAAAGAGCGAAGCTCCTAGGGAGCGCCAAAGTCAGAGCCACACTAACCAGCCACGACCGCAGGAGCGGGCGCAAGTCCATGGCCGTCGGGCTCGCAGTCACCCCTGGGGGTGATGGAGAGCTCGCGCGAAGCCAACCTCCTGCACGGTGTGCTGCAAGGAGCCATCATCGGCACAACCAAATGCCTTCATAGTTGCCTCTCGGGAAGTTTGACCTGAATTTCGAACTGGGCGGGTGGATGGCAGCAGCGCGGAGGACGCGCCCAACAACCATGACAGACTGGCCGGAGAACGCCACAACCGGTCAGGAGGGGAGCTTCCAAATCACACAGGGTAGGAGGGTTGGGGGCAAAGTAGGCACCACACTGCGCTAGGGTCGGAGCCGCCCCACCACCACCATCTTGGGGTACAGCGCAGCTTTGCTGGCAGGCCCTCTAGCGACAGTGATATAGAGGGGCGGCGGAGGGCTAGTTCCTGGTGGTGGTTAGGGCTCCCCCGAGTCATGAGTCACAGGTGGTGTAGGGGGATGGAGTATCGAACCACATGACCCGGTTTATTAAGGCCAAATTCCATCTGATGGACACCACACTTATTTTTGAAGAGAAAGACACCAAAATGACATCTTAGATCTCACAGTAATCAAGGAAAACAAGCAGTACAAGGGGACGACAACTGGACACAATACAAGCTTTGTTCTTCCTCTAATTGATTGCGACCCACCATAGATTGAAAATCAAACTGAACCATTGGTAAAGGAAATGGGACACCTGCAAATGCCCTCGCCATACCAGGCTTTGAAGGCTGCAATAGTCACTCGTCGCACGAAACATTATCAGGAAGTTGTTGAAGAAACATTAGTTGGCACATCACGCACCACATTGTAGGCTTGCAATCATCATCACCGGTCCAGAGAGTTGGAGAAACCAGATCATGTCGCAGAATAAAACGAAAGAAGATATCAAAGTCGTCGCACGAATAGCAAGCCAATTTCTCTCCTTGATAGTCACACTAACTGCCAAGATCTGATGCATCACAGTGATCCTGGAACCTCCAAGGCGAAGGACGAGTATAGCCGTCCTCATTACAGTAACAACAATCATATCTGGAAGTGCCAAAACAACAAGCATGACGACGACAAGGTCAACGTTGAGTTGAAAGGCCACTGCCAGTGCGGTCCCGGCCCAAAGAAGCGCCAGTGGCCAGCTAAGAGGAAGCAAGGTGGTCTTGACACTATCGAGACCATGGACAGGCCATGCGACTACCACTCGCTCAAAGACCCCCGTCTCTCAGGGCTAACCAAACTAATAGGCAATGCTACTGGCACAAAGCAACATTGTCGGAGGCCAACAAGAACAAATGCGACAGTTACGACGACAGGCTTAAGCAAGCCAGAGATGGTCGGTGTGGAGGCTCGAGTAGTGGCAGTGGCGGGGCCGGTGCGAGTGCTGATATGTCCATTTTGCATCATGTATCTATGTTGATATTTGTTGCATTATGAACTGTTATTTCACATTATGATATAATTCTTATGCCTTGTCTCTCTTATTTTGCAAGTTTCACATGAAGAGGGAGATTGCCGGCAGCTGGAATTCTGGACCGGAAAGGGCTATATCGGAGGCAACTTTTCTGAACATCTCCAAATGAGCTAAAAATTTACGAAGAATTATTTTGGAATATATTAAAATTATTGGCAAAAGAATTTTTAGAAGGGGACCCACCAGGAGGCGACAAGCTTGGGGGCGCCCCTGAGCTTGTGGCGCCGCTGGCGGGCCTCCGGGGCCCATTTTCTCCTACATGGTGCCATTTGACCTAGAAAATCAGAAGAAGGGTTTCGAGATGAAGCGTCGCCATCTCAAGGCGGAACCTAGGCAGGAACACTTTTGCCCTTCGGCGGAGAGATTCCACCAGGAAGCTTCCCTCCCGGAGGGAGAAATTGAAGCCATCATCATCATCAATGATCTTCTCATCATGGGAGGACCAATCCACATCAACATCTTCACCAACACCATCTCATCTCAAACCCTAGTTCATCTCTTATATTTAATCTTTGTCTCAAAACCCCAGATTGGTGCCTATGAGTTACTAGTAGTGTTGACTACATCTTGTAGTTGATGCTAGTTGGCTCATTTGGTGGAAAATTATATGTTCAAATCCTTGATGATATTAAATACCCCTCTGATCTTGAACATTAATATGATTTGTGAGTAGTTTATTTTGTTCTTGAGGACATGGGAGAAGTCTTTCATAAGTAATCATGTGAATTTGGTATTCGTTCGATATTTTGATGATATGTATGTTGTGATTCTCTTGGTGGTGTTATGTGAACGTCGACTACATGAAAATTCACCATATTTGGGCCTAAGGGAAGGCATTGTGGAGTAGTTATTAGATGATGGGTTGCTAGAGTGACAGAAGCTTAAACCCTTGTAAGGGCATATTTCTCCCTAAGTGGTTTTGGTAATTGATGACAATGCATTTGCGGACTAATCATGTGCATTGAGCATTTCAGATATCTCTTGTCTAGGCACTAGACGATTCGATGACCTCGGAGCGTATCAAAGATGACGGTTCTCTACGTTTCTTTTCGGTGGATTTGAGTCATAGGAAGGCCGTACTTTTAAGAGGGGCCCCGCTTAGGAAAGGTATGAGTGGAATCAACACGTACATAGCCCCATATGCACCCACAACCTCCTTTCTCTTCTCCGGAACATTTCTTTGTTATCTGTGGTGTTTTCATCATCTTGCCAGTGGTAGTACCGCTAGTGCCCACAGTAGTACCACTTGTGCGGTAGTACCGCTGGGTACTTCCGTGGCACTACCGCTTAGGGTTTCCCCGAGCGTGCAACATTCTGTTGTCCATCTGCAATTCACGGCAGTAGGGTAGTAGTAGCGCGGTAGTACCGCTCCAGCGGTACTACAGCCCGTACTACCATCCCCACTACCGCTTGCAGGGTTCTCCTCTGTGCAAGGTTCTGTTCCCATTTTTCTCCAAGCGGTAGTAGAGTGGCACTAGGACGGTAGTACCGCTTCGCACGGTACTGCTGGCCCTGGCACCACTACAAAAAAAAGACACATTCGTGACATTTTGGGCCGAACGAAATTTTTTTCTGTCATACATATGACACTTCTATGACGATAATTGTGACAAAACCCAGTATCATCATAGATGTGGTGGGCTCCTACTTCTATGACAAAAAATCATGACAGAAAATGGGCTTTTCGTCCTGGGCGGGCCGGAGACGTAGCTGCATGACATTCTTTCGGCCGTCCATGACGGAAAAAACCGTGGTAGAAGCGGGGGGGGGGAGGGGGGAATTTCGGGGAGGTCCCGGTTACGGTGGGAGGTCGGGGGCCGAGCGATGCGCGTTTCTCTCGTACATGTATGCACGTGTGTGCAAGGTGTTGGCTCTAACTAAACCCGAGCGAGGCGTTGTGCTCTAACTGAACCGAGCGATTGCACTGCAGGCTACGCGTTACTGAACCCGAGCGATCGATCGATGGTTGTTAATTGAACCCGATCGAGCGATTCCTTCGCTACTGCTGCTAACTGAAGCAGATCGATGCTGCCTCTAGGATGAATAGTGAGCATTGCGGCGGGGGGGGGGGGGGGGGGTTGGATGAACAGTGAGCGGTGGCGTTGCCTCTGGATGAACAGGACCCAGTGGTGTGGTGGAGGGCTGGATGAACAGTAGATGGTGGAGGGGTGCCCGTGAAGGGGTGGTTGAATAGGACCCCGTTGTGTGGAGGGCTGGATGAATAGTAGACGGTGGAGGGGTGCCCGTGGAGGGGTGGTTGAACATTAGCCAGTGGAGTAGCGCGCAGTGGAGGCTGGATGAACAGGAGCCCGTGGAGGCTGGAGGAGGTCGATGGTGGAGATGAACCATATCCCGTGGAGTCCCATTTTGTGGTACGCCACACCCCTCCCGATGAACAGGACCCCCGTTTCGACCGTAGCGCTCCAACACAAGTCCGTTTCGTCGGTTTTGCGGTACACCACACCCCTCCCGATCAACAGGACCCCCGTTTTGACCGTAGGAAGTCCGTTTCGTCCGTTTTGCGGTACGCCACACCCCTCCCGATCAACATGACCCCTGTTTCGACCATAAGAGGTCCGTTTCCTCCGTTTTGCGGTACGCCAGACCCCTCCCGATCAACAGGACCCCGTTCCGAACATAGGAGGTCCATTTCCTTCGTTGTGCGGTACGCCAGGACTCGTTTCCATCGCCTGTTCCGTCCAAGCCCTCCCGATGAACACGACCACGCATTCCGTTCCGACCCAGCCGGTTGGCTCCCATGTGTTCTGTTGCCTCCCGATGAACACGACGCATTCCGTTGCCTCCCCATGAACATGACGACGACGCTGTTTCTTCGTTCCGATCTAGCAATGTAAACGAGCCCTGGCCATACGTATGCGTGAGTAGGCGTTCGAGACCCCGCCCGTATGTACACATACGTGGCCGTATTTTCTTTCTTGCACCCTGGCCGCTGTACGTACGTGTACATGCTACGTGCGCACCTCTACTACGACACGTACGTGCCTCTACTACGACACGTGCGCGCCTCTACATCCACCAGTATATATGTACATACACGTTCACGACCAGAATGATAACGCTACCTACGCTTCGACCAGGTGGGTCCCGACTGTCAGGCACTTCCTTGCCTGCAAAGATGTAGCTGGTGGGTCCCAGCAGTCAGGGGGGAGAATCATTTTTTTTGCACGGACGCACTTCCTTGCGTGCAAAGATGTAGCTGGTGGGTCCCAGCAGTCAGGGGCAAACGTTTTTTTCATGAAATACGGTAGCCCGTCCGGTGGGTCCCCGCTATCAGGTGGAGGAATAATCATTTTGCACGTAATAAGGAGGCACTTCCTTGCTGCGGCCGTGGACCCAGCTATCAGCCTCTCCACGTACCGTCCACGTCCGATGGAAGCCGTTCCTTGACCATGTTGACCACGCCGCGCCGAGAGCACCAGGGCGGTGGACGACAGCGAGGCCTTGGAAGGGGACGACGCGGAGCTGGGGAAGACGCGGCAGTGGATGCCCACGTGTAGAGGAGTATGAGGGTTCACTGGTTCGCTGTGGTGTGAGGCTGCCGTCGCCACAGAATAACAGGGGGTGTGGGTGAGTAGAGGGATGGCCTGGCCAGCGGTGGGAGTAGTAGGGGGCGGTGAGGCCTCCGCCGCATCGCAACCAGCCACGGGAGGCAGGAGCACGAGGCACGACCGGCGATGGTTTGGGCGGCTGGAGCAAGAAGACCAGAGGTTGAAGAAGCACTACGGCCGTTGGATGGACATCGTACGGTCACTAGAGCTAGAATCATGAATATTGACTAAGTTGACAAAGTCCTTCGTCCCCGTCAACTTAGTAGGCCCACAAGTCAGCCTGACACTATACTGGGTCCCAGCTAACAGGGGGAGTATTCATTTTTTGTCCGTAATAAGGAGGCACTTCCTTGTGTGTGAAGATATAGCTGGTGGGTCCGATCTGTCAGCGGTGGTAACATTTTTTTCGTGAAATACAGAGGCCCTTTTAGTGGGTCCCAGATGTCAGGTGGAGGAATCATTATTTTGCACTTAATAAGGAGGCATTTCCTTGCGTGCGGCCATGGACCCAGCTGTCAGCCTCTCCACGTACAGTCCACTTCAGATGCATGTCGGTCGTTGACCACATTGACCAGGCCGCGCCGAGAGCACCAGGGTGGTGGACGACGTCGAGGCCTAGGAAGGGAACAACACGGAGGCAGGGAAGACTCGGCAGTTGTTTCCCACGTGGAGGGGAGTACGACTGTACGAGGGTTTACTGATTCGTATGCCGTCGCCGGAGAATAACAACAGGTGTGGGTGAGTAGAGGGATGGCTAGGCCAGCGATGGAAGTACGGTGGGGCGATGAGGCCTGCGCGGCAGCACAGCCGGCCGCGGGGGAGGAGGGAGCAGGCAGCCCCGCCGGCTCTTGTTTGAGCGGCTGGAGCAGGAAGAGCAGAGATTGAAGAAGCACGATGGCCGTTCAATGGACATCCAACAGTCACTGCTTGTGCGTCAACCTTTTTTAGGAAAGCCTCAAATCTGTGGAAAATAGCATACAGCCCATCTGCCATTATTTCTAATAATTTACAGCCCATTTGCTAATTCTTAAGGTTTTTTTGGAGCCCATATTCTTTTTGTTAGAATTACAGCCCATATTGTGGCCACGGTTAAAAAATTATATGAAATTTTGCATATTTTGGTGCGGTCCGAACTGTTTTTAATCCTGAAATTTCGACTCACATTCAAACTGATTTTGAAAATAAATGTATATCAATATAAAATCCAACAAATTCTCCACGCATAAAAATTAATGTAATTTAAAATCTCGAAATGAAAAAAAGATATTTGATACTAATTGCCGGTTTGATGTGTTTTAAAAATGTACGACCCATTTCTCATTACTGATAGGCCATTTTCTCGGCCAGCCGAATGAAGCTCTCCTCGTCTTGAAAGATTTGCAGCCCAACAGGCCTGACAAAGAGACTTACTTGGCAAATCACAAAAAAACTGGGCTGTGGTCGTGGACAGTACTCTTCCGATGGAAGTCGGTTGTTGACTACATTGACCACGCCGCGCCGAGAGCACCAGGGCGGTGGACGACGGCGAGACCTAGGAAGGGGACAACGCAGAGCCGGGAAGACACGGCAGTGGATGCCCACACAGAGAGGAGTACGATGGTTCACTGGTTCGGCTGCGGTGTGAGGCTGTCGTCGTCGTAGAATAACAGGGGGTGTGGGTGAGTAGAGGGATACCCTGGGCCAGCGGTGGGAGTAGTATGGGGCGGTGAGGCCTCCGCGGCATCACAGCCAGCCACGAGAGGCAGGAGCACGCGGCACGACCGGCGCTGCTTTGGGCGGCTGGAGAAAGAAGACGAGAGATTGAAGAAGAATGCCGATCGTTGGATGTAAATCCAACGCCTTCTTAGGCTTCGACCTACTGGCCCACATGTCAGCCAGTCCATTTGTTTTTTTACTCCATTAGGTGGGCTGGGTGAAAAAATGATGTAGCATCTATGCAGCCCGTTTAAATCCCATTTGCATTTTTCTCGAAATCCGCGGACTTGCTGGGCTGGGTGAAAATATCATGTTGGGCTAGACGAAGAAATGTTATAAAAACGTAAACACATGAGTGCACGTCAGTAAAATCTTTGCAAGCTTATGTACGCAATCATTAGGAGTTAACTTGCCAAGTTATATATAAACAATTATTATAATTATTTTGTAAGAACTTTCAATTTACGAAATAAAATATCATTTTAATTTGATGAGTCAATAGTACGTGGGGTATTATTATTTTTTAGGCTAGACGTGCGACAGTTGAGTTGGTTCTAGGGGAAAGTACTGGGAGAAACTCAGTTTACATCGAAAAAGAAAGTGGGAGAAAATTCAGAGACCTGCTGGGTCCACTTGAGGAGGGGAATATGTTGGGAGGAAGGAGATTCAAAGCACGGCAGCCAAGTGAACTAGTTTTTTTTACGAACAAGTGAACTAGTTTACATACATAAGCAAATAGCCACTAAAAAAGCAATCAGGTTAATGGGTTCTTAAAAGAAATATTTTGGACAAAACAGATAATTACGACACATAGGCTAATGCATGAAACACTCAGATGATAAAGGTGCTTATAAACAGATAAAGTACAACATCTAGACCTTCCTGGCACGCTTGATCATGACGCTGCGCCTGTCCGTGTACTCGTCGGTTACGGGAAGCAGACACGCCCTCATGTCCAAGATCTGCCTGTACATGTCGTAGCATGCGTATGCGTCCTTGGCCACGTAGGTTATGTAGGCTAGATTCGGAGGTACCTCCCACGTGTTCAGGTCGTCTTCTTTCATGTTGGCGTATCAGGGGTTGATGATGGTCTCAGCGAGGTCAACCACGGAGTCCTTCTCCTGCCCGTTGCTGATAATCTTGTATTGCTTCTGGATGTCGACAAGCTTGTTGCACCAGATGGCCGAATTGTCGCGTTCTTCCTTCTCTCCACCATAGCGAAGGTGCAGTCGGCACTACCGATGAAACGGGCGAATGCTCCAGAACCTGGTGCAGCCATAGGACTGAGGCAAGGTAGTGCTTCACCGAGTCCGTATCGTTGGTGTACATCACATTCAACTTGGTGCAGCCATAGGAATGAACGGCGAACTAAAAGGGGAACTCCTTGCTGAAGTCCATATCCAGCAGGCTCACTCCTCGGATCGCCATTGGAGTCTCTTCGAGTGAACGAGTGTGTAGGCGGTGGCAGGAGTTCATTTTTCAGCTCTTGGGGAACTGGATTCAACGGTAAGCTGAGTGTGTACAAGCGACAATAGTTACTACCCCTCACTCGTCCGCTGCACGCCCGGCAGAAGATGCACCCTCGGCCACACGTCGGTTCACGAGCGGGTCTGTATTGGTACTATAATAACAGGAGTTAGTGGTCACTTTACTTACCAAATGATCAACATGCACAACAATTAGAATTATTATTCTCAGGATGCACACGATCAACACATTTGTCGCACTTTCACAAAGATAATACTACCAAGTTTGAACTGTTTGTTATGGTTGTTGTCCTTTGCATCATCATGCCGTGTTTCCCAGCTTGCAAGATTCATAACCAACAAATAAGATCCAAATAATAAGTACAACAAAGATGCCTACACATCTCATTGATTCCTAGCTTGCAAGATTCAGAACCAACAAATAAGATCCAAATAATAAGTACAACAAAGATGCCTACACATCTCATTGATTCCTAGCTTGCAAGACTCAGAACCAACAAATAAGATTCAAATAATAAGTACAACAAAGATGCCTACACATCTCACTCATTCCCAGCTTGCAAGATTCAGAACCAACCCATTAGAGCCTTTTGATAAAGTGAATATCGGGATTAAATCCATCTTGGCTAGCCATGTCATACAATCAAAGAACTTGGCGAATGCTCTTGACCGTCACAACATCTGTAGTTGAGTATTCCTGTTTGCATAGCACAAACAAGGAGACAGGAGAGCATGATTTCGCTTTAATAGCGGCCTCCTTGAACTCAACCTCCAGCTCTACTTGGATGAGGTCTGCTTGGAGTTCCATGATTCAATTCATGCGCCTTTTTCTGCAGTTCACCTGAAATGAAGCAAAGATTGCATCATTCAGCTAGCACGAAGTACTTGCTCTTGTGAGCTGGCAGGTTCTTCTTTAGTAGTTGCACTAAAATTGAGGAACATTAAGGTTGGCTGTCCGGCTCATGTAAGGTGCAACTATAATTTTCTTATCCTTTTGTGCAGTTCCGCTAAAATAAAGTGCCATTGTGGTGACAGTGACGGCTCCATCTTGCAAAGGCTAATAAAATGTTGCACGAGATTACCAGCATAACTTGACGGAGATTTTGGAAACTCCAATCACCATTTTGTGCAGCTCCACCAAAATTGAGAGATGTTGCCCACGTGACATTTTAGTTGAACTACACAAGACACTCATTCCAAAAAAGTGTTTTGTGCAATTCACCAAAAGGTCACAATAGCAACAAGGTGAAATGGATATCCCTATCCGCACAAAAAGATAGAAAGTAAACAGTTGCTGGTCAATAAGAATATACGAAACATATACAAAATGAAAAGAAGCATCTTAATTATGTTCATGGCAATCACGCAAGGACAGTAGAAATTTTGAAACGTCAGCAATGCTTCATGTTACCAAAAGCATTCCGATCAACAATGGGATTCCTCAAATATGGGATTACTTTAATGGTGGCATTGCTTGTTTACCAGACACAGTAAATCAACAGTAGCTAAAGAGTTGGTTTAAGGGCATGGGACCGTGGGGACACCAGGACACTCAGCAGTGTAAAGGAGCAACTTACTTATCATACTGGGGAAAATAGCAGGCGTGCCATTTGTAACACAGTTTAATTGCATCTTCTCACTGGAGGCATTGGATTAACAATAACACTGGTTAGACATGTCCCTAAGGTAACAGTGTGATCGCTTCATTTTACATGCGCCCTTACATTAACAACAGCAAAAGGTTGGTATAAGGACATGTGACAGTGGAAGCATCAGCACAATGTACCTACAAGGAGGCATAAAGTGGTGATGCCGAGTTTGTTCATGCTACGTGAGGGCAGCAAACCTAATCCTGGAGACTTTGTACTATGTGAGGGCAGCAAATCTAATCCTGGAGACCTTTTACTATGTGAGGACAGCAAATCTAATCCTGGAGACCTTTTAGTATGTGAAGGCAACAAATCTAATCCTGGAGACCTTTTACTATGTGAGGGCAGCAAATCTAATCCTAAGACCTTTTACTATGTGAGGGCAGCAAATCTAATCCTGAGACCTTTTACTATGTGAGGGCAGCAAATATAATCCTAGAGACCTTTTACTATGTGATGGCAGCAAATCTAATCCTGGACATACTCTGTTGACTTGTCCACCACCCGCCACTTTCTATCCTTTTTTCAACCAATACTAGATCTGTTCCTTATCCAGTTTGTACTGCGTTTTCCCATTATTTCGCTTTTCAACCAAGAGACCGGTTGGGTATCCGGTCTCTACTACTTTCACCATATTATTTCCTCTTTGAATCAAGTCCTAGATTCATGCTACAACTTTCCCTCCTTTCTTCGTTGTTTGAACAAAGCCCTAGATTCGAATGCATGAAGTAGCTTTACGTCTAATAATACTAAAAATTTAGGTGGCTTTGGAAGAGTTGATGGGAGTAGAAAAAGATGCACATGCAGACACGTGGGGAGATGGGGCAGTAGAGCAAGGCCGCTTTCGAAGAACTTATACCTGAGGGTCACTGGGATGTCGGCGGCGGCAGGTCGGATCTGCGGACAATGCGGCAGGGAGGAAGAAGGGTCGGAGGACCTCCCGAGTCGGCGCTGTGTCGGAGAGAACGACACAGGCAGAGGATCGGCCCCCTCCGGCAGCTGTGGGTTTCCTGCCTCAATGGGGGGACCGCGTGAACGATGCCTGCAGTCGCCAGCACCGTTTGGAAACGTTGCACGGTGCGGGGCCGCAGGCCGGCGCCTTGGATGATTTGGCACAGCCGACTGCCACTCGTGTCCATCGCCTCCATAGGTGCTTGTGGCTTCTGGTCACTTGGTCTTGGATTGGAGTGAGCAGTGTTGCGCAGAGACTTGGGAGTAGATTGATTGGAGTGGTGGGGCTATACTAGCAAGTAGTTGTACGTACTAGTACAATAGTGGGCTCACATAGCAATTTTGTCTCATGCAAGAACCTGGCTATATGCGTGCTCCAATGTTCACAACTGCAACGCTTGGTTTGCACTTGGCTCTTCGCCTCTTCGAGAATACGAACAATGATGTTACTACTACTGCTTCTACAGTGTCGAATCCACTGCTGCATGTCCATCCACCGCGAGCGGGACGGATAGCTTGTTGTAGAAGTACTACTAAGAAAAAGCATGTCCTCGTTTGCGAGCAACCGCGCACATGGGTGAGGGAGAAGGCGCGTTGTAAAAATCAAGCTTCTCCTCGTTGTATGAGTTGGCGCGACACATCATAGCACTGGCCCCACATGCTTGCCTCTAAACTTGGCTAAAAGACCCGCAGTGTACAATATATTTGCTGCAACCTCTAACATTTACCCACCACAAATTAAAATATATGTGGCCGTATGCATCGTTCTGATGCAGAGACCGGGGAGTCCCCCCTTTTCGAAAAAAACAAATTAAAATATATATTCCTGTCTTGACCAGATGAGTGTGCAAACTACAATCACCAGGGTGTCAGGTAGGGCCAAAAGGCTATTTTAATTTTTTTTTAAACTTCGAGACGGCCACATAGCATGGAGCCGACCCCAACGATTTTAAGCTTACAGGCACGGTACACGCTATCCTAGACTACTCCACACATGAAACTGCCACATGAGCGTCCGGGCTGCGCTTGGCTCTTCGCCTCTTCGGGAAGTCGAACAATGATGGAGTACTACTGCACTTCCACAGTACGCTTCTGGCCATCTGACACCGATTGAACTGCTGCATGTCCACCGCGTGCGGGAGGGAGAGCGTGTAGCGAAAGCTTCTCCTAGTCTTGCCAGCCACCATGCTCATGGGCGAGGGAGGGACGCTCCTGCCTTTGCGTGTATGACAGGTGAGCCCGATAGGTGTGTGGCCAACATGTCATACAGCCAAAGGCAGGTGTAGCTAAGTCCGCGAGGGAGAGGATAATCAAACTTCTCGTTGATGTACGAGTTGACGCGACACATCAAAGCATTGCACTCGATATATTTCAATAATTTGCGTTTACCGATGCATTAATTACAACGCATGCATGCATGCCGTGACTCTCCTTTTGATACTCCCTCTGGTCCTTTTTACTCTGCATATTAGGTTTGTCTGAAGTCAATCTCATCCAACTTTGACCAAATTTATTCAAAAAATTATTAACATTCACATAACAACATATTTATTATTAGATCCATCTCGAAATATATTTTCATATTATATTTATTAGATGTTATAGATGTTAATATTTTTTAATATAAATTTGCTCAAACTTAGCAAACTTTGATTTCAGACAAAGCTAATGTGCGGAGTAAAAAGGACCGGAGGGAGTACTTGCATGTGTTGATTTAATGCACCTTGAAGTAGTATAAAATATGTGACGGTAAAGCTTTGTAATACCCCGGCCCAAGTCGATAGATGGTTGTGCACGAGGAGGGCGAGATCATGCAGACCGAACAGGACCCGACGATGGAGCTCTCTAAGGTCTCGATGGACCTCACCATGCTCCACTACCCCTTGACGCCTCCAGTGTATGAGGTTCGAATACACCTCGTCCATTCGGCTGATTGAGCAAGGTGCATGTTTCTTGATTGATGTGATGTTCGATTGATTTCTGTAGTGCAAGGGAGGGCACCTGGCCTGCGCGGACTGCCGCGTCGAGCGCCCCGGGAACCAGCGGCAGTGCTAGAAGTGCAAGCGCGGCGGTGGCTTCGACATGCAGAACACGGCGGTGGACTCTGTCCTTTCGTCGGCGAGGGTGGAGTGCCCTCACGAAGGTTGTGGGCTCTACGTCACTTACCACAAGCTGTGGCTACGAAGGCCCGCCGCCGGCGCTCTACCACCACATCAGCACCGCGCATCCCATGCCCGTGCACAGGATCCAATACGGCAAGGTGCTCCAGCTGCAAGTGCCACTGTCGGAGCCACGTCTCTTGCTGTTCGCGGAGGAGGACCGCCGCACATTTTTCTTGGTCGGCGGCGTGCTCGGCATCGGCGCGCCTATCGCTGTGTCGGTCGTCTGCATCAGAGCGGGGGCGTTCCCACTGCCACACTACGTGGCCAAGCTGTGGGCGAACGGCCTGCCGGGGGAGCCCAAAGGCACGACCGATGCCGTCAAGGTGGAAATGGAGGTGACAAGCAGCAAGGATCCCAGCGACGTCGACCTGCAGGAGCTGACCTTCTTGACAGTTCCGCCCAAGCTGCTGGCCGGGGCTAAGCTTGTGTCTCTCCACATTCAGATTGACAAGCTCACGTCTTAAATGTTTCTATAGTGCCTTCTGTTTATCTTAGTAATATGCTAATATAGGGATTACCTTGGTCTACTTTAGCTTAAGAAATGGTGGGTTTTGGTGGCGATGCAGCAATTACTTCGACATCAGATCAGTAATTTCCAACAGTCGAACGGATATTTTGTGTCTGTTGGATATAAAGTTCCTTTGGGTAAGAAGTACTACTTGTCATAAAAATGGATAAAAGGAGATGTATGTAAACATATTTTAGTTCTAGATACGTCCCTTTTTATCCATTTTGATGACAAGCACTCCCTCCGTTCCACAATACATGCCTTCCATTTGTCAAAATATAGATGTATCTAGACATGTTTTAGTATATAGGTACATCCATGATAGAGCCAATCGGATGGTTGAGAACACTACAATTCGTAGCTACAGATGCGTGTGTGACTCCCATATGCAGAGGCCAGGGGTCATCATCCTCCTTTTTGAGAAAAAATAGACGCGTGTGTGAGAGGACAAGTGCGTGCGTGCACCTCTTCTCTTCCTGTATAACGTACTACTAAACTCAGAGTACAAGTTTTTGTGGGTGGCATGATGGTGCGTGCGAGAAGTCCCGAGAGATAGGTTTAATGCGTCTGAAAAAAAGACTAGCCTAGAGCTCGCCACACGGCTATTCCTGTCGAACGCCCCATTAACTGTAAGATATGTATACGACGGTGCTAGTTATTGCACGTACACAACAGTAGTCCCTCCTTTCTGGTTTATAGGGCTTAATTCAAAAATCTCACCAACCAAGATGGTGAGTGGTGGAATATTTTTTGTAGTTTGCAAAAGCACCTAATTAATGCTATTGTTTTTCTCAAAAAATTATGTTTATCAATGCATTAATTGCAATGCATGCATGCATAAAGTACATGCATTGGTCAATTTTCTCTTAATACTTGCATGCAATGATTTAATGCACATTGGAATCTGAACATGTGTTGGGGAACAACCAAATTGAGCCTTATAAAATGGAAAAACTAAAATTTCGAGATAAGCCCTATAAAATCGGAAAGGAGGGAGTAGAAAAAGAAGTACTCCATCCGGTAATAGTGCCGCACTTCAAAACTAGAACCACCAATAAATTTTGAGCTTGTGTCTCATCACATTCCAAATTACTCCATGCCATATTGAATTGCAAATCTGTTCACACCGATCACAACCTAAATGGTTTCCCACTTAGGAGCGTATTAGTACTCGGTTATAAATACTAGTATGCCAAGATGACTGCACATTCCTCCTCAACTCCTCATCCACAAAAACAAACAAGTCATTTAACATCCTTCCCTTGCGTCTGCCATGGCCAGCGTGAGTTCTGGGTCGAGAGATTGCCACCAGGGAGAGGCGAGCATGGAAGCGGAAGCACGAGAGATGTCCCGCCTCGCTTCGAGAGCAGCCGACATGTCCCACCGCACGGAAGTAGCAGCACAAAGGTCCCGCCGCGCCGCTGAAGCAGCACGGAGGTCCTGCCGTGCCGTCGATGCAGCAGACTGGTCCGACCGCGCCGCAGAAGCAACAGAGATGTCCCGCCGCGCCGCGGCGGCCTGGGAAAATTTCTCGCGGGCAGGCAACGACTGTTACAGGAGCATGCATGCGATCGTCCATAGTTAGATGGATCATATCTCCGGCTGGGCGAGGTTGCAGGACGGCATGAAAGCCTCGTTTGAACAGGCTACCGGTGTCATCCGGCAAGTAAGGGAGGGCAATGAGAGGCTCCGGGCCGAGCGCGACCTGCTGAGGGAGAAGATCGTCCGAAGTGCAGACCGACAGGAGGAGACCAGTGCCTTGTTGAAGAGGACCGGCGTCATCGTCAAGAAACTTATGGACGAGAATGACATGCTTTGCAACGAGCGCCAAAGGCTGGTGGAGGAATCCGTGGATGTTCTCACGCAGTGTCTTGAGGACACGAAAGAGCACATCGCCGCTCGCCGCGAAGACTAGTTCTCGTGGCCTGCAGCAACGCATCAAGAAAGTAGAGATCAGCGAGCCAGATCCTTGTCTTCCTTCTTCTTTTGCCCTTGTGTATTTCGGGCGTAGCCGCATGTGGATTTTTTAATTATCTTTCTAATTATGTAAGACAATTAATCGTCCTTATCTTTCTGTGGAAGATCAATGTTGTGAGGCTGGAATGAAGAAAACTCTTGCTGTGGCGACCCTGGCGTTGCTGTTCTTCTAGTTACTGCTGGGCTTCCTTCAGTTTTCTGGTTTCTTTTGATGTAATAATCAGTTTAGGATGTGGATTGTGTCGTCGGTTGTGAAATGTTGGGTTCTAGCGTGGATGTTTGGCCTTTGTTGGCCTCTTGGGATGTTGCGATTTCAATCTGGTAGCTTTTAGTACTTCATGTTAGGCTGGAGTTGTGTTGAACTTCTTGTGAATTGTGGTGGTTTCCAGTAATGAAAATCGGAAGGGGCAAGCCCTTCTTTTATAAAAAAATTTAATCGTCCTTATATATTCATTAGTCTTGCTATAAGTTGCAGTAGATGCTATATAGGTCCATCGGATCTTACATCAAGATCCATACTTTCAGATTTTCTTTTTCTCTCTTAAATCTCACTCGAGTGAGACATAGCCACGCCATTAAACAGAGGCTTGGGCGCCATTAATGGAGACCTTGGGAGAGAGGTGGACGACATATGGAGGTCAAAGGGCTCTCCTCCCGATAAGCATGCGCAGGGTTCTGATCGCATGCCTCTCGCACTCAAATAGCTACCCTGCACGGCGCCTCCTAGCTAAGAAAAAATGGGGACGCGTGGCGGCATGTAAATGGTACTATTAAGTAGAATGCCCACGGTTTCAATAATACTTGTGTTTCCGATTGTAACGTGACAACACTTGTTCCAAAATGACTTTGTTGATTATTAATGTGTGCGCCTTCGCAAATCGGACTGCAAATTTACCACAGCATGTGGTGCCATGTCATGGCACCAAGCCAAGTTTCATTACTTTCATGCGTGTTTTGGATTTACAGGAATTAAAAAACTAAGTTTCTCAATGTTTCCAACCCAGCCACGACGCCCAAAACTTTGAATTTCATTCCTATTTCTTGCATGGAACCTAGAAATTTACCCGAGGACACACATGTGATTTTTCAACCAACTTTGGTGCACTGGAACATGTGCTTGTATTTCAAATTTGAATTGTGCACACAAAGATGACACGTTCCCTCCCAGAACCATGAGCCTTCTTGAGAGAAGCTCCGATTTGCAAGAAGCTTATACCAAATTTTGTTCCTATTTGACCAACTTTTTTACCATGGCATGGTACTACCATGACATGACACCATGTCAAGTTTCATGATTTTAAAACCAAGTTTCTCAATGTTCTCGACCGAGCCACGATGCCCAGATGTTTGAATTTCATTCTCATTTTTTGCATGGGACCTACTCCCTCCTTCCATCTATATAGGGCCTAATGTGTTTTTCAAGATAGCCTTTGACTATTGACAAGATTAATAGCACATGATATGTATACTATGAAAATTATATTATTGGAAGCTCCTTTGACATACAAATTTGAAGGTATGCTTTGTGTAAGTTGCATGTCATATATTATTGCTCTAATGTTTGGTCAAAGTTAGCCTCGAAAAACACATTAGGACCTATATAGATGGAAGGAGGGAGTAGAAATTCACCCGAGGATACAAATGTGATTTTTCAACCTACTTTGGTGCACGGGAGCATGTGCTTGTAGTTCAAATTTGAATTATGCACATTAAATGACCAAAAACTCAATTAATGTGTAAATAAGGCCAAACGAAGCCGGAATAATTCCAAAATTTAATAGGGCACTCATGTAGTTCTATGTTACCTTTGTAAATAAACTCAAGGGGGACAACGTAATCGTTTCGCACTCAAAAGTGGCACGTTCCCTCTCAGAACCACGAGCCTTCTTGAGAGAAGTTTTGGTTTGCAAGAAGTTTATACCAAAATTTGTTTCTATTCGGCCAATTTTTTACCCCAACATGGTAGTACCATGACATGACATCCATGCCAAGTTTCATGATTTTTATACGTGTTTTGGATTTACAAGAATTTTAAAACCAAGTTTCTCAATGTTCTCGGCCGAGCCACGATGCCCAGATGTTCTAATTTATTATCATTTCTTGCATGGGACCTAGAAATTCACCCGAGGACACAAATGTGACTTTTCAACCAACTTTGGTGCACGAGAGCGTGTGCTTGTAGTTCAAATTTGACTTATGCACATTAAATGACCAGAAACTCAATTAATGTATAAAAACAACAAACGAACCCAGAATAATTCCAAAATTTAACAGGGCACTAATGTAGTTCTATGTTGCCTTTATTAAGAAACTCAAGGGGGGCAGCATATATTGTTTCACACTCAAAGGTGGCACGTTCCCTCTCAGAACCACGAGCTTCCAAATCGGCCCAATTTTTTACCACAACATGTTAGTGCCATGACATGACATCATGCCAAGTTTCATGATTTCCAGGTGAGTTTTGGATTTACATGAATTTAAAATCAAAGTTTCTCGATGTTCTCGGCCGAGTCATGACGCCCAGATGTTTGAATTTCATTCTCATTTTTTCCATGGGACCTAGATATTCAACCAAGGACACACATGTGATTTTTCAACCCACTTTGGTGCACCAGAGCATGTGCATGCAATTCATATATAGATTATGCACATTAAAAGTCCAGAAACTCAATTAATGTATAAAAAGGCCAAATGAACCCGAAATAATTCCAAAATTTAACAAGGCACTCATATAGTTCTATGTTGCTTCTGTAAATAAAATCAGGGGGGAGGCAGCGTATATCATTTCGCACACAAAGGTGACACGTTCCCTCTCGGAACCACGAGGCTTGTTGAGAGAATCTCCGGTTTTGCAAGAGGCTTATACCAAAACTTGTCCCAATTCAGCCAAAAATTATACGTATGAAAACAGGGTTTAGATTATCCCAAACATCTCGCTACCTAGACCAATAATGTACTATGATTTGAATTCAACATAAAATGGATACAAATATTTGAATTGGAGAGCGTATGGTACATGTAGTTCATAGTGAAATATGATTACTGCTATATGTATGTTGTTTGTTATCAAGATAATATTTAAATTATTATATAACTTGACAAAAATCGTATTCAAATAAGGAAAATTGATTCAAATTTAGTCCATATGGTAGACGACAATATATATGTTCACATGGTGGAGTAAAATGTTCATATATGATGGAAGATCAAAATGTACAACTACAACAATTATAAACCGCATGGTCACCTAACGATATATTCGAATTCAACATAACATGGATTCAAAAATTGAAATTCGAGATCATGGCATCTGTAATCATATAAAAAGGGACATTAATCTTTCTTTGGTGGGAATTGATTTGTTTTTTGATGTTGTTGAGGGAAGTGCGAATCGATTTGGTACTGTGCAGGGTAATCTTGTTCTCCCGATTTTTTTTACATTTTTCTTGTAGTTTTTTCAATGGCATCTATAGCAATAGAGTAAAAGGGGACATGACTCTCTTGTGTCTTGTATGAATTGTTTTTTACACGTTAAGTTTGTTCTGACGAACAAGGAATCCGCACCTTGTTATCCCAAAATTTTCAAGCTTGAGTATCTTTTGTCTCACCTGCTTTGAAACTCCCACTTCTTCACACGCGCCTTGCCTTGTTATCCCGAAATTTGGATGCGCGCGAGAACTCCCTCCTCATCCGAAATCGCTCCCGCAGCCCAGACACACGAAATCCCCCTTCTAACCCTCAGCCGAAAATGAAGCTCCGCGTCGCGGTGTCAAAACCGGAGGGGGTACGCTGGTAACTTACCCTACATTTTGGACAAGCGCGTCCCTAAGCTTGGCTCCCCGCTCCCCCTTCGCCCCCCATTCATACACCGAGGCCGCCAAAACCCGCGAAACCCCACGCTCCTCTGTCGGCCTCCCGACCGCCGCCCAGCCGGAGACTCTTCCCCGACTACGTCATCCACTGCAATAGCTCGTTGTCCCTCATCCACCGCACCAGATGAGGATCCATTGTCGATCTCGTCGTCCTGCCGGATCAGCCGCCCCATCCTCCACCTCCAAGGAGCTGCCCCGATGTTCGCCTCATCTATCGCGCCACCTCAATCCCCACAACACCGTATTGACCAGCCCCACCGGAACCGCAACACCCTCACCAATTCCTCCGATGAAGCCGAGGCCAACTCGGCGCCACCAAGGAGGTTCTGCACTCACCACTGCATTTTATCTTTTATTCGATCTCACAGGGCTGCCGGTGCTCGATACCGAGCAGACATGGTGTGTCTCCATCGACGGCGCCGTTGCTGGCCACATCATCCACGACGTCTCTCCTCCATGTCGTTGCTTCCTCGGCGGCGACTTCCACAATGGCACTAGTTGCAGCTGCTTCGGCTCTCGCTCGCGCTGCGGTTCTGCTCTTGCTGTCGGTCGCGCTGCTGCACTGCTCCTTCTTTCGTTCATGCTGCTGCTCTGCTCTTGCTCTCGCTTGCACTGCTGCTGCACGACCTCCGGCAGCTACAGGAGTTGCTGCTTTAGCACTCGCTCGCGGTGCTACTGCACGGACTTGCTCTCTGCTAGTGCGTTCCCTGCTCGAGCGTCTGCTGATTTAGATCACTGCTTCTCTGCTCTGTTACTAGTTCAATTAGTTTCGATAGTAAAATTCAGTTTCGAATGTGAAGTTCATTTTGCTTCAGTTAAGTTCGAGTGAACAGTACTTACAGCATCTGTCGGAGCGGCCGTGGCGCGGCTGATAGGTTTTACATCTAGCACTTTTTGGTGATGTATTTTACATCATCTATTGCAGATGATATTAGGGTCCCACTTCTGATTAACATTGTTTGTCTTGTCATGCTTCAGCCTCGTCATTGTACACCTTAGCGGAGCTGCTCCAACGACGGAACTGTCCATCACAGCGGAGCAGTACCCTCAGCGCCGTTTCCAGAGGCCTCGGATCTTCTTCCTTGCCTCCGACAGTCACACCAGCATCATCACCATCCTCCACGTCCAATCCAATGATGTTGAGGTCACAAGGCTATGCCAAAGAGGTTGTACACTCGGCGCATCACTTTGTTTCTCCATTCCTCTGTTCTTCCAAGTCATGTGAGCCAAACACCTAGGTTGACTGAAATCCTATGTTTCCAAATGCTGTTTTGCATGTGCATTCCTATCCTATTCCTGTGTTTTTCCTGTCTTTGCGTTTATAGAATCCTCCAATTCTAAGGAGCCCTTAGAGATTTACTTCATTTTCAGATAGGCGTCAAAGAAAACTCTGTGTGTTATGTCCTGCTCCTGCCGTGCCGTCATCCACCCCACCTGAGGTGCACCATCGATAGAAGCATTCACTGCAGCAGAGATCCCCCTGCAGACTTCCTTTTGCCATCTCAGATCATCTTCCCCGTTGCCAGCAGCCACGCCAACTGCATTAGCATCATCGACTGAGCAGATGAACCTAAGGACTACATAGTTCCGGAAGAGAGGTCGCAGTCTTTCGTGTTTGCTTACGTTATACATCGGTTATTATTACCTGCTACTTTATCGTTCAATCTTGAGTTTTGAATTGCCCATGGGTCTCATATCGAGCCAGCAATGAATAGTATTTGTCTACTATCTGGTTCATCTGGGGTCTTCTATGTGGTTCATGTTGGGTGGGAAACAAACAATAGATGATCCATTGTGTATCTTTTTAAACTGAAGCTATAATCTACCTGCTATCATTAGTTTTGGATCCATCCACTATTTGCTACCATCCATCTTGATTTTTGCATGCACCCCTTAGGCCTTACAAAATCTAACTATTTTTTTATTATGCATGTCGGATATTGTACACAATCGTACTGAACATGTAGAGAAAAAGAGAAGACCGTTGCGTGCGAATATAATGTCATGCAGACGCCGCTCCATGGTGGGCGAAGTGCCCCCCTCCTGCATTTCTAGATTGTATTCCAGAGGAAGATAATGGTTCAAATGGAGATTCAAAAGGAGCCGACCACGCCTGTTTACCACCTGAGGTGTTTTCTCTAACCTGGCATGCTGATGTTGGTCATAACATGCATATGGCACCTTGCATTCCTTACATTATACATCTTATATCTCATCAGCTTAGTTTAGATTTGCTTTGTGTGAATGCCACCCGTGTGGTTTCTATATCATACTCCCACCATTCCTAAATATTTGTCTTTTTAGAGATTTCAACAAGTGACTATATACAGAACAAAATGAGTGAATCTACACTCTAAAATATGTCTGTATACATTCGTATGTGGTAGTCCATTTGAAATCTCTAAAAAGACAAATATTTAGGAATGGAGGGAGTATATGGGAATTATGCAATGCCATCTTCTTTAGCCAGGCATCATATATGTGAATCATGGAATGCCATCTATTTAGCCAGTCATCATATATGTGAATTGTATCGTGCCATATTTTTTCCATAATGTATTCCATTTGTCAACAATGTTTATACATTCATCTACTCTTCTTGTGCATCAGCCATTTGAGTTGGTCATGGGAAAATCTGGAGTGAAAACAAGGTCTTCTGAGCAGCCAGTGCTACCTGTCGATGCAAATTTCTTGCTGGTTACAGATAGCTCCTCAGAGGAGGATTCAGAGAGAGATGACCAGTCGTATTCCCCCCCGAGGTGCATGCTCTAACTTGGCTGGGTTATATTGCTCATATCATGCATATGGTGTCTTGCATTGCCATGCCATCTGCTTAGATTAGACATGCTTTGTGTGAATGCCTCCTGTTTTCTTTCTATATCAGATATGTGAATTATGCAATGCCATGTTTTTCAGCCAGTTGTCATATATGTGAATTTATGCACCGCCATGGAGCCAGACATCATATATGTGAATTATCTCATGCCATCTTTTTTTCATTACGTATTCCATTTGTCGACAATCTGTGTATATTGAACTACTCTTCATGTGTATCAGCCATTTGAGCCGGTTATGGAAAAATCTGGAGTGAAAACAAGGTCTTCAGAGCAGGCAATGGTACCTGTTGAAGCATATATCTCGATAGTTACAGGGAGCTCCTCAGAGGAGGATTCAGAGACAAATGACCAGTCCTATATCCCACCTGAGGTGTATGCTCTAAGTTGCAATGTTTGTATTTCTCATATGATGTATATAGTGTCTTGCATTGCTTAGTTTAGACATCATATGCACAATATTGATTTCTATCGGCTTAGTTTAGAGATCATACATGCGAGTGCAGCTGCTTAGTATATGAATCAATTATGTCAATTATATCATGCCATCCTGTATACTTAGACAACATTTATGTGAATTATTTCATCCCAACCTATTTTAGAAAGACATCATATAGTTTTGTCATGTCATCCTGTTTAGGTACTCATCATATGTTGAATTATGCCATTATATCCTGTTAAGTTATCCATCATATATCTGAAACTGTGTCATGCTATCCTGTTTAGTTAGGCATCACTAGCACATATTCTCGTGCGTTGCAACGGGAGAAAAAATAGTATGCATTTAAATTCAGTGAGAATTATATGTGCACGCGAAAAAAGAACATTTAGCTTGCCGGTTTCGCCACATGTGAAAGAATCAATCCGCTATTTTTCCATTCATTGATTGAGGGCATTTAAGAGTTTTATTACGTTATCGTACACCAGAGAAGGCCCATGAGTTATTCAATCTACTCTTCGTTTCAATCCTTTCTATTGAGGGAATGTTAAGGTATGAAATTTCTGAATATTCTAGGAATCATGAACAATTTTTTAAATCTTAAACAGTTTTTGAAAATTATGTACACCTTTGGAAAAAACGCGACCAAAATATGAAAGGGAACATATTTTAAAATTCACAAACATTTTCAGAAAGCACCAACTTTTTTATAAAAATACGAACATTATTGAATTTGTGCAATTTTTTTAAAAGAGGAACATGTGTTGAAAATTCATAATATTTTTTTAACATCTGTATCCTTTACACATGAACATTATATTTAATTATGAAAATTTCACTAAAATGAGAATATTTTTCAAATTTGGAGCATTTTTTGAAAATCCATTTTCTTTTTATAAATCTCAAACAATTTTGAAAAACAATACATTTTTTCGAAAAAATGGGATTTTTTTGCAAATTCCGAATATTTTTAAAAATAGAAACAACATTTTGAAATTCTAATCATTTTCCAAAATTTATTTTTTAATTCTGAATAACTTTTTTGAAAAATTGGGAAACTTTTTGCAAGTTACGAATATTTTTTAAAATAGCAACTAAATTTTGGAATTCTGAATTTTTTTCACAATTTGTTTTTTTAATTATGAAAGTTTTTTGAGAATTTTTAATTTAAGAAAAAAATTCTAAATGAAAAATAAAGTTGGGTGGGAAAAAAGAGATAAAGAAAGGAGAATAAAAATAGAAGTAAAACACAGAAAACAAGAAAAATGGGCCAGCCCATTATTTGTTGTCATGTGCGAATCTCCGACTATTTGTAGCCCGGTGCGGAAAACAGAATATTCCAGTTGCGTGGGCAGACAAATAAGTGGGCTAGATTTGTTGGGCCACAGCGCGCAGCCCACATACAAAATTTCTTTTTCTAGCAGATAAACGCATAAGAATTTAGTACCACCTCGGATAGAAAAAAATAAAAAATTTGATGGTGAACGGATAAAAAAATTAGCGAAATGCACCTTGCTTTATTAGTAGGTATAGATATATGTGAAATTGTGTCATGCTGTCCTGTTTGGTTAGACAACATATATGTGAATTACCACATCTGTCTATCATACAATGTCTGTACGTTCAATTTCTTTTCTTGTTTATCAGCCATTTGAATTGGAGGGTGTCGGTGTCAAAACCGGCGGATCTCGGGTAGGGGGTCCCGAACTGTGTGTCTAAGGCGGATGGTAACAGGAGGCAGGGGACACGATGTTTTACCCAGGTTCGAGCCCTCTTGATGGAGGTAAAACCCTACGTCCTGCTTGATTTATTCTTGATGATATGAGTATTACAAGAGTTGATCTACCACGAGATCGGAGAGGCTAAACCCTAGAAGCTAGCCTATGGTATGATTGTATGTTGTCCTACGGACTAAAACCCTCCGGTTTATACAGACACTGGAGAGGGTCAGGGTTACACAAGGTCGGTTACAAAGGAGGAGATATACATATCTGTATTGCCTAGCTTGCCTTCCACGCCAAGTAGAGTCCCATCCGGACACGAGAAGAAGTCATCAATCTTGTATCTTCATAGTCTATAGTCCGGCCAAAGGATATAGTCCGGCTGTCCAGAGACCCCCTAATCCAGGACTCCCTCAGTAGCCCCTGAACCAGGCTTCAATGACGATGAGTCCAGCGCGCTGTATTGTCTTCGGCATTGCAAGGCGGGTTCCTCCTCCGAATACACAATGGAAGAATTTGAATACAAGGATAGTGTCCGACCCTGCAAAATAAGTTCCACATACCACCGTAGAGAGAATAATATTTCCACAAATCTAATCTGCTGACTTGTTTTGGCAACATGACATTAAGCCATGGCCCGGTGATTATTCGAACCGTTTCCTTTAACTAGCCCTGCACATAACGCGAGAAGTTTTTTGACACGTCTTGTCAAAGCAGAGATCGTGTCCCCCTTATTACGGGATTCTCATCAATACGGGCGTGGGTAACCCAACCGCGCCATCGATTACGGCGCTTGGGGGATGTCGGTGTCAAAACCGGCGGATCTCGGGTAGGGGGTCCCGAACTGTGCGTCTAGGCGGATGGTAACAGGAGACGAGGGGCACGATGTTTTTACCCAGGTTCGGGCCCTCTCGATGAAGGTAAAATCCTACGTCCTGCTTGATTAATATTGATGATATGGGTAGTACAAGAGTAGATCTACCACGAGATTAGAGAGGCTAAACCCTCGAAGCTAGCCTATGGTATGATTGTTGTCTCTACGGACTAAAACCCTCCGGTTTATATAGACACCGGAGAGGGCTAGGGTTACACAGAGTCGGTTACAATTGTAGGAGATCTACATATCCGTATCGCCAAGATTGCCTTCCACGCCAAGGAAAGTCCCTTCCGGACACGGGACGAAGTCTCCAATCTTGTATCTTCATAGTCCAGGAGTCCGGCCGAAGGTATAGTCCGGCTATCTGGACACCCCCTAATCCAGGACTCCCTCAGTAGCCCCCGAACCAGGCTTCAATGACGACGAGTCCGGCGCACAGATTGTCTTCGGCATTGCAAGGCGGGTTCTCCTCCAAATTCCGTGTACCCGTCGAATAATGTCCGGTTTCTTGTAAATGTAGTGCTCCTTGGCTTCTACGCCCAATAATGGCCATCTTCCACGTGTCAAACGAATACGAAAAGTCAGGGTGTTTTTATATTTACACCCCTAGCCGCGTGAATGAGCCGCCTATATAAGGGGACGAGGATTTAGATCCAAACCACACCTTCTCCCCTCCGCGAGTATTCATCAGAGCGTATCCGACAAAGGTCCATTCTATCATGGCCGGTCGCTGCAGCTCCTCCTCTCGCCCTTCCATCCCTCAGCGAGCTAGTGACGCTCCAGACCAAGGGATTTCTCCCCCCGGCCTATATGGTCCCGGTTCCAGCCGGACTTGCCACCTATAATGGCGGAGAGCAAGCGGAGAGCGCCCCAATCCCTCCAAAGGAGAGCGGGTATGCCTTGTCCCTTACTTAATAAGAGGGCTCGGATTTCCAATTCATCCGTTTCTCCGGGGGCTCCTGGAGTTCTATGGCCTCCAGCTGCACAACCTCACGCCTGCCTCCATATTGCATATCGCAGGCTTCGTAGCCCTTTGCGAGCTGTTTTTGGGCTGCGAGGCTCATTTCGCGCTATGGAAAAGGCTATTCTGCCTTGTGCCCCGTTCTCAGAAGGGGTCAATATATCAAGTGGGCGGAGCCGAAGTGTGGCGCATCGCCGGGACCAGATATCTATCCGGAACCCCAAAGAAGGTGTCCGAGGATTGGCCTTCAGAATGGTTTTATATAGAGGACGTCCCGCTGCCGGATCCTGTCCGGATCGGCCTCCCTGAGTTCGACAGTGCTCCCCTAAAGAAGCGCCTAAGCTGGCGTCCACGGAGCCCTCAGAGGGAAAGCAATAAGGACGTTCTTTACCTGATGGGCCGGATAAGATTGTTAGCTCATTCCGGACTGACTATGATCGGGGTCATGGCCGCATGCATCATGCGAGGGGTGCAGCCGCTCTAGTAGAGGCCACCCCATGTGGGACTTCAACGGGGAGGACGACGCCACCCGCCACGGCCATAAGGGGCCGGATTCGGCTGCCGCTCTAATAAAGAGCTTGTCCGCTTTGTACAAGGGAGAAGAGGAGGAATTTCTCCGCGTCAACCCACAGGGTGGATTTTCTATGTACAATCCCCCAAGTTGGGTAAGTGGACACTTTTACTTGCCCATCCGCTTTATATTCCCATCGTTAAATATTCAGTCTAACGACTTCAACGCAGGAACTGCGCCAGGCTGTTAAAGAAATAAACAACCCTCCTCCACAACCCGAGGATCCGGGACAGTCCCTTGGCCCGGCCTCTCAAGAGGATCCGGACTTATCTGTGGAGCTGATTGATGGGGTGTTTCATCAATTGAGCAAGGACAACGCCTTGGTGGCCATTACGGCCGATTACCCAGGGCTACTCCCAGCCTCACAGGTCACTGAGACCGAAGTCCCAGCACTTTGAAAAGGGATCTATCCCCGCGTGTTTTTGATTGCCGTATGACAACCGTGTTTTGTAGGGGAGGTCCTTGAGACGGGAGGCCGAGCCTGTGGCGACTAGCCAACGAGGGGTGGCAAGGCCCCGCGGGCTGAAAAGAAGTGCGGTCCAGACCGAGACACTGACACAAAGGTATGGCGTGACATCTTATTCCCAGGTGTTATTCCTTCAAGGCATATTAACACTCGTGCTCTCTTCAGGACGAAGAGACCTCGCCGGACTATATCCGTAGGGGTTGCCAATCGCGCCTCCACCAGCCAGGCTCCAAAGCCCGGTCCGGAAGCGGAGGCGAGCACAAGGCGCGCACCGGACGCTCCTCCGACAGAGGATGCGGACAGGCTGTCTGCCACCAATTCCAAGGTGGAGAGTGCCATGAACCACATGCGTCGCCGGATAGTTCTTCGCGACGCTTGTTTCTCCCAAGAGGCATTGGATGCCTTCAATTTGGGAGATGCGTACCTCCATGCCGCTCAAAATGGTCTAGCCAGAGCCACGGAGCAGTATGTAAAAGCATACGGGTAAGAAAATTTTGGTAATTATATATACCAGTAGCCCCCGAGACTTGAAACAGTTAGAATAACTGATTTAAGGATCATTTGTTATGTACGTTCTTACAGAAAAGAATACCCTACTGTCCCAGGAGCTGGAAGAGTGCAAAGCCCAACTTGAGGCCGCACTAGACGCGGCAGGGGAGCCCAAGGAGACCCCCTCTGGTAATATACGCTTCGAAAGATAAGTATTTTGCGAAGTGCGGCGTGGGTGCAAATCTGACAAATGAAATTGCAGATGGCGCCGGATTAAATCCGGAGAAGCAACAACTCCTACGCCAGCTGAAGGCTAGTGAGAGTGTGCTGACAAAGGTGAGGCGGGAGAAGAACGATCTCCAAGATGCCAACACCAAGATGGGCATTGAACTGAAGGATGTTCGTGCCTAGTTGTTGGACTTCGTTAAGGAGAATCAGCGTCTTCGACGCGGCATATTTAGTAAGTGCTTAAACGAACTTTGAAAAAGAGTTCAGCGAGGAAGTCGACTAACAGAGTAATGTCTGTAGGTATGCTAACAGGTCGTCCTGCAGAGGAAATGCCTGGTTCTACGGGTGACCTTCTTCCTGAGCTCTCACAACTGCACGAGCGAGCTCGGCAGGTGATGCAAGGCGTCGCCCAGGCCTTGTGGCCATACGTCTCCATGCCCAAAGACCTTGGAGAGCTTGTAGAGAAGCTGAAGGGAGCGCGGCGGCGCTTCCGATTGTGGAAGATGTCGGCCTGCCGTCAAGGCGCCAGGGAGGCCTGGGCCATGGTGAAGACGCGGTACACGAAGGCTGACCCAAACCGCATGGCCGAGGTCGGACCCGTGGGGCCCGATGGGAAGGAGATCCCTGTGAGCTTAGTATACGGCCAAGTATGATTGGCCGCAAAGTATTCCCAACAGGACTGTAAGCTAGACAGCCTATTAGATGGTATTGAAGAGGAACACAATCAGTCAGATTGACTATGTAATTTTAATTGACATGTGTAATGCCTTCTAGCCAGATTGTAGATCGTTTGTCATGGCCGACCTTTTCGCTTCAACCTCGGGACCTGATGTCCGGAGTGTGTCCGAATACCCTCGCGGTTATATAAGAACCGGGGTATGCATGGAGACCAGGCGTAGGGGTCATTAGTGCTTGAACAGAGAAGTGCCTAACTAGTTATGTTATATTACATGGTTAGTAAGAAACATCTTCCAGGGAGAATAATTCCGTTAGGGGTTCCTTTCCCTGGGAGGCATGCGCTAAAGTGCATGTCCATTCTGCGAAAAGAGACGCAGGAAAAACATCTGGGGGCGTATAGATAAATAAGTGAAAAAGATCAACTTTAGTTCACCAACCGAATATTCCCTTAAGAACGCTAGCTTTCGGCTTCACCCAGTCTGAGGTACACATCCGGCTGACCCGGCAGTAACAATCGCAGAGGTGCTCCCTTTACCACTAGCCGAACAATCGGGAACGTAGGGGTAAGCACAGGAGCCAGGCAACCCAGCTTGACCAAAACTTAAGTCATATCGATGCATATAATGGTGAATAAAAGGTACATGCGGAAGTGTGACACATGTGTTGGGCATGAAGCCCGTATAAATAAGCTTCTGTTTAAAGAAGCCCCCAGGTTTAATGAGCACGGATAGCGCGTCACTTTATGAGCCTTTAAAGGCTATAAGAGAGAGAGAGGGGAGAAGGAGAGAAATGTAAGACAGAAAGTATATAAAAAATGGACAGACGAAGGAGACGAACACAGAGTCCGGCGCTAGGCATAGAATCTTCGGAGACGGGCTGCGTTCCATGGGTTCGGCTCGAGTCGGTTATCTAATGCATCTCGCAGGCGGTACGCTCCACCAGTCAGGACTTGGTCAATTATGAAGGGACCTTCCCACTTGGGCTTGAGTTTGTCCTTTTTCTTGTCCAGCAGGCGTAGAACTAATTCGCCAACGTTGTAATTTTTGGCCCATACTTCTCTGCTTTGGTATCTTCGAGCCTGCTGTTAATAGAATACGGAACGGGCTTTTGCTACGTCAAGCTCTTCTTCCAAGGCGTCCAAACTGTCCTGCCGCTCGAGCTCGGCTTCTCTTTCTTCGTACATGCGCACTCGAGGTGAGTCATGAATTATGTCGCATGGCAAAACTGCCTCTGCGCCGTACACCATGAAGAATGGTGTGTATCCGGTGGTGCGATTCGGCGTGGTCCGCAGCCCCCAGAGTACGGAGTTGAGCTCCTCTACCCAGTGCATATTAGATTCCTTAAGGGGCCGCACTAGTCTGGGTTTGATGCCGCTCATGATAACACCATTTGCACGTTCGACCTGGCCGTTGGTTTGTGGGTGATAGACGGAAGCATAATCGAGCTTGATGCCCATGTTTTTGCACCAGAGTTTTACCTCGTCGGCCGTAAAGTTCGTGCCATTATTAGTGATGATGCTATGGGGGACGCCGTAACGGTGTACAACCCCGGATATAAAGTCTATCACCGGTCCGGATTCGGCCGTCTTAACAGTATTGGCTTCTATCCATTTGGTGAACTTATCCACTATGACCAGTAAGTTTTTTTTCTTGTGGGTTCCGCCTTTAAGGGGTCCAACCATGTCAAGCCCCCAGACCGCGAAGGGCCAAGTGATGGGGATAGTTTGGAGGGCGGTGGGTGCCATATGGCTTTGGTTTGCAAAAGGCAGGCAACCGACGCATCATTGGACTAAGTCCTGGGCGTCTTCCTGGGCCGTCGGCCAATAAAAGCCTGTACGGAAGGCCTTGCTTACAAGGGACCAAGCTGCAGCGTGATGACCGCCGAGTCTAGCATGAATTTCAGCCAGGAGGTTCTGCCCTTCCTCTTCGGAGATGCACCTTTGAAGGACTCCTGTAGTGCTTTTCTTATAAAGCTCTCCCTCATGGACTTTATAGGCTTTAGATCGCCGCACTATGCAGCGTGCCTCATTTTGGTACTCGGGGAGTTCCCGCCTAGTAAGGTAGGCGATGAATGGTTCTGTCCACGGGGCGATGATGGCAATGTATAATAGCATTGGTTCGCTAATGTTTGGCGTGGCCAGGACTGGGTTTGTTGCCAAGATGGCTTTTATTTCGTCGAGTCCGACCGTGGCTGCATCCGTCCACTCGAAGTGTTCGGTGCGCCGAAGGAGGCGGTAAAGGGGTAGGGCCTTTTCTCCCAAGCGGGAGATAAAGCGGGTTAGAGCCGCCACGCATCCGGTTAATTTTTGTATTTGTTTGAGGTCCTTCGGGATATCCAATTGTGACAGAGCTCGGATCTTGGCTGGATTTGCTTCAATTCCTCTACCGGATACAATGAAGCCCAAGAGCTTTCCGGCTGGAACACCGAAAACACATTTTTCCGGGTTGAGCTTGATGTGTATGTTCGGAGGTTATCGAATGTTAGCCTTAAGTCGTCTACTAGAGATTTGACATGTCTTGTTTTAACGACCACATCATCTATGTATGCCTCCACTATTTTGCCGATCTGGTTTGCCAGACATGTCTGAATCATGCGCTGATATGTTGCGCCGGCGTTTTTGAGCCCGAAGGGCATTGTGTTGAAGCAGAATGGGCCGTATGGTGTGATGAATGCCGTTGCGGCTTGGTCTGACTCTGCCATCTTTATTTGATGGTAGCCGGAGTATGTGTCGAGGAAACACAACGAATCGTGTCCTGTGGTAGCGTCGATAATTTGATCGATGCGGGGGAGAGGGAAGGGACCCTTTGGGCAAGCCTTGTTAAGGTCTTTAAAATCAACGCACATGCGCCATGATTTGTCCCTCTTTGGTACCATCACCAGGTTTGCTAGCCAGTCCGGGTGTTTTATATCTTTGATGAATCCGGCCTCCAATAGCTTGGTTAGTTCCTCTCCCATGGCCTGTCTCTTAGGTTCGGAAAAACGCCAAAGAGCCTGTTTGACTGGCTTGAATCCTTTTAGGATATTTAAGCTGTGTTCGGCCAGCCTGCATGGGATTCCTGGCATGTCTGAAGGGTGCCAGGCGAAAATGTCCCAGTTCTCTCGTAGGAACTCTCGCAGTGCGGCGTCTACATCAGGGTTTAACTGTGCCCCGATGGAAGCTGTTTTATTGGGGTCCGTTGGATGGATCTGGAATTTGACTATTTCGTTCACCGGTTTAAAGGAGGTGGACTTGGATCTTTTGTCGAGTATCACATCGTCCCTATTCACCATGGAGCGCAGCGCAGTCAGTTCCTCAGCAGCTAGGGCTTCGGATAGCGCCTCGAGGGCCAGTGCGGCTGTCTTGTTTTCGGCGTGGAGTGCTATGTCCGGATCACTAGCGAGAGTGATGATTCCGTTAGGCCCGGGCATCTTGAGCTTCATGTACCCGTAATGGGGTATTGCTTGGAAGATTGTAAACGCTTCCCGCCCTAGCAGAGTGTGATATCCGCTACTGAATGGGGCCACTTGGAACGTGACCTCTTCGGACCTGTAATTATCCAAAGCGTGCCGAACACCACATCTAGTGTAATTTTTCCTGTACAGCGCGCTTCCCGACTGGGGATTATTCCTCTAAAGGTTGTGCTGCTTCGCTCAATGCGGTTCCAGGCTATTTCTATTTTTTGAAGGGTTTCCTCATAAATGAGTTTCAATCCGCCGCCGCCATCCATGAGTAACTTGGTAAGACGAAAGCCGTCCACTATTGGACTGAGGACCAATGCGGCTGGTGCTCGGGCTGTTCGGAATTTAGGTTCATCACTGGCGTTAAAAGTAATAGCCGTGTCACTCCATGGGTTTATTGTTGCTACTTGGTAGACTTCGGCAAGGCTGCGGAGTGTTCTTTTTCGCATATTATTTGATGCGAAAGTCTCGAAGACTGTTAATACCATACTGGTGTCTCTGGAGTGGCTTTCTGTGGCTTCTGGAATTAGAAGATCTTCACCAATTTGTGCCACCTGCCGGAGTATGCAACATGCTCTAAGGCTGTGAGTTGATGTGGCGCCCTCTGCACTGTGAATTTTACAGGGTCCATTAAGCCATCCTTCCAGTACGGTTCTGTGCCCTCTAGAGGGATTTTGCTTTTTGGTATTGAACCCGGGTGTCTGGTGATGATGCACCCTTTTATTTCGGACTGGGTTTGTATTCAGGGCCGGATTGTCACAAAATTTTATTTCAGTTTTCCAGGTGCTTTCCATCGCATAATACTTTCGTACTATGGACGCCAAGTCAGTGAAGCGTGTAATATCACGGCGACTTATGGCGTTGAGGATTCCCTTGTCCGTGCAATTATTGCAGAAGAATGAAATTACGTCTTCCTCGCGGCAGTCCTTTATCCTGTTCATAACCAGGAGGAATGTGGCCCAGTAATGATGTACTGTTTCTTCGGGCTCTTGCCTAATTTGGGATAGATCGCTTATGTACGGGTGGGTGGGTGGAATCAAATCCGAAACCTCACCCAATCTGAGACCCAGGGGCCAAGGAGTTTCCGAACTCGGAAGTTTGGATTCTTGGATGCTGTCCAATGAATCTAGCCCATCGCCTGACTTTAAGTTCAGGTCTTGAGTGATGTCCTCCCCTCCGCGGGTATCCGGCTTGGAGGGATCGGGAATCCGGACATAGCTAGTCCTTAAGATAGGTGAAGGGTCGCCGCACTGTCCCTCTACCACGGCAACACGATGGGTGACCTGGGGAGAGTTAATCTCTCTCAGATCGGGTTTAGGCCCAATCTACTCGTAATCCGTAGCGACTCCCAGGGCGGTGAAGCGATCCAAGAGCTCGTTTAGGGAAGAGAGCTCCATTGGATCTAGCTGCTCGGCGAATTCCGAGCTGACGTGAAGATTGCTTTCGATGACCCGAGAGGTTATCGTCGGCGCAGCAGCCGAACGGGCGGTCATAAGGAAACCACCTAGCCTGAGAGTTTGGCCGACAGCCAAAGCTCCCTTAGCAACGGTGCCGTCTTTAAAGACGGGATGAGGCATCCTTCCTGATGGCGACGGCACAGAGGAACTCTCAATGAAAGCACCAATGTTGGTGTCAAAACCGGCGGATCCCGGGTAGGGGGTCCCGAACTGTGCGTCTAGGCAGATGGTAACAGGAGACGAGGGACACGATGTTTTTACCCAGGTTCGGGCCCTCTCAATGGAGGTAAAACCCTACGTCCTGCTTGATTAATATTGATGATATGGGTAGTACAAGAGTAGATCTACCACGAGATCAGAGAGGCTAAACCCTAGAAGCTAGCCTATGGTATGATTGTTGTCTCTACGGACTAAAACCCTCCGGTTTATATAGACACCGGAGAGGGCTAGGGTTACACAGAGTCGGTTACAATGGTAGGAGATCTACATATCCGTATCGCCAAGCTTGCCTTCCACGCCAAGGAAAGTCCCTTCCGGACACGGGACGAAGTCTTCAATCTTGTATCTTCATAGTCCAGGAGTCCGGCCGAAGGTATAGTCCGGCTATCCGGACACCCCCTAATCCAGGACTCCCTCAGGGGATAAGCGAGTTTTACCAGGCTAGTGGGGGCGCATAGTTTTGGCCGCCCTTATAAAGGGACAAGGTTTAACTTTTTTCTACCCACGCTTCTTCCTCCTTGCTCATCCTCTCTTGCGCACTCGAGCTCGAACGCCCAAGCCCACATCCTTCCCATCAACCTTCTCCAATCATGTCCGGAGCGGGAGGCAAATGGATGGCTTCCTCCGTTACGGAGGGACACATCAAGAAGCTGCGCGGAGCCGGATACTTGGCCACGAATACCGCGCATCGGCTGCCCGCTACGGGGCAGATCGTTCCTACCCCGGAACCTCATGAGAGGGTAGTTTTCCTCCACCACTTCCTCCGTGGACTGGGGTTCCCCCTTCATCCATTCGTCCGTGGTCTCATGTTCTACTACGGTCTGGACTTCCATGATCTGGCCCCGAACTTCATCCTCAACATTTCAGCGTTCATCATTGTCTGTGAGGCTTTCCTCCGCATCCGCCCCCACTTTGGCCTATGGCTAAAGACCTTCAATATCAAGCCGAAGGTGGTGGGTGACCAACAAGCAGAATGCGGCGGAGCCATGGTGGGCAAGATGCCCAATGTTATATGGCTTGAAGGCTTCTTTGTGGAGACCATAAAGGGGTGGCAATCGGCGTGGTTCTACATCACCGAGCCGCGCGACACCAAATGGGTGGCTGCCCCCGATTTTTGATCCGGATTCCCTACACGGCCCACTTCCTGGAAAGAGAAGGGCTTGTTGTGGGGTTCATCGGTGGAGCTGGACGGACTCCAGAAATGTATCCTGAACATGACAAGCAAGAAGCTCAAGCTTGTCAACATAGTCTAAGTCATGCTCATCCGCCGGATCCTCCCGTGCCAACAACGGGACTTCAACTTGTGGGAGTTCCACCCGGCCCAGCACCAGACTCTGAGCGAGCGCTTCGACACGATGCACAAGGACGTCTGGAAGGTGCTGTTCAAGGGCACCGAGGTCCTTCCCTCTCTCACTGAGGACCGCGGGCTAAGCGCGAAGCGTCGAGCGCATTCGGTGAGTTCTATACATCCGGTAGGATATTTATTTCCCCTAGCTTAACCATGTGCGGGGTCTGATCTCCATGCCTTTGACAGGACTGGGTGGAGACGTCGGGGCAGATTAACTGTCCGACCCTCTTCCCGAAGACACTGTGGACGCCCTCCTGATGGAGATGCTGACTCCGGCTCCTTACAAGGTGCCAGAGAAGACCAAGAAGGCCAAGTGAACCCGAAAGAGCTCCCGGCGCCAGGTGTTGTCGGACTCATCGTCCGATAACTCCACGACGCAGTCCTCCCCCGAAGACGAGGATGAAGATGAAGATGTTCCCCCTCCAGTCGGGGGAGACAAGAAAAGGAAGGACGCCCCTACTAGGGGGGCTGAAGGGTCCAAGAAGGGAAGGACTCTCCTTCCGGACTACTCCACCACCGCCTCCGAAGGCGAAGACGATTGGCTGCTCAGGGCCAAGCCCCTGGCGAAGTCATAAGTATCCGGATACCAGAGTAACTCATAGCATTCCTTTGTCGCACTGCTTCTCCTAACGCCGAATTATGATTGTGCAGACCGCCCCGAACCCGTATCGACGTATCCTCGTCGGACGACTCCCTAGGTTCGTCGGATTTGGATAGCGATCCACTTCTGACCGCCACCTGCCCTTGCCCTACGGACAACGCCGAGGTTTTGTCTCAAGAGGCACTGGGTCGAGGGGAGACAGTCCTGGAGGTGCCTCAAAGTGACCTTCCGGACTCCGGGAGCAGGGGGAGCAAAGCCCCCGAGGGCTCCGAGTTCGGCCCTCAGCAGAACACTGCGCCAGAGCCTCTAGTGGTTCCGGACTCGGGCAGTCGGCCTCCTTCCAAGAGGGGCAAGATGCATGTGCCGGTGACCTCTGCCCATCCAGAGGCACCGGACAATCTGCTGGGAGCGCTTCCATTGACGAAGAGCACCACACTATTATGAGTGCGGTGATCAAGAAGGTTCAGTCCACTAAGAGCGGACTGACTGAAGCCTGTGCCAGCCTTCTAATAGGCCTTGAGGTAAGTATTTAAAATATAGGAAAAATATTACCGCATAGACAGTAGCCCCTAATGCTCTGTTCGGTGTTCAAAAAAGAAAAGCCGAATAGAGGATCAAACAATATCGCAGGAGTCTAACATGAGTATGTCTATATGCGTATGCAGGCTTCGCTGCTGGCCTCTGCCGCACAGACTGCGGAGGTTGCCACATTGAAGCAGGACCTCGAGGGGCCCAAGAAAGAGCTCGGCCTTGCCAAGAGGCAGCTCGAGGAGAACAAGGGTAAGTAATACCCTATCTATATATATGTATATATAAAAGAAGACGCGATTGCAAAATGACAGGATCATCCTAAATTAGCCAGGGGCCATGACCGAGGTGGCAACCCTGAAGCAAGCGCTATCCGAGGCCGAAGACAAAGCGGCCAAGGAGCGCACCGAGCAGGAAAGGCAGGAGGCACGGGGGGGCGAGGTGGAGCAAGAGCTCCAAGCTCTCATGTTGAAGCATGAGGCGTTGGAGCATGACTCGAAGACGCGAGAGTCCGAGCTTGCTGCGGCCCTTGAAAGCGCGAAAAATGCCAAGGCTGAAGCCCAAAGAGCCCTCCAGGAGATTGAGGCGATGAAGAAAATAGCGGCAAGTAAGGCATTCCTTATGTAGAGCAAGCATGTGAAAGTAAATTACTTGTTACTTACCCAAATCCGGAGCTCTCCAGGAGCGTTTGCAGATTTGCCCTGCAGCGTGTTGGATGCCGCACAGTTTTACCAGGCCGAGAAGGGAAGCTCAACGGAGAAGTTGTTCTGGTCTCAGTATACTTACCCGAATCTGGTCGAGCTACACAAGGCGGCCGAACAGGCCATGAAGGGCTTTATAGTCCGTATGTGGCCTGGCGACGCCCTTCCCAACAGCTACTTCGGCCTGGTGAGGCAGCTTGTGGATGCCTGCCCACGGCTGGAAGTCATCAAGCTGTCCGTCTGCATTGAAGGTGCACGCCGGGCTTTCGCCCGTGTGAAGGTGCAATGGGCCAAGCTGGATGCCGTGAAGCTGATTAAGGAAGGGCCGCTGGCGGGCAAGGAGCATCGCCACCCTAAGATGTACTATGAGGGTGTCCTGAAGGGTGCCCATCTCGTAGCGGACAAGTGTGCGAAAGATATAATATTTGAGTAAACTCGCTCGTGTAATCCTGTAGTTATGAAAACTTGTTCATATGCGCTATGCAACGCTTGTTTGAATTTAAAATATTACCTTCTGTTTGGCTGTTTATCAAATCTGAGAGATGGCTAGTCGTCGGCTTCTGCCCCCATGCCACGAGTGCTGGGGTGTTCGGGATAAACCTGAGCACTCTTGTTCCCATTGTTGGGTCCTTCGAGGGAGGTTCTCAGCACAACGAACAAGGCAATCGGACTATAATGCGTTATCACTCTCACTTAGCCATAGAATTCTATAATTTTAAATTTCGGCGAAGCCCCTAGTATTCGGATGGCCGAATTCGGGGCACGATACACACCTTAAGACGGACAGGGCCGACTCCTCGCTCTAAGCAGCATAAGTCTTTAGGGACTAGAAAACCTCTCGAACAACAACCAGTCTCTCGCCTTATCATGACAGTCATTTTTAGCTTTCTCTACTGAGGTGCTTAGCCCAGCTGAACCAGCGCACAATCGCAGTAGTTCTCCCAGTGCTACCTTAGCCGATATAGCGGAACGTAAGGTACCAAAACATGGGAGCCGGGCAAACCCAACTATTGACCAAAGACATGATTCGGAGTTGATGCATATAATTCTATAAGTTCAGGGTGCCGCACATGTGAAAGTGTTCGGACTTCTCACGCCGTATTATGGGGTATGCTCAAGCCCCTAGCGTATTGGCCGTACCAGGGTGTACGGGTGCTGGATGTCATGAATGAATATATATATATATATATATATATATATATATATGCAATAGTAGTCTTAATGCTATGCATTGTTTATTCAAAAAGGTGCGTTAAAGCAGAATGATACATGTGGTGCAATAAGCAAAAAGTAGGACTATGTCCCCTCCAAGGGCAAGCTGAGGAATAATATTAAAGCAAGTATTTCACTCGTGATCGTAATCCACCTGGGAGTTCCGTGGTGTGATGTTGCTTTCTGTCTCCTTGGTTGCTGCATCATGTGTTCGGCAATCATGCTGCCGGACAGGGTTTCCAGAGATTAATGTCCTGAAAGAGAGAAAAATAACAAAGCGGGAACCCCCTAGTGTGGTTTAAGCCGCGTCTTGGGGCGTGCCGTAGTTGTGCCCCCCTCCTCACCTGTGCCCATGGTATTTTTAATGCGTAATTATGTACGTGTGGCATGAATTTCGCTGTTTGGCTGGGGCCAGGGTGGGGGCCGCATTGCTATGCGAGCTCAGGACATGCCAGGCGGTCCAGTTGCTGATTACTCCGGGCGCGCTTGAAGTTGTCCGGGTCCTTAATCGCTGAACTAGTGGATTGCCTTAAGAGGCTGCTTTGTGCTTCTGCTGCGAGGGACGCAGTGTGCTCCTCTGTGCGAAGAGAGCGCTCTGTGTTTCCATTGACTGTGATGACCCACCGAGGTCCTGGCATCTTGAGCTTGAGGTATGCATAATGCGGTACCACATTGAATCTTGCAAATGCGGTTCGCCCAAGCAGTGCATGATAACCACTGCAGAACGGGACTATATCGAAGATTAACTCTTCGCTTCGGAAGTTATCCGGGGATCCGAAGACCACTTCTAGTGTGACTGAGCCTGTGCAATGGGCCTCTACACCTGGTATGACACCTTTAAAGGTCGTTTTTGTGGGTTTGATCCTTGAGGGGTCTATACCCATTTTGCGCACTGTGTCCTGGTAAAGCAGGTTCAGGCTGCTGCCGCCATCCATAAGGACTCGAGTGAGGTGAAATCCGTCAATGATTGGGTCTAGGACCAGTGCGGCGAATCCGCCATGACGGATACTAGTGGGGTGGTCCCTGCGATCAAAGGTGATCGGACAGGAGGACCATGGGTTGAACTTTGGGGCGAGTGGCTCCAGCGCATATACGTCCCTGAGCGCACGCTTCAGCTCCCTCTTGGGGATGTGGGTTGCGTATATCATGTTCACCGTCCGCACTTGTGGGGGGAACCTCTTCTGTCCTCCGGTATTCGGCTGCCGGGGCTCCTCCTCGTCATCGCTATCCGGCCCCTTATCTTTGTTTTCGGCAATTAATTTGCCGGCCTGCTTGAACACCCAACAATCCCTGTTGGTGTGGTTGGCTGGCTTGTCGGGGGTGCCGTGTATTTGACACGAGCGATCGAGTATGCGGCCCAAACTGGACGGGCCCGGGGTGCTTCTTTTGAATGGCTTTTTCCGCTGACCGGGTTTAGAGCCTTTGAATCCGGCATTGACTGTTGTATCCTCGGTATTGTCGCTGTTAATGCGGCGCTTATGTTTGTTGTGACGTGACCTACCATTGCTGTCCTTGGTATCCGAATTACCAGGGCTCTTTGACATGTTATTGCTACGAGCTAGCCAGCTGTCTTCTCCCGCGCAAAAGCGGGTCATGAGTGTCGTGAGGGCTGCCATAGATTTCGGCTTTTCCTGTCCAAGGTGCCGGGCGAGCCACTCATCGCGGATGTTATGCTTGAAAGCTGCTAGGGCCTTTGCATCCGGGCAGTCGACGATTTGATTTTTCTTAGTTAGGAACCATGTCCAGAATTGCCTGGCCGATTCCTTTGGCTGTTAAATTATGCGGTTCAAGTCATTGGCATCTGGTGGTCGCACATAGGTGCCCTGGAAGTTGTCAAGGAATGTGGCTTCCAGGTACTCCCAACAACCTATGGATTCTGCTGGCAAGCTGTTGAGCCAATGCCGGGCTGGTCCTTAAAGCTTGAGTGGGAGGTATTTGATGGCGTGTAGATCGTCACCACGGGCCATGTGGATATGAAGGAGATAGTCCTCGATCCATACCGCGGGATCTGTCGTACCATCATATGATTCGATATTCACGGGTTTGAAACCCTCTGGGATTTGATGATCCATTACTTCATCTGTGAAGCATAACGGGTGTGCGGCGCCTCTGTAATGGGCTATATCACGACGCAGCTCGAATGAGTTTTGTCTGTTGTGTTCGGCCCGGCCGGATTTACTTTTGCTGTGTCCGGCGTGACGGTTATCGTCTTGTGTAGTGGCGCGCCCTTGTGATCCGTAGATCGATCTTGCATGTTTTGCTTTGTCCTCCAATACGTCTTGCAGGTCTCACGTATTTCCCCATGCCTTTTTATTTGAATGGCATCGGGGTGCAGGCTGAGCTTTTGGCTGGAATGGCTCTCTATCGCGGCCACGAGGTGGCCGATCAGCCGCGTCATACGCTTCTTCCTCCAGTCGGGGTAGCAACCTGCATTTTGGGTAACTCTTGGAGGGGCGTTCGAGTTTATATTCCTCGGCCGCAAGGACTTCAGTCCATCTGTCAGCTAGCAGATCTTGATCAGCTTGAAGCTGCTGCTGCTTTTTCTTATGGCTATTTGCCGTGGCTATAAGCCGGCGCTTGAAGCGCTCTTGTTCGACGGGATCCTCTGGCACGACGAATTCGTCATCGTCGAGGTTTGCCTCGTCTTCAGAGGGGGCATGTAATTATCATCCTCCGCCTCTCCATCTGCCGCTCTCTCTGGAGGGCTAGCCTCTCCATCCTCCTGTCCTAGATCGTGCTGGAGGGGATTGTTGCCATCTTCGGCACTATCCGGAGTGTTATTATCTCCTGTGCCGGTATCACCACTTTTGCTTTGGCGGGACTTAGAGCGGCGCCGCTGACATCGGTGCTTGGGTTGCTTCTTGGAGGGGTCATCCTCCGCTGTCTCGTCGCCATTGCCTTCTTTGGGTGTGTCCACCATGTATATATCGTATGATGAGGTGGCTGTCCAGTGCCCTGTGGGCAGTGGTTCCTCTTCGTCTCCCGCATCATCGTCCATACCGTCGATGTCTTCGGAGTCGAAGTCGAGCATGTCGATTAAGTCGTCGATAGTGGCTACTAAGTGGGTGGTGGGTGGGCAGCGAATTTCTTCATCATCCGCATCCCAATCCTGCTGGACATAGTTTGTCCAGGACTCTCCTGACAGGGAGAGAGACCTTAATGAGTTCAGTATGTCGCCAAAGGGCGAGTGCTGAAAAACATCCGCGGAGGTAAACTCCATGATCGGCGCCCAATCGGATTCGCTAGGAATGGGCGCAGGCGGTCAGGAGTCTGTGGCCGGAGAAGGATCCGGCAGTTTGACAACACAGCTCTTGTGCACGGTAAGGTCGACGTTCGGCTCGATCGCCGCTGAGGGTAAGGCCTCCATGGCGGGGTCCATCCACCCGTCCATGGACGGCGCAACTGGCTTCGAATTAAGGGTCAGACCGGCTGCCGGTGCGATCTCCTGAACATTGTCTGATGGTAGAGCTAAATCATATTCATCGTGACCGTGTGACGCACAAGGCAGAGGCTCAAATCCGTTGAAGATCAAGTCTCCGCGGATATCGGTCATGTAGTTTAAGCTTCCAGACCTGACCTGGTGGCCAGGGGCGTAACTTGCGATCTGCTCCAGATGGCCAAGCGAGTTGGCCCGCAGTGCGAAGCCGCCGAACACAAAGATCTGTCCGGGGAGAAAAGTCTCACCCTAGACTACATCGCTATCGATGATCGTAGAAGCCATCAAGCCTAACAGCAAAGACACAGAGGAACTCTCAATGAAAGCACCAATGTTGGTGTCAAAACCGGCGGATCTCGGGTAGGGTGTCCCGAACTATGCGTCTAAGGCGGATGGTAACAGGAGGCAGGGGACACGATGTTTTACCCAGGTTCGGGCCCTCTTGATGGAGGTAAAATCCTACGTCCTGCTTGATTTATTCTTGATGATATGAGTATTACAAGAGTTGATCTACCACGAGATCGGAGAGGCTAAACCCTAGAAGCTAGCCTATGGTATGATTGTATGTTGTCCTACGGACTAAAACCCTCCGGTTTATATAGACACCGGAAAGGGTTAGGGTTACACAAGGTCGGTTACAAAGGAGGAGATATACATATATGTATTGCCTAGCTTGCCTTCCACGCCTAGTAGAGTCCCATCCGGAAAAAAGACGAAGTCTTCAATCTTGTATCTTCGTAGTCTAACAGTCCGGTCAAAGGATATAGTCCGGCTGTCCGAAGACCCCCTAATCCAGGACTCCCTCAGAGGGGGTGATGGCAATACCTAAGGGAGCAAAAAACCCATTCTTCACAAAAGACAGTGCTACCCGTTGATGCAGATAGAACCATGGTTGTACTGGCCCACAAACTAGCCCCACCACACATAATCGAGACTCTTCCAGATTGCACACTTACACCGTTGGGCAGAGAACCAGCTACAACCCATCTAACTGCAACCCCAGCGGATAGTAACCCACTTATAGTTGACAAAGCACCATGTCCACCACCGAGTACCCCCACACGAGCAGTTTGTAAAGCTACTGCAGTGCCCAAAGCACGAAGACCACCACAGCTAACCCAAACTCCACGTTTAAAGCAGAAGAGCAACTGTTCTCAGGTCAGATTCCGTAGCTATGGTCCATACTCCTTTGCTATTGCATCACTGTATTTACTCATACCAACTACTTTCGAATTTGAAGGATCCAATTGAAACTCCAATGGCGCAACAGGTATGTTTTAAAACTATTTCTTTAACTGGATTGCTGTTCTAACTTCTTGCTCTATGTTGATTTCAGTTTAAGTTGTATAAACAGTTATGTTCTCATGTGATGCACATTACAAGTGCTGCCAATGCTGTGTAGTTTCTCACACTTATATTCTGTCTATGCTGCTATGTCTTAAAAATATATGAGTTGAACTGTGTCTCTATCTTGATTAGGGAACATAAATTAGAATGATATGGACAATACAGTGACCATGGTACATAGATATATGTTTGTTTCATGTTGTTATCCTTTCCACCTTACTACTGAACCGGTTTACCAAAATGAGTTTCGTATACTACAAGCTAAACTTGTGATGTGTCTGTTTGTTTCTCTTGTAGTATGCAAACAGAATATTGGAGAAGAGCACCCCACTATGCAATGGTAGAGAAAGTAATGCAGATAAGGTTCAAGATAGTGAGACAACCCTGTTGGTCTCCAAGAAAGGTGATAAAAACGATCTTGTAGACAGTGAGAAAACCCCACAGTCCTGTGTTGATGTAGTGTTCGAGTTACTGGCCAGTACCACTGGCACAAGCTCTTCGAACTCGCTGCCTGAATCACTTCGGCTTCTTCAGTCTCAGCTACAAGATGAAAGGCATCAGTCAGCTGTACTGCGGCAAGAAGCCGAAGGACTGAGGAAGTCCCTACAGAATTCAGATGCGTACTATCTTGTGCAACAGCAAGCGTTGGAGGATTAAAGCGCTAAACAAGAGAAAGTTAATAAGCTTGCTAAGCATCTTGCCAGCATTATGGGTACCCAGGATATTGTTTCTTGGACTCTTCTAAAGTGGTTTCAGTTCTGGACTTGTTTTGTTGCGGCGTTTATATGCTGCTTTGTTCCCTATATTTGCACTGGTGGCGAACTTTGATGCCCAGTTGATGTAATATGTGTAATAGCCGTGATAGCCTAGCGTAAGTTGCTTGCTTACTTATTCCTTGTTGTCTTGTTTATTTGTTTGCTTGTAGTCAGTGCAGTTCTTTTTCCGCGGTTTGCTAGTGGCTACAATAACCTATTTTTTAAAACTAGGCCGCAATAACCATGGGCTAATATTTACTGTAGTGACACTCGGCCTCCTACGGGCCGTAGAAACAGTGGGCCTTCTATGGGTCGTATAAACAGTAGGCCTTCTATGGGCCGTAGAAACAATGGGCCTTCTACGGGTCGTATCATCAATGGGCCTTATACGGGCCGTATGATCGATTGGCCAAACATGGGCCAATAACAGGCCACATTATGGCCGTAAACGGGCTAGACCTGGAATCGTCCGTTCATGGGCCGACCATAATGGGCCATCGTTAATAGGCCATATTTGGTGACGCTATGAAAACGGCCCAACGTATTAACGGACCACAAACGGGCCGACTGTAACCACGGGCTGAATTTGGCCCACAAGCAGAAAATGACAGTAACGGGCCGTAAGTAAACGAATGCTGGAAATGAGCCCAAGAATAAATGGCCTCTGAGAAGGCCGAAAGATAACATGGGCTGGAAACGGCCCAACGGAATAACGGGCCGTTAATGGGTATAAAGTGATACACTGTTCATTACGAGCCAGTTTCACCACGGGCCGTTAATGGGTGTAAAGTGATACACTGTTCATTACGGGCCAGTTTCACCACGGGCCGTTAATAGGCCAAGAGTTACATAGGGCCTCATATGGGCCGAAAGACGTCATGGGCCAGAAGTGAAAACGGGCTGGAATCATATTGGATGGCCCAGATGACGCTACTGGGCCTAATTCGGATAGGGCATAATGGGCCTTGGGTTAGCGGGCTGTAAATGGGCTATATGCGAACAGGTCGTTAGCAGGCTTTCCATGGGCTGGCCTGCCACCTTTTGAACAAGTCAAACGGGCCAGCCTTTTCACAGGAATGGGCGTTGTTGGGCCATGCCATGTGTCGACGTATCATAGGCGCCTTCTGCCCAATGAGTGGATGACATCTGTCCCAACGATGAGCCGACACGTGTTTCCTCCAGCCAATGATGATTTTACACGTGGAAAATCCCCATTGGTCGGGGATGTTAACGGGTTATCGGATCCAAAACCCGTCCCGATAGCTTAACGGCGTTCCGTTACGGTGGATGCCACGTGTCGGTCACCCTTGACGAAAGCACTTCTGTGACGCGCGATTTATCATCATGGAAGTGCACACTTCCGTGATGATAATTTTTGTGATGTCATGGAACACTTCTACGACAGCACAGGTATGACTATCTTGATTCTTTCATAAAATCACCATGGATGTACATGCATGACAAAAATCGCGACCTACTGTGACAAACACGTATCATCACGGAAGTGTATTTTTTTGTAGTGCACCCTCTACTAGCGCTGCCTCTCCAAGTCTAAAGCCCCAGGAGGTAGTACCGCTGGGGTCAGCGGTAGTACCGCCGGGGTCAGCGGTAGTACCGCCCCGGCGACACTGCCGTAGATACATTCTGTGTATGTTTAGGCTTGCGCGGAGTAGTACCGCCTAAGCGGTAGTACCGCTCCTAGGAGCGGTAATACCACTTAGCTGCGGGCCTGGTCAGAAAACAGTTGGATTTTGGTTCACCTATATAAAGGGGGGTCTTCTTCTTCCTAGGGTTGACCTCTTCCCCCCAAGCTCCATTGCCATTCAAAAGCTCATTCTTGCCCGATCTCTCTCCCTAGCCAATCAAACTTGCCGATTTTCTAGGGATTGGCTAAGAAGGCCCCGATCTACACTTCCACCAAGAGGAATTTGATTCCCCCCACTAATCCCTTGCAGATCTTGTTACTCTTGGGTGTTTGAGCACCCTAGATGGTTGAGGTCACCTCAGATCCATATTACAATGTGGTGAAGCTCCGTGGTTTTGTTGGGAGCCTCCAATTCGGTTGTGGAGACAGCCCCAACCTTGTTTGTAAAGGTCCGGTTGCCGCCTTCAAGGGCACCAATAGAGGAATCACGACATCTCACACTATGTGAGGGCGTGAGGAGAATACAGTGACCCTAGTGGCTTCTTGGGGAGCATTGTGCCTCCACACCGCTCCAACGGAGATGTGCTTCCTCTCAAAGGGAATGAACTTTGGTAACACGTGATCGTCTCCACCGGCTCCACTCTTGGTTATCTCTTACCTTCACTTGTGCAAGCTTTTATTGTGGTGTATCCCTTGCTTGCTTGTGTGCTTGTTGTTGTTGTTGCATCATATAGGTTGCTCACCTAGTTGCATATCTAGACAACCTTTTTATGTTAAGCTTAATTTGGTAAAGAAAAGATAAAAATTGTTAGTTTCCTATTCACCCCCTCTAGTCAACCATATCGATCCTATCAATTGGTATGAGAGCCTGATCTCTTTATTAAGGACTTTGTCGTCCGAAGAGTATGGTTGACACCACATACGAGGTGGAGGAGCACCTCGGTGAGAGTCCCACTTTGTCTTCGGCTGATGGGGGATCATCGGTCTCTCGTGAGGAGTTCAATGTGGCCTTTGATACATTGAGAACATCCATGAAGGCCGAGGTCAAAGGCGTGCTTAAGAATTTTCTGGATGGTCTTAAAGTTTCCACCACACCATTGGAAGTGCTCGATCCCACTAACAAGGTGACGAATGCTAACTCCAACAAGGGGGAAGCTACTAGTGATCAAGTTCCTTTGACTAGTGGTAGAAGTGGAAATGGCATCTTTGCCCATGTTGAACCTCCTCCTACTTATGGAGGACCGGTTCCCTCCACTCACATGAATCATGTTGGTCCTCCTCCTAAGCTTGTGAAAAATGACGATTTTGCCTCTTGGGTGTATCGCTTTAAACGTCATTTAAATCATAGTTCTACTAATCTATGGATAATAATTGAGACAGGTTTCTACCGGCACGACCCAAGCAACTTCACTCCTAGAGAAGCCGCGGATCATCAATTCAACGAGTCCGCTCTCTTCATTGTCCAAGAAGCAATTCCACCTGAAGATATTGCGCACCTCCGACCTTTCACCATGGCAAAGGAAGCATGGAAACATGTTATCTCCATTTACAAGGGTAGCGCAAGCATTCAACGCTCCAACTTTGAAGTGGTACAAGATGAAGCCGATGAGTTTGCGATGAATGAAGAGGAAGAACCTCATGAGCTTTATCGGAGATTAACCACTCTCGCGGTCTCACTCTGAGATCATGGGAGCAAGGATACGAATGACAATTGGATCAAGCGCAAGTTTCTCAAGGCCATGATGCCCTACCATAAGGCCATGTCCTCTGTCATCCGTCAAAGGCCGGACTTTCACGCTATAGGATCGAAAGTATGTCTAGAGGGGGGGGGGTGATTAGACTACTTGACCAAATAAAAATCTAGCCTTTTCCCAATTTTAAGTCTTGGCATATTTTAGCAACTTAGCACAAACAAGTAATCAACCTACACATGCAATTCTAAGAGTATAGCAGCACAATGTAAAACAATTGCATATAAAGGTAAAGGGGGGAGTTTGGAGGGAGCAAACGTAATGTAGACATGAAGATTTTTGGCATGGTTCTGATAGGTGGTGCTATCATACATCCACGTTGATGGAGACTTCAACCCACGAAGGGTAACGGTTGAGAGTCCACGGAGGGCTCCACCCACGAAGGATCCACGAAGAAGCAACCTTGTCTATCCCACCATGGACATCGCCCACGAAGGACTTGCCTCACTAGGGTAGATCTTCATGAAGTAGGCGATCTCCTTCCCCGTACAAACTCCTTGGTTCAACTCCACAATCTTGACGGAGGCTCCCAAGTGACACCTAACCAATCTAGGAGATACCACTCTCCAAAAGGTAATATATGGTGTGTTGATGATGAACTCCTTGCTCTTGTGCTTCAATTGATAGTCTCCTCAACACTCAACTCTCTCTCATAGGATTGGATTTGGTAGAAAGATGATTTGAGTGGAAAGCAACTTGAGGAAATCTAGAGATCAAGATTTATGTGGTTGGATTGGAATATCTTGACCTCAACACAAGTGCAGGTGGTAATCTCTTAGAAAATGTATGTTGGAAGTGTAGGCATATTCTGATGGCTCTCTCCTTTAATGAAGAGTGGGTGGAGGGGTATATATAGCCTCCACACAAAATCTAACCGTTACACACAAATCACCAAAATCGGTGGGACCGAATCATAAAACTCGGTCAGACCGATTTAGTTCAAAATGTGAACGTTAGGATTTTCCGTGGGACCGACATGTCAACTCGGTGGGACCGATTCCGTTAGGGTTAGGGCATAACGTAATCTCGGTGAGACCGATTACTGATAACCCACAAGTATAGAGGATCGCAATAGTTTTCGAGGGTAGAGTATTCAACCCAAATTTATTGATTCGACACAAGGGGAGCCAAAGAATATTCTCAAGTATTAGCAGCTGAGTTGTCAATTCAACCACACCTGGAAACTTAATATCTCCAGTCAAGTATTTAGTAGCAAAGTAATATGATAGTAGTGGTAATGGTAGCAAAAGGTAATGATAGCAAAAGTAATGTTTTTGGTATTTTGTAGTGATGATAGCAATAGCCACGGAAAAGTAAATAAGCGAAGAACAATATATGGAAAGCTCATAGGCAATGGATCGGTGATAGAGAATTATGCCAGATGCGGTTCATCATGTAACAGTCATAACCTAGGGTGACACAGAACTAGCTCCAAATCATCAATGTAATGTAGGCATGTATTCCGACTATAGTCATACGTGCTTATGGAAAAGAACTTGCATGCCATCTTTTGTCCTACCCTCCCGTGGCAGCAGGGTACTATTGGAAACTTAGGGATATTAAGGCCTCCTTTTAATAGAGTACCAGACCAAAGCATTAACACATAGTGAATACATGAACTCCTCAAACTACGGCCATCACCGGTAAGTATCCCGATTATTGTCACTTGGGGTGTGGGAGTCCTGGATTAGGGGGTCTCCGGACAGCCGGACTATCTCCATTGGCCGGACTGTTAGACTATGAAGATACAAGATTGAAGACTTCGTCTCGTGTCCGGATGTGACTCTACTTGGCGTGGAAGGCAAGCTAGGCAATACGTATATCGATATCTCCTCCTTTGTAACCGACCTTGTGTAACCCTAACCCTCTCCGGTGTCTATATAAACCGAAGGGTTTTAGTCCATAGAACAACAATCACAACATACAATCATACGATAGGCTAGCTTCTAGGGTTTAGCCTCTCTGATCTCGTGGTAGATCTACTCTTGTAACACCCATATCTTCAATATTAATCAAGCAGGATGTAGGGTTTTACCTCCATCAAGAGGGCCCGAACCTGGGTAAAACTTCGTGTCCCTTGCCTCCTGTTACCATGCGGCCTAGACGCACAGTTCGGGACCCCCTACCCGAGATCCGCCGGTTTTGACACCAATATTGGTGCTTTCATTGAGAGTTCCTCTGTGTCGTCGCCGTTAGCCTTGATGGCTCCTACTATCATCGATAGCGATGCGGTCCAGGGTGAGACTTTCCTCCCCAGACAAATCTTTGTATTCGGCGGCTTTGCACTGCGGGCTAATTTGCTTGGCCATCTGGAGCAGATTGAAAGCTATGCCCCTGGCCATCAGGTCAGATTTGGAAGTTTGAATTACACGGCCAATATCCATGGGGACTTGATCTTCGATGGATTCGAGCCACAGCCGGGCGCGCTGCACGGTCACGAAGGGTATGACCTAGCTCTGACACCGGACGTCCAGAGGCCGCGCCCTCATCAGCTCCGACCCTTAGCTCGGAGCCAACTGCGCCAATCGAGGACGGGTGGCCAGACACCGCCTTAGGGGCTGCAGTCTCGACAGAGATCGAGCCAAACACCAGCATAGTCCTCTGCATAGCCCGTGACTCCAAGGTGCCGGATTCTCTTCCAGACCCCGAACCATCCGCGCCCCTGCCAATCGAATCCGAGTGGGCGCCGATGATGGAATTCACCGCCGCGGATATCTTTCAGCAGTCGCCCTTCGGCGACATTCTGAATTCACTAAGGTCTCTCTCTTTGTCAGGAGAGCCCTGGCCGAATTATGGCCAACAAGGTTGGGATGCGGACGACGAAGAAATTCGACGCCCACCCACCACCCACTTTGTAGCCACTATCGATGATTTAACCGACATGCTCGACTTCGACTCCGAAGACATCGACGGTATGGACGACGATGTAGGAGACGAACATGAACGAGCACCTACAGGGCACTGGACAACCACCTTATCGTATGACATATACATGGTGGATACACCCAATGTAGGCAACGGCGACGAGATGGCGGAGGATGACCCCTCCAAGAAGCAACCCAAGCACCGACGTTAGCGGCGCCGCTCTAAGTCCCACCAAAGCAAAAGTGGTGATACTGGCACAGGAGACAATAACACTCCGGATAGCGCCGAAGACAACAACAATCACCTCCAGCAAGATTTAGAGCAGGAGGATGAAGGAGCCATCTCTCCTGAGAAAGAAGATGGCGGAGAGGAGGAGGATGAAAATTACATGCCCCCCTCCGAAGACGAGGCAAGCCTCGGTGATGATGAATTCGCCGTACCAGAGGATCCCGTCAAACAAGAGCGCTTCAAGCGCAGGCTCATGGCCACAACAAATAGCCTAAAGAAAAAGCAGCAGCAGCTTCAAGCTGACCAAGATCTGCTAGCTGACAAATGGACTGAAGTCCTCGCGGCCGAGCAATATAAACTCGAGTGTCCCTCCAAGAGTTATCCAAGGCGCAGGTTACTTCTCGACTGGAGGAAGAAGCGTATGAAACGGCTGATCGGCCACCTCGTGGCCGCGATAGAGAGGCATTCCAGCCAAAAGCTCAGCCTCCACCCCAACGCCATTCAAATATATAGGCATGGGGAGATACGCCAGACCTGCAAGACATCTTGGAGTACAAAGCAAAGTATTCAAGATCAATCTATGGATCACGAGGGCGCACCACTCTACGAGACGATAAACGTCACGCTGGATACAGTAAAAGCAAATCCGGCCAGGCTGAACACAGCGGGCAGGACCCATTCGAGCTGTGTCACGATATAGCCAAATACAGAGGCGTCACACACCCCTTATGCTTCACAGATGAAGTAATGGAACATCAATTCCCAGAAGGTTTCAAACCTGTAAACATTGAATCATATGACGGCACCACAGACCCCGTGGTATGGATTGAGGACTTCCTCCTCCACATCCACATGGCCCGTGGTGATGACTTACATGCCATCAAGTACCTCCCACTAAAACTCAAAGGACCAGTGCAGCATTGGCTGAATAGCTTGCCAGCGGACTCCATTAGCTGTTGGGAAGATCTGGAAGCCGCATTCCTTGAGAACTTTCAGGGCACTTATGTGCGACCACCAGACGCCGATGACTTGAGGCACATAATTCAGCAGCCAGAAGAGTCGGCCAGGAAATTCTGGACTCGGTTCCTTACAAAGAAAAATCAAATCATCGACTATCCGGATGCGGAGGCCTTAGCGGCTTTCAAGCACAACATCCGAGACTAGTGGCTAGCCCAGCACCTTGGTCAGGAAAAGCCGAAATCTATGGCAGCCCTCACGACGCTCATGACCCGCTTTTGTGCGAGAGAAGACAGCTGGTTGGCTCGCAGTAATAACATATCAAAGAACCATGGTACCTCAGATACCAAGAACGGCAATAGCAGGTCACATCGCAACAAGCATAAGCGCCGCATTAACGGCGAAAGTACTGAGGATACGACAGTCAATGCCGGATTCAAAGGCTCTAAACCCGGTTAGCGGAAAAAGCCATTCAAACAAAGTACGCCGGGTCCATCCATCTTGGACCGTATACTCGATCGCTCGTGTCAAATACACGGCACCCCAGACAAGCCAGCCAATCACACCAACAGGGATTGTTGGGTGTTCAAGCAGGCCGAGAAGTTAATTGCCGAAAACAAGGACAAGGGGCCGCATAGCGATGATGAGGAAGAACCTCGGCAGCCGCACACTGGAGGACAGAAGAGGTTTCCCCCGCAAGTGCGCACGGTGAACATGATATACGCAACCCACATTCCCAAGAGGGAGCGGAAGTGTGCGCTTAGGGACGTATATGCGTTGGAGCTAGTCGCCCCAAAGTTCAACCCTTGGTCCTCCTGTCCGATCACCTTCGATCGCAGGGACCACCCCACTAGTATCCGCCATGGCGGATTCGCCGCACTGGTCCTAGACCCAATCGTCGACGGATTTCACCTCACTCGAGTCCTCATGGACGGCGGTAGCAGCCTGATCCTGCATTATCAGGACACAGTGCGCAAAATGGGTATAGACCCCTCAAGGATCAAACCCACCAAAACAATCTTTAAGGGCGTCATTCCAGGCGTAGAGGCCCACTGCACATGCTCAATTACACTGGAAGTGGTCTTCGGATCCCCGGATAACTTCCAAAGCAAAGAGTTAATCTTCGATATAGTCCCATTCCGTAGTGGTTATCACGTGCTGCTCAGACGAACCGCATTTGCTAGATTCAACGCGGTACCACATTATGCATACCTCAAGCTCAAGATGCCAGGACCTCGCGGAGTTATTACAGTCAATGGAAACACAGAGCGCTCTCTCCGAACAGAGGAGCACACCGCGGCCCTCGCAGCAGAAGCGCAAAGCAGCCTCTCAAGGCAATCTACCAGTTCGGCGTTTCAAAGCTCGGACACCTTCAAGCGCGCTCGGGGCAATCGGCAAACAGACCGCCTAGCGTGATCTGAGCTCACGTAGCAATATAGTGGCCACCCCAATCCCAGCCCAACGGCGTTGTTCGTGCCGCGTGTACATAATTATGCATTAAAAATACCATGGGCACAGGTGGGGAGGGGGGGCACAACTGCGGCACGCCCCAAAACGCGGCTTAAACCGCACCAGGGGCTTCCCGTTTGGTTATTTTTCTTTTTGTTTCAGGACTTCAATCTCTGGAAACACTGTCCGACAGCTCTATTGCCGAACACATGATACAGCAACCAAGGAGGCCGACAACTACGGAATTCCCAGGTGGATTACAGATTTCATATAATTCCTCAGCTCGCCCTTCGAAGGGACATAGTCCCACTCTTTTGCTTATTACACTATCTGTATCACTCTGCTTTAATGCAATTTTTTAATATACAATGCATGACATTACGACTATTATCGCATTTTTGTTATATATATACATATCTATGTGTTCATTAATGACGCCTAGCAACCGTACACTCTCGTACGGCCAATGCACCAGGGGCTTATGTACCCACAATATGGTGTGAAAAATCCGAACACTTTCACAAGTGCGGCACCCCGAACTTATAGCATTATATGCATCAGCTCTGAATCATGTCTTTGGTCAAATGTTGGGTTTGACCGGCTCCTATGTTTTGGTACCTTACGTTCCGCTCTATCGGCTAAGGTAGCGCTAGGAGAACTACTGCGATTGTGCCCCGGTTCTGCCGGGCCGAGCACCTCAGTAGAGAAAGCTAAAACTGACTGTCATGATAAGGCGAGAGACTGGTCGCTGTTCGGCGAGGTTTTTCGAGTCCCTAAAGACTTATGCCGCTTAGGGTGAGGGGCCGGCTCCGTCCGGCTTACAGGCATGTATCGCGCCCCGAATTCGGCCTTCCGAATACCAGGGGCTTCGCCGAAATTTAAAATTATAGAATTCTATGGCTAAGTGAGAGTGATAAAGCATTATTAGTCTGGTTGCCTTGTTCGTTGTGCTGAGCACCTCCCTCGAAGGATCCAAACATGGGAACAAGAGTGCTCAGGTTTATCCCGAACACCCCAACACTTGTGGCATGGGGGCAGAAGCCGAGGACTAGCCATCTCTTAGATTGGATAAATAGACAAACAGAAGGTAATATTTTAAATTCACACAAGCGTTGCATAACGAATACGATACAAGTTTTCATACAAACAGGACAAAACGAGCAAGTCTCATTGAAATATCACATTTTGCAAACACTCATCCGCGATAAGACGGGCGCCCGGCAGAACACCCTCGTAGTACATCTCGGGGTTGCGGTGCTCCTTGCCCTCCGGCGGCCCCTCCTTGATCAGCTTCACGACATCTAGCTTGACCCACTGCGTTTTTACACGGGCGAAGGCCCGGCGTGCACCTTCAGTGCAGACGGATCGCTTGATGACCTCCAGCCGTGGGCAGGCATCCACAAGCCGCCTCACCAGGCCGAAGAAGCTGTTCGGAAGGGCGTCGCCAGGCCACAACTGGACTATGAAGCCCTTCATGGCCTGATCGGCCACCTTATGTAGCTCGGCCATCTGCTTCAGCTGGTCGCTCATTGGCACCGGATGTTCGGCCTCAGCATACTGAGACTAGAACAGCTTCTCCGTCGAGCTTCCGTCCTCGGCCTGGTAGAATAGTGCGGCATCGGACACACTGCGGGGCAAATCTGCGAATGCTCCTGAAGAGCTCCGGATTCGGGTAAGTAATTGGTAATCCACCTTTACATGCTTGCTTTGCATATAGAAAGCCTTACCCGCCGCTATCTTCTTCATCGCGTCGATCTCCTGAAGGGCCTTCTGGGCCTCGGCCTTGGCACTCTTCGCGCTCTCACGGGCCGCGGCAAGCTCAGACTCTCTTGTCTTCAAGTCAAGCTCCAACGCCTCGTGCTTTGTCACGAGAGCCTGGAGCTCTTGCTGCACCTCGCCCACCCGAGCCTCGTGCTTCTCTCGCTCGGTGCACTCCTGGGCCGCCATTTCTTCGGCATGGGAGAGCGCTTGCTTCAGGGTCGCCACCTCGGTCGTGGCCCCTGGAAAACATACAATGATCCTGTCATTTAGCAATCATGTCCTTTTTCTCATCTACAGACGGGGTATTACTTACCCTTGTTCTCCTCGAGCTGCCTCTTAGCAAGGCCGAGCTCTTTTTGGGACCCCTCGAGGGCCTCCTTCAGTACGGCGACCTCCGCAGTTAGTGCGGCGGACGCCAGCAGCAAAGCCTGCATATGCATATTGACATACTTATATTAGACTCCTGTGATGTTATTTGATCCTCTATTCGGCTTTTCTTTGTGAACACCGAATAAAGCATCAGGGGCTACTGTCTATGCGGTAATATTTCTACTACATTTTAAAACACTTACCTCGAAGTCTGTTAGAAGGCTAATACAAGCTTCAGTCAATCTGCTCTTGGCGGACTGAACCTTCTGGATCACCGCACTCATGATAGTGCGGTGCTCCTCCTTGATGGAAGCGCTTTGAAGCGCCTCCAACATATTGTCCGGCACCTCTGGATGGACAGAGGTTGCCGGCACAGGCGTCTCACCCCTCTTAGAAGGAGACAGCCTCCCCGAGCCCGGAACCACTGGAGGTTCCGGCGCGGTGTTCGGCTGAGGGCCGAACTCGGAGCTCTCAGGGGCCCCGCCCCCTCTGCTCCCGGAGTCCGGAAGGTCGCCTTGAGGCGCCTCCGGGACTGTCCCCCCCTCGATCCGGTGCCTCTTGAGACAGCACCTCGGCGTTGTCCGCTGGATGAGGGGAGGTGGCGGTCGGGACTGGATCGCTATCCATGTCCGACGAGCCCAGGGAGCCGTCCGAGGATACCTCGATATTGGCCTGGGGCGGCCTGCACAATTGAGTTCGGCGTTAGGGAAAGCAATGCGACAAAAGAATCCTATGGGTTACTTTGGTATCGAACACTTACAATCTCCCCTGGGGCTTGGCCCTGGGCAACCACTCATCTTCACTTTCGTCGGCAGCAGTGGAGCTGTCCGGCAGGAGCGTCCTTCCCTTCTTGGGCCCTCCGGCCTCCCCAGTTGGGGCGGCCTTCCTTTTCTTGTCTCCCCCAGTCGGTGGGGGAGACTCTTCTTCCTCTTCCTCGTCTTCGAGGGAAGAGTGCACCGCAGAGTCATCGGACGGTGAGTCCGACGACGCCTGGCGTCGGGAACTCTTTCGAGCTCCCTTGGCCTTCTTGGTCTTCTCCGGCACCTTATAAGGGGCCGGAGTCAGCATCTTCGTTAGAAGAGCGTCCGTAGGGCCTTCAGGCAAGGGAGCTGGACAGTCGATTTGTCCGGCCATCTTCTGCCAGTCCTGTTAACGGCACGGGAGTTTAGATCCCGCATAGAGTCAATCTATATAGAAAACAACTATCCTGTAAAAGGTAAAACAACTTACCGCACTGGCTTGGCGCTTCGTGCTGAATCCGCGATCCTCAGTAATGGGGTGAGGGACCACGGCACGCTTAAACAGCACCCTCCAGGCATCTTCATGAGTCATGTCAAAGAGCCTGTTCAGAGTTCGGTGCTGCGCCGGGTTAAACTCCCACAAAGTGAACTCCCGTTGTTGGCACGGGAGTATCCGGCGGACGAGCATAACCTGGACTATGTTGACAAGCTTGAGCTTCTTGTCCACCATGTTTTGAATACATGACTGGAGTCCGGTCAGCTCTTTTGAATTACCCCAGGACAGGCCCTTCTCTTTCCAGGAGGTGAGCCGCATGGGGATGCCAGATCGGAACTCGGGGGCCGCTACCCATGCGGGGTCGCGCGGCTCGGTGATATAGAACCACCCCGATTGCCACCCCTTTATGGTATCCACGAAGGTGCCCTCAAGCCATGTGATGTTGGGCATCTTGCCCACCATGGCGCCTCCGCACTCCGCCTGGCGGCCGCTCACTACCTTTGGCTTGACATTGAAGGTCTTCAGCCATAAGCCGAAGTGGGGCTTGACACGAAGGAAGGCCTCGCACACGACGATAAACGCTGAGATGTTGAGGATGAAGTTCGGCGCCAGATCGTGGAAATCCAGGCCATAATAAAACATGAGCCCTGGACGAAGGGATGGAGAGGGAATCCCAGTCCGCGGAGGAAATGGGTGAGGAATACCACCCTCTCATGGGGCTCAGGGGTGGGGATGAGCTGTCCCTCATCTGGGAGCCGGTGCGCGATGTCGTCGGGCAGGTATCCGGCTCTCCTCAGTTTCTTGACGTCTCCCTCCGTGACGGAGGAGACCATCCACTTGCCTCCCGCTCCGGACATGGTTGGAGAAGGTTGATATGGAAGTGAGAGCTCGAGTGTGCGGGAGCGGATGAGCACAGGAGGAAGAAGGCGTGGATAGAAAGGTGAATCCTTATCCCTTTATATGGGCGGACTAAATTAAGCGTCCCCACTTGCCTAGTAAAACTCACTTGTCCCCCAAGCGCCATAGTTAATGGCGCCGTTGGGTTACCCACGCCCGTATTGATGAGAATACCGTAATAAGGGGACACGATCTCTGCTTTGACAAGATGTGTCGAAAAACTGCCTCGCGTTATGTGCGGGGCTGGTTAAAGAAACGGTTCGAGTAATCACCGGGCCATGACGTAACGTCATGTTGCCAAAACAAGCTAGCGGATTAGATCTGCGAAAACATTATTCTCTCTACGGTGAAATGTGGAACTTATTTTGCAGGGTTGGACACTATCCTCGTATTCAAATTCTTCTGTGATGTATTCGGAGAAGGAACCCGCCTTGCAATGCCAAAGACAACTGCGCGCCGGACTCATCATCATTGAAGCCTAGTTCAGGGGCTACTGTGGGAGTCCTGGATTAGGGGGTCTCCGGATAGCTGGACTATCTCCATTGGCCGGACTATTAGCCTATGAAGATACAAGATTGAAGACTTCGTCTCGTGTCCAGATGGGACTCTACTTGGCGTGGAAGGCAAGCTAGGCAATACGTATATGGATATCTCCTCCTTTGTAACCGACCTTGTGTAACCCTAACCCTCTCTGGTGTCTATATAAACCGAAGGGTTTAAGTCCATAGAACAACAATCACAACATACAATCATACCATAGGCTAGCTTCTAGGGTTTAGCCTCTCTGATCTCGTGGTAGATCTACTCTTGTAACACCCATATCTTCAATATTAATCAAGCAAGACGTAGGGTTTTACCTCCATCAAGAGGGCCCGAACCTGGGTAAAACTTCGTGTCCCTTGCCTCCTGTTACCATCCGGCCTAGACGCACAGTTCGGGACACCCTACCCGAGATCCGCCGGTTTTGACACCGACATCGGGGTTAACGGATCATAACAAATAGTAGGTGACTATAGACTTGCAAGATAGGATCAAGAACTCTCATATATCAATGAAAACATAATAGGTTCAGATCTGAAATCATGGCACTCAGGCCCTAGTGAAAAGCATTAAGCATAGCAAAGTCATAGCAACATCAATCTCAGAACATAGTGGATACTAGGGATCAAACCCTAACAAAACTAAGTCGATTACATGATAAATCTCATCCAACCCATCACCGTCCAACAAGCCTACGATGGAATTACTCATGCACAGTGGTGAGCATCATGAAATTGGAGATGGAGGATGGCTGATGATGACGATGGCGACGGATTACCCTCTCCGGAGCACCGAACGGACTCCGGATCAGCCCTCCCGAGAGGTTTTAGGGCTTGGTGGCAGCTCCGTATCGTAAAACGTGATGAATCCTTCTCTCTTGTTTTTTCCTCACCGAAAGCAAATATATAGAGTTGGAGTCGAGGTCGGAGGAGCTCTAGAGGGCCCACGAGGTAGGGAGCGCGCCCTAGAGGGGCAGGCGCGCCCCCCACCCTCGTGGCTAGGGTGTGGGCCCCCTGGTCTTCATCTTTTGCAAGGATTTTTTATTATTTCCGACAAGCTGTTCCGTGAAGTTTTAGGTCATTCCGAGAACTTCTGTTTCTGCACATAAATAACACCATGGTAATTCTGCTGAAAACAGCGTCAGTCTGGGTTAGTTCCATTCAAATAATGCAAGTTAGAGTCCAAAACAAGGGCAAAAGTGTTTGGAAAAGTAGATACGACGGAGACGTATCAACTCCCCCAAGCTTAAACCTTTGCTTGTCCTCAAGCAATTCAGTTGACAAACTGAAAGTGATAAAGAAAAACTTTTACAAACTCTGTTTGCTCTTGTTGTAAATATATAAAGCCATCAATCAAGTTTTCAGCAAATATTATGAACTAACCATATTCACAATAATGCATAGGTCTGATGTTTACTCATATCAATGGCATAATCAACTAGCGAGCAATAATAATAAATCTTGGATGACAACACTTTCTCAAAACAATCATAATATGATATAACAAGATGGTATCTCGCTAGCCCTTTCTGAGACCGCAAAACATAAATGCAGAGCACCTTTAAAGATCAAGGACTGACTAGACATTGTAATTCATGGTAAAAGAGATCCAGTCAAGTCATACTCAATGTAAACTAACAGTAATGAATGCAAATGACAGTGGTGCTCTCCGACTGGTGCTTTTTAATAAGAGAATCATGACTCAACGTGAAAGTAAATAGGTAGGCCCTTCATAGAGGGAAGCAGGGATTTGTAGAGGTGCCAGAGCTCGGTTTTGAAATAGAGGTGAATAATATTTTGAGCGGTATACTTTCATTGTCAACATAACAACCAAGATATGGCGATATCTTCCATGCTACACACATTATAGGCGGTTCCTAAACAGAATGGTAAAGTTTATACTCCCCCTCCACCAACAAGCATCAATCCATGGCTTGCTCGAAACAATGAGTGCCTCCAACTAACAAGAGTCCTAGGGGGAGTTTTGTTTGCAATTATTTTGATTTGATTTGCATAAAGCATGGGATTGGGCATCCCGGTGACCAGCCATTTTCTCGTGAGTGAGGAGCGGACTCCGCTCCTCTTGAGAATAACCCGCCTAACATGGAAGATACAGACAGCCATAGTTGATACATGAGCTATTCAAGCATACAAAATAGGATATTTATTTGAAGGTTTAGAGTTTGGCACATACAAAGTTACTTGGAACGGCAAGTAGATACCGTATATAGGTAGGTATGGTGGACTCATATGGAACAACTTTGGGGTTTTATGGAGTTGAATGCACAAGCAGTATTCCCGCTTAGTACAGGTGAAGGATAGCAGAAGACTGGGAAGCGACCAGCTAGAGAGGCACAATAGTCATGAACATGCATTAAAATTAATCAACATCGAATGCAAGCATGAGTAGGATATAATCCACCATGAACATAAATATCGTGAAGGCTATGTTGATTTTGTTTCAAGTACATGCATGAACATGCGCCAAGTCAAGTCACTTAAATCATTCAGAGGAGGATACCACCCTATCATACCACATCACAACCATTTTAATAGCATGTTGGCATGCAAGGTAAACCATTATAAGCTCCTAGCTAATCAAGCATGGCACAAGAAACTATGATCTCTAGTTGTCATTGCAAACATGTTTATTCATAATAGGCTGAATCAGGAACGATGAACTAATCATATTTACAAAAACAAAAGAGGTCGAGTTCATACCAACTTTTCTCATCTCAGTCAGTCCATCATATATCGTCATAATTGCCTTTCACTTGCACGCCCGAATGATGTGAATAATAATAACAGTGCACGTGCGTTGGACTAAGCTGGAATCTGCAAGCATTCAATAAACAGGAGAAGACAAGGCAATATGGGCTCTTTTGTCAGATCAACAATAATGCATATAAGAGCCACTTCAACAATTTAATTATGGTCTTCTCCTATCGACCCCCAAAGAAAAGAAAAGAAATAAAACTATTTACATGGGAAAGCTCCCAACAAGCAAAAGAAGAACATGAAAGGTTTTCTTTTTCATTACTACTACAAGCATGGAAAGTAAACTAATTAAAAGCTACAACTAATTTTTTTTGTTTTTCTTAAGGTTTATTAAACACACAAGAAGAAAGCATAAAAAGGAAAATAAACTAGCATGGATGATACAATGAAAAAGTATGAGCACCGACATCTAGTAATGAGTGTGTGAACATGAATGTAATGTCGGTGGGAAATACGTACTCCCCCAAGCTTAGGCTTTTGGCCTAAGTTGGTCTATGGCCACGGCTGGCCTGGCGGATATCCATAATAATAGTTGGGGTCGTACTGAGATGCAGCGGCTATCGCCTCTTGAGCTGCAGCGTGGCGATGAGCGGCCTCCGCCCTCCTCTCGTAGTCATCTGCCTCCTCTTTGGTAACAACATATCTTCCTTTTGCCTGATAATCAAAGAAGGCAAGAGCAGGGAGAGTAATACGGACAACACGACGTCTGTCAAGGATTAAGCGATACTGGAGAGGTGATTCATTCCTCTCGACAAACTGGTGGTGAAGCATAGCCTCATAATCCAAATAATCAGGAGGCAACTCAATATCATCTTCACGTATGGCTATACCTAGAAAATTAGCTATGCGGGTTGCATAAATTCCACCAAAGAAATCTCCATTAAATCTATTAAGATGCAACCTACGTGCAACAATGGCTCCCAAATTATAAGATTTATCTCCTAACACAACACTCCAAAGAATACTGAGGTCAGGGACACACATGTGACATGCCTCATCTTTACCATTAATGCATCTACCTATGAAGAGAGCAAAATAATGTATAACAGTAAAGTGAATGCTCCCTATGGTAGCTTGTGTTATATCTCTAGATTCCCCCATAGTTATACTAGCAAGAAAATCTCTAAATTCAGATTTGCGAGGTTCCCTGACACTACCCCATCGTGGAAGTTTGCAAGCAGTGGTAAAATCCCCTAAGTCCATAGTGTAAGAATTTTCATAAAGATCAAACAGGACAGTTGGAGAATTACGTGAAGATGAAAATTCAAACCTCCTCACAAAGGAACTAGTGAGATCATGATACTGGCTGCACTTTTCTTCCTCGAAGCTCACAAGATCAGCGTTACGCAAATATGCGTTAAATTCTTCCTTAATTCCTCCTCGATCCATAAAGTTTTCCGAAGGCCATTCACAAGGACGCACTGGAGCGTCTCTTGGTGGTTCTTCATCAGCATCACGCATTACAAGCCTGGGTCCTTGCTTCCTTGAAGAACCACCTAGGTACATTTTCCTAAGCATATTTCTTCCTCTGAAAAATTTCTGAATTTTTTAGTAACTTCAAACAAAAGTGAACCAATCTCAACAAAATTGATAGTAACAACTCCTACAAGTGCCTAGAGCCTATATCATGCATTAGAACTACTTTTGACCATATAAATTTGACATGCAAGCTCAAGAACAGGGTCACCTAAGCAGCACAAATTTGCAATGAATAAAGCACTAGAACAAAAACTAATTGGACCAATGGAGGAGTCACATACCAAGGAACAATCCCCCCAAGCAGTCTTGTGAGAGGTGCTTTGAGCAAGGAGATCGAAAATGGCAGCAAAATGAGCTAGAATTCGTGCTTGAGCTGGATATTAGTGTTTGTGGGAGGAAGAAGAAGTGTGTGGGTGCAGGAATAAGTGGAGGAGGGCCACCGTGGGCCCATGAGGCAGGGGGCGCGCCCAAGGGGGTAGGGCGCGCCCTCCACCCTCGTGGCCAGGTGGATGCCCCTCCTGTTGTGTTCTCAGTGCCAAATATTCTCAAATATTCCAAAAAAATCATATTTAAATTTCAGGGCATTTGGAGAACTTTTATTTTTAGGGTATTTTTATATTGCACGGATAATTCAGATAACATACAGAAAAATACTATTTTTTACTTTATTTAATATAAATAACAGAAAGTAAAAGGAGGGTACAGAAGATTATGCCTTCTAGTTTCATCCATCTCATGCTCATCAAAAGGAATCCACTAACAATGTTGATTAGGTCTTGTTAACGAACTCATTCCGAATAACATGGAGCTGGAGAAATTTCGAATAACACTATGTTACCTCAACGGGGATATGCACATCCCCAACAATAATAATATCATATTTTTTTCTTGACAGTAGGAAGAGGAAATTCAAAACCTCCAAAAATAATTGATGGAATTTTTCCAATAGAGTTGATACTATGAACTTGAGGTTGTTTCCTCGAAAAGTGTACCATATGCTCATTACCATTAACATGAAAAGTGACATTGCCTTTAGTGCAATCAATAACATCCCCTACAGTATTCAAAAAGGGTCTTCCAAGAATAATAGACATACTATCGTCCTCGGGAATATCAAGAATAACAAAGTCCGTTAAAATAGTAACATTTGCAACCACAACAAGCACATCCTCACAAATACCGACAGGTATAGCAGTTGATTTATTAGCCATTTGCAAAGATATTTCAGTAGGTGTCAGCTTATTCAAATCAATTCTACGATATAAAGAGAGAGGCATAACACTAACACCGGCTCCAAGATCACATAAAGCAGTTTTAACATAATTTCTTTTAATGGAGCATGGTATAGTGGGTACTCTTGGATCTCCAAGTTTCTTTGGTATTCCACCCTTAAAAGTATAATTAGCAAGCAAGGTGGAAATCTCAGCTTCCGGTATCTTTCTTTTATTAGTGACAATTTCTTTCATATACTTAGCTTAAGGATTCATTTTAAGCATATCAGTTAATCGCATACGCAAAAAGATAGGTCTAATCATTTCAGCAAAGCGCTCAAAATCCTCATCATCCTTTTTCTTGGATGGTTTGGGAGGAAAAGGCATGGGTTTCTGAACCCATGGTTCTCTTTCTTTTTTGTGTTTCCTAGCAACAAAGTCTTTCTTATCATAACGTTGATTCTTTGATTGTGGGTTAATAAGATCAACATCAGGTTCAATTTCTATATCATTATCATTACTAGGTTGAGCATCGTCATGAACATTAACATTATCACTAGTTTCAGGTTCATTACCAGATTGTGTCTCAGCATCAGAAATAGAAATATCATTTAAATTCTCAGGTGTTTCAGCAATAGGTTCACTAGAAGCATGCAAAGTCCTATCATTTTTCTTTTTTCTTCCTTTTAGAAGGACTAGGTGCATCTATATTATTTCTCTGAGAATCTTGCTCAATTCTCTTAGGGTGGCCTTCAGGATACAGAGGTTCCTGAGTCATTCTACCATTTCTAGTAGCCACTCTAACAACATAATCATTATTCTTACTATTCAATTCATTGAGAAAATCATTTTGAGCCTTAAGTACTTGTTCTACTTGGGTTGTAACCATAGAAGCATGTTTACTAATAAGTTTAAGTTCACCTTTGACATTAGCCATATAATCACCCATGTGTTAAAGCATATTTGAATTGTATTTCAATTGTCTACCAAAATAAGAATTGAAGTCTTCTTGCTTAACCATAAATTTATCAAACTCATCTAAGCATGGGCTAGCAAACTTAGTAAATTGGATTTCAGCTTTATCATATCTATAGAGAGAATTTACCTTTACTATCTGTGTCGGGTTATCAATACCATGAGTTCCTTCAATAGGTGAAGGATTAAGATCATATGTTTCTTCAACATGCGGTAAATTAAGACCGTGTATTTCTTCAATGGGAGGTAAATTCTTAACATCTTCAGCTTTAATACCTTTTTCTTTCATAGATTTCTTTGCCTCTTGCATACCTTCAGGACTGAGAACTAGAACACCTCTCTTCTTCAAAGTTGGTTTAGGAATTTGCTCAGGAGTTGGCTCAGGAAGTGTCCAATTATTTTCATTTGTCAACATATTATTCAATAGATTTTTAGCTTCATCCGGTGTTCTTTCCCTGAAAATAGAACCGACACAACTACCCAGGTAATCTCTGGAAGCATCAGTTAGTCCATTATAAAAGATATCAAGTATTTCATTTTTCTTAAGAGGATGATCAGGCAAAGCATTAAGTAACTTGAGAAGCCTCCCCCAAGCTTGTGGGAGACTCTCTTCTTCAATTTGCACAAAATTATATATATCCCTTAAGGCAGCTTGTTTCTTATGAGCAGGGAAATATTTAGCAGAGAAGTAATAAATCATATCCTAGGGACTACGCACACAACCAGGATCAAGAGAATTAAACCATATCTTAGCATCACCCTTTAATGAGAACGAAAATATTTTAAGGATATAAAAGTAACAAGTTCTCTCATCATTAGTGAACAGGGTGGCTATATCATTTAATTTAGTAAGATGTGCCACAACAGTTTCAGATTCATAGCCATGAAAAGGATCAGATTCAACCAAAGTAATTATATCAGGATCAACAGAGAATTCATAATCCTTATCAATAACACAGATAGGTGAAGTAGCAAAAGCAGGGTCAGGTTTCATTCTAGCATTAAGAGATTGCTGCTTCCATTTAGCTAATAACCTCTTGAGTTCGTATCTATCTTTGCAAGCTAAAATAGCTAGAGCAGCTTCTTTTTCAAAAACATAACCCTCAGGAATAACAGGTGATTCATATTCATTAGAGGGAGAGTCTTCATCATCAGTTTCATAAATATTATCAGTTTCAATATTTTCATTCTCTCTAACCCTAGCAAGTTGTTCATCAAGAAATTCACCAAGTGGCACAGTAGTATCAAGCATAGAAGTAGTTTCATCATAAGTATCATGCATAGCAGAAGTAGCATCATCAATAACATGCAACATATCAGAACGAATAGCAGAAGCAGGTTTAGGTGTCGCAAGCTTACTCAAAACGGAAGGTGAATCAAGTGCAGAGCTAGATGGCAGTTCCTTACCTCCCCTCGTAGTTGAGGGATAAATCTTGGTTTTTGGATCTCTCAAGTTCTTCATAATGATAAGAAGATATAAATCCCAAGTGACTCAAAGAATAGAGCTATGCTCCCCGACAGCGGGGCCAGAAAATATTCTTGATAACCCACAAGTATAGAGGATCGCAACAGTTTTCGAGGGTAGAGTATTCAACCCAAATTTATTGATTCGACACAAGGGGAGCCAAAGAATATTCTCAAGTATTAGCAGCTGAGTTGTCAATTCAACCACACTTGGAAACTTAATATCTGCAGCAAAGTATTTAGTAGCAAAGTAATATGATAGTAGTGGTAACGGTAGAAAAAGGTAATGATAGCAAAAGTAATGTTTTTGGTATTTTGTAGTGATGATAGCAATAGCAACGGAAAAGTAAATAAGCGAAGAACAATATATGGAAAGCTCGTAGGCAATGGATCGGTGATAGAGAATTATGCCGAATGCGGTTCATCAGGTAACAGTCATAACCTAGGGTGACACAGAACTAGCTCCAATTCATCAATGTAATGTAGGCATGTATTCCGAATATAGTCATACATGATTATGGAAAAGAACTTGCATGACATCTTTTGTCCTACCCTCCCGTGGCAGCGGGGTCCTATTGGAAACTAAGGGATATTAAGGCCTACTTTTAATAGAGTAACGGACCAAAGCATTAACACATAGTGAATACATGAACTCCTCAAACTATGGTCATCACCGGTAAGTATCCCGATTATTGTCACTTCGGGGTTAACGGATCATAACACATAGTAGGTGACTATAGACTTGCAAGATAGGATCAAGAACTCTCATATATCGATCAAAACATAATAGGTTCAGATCTGAAATCATGGCACTCGGGCCCTAGTGACAAGCATTAAGCATAGCAAAGTCATAGCAACATCAATCTCAGAACATAGTGGATACTAGGGATCAAACCCTAACAAAACTAAGTCGATTACATGATAAAGCTCATCCAACCCATCACCCTCCAGCAAGCCTACGATGGAATTACTCGCGCACGGTGGTGAGCATCATGAAATTGGTGATGGAGGATGGTTGATAATGACGATGGCGACGGATTCCCCTCTCTGGAGCCCCGAACAGACTCCAGATCAGCCCTCCCGAGAGGTTTTAGGGCTTGGCGGCGGCTCCGTATCATAAAACACGATGAATCCTTCTCTCTTATTTTTTCCTCCCCGAAAGCAAATATATAGAGTTGGAGTCGAGGTCGGAGGAGCTCCAGGGGGACCAAGAGGAAGGGGGGCGCACCCCCCACCCTCGTGGCTAGGGTGTGGGGCCCCTGGTCTTCATCTTTTGCAAGGATTTTTTATTATTTCCGAAAAGATGTTCCGTGAAGTTTTAGGTCATTCCGAGAACTTTTGTTTCTGCACATAAAAAACACCATGGTAATTCTGCTGAAAACAACGTCAGTCCGGGTTAGTTCCATTCAAATCATGTAAGTTAGAGTCCAAAAAAAGGGAAAAAGTGTTTGGAAAAGTAGATACGATGGAGACTTATCAATTACACAAACTTGGTGGGACCGATTTTGGTAATAGGCAAGCTGAGAGTTGGTCAGGCAAACTTGATGGGACCGATTCGCTCATCTCGGTTAGACCGAAACGTTACGAAGGGGAAACACAGAGTTTGCATTGCAATCTCGGTGGGACCGATCGCTCATATCGGTTGGACCGAAACGTTACGAAGGGAAATAGAGAGTTTGCAATCCCATCTCGGTGAGACCGACATCCCTATCGGTGAGACCGAAGTGACTAGGGTTTCTGGTAGTGGCTATGTCAAGTGAACTCGGTGGCGCCGGAAAGAAGATTTCGGTGGGGCCGAGTTTGACTTTTGATTTGGGACATATGTGTATATGAGAAATTAGTTGAGGGTTTTTGGAGCATATCACTAAGCATTTTGAGCAAGTAACTCATCAAGAAACACCTCACCCCCTTTTAATAGTATTGGCTTTTCCTATGGACTCAATGTGATCTTGGATCACTAAAAGTAAAATTTAGAGTCTTGTGCTTTGAGCTTGAGCCAATCTTGAGGGGTCCACTTTCTAATCCATGCCATGCCAATCATTGATCTTTTCCTTAAATATTTATCTTCAAATAGCATTAGCTCAATGAGCTATATGTTGTTAGGAATTACCAAAACTACCCAGGGATAGTTGCACTTTAAATCTCCCCTTTTTGGTAATTGATGACAACATATAGATCAAAGCTTCGACAAATGTTTATAAGATTGAAAAACGTCGTCGCTTTGAGAAGTATGTGATAAGCAAGAGCTCCCCCTAAATTTGTGCATTATTTAAAATTTTCTTTTGAATGCAAATGCACAATCGATTAGGTTCATGGGTTACTCTTCCATGTCATATACATCTTGGTGGAGCGCTCAAAATGATAGAAATTAAAAGCATGCACTCACCACCAAGCAAGTGAATGATCATATATGAGATATAAAGGATAGCATCATTCATCCAAGCATTAAGGTAGCATATGATCAACCACATGATCACATAAGTATCTCACAAGGACATAAAGTATCTCACACAAAGACAATAAAAAGTTCAACCAAAAGCAAGAGAGATAAAAAGCAAGACACTCTCTCTCGAAGCCTATGATTTATACATATTTCTCCCCCTTTGGCAACAAGTTACCAAAAAGCTTAAAAAATGCATAGTTCTATACGTCTCTTAGGCTTGGTCTTCGGGAGGTGGAGTAGAGAGAACTACAAGGACGAAGGCTTCCGATGATGTAGTTGGAGCTGATGGAGTGGGTGCTGGAGGTGGCACGTGAGCTGTAGCTGCTGGTGCTGACACTGAAGCTCTGGCATCTGAGACTGGCACTGCAGCAGACCTTGGACCTTGTGGCACATGCTGAAAAGCATCAGTAGTTGCTTTTCCTTTCCTCTCCTCTACTTCCTCCTGAAGCTACTCAACTGCAGTCTGAATCTCAGTCACCTTTAGATCAAGATCATGGAATTTTGTCTCCACAATCCTCTCTAGGCTCTCCTGATTCCGAGTCAGGGTGGCCAAGCCCTTCTCAATCCTCAGTGTAGCTTGAATCAGATAGCCTAACTAATCTTTCTTGCTCTTCAGGAAGACTCGAGATGCCTCTTCAACACTTGGCATCTGGGTAGCTTTCTCAGCCTTTACCTTTGCTCTCTTCTCCTAGACTTGAGCTGATGAGGGTTCCTCCTCATTCATCACAATAGTGTTGTATTCAAATTCAGGATATAGGGGTAGATGCTCCTTGTCCACCAAATAAGTTCTTGTGCCCATCTTAGAATTGATGAGCTCATGAATATGTGGAGCATACCCACAACTCCTCTTTTGATCAGCAGCAGTCCTCTTGATCGTTTCGACAATCAAACTCATAACTTTGAACTTCTGAGAGACATCAAAAAGCTGTAGCAAGTTGATGGAGTGTCCTCTGATCATCTTGTGATCTCCTGACTTGGGTAGCAATGTATGCCTTAAGATCCAGTTAAAGGTAGGCAGACCAGACAACAAATAGTGTACAGACCCAATCCTATGTGTCTCCAAGGCTTTATCAGGGATCTCCTTGTACATGTTAGCCATGGAGTTTTGGTCTTTCTTCTTGGTGGCATACACATCCAAGTCATCTTCATGTTCTTTGGGGGCATTGATTAGCTTGGCCCATTCTTCAACTATGGACTGGTACCTGGTACCCTCAGACATCCAAACTATCCTCCCATATGGATAGAAGTGGGAAGTGGAGTAAAACTGCATGATCAACTAATCATTCCATTTGGTGAGCTTTTGTCCAACGAATTCATCAACTCCACATGCCTTAAAGCTTCCATACACTCCAGGGAAGTGATCTTCATTTTCCTGGATGAATTCCCAATCCACCCATCTCATGTCACACACTATGGGCTTCTTGTCAAGCAGAATTGTCTCATAGAAATCTTGTTGTTCCTTTGTATGGAACATGTAGTCAACTACAGTCCTCCTCCTAACAGCATAGGGATCAGATTGTCTCCACAATCTCAGTCCTGCATCTTTCCTGATGTGCATGTCCTCAGCGACTGGATGAGCATCATCATGGTCAGGAATTTTGGGCTTCAACTTCCTCAAAACATGAGAATCATCTTCCTCTTCTTTAACTTCAGGCACTGGGGCCTTGTTCTTCTCCTCAGCAGGTATACTCCTGGTGTTCCTCTTGGGTTTTGGAGGTTTCTGAGCAGCAGCCTTGGGAGAAGATTTGGGCTTAGATGGAGCAGCCCCTGACTTAATTGCATCTCCCATAAGCTTCTGAGCCTTAGGAGCTGGTGCAGCATCCTCTTCCTCCCCCTCTTCTTCTGGATCTCTAATAATGGATGATCTGCCAAGCACTCTGGCAGTGGTCTTCTTGACCCTTTCCTTCCTTTTCTTTCCTTCTCCAACTGCCTCTTCAGTTGGCTTGGAGGTTTCAGCAGTTGAGGCTCTGGCCTTAGACATGGGAATCCTCTTTGCTGGAGCCTTCTTGTGCATCCCTGGCGTTGTTGTTGCAGCTGAGCCATATTCCTTCTTCAGCACCTTCCTCTTGGAGCTGACTTCCTCCTCAACAGCCACATAATCCTCATCTTCAGAATCTGAGGTCTTATTCTTCCTTGTCCTGGTGGCTGCCTTGGGCAAGTTGCTTGGTGTGCTCCCGCTGCCATCGTCAGAAGTTCTAGAGGGACTAGTGCCCTCACTCAGTTGCACCTGTTCCTCTGACTTGTTCTGGCTGTCGCTCTGGTCAGACATCTCTGCAAACTTACTGACAACAGACCCTGTGAATAGATATAGATGAGGTAGAGTGGATGAGCATCACAAAGTGTAGAGTTTTTGCAAAAAGATGACTTAAAACTTAGTTTTAGTTCTTCACAAAAAGCATTTCGGAGCTACCAATTTGTAAACTCATTGATACCGAAGTAGCTTTTGGAACCTAAACTAGTGAACTCGGTTAGACCGAGTCACAGTTTGGTGGCACCAAGACTGCTAGGGTTTCACAAAGAATCGAACTCGGTCACACCGATTTGCAGTTTTCGGTCAGACCGAATGTGCAACTGCAATGGCCTAAGCGAAATTGGTGAGACCGATTTCTACAATTTGGTCGGTCTGAGATGAGTCCGGCGGAGACCTAACCCTAAATTTTCAAATCAAACCTAACCTAAGGGATGTTTTCAGTGGATAGATTGATTGCATACGTGGTCATGATCATGGCAAAGTAATGTGCTACGAATTGGAGTTAAAGGAATAGCACAAAAGATCAAACTCATACCCTAATTCGGCGGAGTTCGCTACAGCGGCAATGGAGGGGAAGAAATCCATTGACGGTGATGGAAACCAGCGGCAGGAGGTCGCTGGCGGCAAGAAAATGATCCGGAGACCTGAGGTGGCAAACCAGGACACGCGCGGGCTGAGAGCTTTTGAAGAAATTTCCAAAATGTCACCCGTGGGTATATATATCCCGACCCTGTCGGTGTGACCAAGTGGAACAACTCGGTGGCACCGAGATGGAGAACTGCAAGAGGTTAGTGCAACTCGGTGTGACCAAAAATTCTAATCGGTTGCACCGAGATTGAAAACCTAGACCAACTTAGTGATCTCGGTGTGACCGAAATGGATGACTCGGTCATACCGAAATGCACAAAGAGGTTTTGGGAGTTTAAGTCTATGACGAATCGGGGATTCAAAGTGCTCCTGACACAGAGTGGTTCGAATCTGACTTGATCAAACTTTGTGATGTAGCATGAATAGAGTTTGAGATGAGAAAATCATAGATAGCTAGAGGGAGTTCTTAGGCATACTTGTCCATCCATTTGGCAAAAGAGAAAAATCCAAACAATCAAAGCAACAAATGGATGTCCTCAAATGATTAAAATATGCATCCAACATGCTCACACAAAAAGATGACAAATGAAATATGTGACAAAGCATGCACAATCACTCTAGCATCTATCAAGCATTTTGGCGATGACTACGTCATCTATGTATGAGTATATTGACTCTAGTGTAGAACCGAGCTATAGCACCGGTTCGTAAGGCCCTTTAGTGCCGGTTCGGTAACCGGCACTAATGTGTGGGGACTCTAGGTCATCTATATATGAGTATATTGACTCTAGCATCTATCAAGCAATTTGGCGATGACTAGGTCAGCTTCTTCTCGCATTACCGGCTCAGCTTCTTCCCCCATTGTTGTATCATCGTATTCAGGGAACACATGGCCAGGATAGCTGTCGTCGTCCTCTTCTTCTTCATTGTCTTCCATCATAACCCCTCTTTCTCCGTGCTTGGTCCAAGCATTATAGTGGGGCACGAAACCGGACTTAAACAGGTGGACATGAATGGTTCTTGACTTAGAGTAATTTAGATCATTCTTACAGCCAGCACATGGACAAGGCATAAAACCATCCGCCCGCTTGTTTGCCTCAGCCGCAAGCAGAAAAGTTTGCACGCCATTAATGAACTCGGGAGAGCATCAGTCATCGTACATCCATTGTCAGCTTATCTTCATTACACAACACGGAAAAAGACCAAATTAATACAAGTTCATACATAAAGTTCATACAACACTTAAATGCAACAAACAAATAACTCTCTAGCTAAAGAATTTAAATGCAACAACAAATGCGATCAAGATCGCAACTAAGGTAACAATTGATCCAACAGCATAATGATACCAAGCCTCACTATGAATGGCATATTTTCTAATCTTTCTAATCTTCAAGCGCATTTTCTCCATCTTAATCTTGTGATCATCGACGACATCGGCAACATGCAACTCCAATTCCATCTTCTCCTCCTCAATTCTTTTCAATTTTTCCTTCAAATCCTCGTTTTCTCTTTCAACTAAATTTAACCTCTCGACAATAGGGTCAGTTGGAATTTCCGGTTCAACTACCTCCTACATACAAATATCTCTGTCAACTTGATGGGCATAATTTGTCGTAAACACAAAATGCAACAAATAGTTTTAAAAGAGAATATACCACATCCGAATCATAACCCGGACGAGGGCCGACGGGGACGGATATCAAAACCATGGCACTATGTATAACAAACAACTTATGGATAAGATAATTATACGAGTAACTATAATCCAAATCACACAAACATCATTTTTTTATATAAAACATTCATGAACAACAGGCTCACCACAAGGTGGTGCCAGCGACGGGACGTTGCGGGCGATCGACGGTGGTTACAACGGAGATTTAGAAGGCACTAAGTAAACCACACCTAGATATGCAAACTAAGTGTTATTTTTGACCTGAAATTGCATAAAAATCAAATACTAGCACATATATATAATTCCTACCAAATTACTAAACTCACAAATCAATCACTATATAAAGCATTGCAAGAGCTAATCTAGCAATGAGAGATGAAAGGACAGAGTTGCTAACCTTTGTGATCATTTGAATGGATGGGGGCGTTCAAATCTTGACAAATTTTGGGCAAAATGTGTGATGAGCTTGAGAGGAAGAGGGGAAGAACAGAGAGGAGAGGGGAAAGGGGAAGAACAACGCAAGCTCGGGTGGATGAAGGGTTTATGTAGGATGACCTTTAGTACCGGTTCGAGATACGAACCGGTACTAAAGGCGCTGGAGGGGCCCCAGACTGACAACATCCTGCCACCGCTCACTTTAGTACCGGTTTGTGGCATGATCCGGTGCTAAAGGTTCGCCACGAACCGGTACTAATGATGTCCGCCCGCCTAGCCGTTGGAACCGGCACTAATGGACACATTAGTGCCAGCTCAAATTCAAACCGGCACTAATGTGCTTCACATTTGACCCTTTTTCTACTAGTTAGGAGTCAAATGAGAACATTTGACCATAGGTCATACTCATCGTTTAAGCACAAGTGGGGTTGCCGCTTTTACATAAAACAGTGTTGTGTTCACACCATTAGAGTTGCTTTGGCTCAATTGATTAGAGTAAAGCCCCCTAGATGTGATATCCCCCCTTAGAGGGATGAACTAACCTTGGGTTTTGTCGATGATGACTTCATGCAGGTGTTGAAGATGTAGATGCTCAATGTTGATGTAGATCATTCGGACCAATCCTTTGGAGTGAGTTGCACTTTCAATACCTACATGGGTTAGTCCCACAAGGAACAAACAAGGATATCCGTAGACATAGAGTGATGTTCACATAGGATGATGTCCATGAAAACATTAGGTTACCTTGTCCCTTGTCTTACCAACAAGAGGGTTTGTGACTCCTTGAACTAGTGCAAGATGTGGAAGTTGTTTGCACTTGTCCTTGCCAAAATGATATGAGTGAAGTATGTTGGCGGAGTCACCCTCAAGAACTCTCTAGTTCTTCATCTTCGGGATCCACACCATCTTGATGGGAATCCTTGGATTTGTAGTCGTACTTGATGAAGTGGAACTTGATGTAGTCTTGGGAACCCACTTGACCAAGGCCTTAGGTTCTTCTTCAAATGCATCAATCTCCTCTTGAAGCTTATCCTTGCCTTTTAGCTTGTGGTCCTGTGGTGGAAGATCATCTTGAGCTTGTGTTCCTTGGAAAGAAGTAGCACTAGTGCAGAACTGGGCTATAGCACCGGTTCGTAAGGCCCTTTAGTGCCGGTTCAGTAACCGGCACTAAACTGTGGGGACTAAAGCCCCCCCCCCTTTAGTACCAGTTCCGCATGAACCGGTGCTAAAGGGAAACCACGTGGCACGAGCCAGCTCCGGGGGCAGGGAGCCCTTTAGTACTGGTTGGTGACACCAACCGGTATTAAAATGTTGGGGGGGTTTGGGTTTATGATTTCTTTTTCATTTAATTTTGTGTTTTCCATTTAATTCTTTTTCGTTTGCTGGTATTTTACGATACGGCATATTGTACACGTTATGCATATATATAAATAGAATTTCGAGTAGAACCGATCATATATATATATATATATATATATATATATATATATATATATATATATCATCGAATGTCTCACAACCACCATTAATTCACACATACACACATGTATATATATACAATTAGCTAGCTATATACAATTTCTCCTAATTGGTGCCTTCAGAGCCAGTGGCATTAGCCTAATTGGTGCCTTCGGAGCACGATGACAATTGGAAGTGGTTCATGGGGGCGGTAGTGGGTAATAGTATTCTCTGTTCGTATCTATGACCTGGTCGAGCAAAAATCCCGCTATTTCCTCTTGAATTGCTTGTATGAGCTCCGTTGGTAGGAGCTTGTCCCGCACCTCTCTGAACTGTTAAGAAGGAGATCAATATGCATGTGTATTAGTTGTGTGACTAGATATCGATAATGGTGTAAAAATTGTGAATAGTGTTCTGACAAACGTACCCATTCCTGTCTTTGAGATCTGCTCCTTTCGGACGCCATCATGCAAATGTTCTTGCAAACGTAGTATCCACACAGATTATTCCCCAGCGCCTGCTTCAGGGCCTTTACGAGAATGGAATTTGAATAGATAATAATTAATCAAGCATGATAATTAAAGAGATGCTAGCTAGCTAGCTAGTACTACTTAATTACTTACCTTGGGTCGATACCATTTCAGATTTGTTTCCATTGGCCTGGAGTGACGTTGATGAACTTTGCCCAAGCCCTGCCCGCCGACAAAGAAAATGAATAAAGGGGTTATTAAATAGTTGTTATCAGGAAATGACGAACTAATTAAATAGGCCGAGATATAGTTAATAATGATTGAAATTACCTGTTTACTATCCCCTTCGTGATGGTGTAGTCACTTTATTTCTTAAGTAGTGAGTCCAGTACTTCAATTGTTCCTTCATCAACTTTAATGATTAACAAGATCCAGTGAAATGTGCATGCACACACGTTTGCATGTCTTAATTAAGCGGGCATATATATGTAAGCAAAAACATGTAGCTAGTTAGTAAGCAAAAACTGAATTTGTAGTACAAGACAGTGTGACTCACAGGAAGTTGTAAGGAAGTAGTATATCTTCATTGTATTTGAGGCGCTTGAAGAACTCTAGCATGCTTTCCTCTACACTTTCTCGATAATATGTATCTAAGTTCCATGTGTATTCATTAATGGTATTTGGGTCAATGAAACCAATGCCATAGCGTGCACCTTTTTTCATTTCCTACATCTTCATCCTGCATAATACCACGGAAAAGAATATAGTGAGGATAATTACAGGTAATGATTGATCAAAATGATCACTACAGCTAGCTTGAGACTTAAATTACAGAAAGAAATCCCTTACACATAATAGCAACTGACGATAGATTTATCGAGTGCATCTTGATTGTATAACTGAAATAGTTCTGAATACTCAACGGACACAGCTTTCTCATGGAAGTAATGATCCTTCTTGACATTCACCATGAGGGACTCTCGATTGGAAATCTTGGTAACGTTCATGTACCATTGATGCAATTCATACATTCTCGTTGGGAGCTTCTTGACCTCATTTGGCTCGACCAAAGGTTGGCCCGGACATATTTATGTTTTATTTCCTCCTCTCTAAGCGGAGACATAGGCTTGATATCGAGGAGTTGTCCAACAGTGATCATGAGCCTTTCAGCCTGCTCAATATGCTCCTCAGTTATTACCACATCGCCCAGCTCGGGAACGTTAACAGTTTTCCCACAATAATATTGGGCGCGCGTACTCTCATGTGTTGTTGGCACAACAAGCGGGGGGATTGATTGCGCCGCCTGTTCTCCCAGCTGGGGAACGGTTTTACCGCTCCTTTTACTAGCTGATTTGCTCGAGCTCGAGCTCGCCTCGTTCTGTAGACGTGCTCGATTTAACTTCCTGAGGTGGCGCTCATAGTCTGTGTCAACAGGCTTGGGAGCTGCTGCTCTAGCCATACGAATGAAGTGGTCAATCTTTTCCTCAGGGACTTTCTCCCTTGGCGGCGGTGGCGGTTTCGGTGAAAAATGGGCTTCCACATGGGCCTTCACTATGGCTATGTTTTCCTCCTCGGACTTGTCGTAAGGCCTCTGCGGAAGAGGCGCGAGGCTTGGACCATATTGAAACCGCTTGCATCCGCCTGTACCTCCCGTACTACCTCGACTTGTACCGCTACGCACCATAGCTGCGGCGGCTCTCTTCCGTGATTGCTGAGGCGGCGGAGACGGCTGACGTGGCTGAGTTGGAGGAGGAGGAGTGGCCTGAAGCTGTGCCGGACTTGGAGGAGGAGTGGCCTGAAGTTGTGCCGGACTTGGAGGAGGAGTGGTCTGACGCTGTGTTGGACTTGGAGGAGGAGTGGCCTGACACTTAGCCGGACTTGGAGGAGGAGGAGTGGCCTGACGTGTTGGTGGACTTGGAGGAGCGGGAGTCTGCTGACTCGGTGTCGGACTTCGACGAGGAGTCGGCTGACGCGGTGTCGGTGGCCTTCGAGAGATGATGCAATCCTTTCTCCATAGGATGATACGATGTTTGGCCTCTCCCAGTGTGTGCTCCACGTCACCTCCAGGAATGTCAAGCTCTAGCCCCGAATATTGGTCCACCACCTCATCAACCAAGACACGAGCATAGCCCGCTGGAATCGGGTTGCAATGGAAGGTTGCCTCGGGGGGATTTGTAAAAGCAACGACGCCTGCCACCTTCATGGATATGTTCTTCATTTTGAAGTGTAGCTCGCAGTTAGTGTTCTTCATGATGTCATCCACGGGGTATCTATCCAGCAATGTGTCGTCCGGGGCGGAACCCACGCTGCTTCTCGGCATGGATGGGACGGTGCTATCCAATGCTGGATCATCCGCTAGCTGCTGCTGCTACTGAGACCCCCTTTACTGGCTAAGTGAGTCGATCTGCTCCTGCTACCACTGGAATTTGACTGCCAAGTCCGCGTGCGTTGATTCTAGGCCTTGAAGGCATTCATAGTCCTGCTTCCTCTGCTCCTCCTCCATCTTCCTCTTCTTCTCCTCCGCAATCTTCCTTCTCGCACGTTTTCTGTAGTTGGTGTTCCAATCCAAAAACCCCTCATACCACGGAATAACGCCCTTGCCTCGTGTTCTTCCCGGGTGTTCAGGATTTCCCAGGGCACACGTAAGCTCGTCGTTCTCTCTATTGGGCTCGAACACCCCCGATCGAGCCTCTTCTATTGCAACAAGTATTGTATCTTCGGCTCCATTCAGACATGCCTTTCGAAACTAAGCCTGTCTTCGGGTACAACTCCCCCCATGCGCATAGAACCAAGTCCTGCACCTGGGGGGGCCAGCTCAATATTACTGGAGTGACACCTGCATCCTCCATCTCTTTCTCAGACTTATCCCACTTAGGAATTGCCACCGCGTAGCCAACTGGCCCCAGCTTATGGAACTTATCCCTTTTTGCGGCATTGGCCTTGTTTATTCTCGACCGTTCCTTAGATAATTCTGATTCCTTGAATTTCATGAAATCGTCCCAATGAGCACTTTGCTTCTCTAGCATTCCTTTGAATACTGGAGTCTTCTTTCCTCCCTTGACGTACTTGTCCCATACACGTTTCTTGTGGTTGTTGAATGCAACCGCCATCTTCCTAAGAGCAGCGTCCTTGACTTTCTCCACATCTGCATCTGTGAAATGATCTAGTAGGGTGAAATGTTCCATGAGAGTTTCCCAAAGCAGAACTTTTTGTCTCTCGTCGACAAAAGTAAGATCTGGACGTGGCTTTGCTGGCTCTCTCCATTCTTGAAGGGAGATCGGGAGTTGGTCCTTCACAAGAACTCCGCACTGACGAATGACCTTGTCCGCAATCTTCTCTGGCGCTAATGGTTCTCCATTAGGTTTGATGGCCTCGATATTGTACTTTACACCCTCCTTCAACTTTTTGTTCGGGCCTCATATTGTCCTGCTGCCCGAAGATTTGCTCGATCCGGATGGCTGAAAGAAGAAAGATCGATTCGTTAATATATCTTCAAGTCATTTAAAACATGTGATGATCACCAGATGCATGCTTATATAAATATACCTCGCCGGTCTTTGTTGTTTCAAGATCAACATTTTCTTCGTCATGTTCATAGTTCATGACTTCATCAATTCGGTCGTCGCGATCGAATATCATATCACCCTCCCCGGTGTTTCTTAGATATTCGGAGACGTCATAATCTTCTTCATTCTGATCATCATCTGGCCTGCAAGGATTGTGTATGATATTAAACAGGGCCTCTTCTCCCTCTCTGCCGGTATTGTCCGCCATAACTTTTATTTAACTAATCCAAAAGAAATATATTCAAATTACAATGCATGGATGCAATCAATTAATAAGGAAAAGTTGAATCAATCATAGTACATAATAAGCATCATCGAATATAATCTCGAATACGTCGTCTCGAATAATAGATATAATCTCGAATACATCGTCTCGAATAATATATATAATCTCGAATAAATCATCTTGAATATTATATATCGAATACATCACTAGCTAGCTAATAAAGATCGAATACTAGAGAGTAATCTAGGCCACTCGCGGTTCCTGAGGCGCGGGCGGTGGACAACCAAAGTGAAGGAACCATCACTGGATCATAGCTCGGGTGATCTCCCCAAAGAACATGCCAGGTATTCGAGAACCTGACGTCCATAGCAGCCATGTAGCGATGCACGTGCTCGTCCTCCTCCCTGACACGGCGACGTACCACCTCCGGCGGGACCAGCTCCCTCTGCATCGAAAGTGGCCCACACGAACGCCACCAAAGGAGATCAGCGTCGACGATGGGACCCGGGGCCGGGTTCCTCACCAAGCATCACGCCCCTGAAGGTAGCACCTCCCAGTGCCAGCCCGGCGGATTCCAGTCCCGGACATGGGTCCTCTGAAGCAGGACGTCGTCACGAACGGGTCGACGACGAGGATGCGGGCCGGGCATCGTCGACAACAAATACTATATGCCGCAAAAGTAAAGTGACATTTTTAAATGATGGATTGTGATTTCATATATGCAAATTCTAAATTTTATAACTAAAAGATAATAAACTAAAAAACATTGACCATATCTAAAACTAACATTTCTAACATTTCTATAACAAATTTTTTATTTAACATTTCTAACATTTCTATAACATTAATACAGAAAAAACTAAGATTTCTATATATAACTAACATTTCTATATATAACTAACATTTCTATATATAACTAACATTTACATAACATTAATACAGAAAAACTAATAACTAATAACAGAAAACTAAAAACTAAAAACAGAAAAACTAAAAACTAAGAACAGAACAAATTTTTTGTATGTGTGTGTATGTGTTGTGTGTGCAGGCGACAGTGCGGGGACGGGGATGCCCGCGACGGCGAGCCAAGGCGATCAACGGCGCTGGCGACGCGCGCGCGCGGCTTTGATTGGAGGGAGGACAGGGGGACTGAGGCTCACAGTGCGGGCGAGGTCGAGGCAACGGCGACGGCGACGCGGGCCGGTGCGGGGACGGGGACGGGCCGGCAACGTGGACGGCGCGATGAGGGCGGCGCGACGAGGACAGGGGTGGCGCGACGGCGGCGGTGATGGCGCGGGACGGGGCGGCGGCGATGAAGCAGAGAGAAGTGGGAGGAAACTGACGAAATTTTCGCAAGTGTTATATATATAGGAGGAGCCTTTAATACCATTTGGAGCCACCAACCGGTACTAAAGGTCAAATTTGGCCAGGCCAAGCGGCGGGAAGAGCACATCGGAAGACCCACCCTTTAGTACCGGTTCCAGCCGCCAACCGGTACTAAAGGTGGTGCGCTGGCGCAGGGGTGGTGCGGCAAGTTTAGTCCCACCTCGCTAGCCGAGGGGCGCCCGCATTGGTTTATAAGCCCCAGTGTGGTAGCTCTCTCAAGCTCCTCTCTTAAGCAGGCCTTCTGGGCCTACATCTGCTGCTATGCCCTGATGGGCCTATTGGGCTAGCGGCCCTACATCCTGGCCCAATTAGAATTTGGGTTTCTAGTCGTATGCAGGCCGCTGTGGCCCAGTAGGTGAGCTTTTTTTCATTTAGTTTTTTCTTTTCTGCTTTATTTATTTTTAGTTGTTTTTTTGCTGTATTTAGAGTTTCTTTGTGAATATTTTTGCTTTAGGTACAAAAAGTTAGAAACTTTCAGTTAGTGCCGGTAGTTTTCAAATTTGAATAGTTTAAATTTTGAATTATTTGAAATCTATGTGAATCACTAGTTTGTGAATAACTTAACTTTAAAATACATTTTTCAGTGATTCTTTTTGTTATGTTTAATATTAGTGTGTCTTATCATTATATTCAATTTGGTAATTCTTAGGTTATTTAAAAAATGAAATGCCTTTGTAACAAATGAGTTTTCGTCCGAAACCCTGATAGTTCGAAAGAGATTGTCCATTTTGTACACGAAGTGCATCCAGTTTTTGCCGTAACACTCTCTACTTTTTTGCACATGCTATGTGGGTGAAATTATGATACCATGCCAACTTTCATCCTTTTCGGAGTTCATTTGAAGTGTTTTTCAATTTAGCTGAAAAAATCAGTAAATGCATGAAAGAATTGTTTGCACATAAAATCTTCGCGTTTCAAATGCCAAAACACATAACTACCCTAACTATTATAGAGATTCCCTCCTGGGTGTGAAACACAGAAGAAAGTGATGATAGTGAGGCCGATCACATCCAGATCTTTGGGTGTGAAACTTTTTCTTCGCGTGTGTCCCTTTGCGCCGTAACCATGGAAAATCTTCATCATTTAACGGGATGCTCGGGTCAATATTCACTATGAATGGAGCAATTTCATCAAACTTTTCATAATCTCCTGACATGTCTGTCTTGTCATCCACTCCCACGATGTTTCTCTTCCTAGAAAGAACTATGAGCCGCTTTGTCTCATCGTATGATGCATTCGCTTCCTTATCTTTTCTTTTTCTCGGCTTGGTAGACATGTCCTTCACATAGAAAACCTGTGCCACATCATTGGCTAGGACGAATGGTTCGTCTGCATACGCAAGATTATTGAGATCCACTGTTGTCATTCCGTACTGCGGGTCTTCCGTTACCCCGCCTCGTGTCATATTGACCCATTTGCACCGAAACAAAGGGACCTTCAAACCACGTCCATAGTCAAGTTCCCATATGTCTTGTATATAACCATAACATGTTTCCTTTCCCGTCTTGGTTGCTGCATCAAAGCGGACACCACTGTTTTGGTTGGTGCTCTTCTTATCTTGGGCAATCGTGTAAAATGTATTACCATTTATCTCCTACCCTTTGAAAGTCATTATATGCAAAGATGGTAACTGGGACAACGAGTACAAGTCATCTTCAATAGAGGCATCATGCATGGTACATGTCTGCAACCAGCCAGCAAAACTCCTGGTTTGTTCATGTGTAATCTAGTCATCAGACCGCTCCGGGTGTTTGGAACATAGAAAATTCTTGTGTTCGTCCATATACGGAGCCACCAAGGCGGAATTCTATAGAACTGTGTAGTGTGCTTCAGTGAGAGAATGTCCGTCCATACATATTATTTGATCCCCTCCTAGCGTGCCTTTTCCATCCAGTCTGCCCTCATGCCGCGATTCAGGAACACGAATCGGCTTAAGGTGAGGAATAAAGTCAATACAAAACTCAACGACCTCCTCATTTTCATGGCCCTTGGAGATGCTTCCTTCTGGCCTAGCACGGTTATGAACATATTTCTTTAAGACTCCCATGAACCTCTCAAAGGGGAACATATTGTGTAGAAATACAGGACCCAAAACGTTAATCTCTTCGCATAGGTAAACTAGGACGTGTGTCATGATGTTGAAGAAGGATGGTGGGAACACCAACTCGAAACTGACAAGACATTGTACCAAATCATTCTCTAACTTTGGTATGATTTCTGGATCGATTACCTTTTGAGAGATTGCATTAAGGAATGCACATAGCTTCACAATGGCTAATCGAACGTTTTTCGATAGAAGCCCCCTCAATGCAACTGGAAGCAGTTGCGTCATAATCACGTGGCAGTCATGAGACTTTAGGTTCTGGAACTTTTTCTCTGCCATGTTTATTATTCCCTTTATATTCGACGAGAAGCTAGACGGTACCTTAATACTGAGCAGGCATTCAAAAAAGATTTCCTTCTCTTCTGTGGTAAGAGCATAGCTAGCATGACCCTGATGTATTCCGTATTTTCCATGCATACGTTGCTGGTCCTCCCGTGCCTCAGGTGTATCTTTTGTATTACCATACACGCCCAAGAAGCCAAGCAGGGTCACGCAAAGATTCTTCGTCACGTGCATCACGTCGATTGCGGAGCGGACCTCTAGGTCTTTCCAATAGGACAGGTCCCAAAATATAGTATTCTTCTTCCACATGGGTGCGCGTCCGTCAGCGTCATTCGGAACAGGTTGTCCGCCAGGACCCTTTCCAAAGACTACCTTCAAATCCTTGACCATATCATGTACATCAGCACCAGTACGGTGGCGAGGCTTCGTCCGGTGATCCGCCTCACCTTTGAAATGCTTGCCTTTCTTTCTTATGGCATGCCTGCTCGGAAGAAATCGACGATGTCCCAGGTACACATTCTTCTTACAATTAGCCAAATATATACTGTCAGTATCGTCCAAACAGTGCATGCATGTGCGGTATCCCTTGTTTGTCTGTCCTGAAAGGTTACTGAGAGCAGGCCAATCATTGATAGTCATGAACAACAACGCCTTTAGGTTAATTTCTTCCCCCATGTGCTCATCCCACGCACGTATACATGTTCCATTCCAAAGCTGTAAGAGTTCTTCAACTAATGGCCTTAGGTACACATCAATATCGTTGCCGAGTTGCTTAGGGCCTTGGATGAGCACTGGAATCATAAAGAACTTCCGCTTCATGCACAACCAAGCAGGAAGGTTATACAAACATAGAGTCATAGGCCAGGTGCTATGATTGCTGCTCTTCTCCCCAAAAGGATTAATGCCATCTGTGCTTAGACCAAACCATACGTTCCTTGCGTCATCTCCAAGCTCCTTCCCATACTTTCTCTCGATTTTTCTCCACTACGACCCGTCAGCGGGTACTCTCAACTTTCCGGCTTTCTTACGGTCTTCTCTGTGCCATCGCATCGCCTTGGCATGCTCTTTGTTTTGGAACAAACGTTTCAACCGTGGTATTATAGGAGCATACCACATCACCTTGGCAGGAATATTCTTCCTAGGCCGCTCGCCCTCAACATCATCAGGGTCATCGCGGCTGATCTTATAGCACAATGCACCGCATACCGGGCAAGCGTTCAAATCCTCGTAGTCACCGTGGTAGAGGATGCAATCATTAGGGCATGCATGTATCTTCTGCACCGCTAACCCTAGAGGGCAGACATCCTTCTTTGCTTCGTACGTACTCTCGGGCAATTTGTTGTCCTTTGGAAGCATATTCTTTATCATTACCAGCAACTTTCCAAATCCCTTATTAGATACACCATTCTCTGCCTTCCATTGCAACAATTCCAGTGTGGTGCCCAGTTTTTTCTTGTCACCTACGCAATTCAGGTACAACAATTTTTTGTGATCCTCTAACATGGGCTGCAACTTCTTCTTCTCCAAATCACTTGCGCAGTTTCTCTTTGCATCGGCAATGGCCCGACATAGATCATCAACGGGCTCATCTAATGCCTCTTCTTCAGCTTCTTCCCGCATTGCCGGCTCAGCTTCTTCCCGCATTACCAGCTCAGCTTCTTCCCCATTGTTGTATCATCGTATTCATGGAACACATGGCCATGATAGCTGTCATCGTCCTCTTCTTCTTCTTCGTTGTCTTCCATCATAACCCCTCTTTCTCCGTGCTTGGTCCAAACATTATAGTGGGGCACGAAACCAGACTTAAACAGGTGGACGTGAATGGTTCTTGACTTAGAGTAATTTAGATCATTCTTACAGCCAGCACATGGACAAGGCATAAAACCATCCGCCCGCTTGTTTGCCTCAGCCGCAAGTAGAAAAGTTTGCACGCCATTAATGAACTCGGGAGAGCATCGGTCATCGTACATCCATTGTCGGCTCATCTTCATTACACAACACCGAAAAGACCAAATTAACACAAGTTCATACATAAAGTTCATACAACACTTAAATGCAACAAACAAATAACTCTCTAGCTAAAGAATTTAAATGCAACAACAAATGCAATCAAGATCGCAACTAAGGTAACAATTGATCCAACAGCATAATGATACCAAGCCTCACTATGAATGGCATATTTTCTTATCTTTCTAATATTCAAGCGCATTTTCTCCATCTTAATCTTGTGATCATCGACGACATCGGCAACATGCAACTCCAATTCCATCTTGTCCTCCTCAATTCTTTTCAATTTTTCCTTCAAATCCTCATTTTCTCTTTCAACTAAATTTAACCTCTCGACAATAGGGTCGGTTGGAATTTCTGGTTCAACTACCTCCTACATACAAATATCTATGTCAACTTGATGGGCATAATTTGTCATAAACACGGAATGCAACAAATAGTTTTAAAAGAGAATATACCACATCCGAATCATAACCCGGACGAGGGCCGACGGGGACGGATATCAAAACCATGGCACTATGTATAACAAACAACGTATGGGTAACATAATTATACGAGTAACTATATATCCAAATCACACAAACATCAATTTTTTATATAAAACATTCATGAACAACAGGCTCACCACAAGGTGGTGCCGGCGACGGGACGTTGCGGGCGATCAACGGTGGTTACGACGGAGATTTAGAAGGCACTAAGTAAACCACACCTACATATGCAAACTAAGTGTTATTTTTGACCTCAAATTGCATAAAAATCAAATACTAGCACATATATAATTCCTCCCAAATTACTAAACTCACAAATCAATCACTATATAAAGCATTGCAAGTGCTAATCTAGCAATGAGAGATGAAAGGACAAAGTTGCTAACCTTTGTGATCATTTGAATGGATGGGGGCCTTCAAACTTGACAAATTTTGGGTAAAATGTGTGATGAGCTTGAGAGTAAGAGGGGAAAAATAGAGAGGAGAGGGGAAAGGGGAAGAACAGAGCGAGCTCGGGTGGACGAAGGGTTTATGTAGGATGTCCTTTAGTACCGGTTCGTGATATGAACCGGTACTAAAGGTGCTGGAGGGGCCCCCGACTGACAACATCCTGCCACCTCTCACTTTAGTACCGGTTTGTGGCACGAACCGGTGCTAAAGGTTCGCCACGAACCGGTACTAATGATGTCCGCCCACCTAGCCGTTGGAACCGGCACTAATGGACACATTAGTGCTGGCTAAAATTCAAACCGGCACTAATGTGCTTCACATTTGACCATTTTTCTACTAGTGTAGGATCATACTTCTCTTGTTGAGGAACAAACTTCGCCTTTGGGTATTGATCTTCTTCCCACACAACTCCATTGGCATTGAACTTTCGTTCAAAACCAACACCTTGATTCTTTCGGTGTCATCCTTGCTTGCGTACAATTTCCTCAAATTGCTTACTTCCGGCAAGGCTCTTGTAAACACCTTTCTCTATAATTCCCTTCAATAAGCTATTTTCTTGCTCAAGTGTAACTTGGCAAAGAGAATCATTAGTGGAATCAAGAGAACTACTAGAAGCAACAACGTTGGATTTAGCATGATTGTTGTTACTACTAGAAGAAGAATCTTTCTTCTTCTTGTTGCTAGATTTAACTTGTGGCATGTAAGTAGACAAGAGTAAATGCTTGGCAATGTAAGAAGAACTTTTCTTGCGAAGATCATCATTGATTTCTTTTAAGAACTCATGCTCTTGCTCAAGGTTGAGCATTCCAAAACGTAGCTTCTCATGAGTCTTTAAAAGTTCTCGATGATCTTCCAAGGTAGTTTCATGAGCTAACTTAAGAGTTTTTAGTTCTTTAGTTAGATGCTCAATCTCCTTCTTATCATTGTCATTCGTTTTATCTTGATTAGCATGATTAATAGCAAGTTCATCATAGTTTTCATAACTAGAGTTGTCAACAAGTAAATCATCATCACCTAGCAAATCATCTTCATCACTATTGAAATCAACATACTCGGGGTGTGATACCTTTGGGCCTTTAGCCATGAAGCATCTTCCAATTCCTTCATTTGGTGACTCAAATATGTCGTAGGAGTTGGTTGACACAGGTGCTAGACCGGCAACACCTTCATCTTGAGTATATTCGGAGTCGTAGTCATAACTTCTCTCGGAGTGATCGTCGGAGTCGGAGCCGGATACCCATTCACCAACATGAGCTTGATGTCTTCGTTTTGTGTAGCTCTTTGGTGACTTTTCCTTCCTTATCGAATCCTTCCTTATCCATGATGTTCTTTGTTCATAACGGTCATCTCTACTCCTTCTCTCTCTTGGTGGTGATTCTTCTCTTCTACTTCTTCTTTTGTAGGGATAATCTTCTCTTCTTTTGTAGGGAGCCGTACACTCAATGGAATAGTGTCTGGGTCTTCCACAATTGTAGCAATTGCGCTCAGGACTAGAAGATCTTTTGTCATTATAGGACCTTGACTTGGAACTTCTTTCCTTCCTTCTACTCTTGTAAAACTTTTTGAAGTTCTTCGCCATTATGCTCAATTCTTCGTTGAAGGTCTGTTTATCACTTGATGATGTGGGAGCATCACATGAGACTTTTTATGCACCACTTGACTTGTTGTGAAGCTCTTCCTTATCCTTGAGTGACATCTCATGAGCAACAATCCTTATGATGACTTCCATTGGCTTGAGATCTTTGCAATTGGGCATCATTTGTATCAATGTGCACACGGTATCATATTTTCCATCCAAGGCTATTATGATCTTCTTGATGATGAATCTATCGGTCATCTCTTCACTTCCTAAGCCGGCAATATCATTTGTGATGAGAGCAAGCCTAGAGTACATTTCAGTGACACCTTCACCATCCTTCATTTTGAACTTGTCAAGTTGACTTTGAAGCACATCTAATTTGGATTCCTTGACGGAGTCGGTACCTTCGTGCATATCAATCAAAGTATCCCAAATTTCCTTTGCATTCTCAAGACGGCTGATTTTGTTGAATTCTTCAGGGCACAATCCGTTGAAGAGAATATCACAAGCTTGAGCATTGTATTGCAGCATCTTCAACTCTTCTGCGATAGCTTCACGGTTCGGTTCTCTCCCATCAAAGAATTCACCTTGCAAGCAAATACACATAATAGCCCAAACGGCGGGGTTATGTTCTAGAATATGCATTTTCATCTTGTGCTTCCAACTAGCAAAATTAGTACCATAAAAGTAAGGACCTCTACGGTGGTAATTTCCCTCACTAGACGCCATACTCTCCTAGGTTGTGAAACCAAGGCTATGATCACCAAAGGCTATGGAAATCAAGGTAAATGGATACCAAAGCTCTGATACCACTTGTAGGATCAAAAGTATGTCTAGAGGGGGGGGGTTATTAGACTACTTGACCAAATAAAAATCTAGCCTTTTCCCAATTTTAAGTCTTGGAAGATTTTAGCAACTTAGCACAAACAAGTAATCAACCTACACATGCAATTCTAAGAGTATAGTAGTAGAATGTAAAACAATTGCATATGAAGCTAAAGAGAGGAGTTTGGAGGGAGCAAGCGCAATGTCGACACGAAGATTTTTGGCATGGTTCCGATAGGTGGTGCCATCATACATCCACATTGATGGAGACTTCAACCGAAGGGTAACGGCTGCGCGAGTCCACGGAGGGCTACACCCACAAAGGGTCCACGAAGAAGCAACCTTGTCTATCCCACCATGGCCATCGCCCACGAAGGAATTGCCTCACTAGGGTAGATCTTCCCGAAGTAGGCGATCTCCTTGCTTGTAGAAACTCCTTGGTTCAACTCCACAATCTTGATGGAGGCTCCCAAGTGACAGCTAACCAATCTAGGAGACATCACTCTCCAAAAGGTAATAAATGGTGTGTTGATGATGAACTCCTTGCTTTTGTGCTTCAATTGATAGTCTCCTCAACACTCAACTCTCTCTCATAGGATTGGATTTGGTAGAAAGATGATTTGATTGGAAAGCAACTTGAGGAAGGCTAGAGATGAAGATTTATGTGGTTGGATTGGAATATCTTGACCTCAACACAAGTGTAGGTGGTTCTCTCTCAGAAAATGTATGTTGGAAGTGTAGGCATATTCTGATGGCTCTCTCCTTTAATGAAGAGTGGGTGGAGGAGTATATATAGCCTCCACACAAAATCTAACCATTACACACAAATCACCAAACTCGGTGGGACCGAATCATAAAACTCGGTTAGACCGATTTAGTTCAAAATGTGAACGTTAGGATTTTCGGTGGGACCGACATGTCAAGTCGGTGGGACCGATTCCATTAGGGTTAGGTCATAACGTAATCTCTGTGAGACCGGTTACACAAACTCGGTGGGACCGATTTTGGTAATAGGCAAACAGAGAGTTGGTCAGGCAAACTCGGTGGGACCAATTCGCTCATCTTGGTTAGACCGAAATGTTACGAAGGGGAAACAGAGAGTTTGCATTGCAATCTCGGTGGGACTGATCGCTCATCTCGGTTGGACCGGAATGTTACAAAGGGAAACCAAGAGTTTGCAGTCCCATCTCGGTGAGACCGAAGTGACTAGGGTTTCTGGCAGTGGCTATGTCAAGTGAACTCGGTGGCGCCAGATAGAAGATTTCGGTGGGGCCGAGTTTGACTTTTGGTTTGGGACATATGTGGATATGAGAAATTAGTTGAGGGTTTTTGGAGCATATCACTAAGCATTTTGAGCAAGTAACTCATCAAGAAACACCTCACCCCCTTTTAATAGTATTGGCTTTTCCTATGGACTCAATGTGATCTTGGATCACTAAAAGTAAAATTTAGAGTCTTGTGCTTTGAGCTTGAGCCAATCTTTTGTCCTTAGAATTTTGATGGGTCCACTTTCTAATCCATGCCATGCCAATCATTGAGCTTTTCCTGAAATATTTATCTTCAAATAACATTAGCTCAATGAGCTATATGTTGTTAGGAATTACGAAAACCACCCAGGGATAGTTGCACTTTCACACGCCTTGTCCTCAAGTGAAGTGTTGGATGAGTTTGTTGCAATGAGGACCTTGGACAAGACCGCCGACAATGCGGTGTTGCGTTCTCAACGAGCCAAGGCTAGTGTGGATGAAGAGGGTGAAGAGGAAGAAGAGGAGTGTTTCCCCGAAGATACCAAATATGTTTATCATGAGCACATGGCTCTCGCTTCATGGCAATTTTGGATCAAGAAGAATTCAAGGCCCAACTTCAACAAGAATAACTCAAGTGGCACCAAGGGCAAGCAACGTGTGAGGACATGCTATAATTGTGGCAATGTGAGCCACTTTGTTGCGGAATGCCCGTACGAGAAGAGGGAAGAGAAATGGTGGCAAGCTTATCCAAAAAGACAAGGCCAAGTCCTTCCCCAATAAGAACAACTTCACCAAGAAGACTCTTCCCAAGGGGTTGGTGGCACAAGAAGAGTACAATGAGGATGATGATGATGACGAAGAAGACGGTGAGACGGTTGCCATGCCCTCCGTTGCCATTGCAACAACTCCACGTGTGTCCCTCTTTGACTCACCCAATGAGAACATCATCGCCAAGTGCCTCATGGCCAAAGCCACCAACAAGGTAACCCCCAACATCAAAACCACTATCACTGCAAATACTTCCTGGATGGATTGCATTGATGAAAGTGAGGGGTCGAGGAGGAAGAAAATGAATTTGAGTCTTTTATGAATAAGCTGAAGGGTAAACCCAAGAAGCACTTCGTGAAGGAAATATGCCCTAGAGGCAATAATATAGTTTTTATTTATATTTCCTTATATCATGATAAATGTTTATTATTCATGCTAGAATTGTATTAACCGGAAAGTTAGTACATGTGTGAATACATAGACAAACAGAGTGTCACTAGTTTGCCTCTACTTGACTAGCTCGTTGAATCAACGATGGTTATGTTTCCTAACCATAGACATGAGTTGTCATTTGATTAATGAGATCAAATCATTAGAGAATGATGTGATTGACTTGACCCATCCGTTAGCTTAGCACGATGATCATTTAGTTTGTTGCTATTGCTTTCTCCATAACTATACATGTTCCTATGACTATGAGATCATGCAATTCCCGAACACCATAGGAACACTTTGTGTGCTACCAAACATCACAACGTAACTAGGTGATTATAAAGGTGCTCTACATGTGTCTCTGATAGTGTTTGTTGAGTTGGCATGGATCAAGATTAGGATTTGTCACTCCGGTTGTCGGAGAGGTATCTCTGGGCCCTCTCGGTAATGTACATCACTATAAGCCTTGCAAGCAATGTAGCTAATGAGCTAGTTACGGGATGTAGCATTACGTAACGAGTAAAGAGACTTGCCGGTAACGAGATCGAACTAGGTATTGAGATACCAACGATCGAATCTCGGGCAAGTAACATACCGATGACAAAGGGAACAACGTATACCGTTATGCGATTTGACCAATAAAGATCTTCGTAGAATATGTAGGAACCAATATGAGCATCTAGGTTCCGCTATTGGTTATTGACCAGAGATGAGTCTCAATCATGTCTACATAGTTCTTGAACCCGTAGGGTCTGCATGCTTAACATTCGATGACGATCGGTATTACGAGTTTATGTGTTTTGATGTACCGAAGGTAGTTCGGAGTCCTGGATTTGATCACAGACATGATGAGGAGTCTTGAAATGGTCAAGACATAAAGATCAATATATTGGAAGCCTATATTTGGACATCGAAATTGTTCCGAGTGGTTCAGGCATTTTTCCGAAGTACCAGGAGGTTACCGGAACCCCCTGGGGAGTATATGGGCCTTATTGGGCTTTAGTGGAATAGTGGAGAGGGAAGGGAAAAGAGGGAGGCGCGCCCCCCAAGCCCAATCCGAATTGGGAGGGGGGCTGCTCCCCTTTCCTTCCTCCCTCTCTCCTCCTTCCTTCCTCTCCAACTCCTACTTGGAAGGGGGGGAATCCTACTCCGGAGGGAGTAGGACTCCCCTAGGGCGCACCATAAGAGGGCTGGCCCTCCCCCTCCTCCACTCCTTTATATACGGGGGAAGGGGGCACCCCATGGACATACAAGTTTATCATTAATCTTTAGCCGTGTGCGTTGCCCCCCTCCACCATAATCCACCTTGGTTATATCGTAGCTTTGCTTAGGCGAAGCCCTGTTCCGATAGCAACATCATCACCGTCATCACGCCGTCGTGCTGACGAAACTCTCCCACGAAGCTCTACTGGATCGTGAGTTCGCGGGACGTCATTGAGCTGAACGTGTGCAGATCACGGAGGTGTCGTATCTTCGGTACTAGATCGGTCAATCGTGAAGACGTACGACTACATCAACCACGTTGTCATAACGCTTCCGCTTACGGTCTACAAAGGTATGTAGACGATACTCTCCCCTCTCGTTGCTATGCATCACCATGATCTTGCGTGTGCGTAGGAATTTTTTTGAAATTACTGCGTTCCCCAACAGTGGCATCCGAGCCAGGTTTATGCATAGATGTCATATGCACGAGTAGAACACAAAGGAGTTGTGGGCGTGGGTATATACATATTGCTTGCCATCACTAGTTGATTCTTGATTCAGCGGCATTCTTGGATGAAGCAGCCCAAACCGACATTACGCGTACGCTTACGCGAGATTGGTTCTACTGATGTGCTTCGCACACAGGTGGCTAGTGGGTGTCTATTTCTCCAACTTTAGTTGAATCGGATTCAATGAACATGGTTCTTTCTGAAGATCAGAAAACAATCAATATACCGTGTTGTGGTTTTTTGATGCGTAGGTAAGAACGGTTCTTGCTCAGCCCATAGCAGCCACGCAAAACTTGCAACAACAAAGTAGAGGACGTCTAACTTGTTTTTGCAGGGCATGTTGTGATGTGATATGGTCAAGACATGATGCTAAATTTTATTGTATGAGATGATCATGTTTTGTAACACAGTTATCGGCAACTGGTAGGAGCCATATGGTTGTCGCTTTATTATATGAAATGCAATCGCCATCTAATTGCTTTACTTTATCACTAAGCGGTAGCGATAGTCGTGAAGGCAATAATTGATGAGACGATAACGATGCTTCGATGGAGATCAAGGTGTCAAGACAGTGACGATGGTGATCATGACGGTGCTTTGGAGATGGAGATCACAAGCACACGATGATGATGGCTGTAAGTGCATCTAGTGCCCCTTAGTGATTTTGCTGTATTGAAGACTTATAGGTTAAGGGACTAATGCGTTTACGAGTGTACACAGGTCTATAAGTCTATGAGGAGTTTTATATTTACAGAGAAAGTCGACCCCTAAAAATGAAGTTCTTCGACTGAAGACTTTGGATTTCTGAAGACTTTGAAAGTGAAGAAATTGGTGTAATCCTGAAGACTTGGTATTCATTCGAGGAACATGGAGTGTGAAGACTTTTGTTTTCATAGTTTCATTTTATCTTTCTTGAGTCATAGGAAACACCGTACTGTTAAAGTGGGTCGAGGAAATACTAAGGAAAAATTTCCATGTGATGCTCAACTCAAATCCTACACCTACCAATCCCTTCGAGTGAAGCCATTGGAAATCTCATACAGTTCAGTCATATTCTTCAGTGACAGAGACAAAGTTCTTTTGGTCTCTGAGGAATTTGTTCTGACTGAGGAGTTAGGAATTCACCAGTGCGGATTGCCTACACAGTGAGGAACATGATAGCCCTGAGGATTTTGCTACTCAAAATTCCAACCGTTGTTGTGCTATGCGCCAGCTGTCCCTAAAATATCTACCCACCTAACAGTCATATCATTGAAGGGCATTTATGTCTTATCATGTCTGGCTGCTCCCTAGGCTATAAATAGCCGCCCCCTACAACCACTAGCTTCTTGGCTGCTCCAAGTGAAACTGACACTTGTCATTTGAGAGCATCCCATCCTCCGAGGACTTTGAGTGAAAATCATCAAGTGAGAAAAACCCAAACCCAAACACCTACAAACCCAAAGTGATTGAGCATCACTAAAGAGATTGATCCTGCGTGGATCTGACGCTTGTTACCTTTGAAGACTGTGCATCTTCCAGACGGTTAGGCGTCATGGTCTAGAGCATCCAAGAGGAAATTGTGGATCGTCGAGTGACCGAGTCTATGAAGGTTTCGAAGTCACCTGAAGACTTACCACGAGTGATTGGGCGAGGTCTGTGTGACCTTAGATCAAGGGGAATACGGTGAGGACTGAGTGTCCTGAGCTGCATTGTAACATCCCAAATTTTCAATTTGGAATGTTATACATTAGGTCATCATGCATATCATATTTTATTTTGCTTTTGGTTTTGATCCTAGAAAATCCTAAGCAACTCAAGGACCCACGGAGAGAGTTGGGGATTTCGTTATTTACATATTTGAGTTTTCTCAAATTATGTAAACAGGATTATTTGATTTTATTTATTTTATCATCAATTATTTCTATTACAGAAATATGAGAGAGGGAATAAAATGACTTTCCCAAAATATAGAAATATTGAGTATTTAATAAAAAAATCAAATAAGATTTATTTCGGAGTTTTTCGGTATTTTTTATTTGAATTTAGGAAAAATGCGCGTTTTTCAAAGTTGTAGTTTCGGCCCAGATAAATGTTCACTTTATCGGGCTTGATTTTAGAAACCCGGCAAAATTTATTTCATGATTTTTGGAGTCCGTTTAGTATTTCTTTCTATTTTTCTTCCGAGCGGATTATAAAAAAAAATTCTGTTCGTCGTTTTTCTTTTTCGTCGGGTTTTTCGCGATTATTTTCTGATCGCGATTTCTGATCCGATTTTTGTTTTAGTTTAACTTTTCGCTCGTTTATCGGAATCAGGCGATTCAAGCGCCTGGAGTTTCGTCTCGAAACCCTCTTTCCGAATAATCAACTTAAACATGTTTTTGCTACTGTAAAATTTGACTTAGATCCTAATTACTAGAACGAAGTTGTTTTCTTTCGCCGTTTGACTTCTTTTGTTTCGTTCGATTTGATTCTTTTTGCCAACCAGGGTTCTTAAGTTGAACTTTCTGGTTAGATCTTCTATTTGAGTTTTACCTGTGCATTAGATGAGTACTTATTGTATGCTTGTTTGTTTGTCTGCGATAGAATACCCGGAGTGCGCCGCCTGTTACGTTGAATCTCTAGGTTTCGCGGATAATCAGCAAGGCAAGTAACACTTTGATCATACCTTTTTCTACAACCCAGTTTTATTGCATTAGATCAATTCTCACACATTGCATGATTAGGATCTAATTAAATTGTGGGATGGGAAGTAGATGAGGTAGTACCTATTACCTGTTTATTATCAAACCTTTGGGAGTTACTTCTACGTTTGCTTATTATGCCATGCTATGCTAGTAGACGTGGATTGGGTGAGTGAAATCCATGACAGATGTGAGATTGATAATTAATGGTTTATCTAAGGTGGCAACTTAAACACACATCTGGGTGGATTGAGGCACCTGGGGTTTCCAGGAGTTGCCTGTTTTTCTTTTGGACCGCCACCCAGGCACAAAGGGATCATGAGATTATTCATACTAGAAACTTCCGTGTGCAGCCACAAGCCATTATGGGCTCTGGCATAGTTGACTAAGTTGTGCGAACTCTTACAGTGGTAGACTAGCAGATGTAGGGGATGTAGGTGGTACGGTCTACCCGATCGTAAGGTGCTAGCGCTTCTGAAAGACTATGTCTCGGTCATCCGTCTTCTCAAACACCCTGTAGTGCGAGAAACCAAACGGAGGTGATCGAGTCTTGTGGGGAAAAGTGCGCAAACCTCAGTAGAGTGTAATAAACTAATCATGGTTAGCCGTGTCCCCGGTTATGGACATCTTGAGTATCTAGTACTTGGATTTTCATGTGAATCTCAACATGTTACTCTAAAGTTAATTTTGTTGGGTTTAATGATGTTACTTTAATTGGGATTGAGAATGCTGTCAACCATTCTCAATGTTTAACAACCACCATGATAGTAATTAAATTTATTCCTTTGAAGTAGGGAAAAATTGGCTTTACGCAAAAACTGTAACCATAGAGCTTTCCACCAGCCAAATATGCATATAGTATAGCTGTTTCATTCCATTACTCTCTATGTGTTACCTTGCCAGCATATTCCATGTGCTGACCCGTTTTCGGGCTGCAACGTTAATGTTGCAGACTTTTCAGACGATGATTAAGGAGTTTTTAGGTCGTGGTTCTATACTCAGTGATGCCGTTGGAGTTGATGGACTCACTTATCTTCCAAGCCTTCCGCTGTTATCGTTATTAGATGGCCTTAAGCCATATTTATTGTAATAAGTTCTCTTTTGAGACACTCGATGTAAGAAGTGTGTGATTGCTACTCTGCTATAAATCCTCCGAGTACTGTGTGGTGTCAGCATTACTGATCCAGGGATGACACCGGAGCACAGAGATCAGACTGTTTGAGGTCTGGTCGCTACATGCATGTTCAGGACTGCGTGTCCGGGACTGTGTGTCCTCAGGTTTAAATACCTAGCCGCCCTAACCAGACGTACAACTGTCACAGCAGTTGGAACTGGTCTACCAAATCATTTATCTTCACCAAGCTACCTGGTTCCATTTCCTCAACCCTTCCATTTCCTCATTTCTGTGTTGTGTGTTTATTCATATCTGTTTGAAGACTTTGACTGAAGATTTCTCTATTTCCTCAGTTCAATTTTTCCAGTCTGTTTGTCTTATCATGTGTTATCCTGTGTTTACGCTTTATGTACTCTATGCTGGTTTTCATTTCATCATGAAGACCATGCTAATGCACTGTTATGTTTACTTCTGAGTACTTATTCCGCTACAAGTAGTTCCTCACTCAGGAACTTCCTCACCCTGAAATTCCTCAGTGAAGAATTCATAAAAATCGCCTATTCACCCCTCTCTAGTCAATATAACGCACTTTCAATTGGTATGAGAGCAAGGTACTCCCTTGTTTTGTGTGATTTTGGTTTAACCACCTGGAGTTTTAGTTATGTCAACCGCAGGTATGATCAAGGTTTCTGCTGGGTGTCCTACCTTTGATGGGACGGACTACCCCTACTGGAAGAATAAGATGCGCATGCATCTTGAGGCAATTGATAACGATCTCTGGTACGTTTTGGAGAATGGTGTTCCCTCTGTCACTCCCACCATCAACGCTGTTGATGTGAAGAGATTCAAGCAACTCGACTCTCAAGCGAAGAATATCATATGTGGCCATCTGAGCAAAGGGCAATATGGCAGAGTGAGTGCTTTGGACACCGCCAAGCTTATCTGGGACATGCTGTCCAAGGTCAATGAGGGAGTCTCAACACAGCGTGACTCTCGAGTTGACGTTCTTCGAAATATCTTCAACCGCTTCAAAAGACTCGACAATGAAAATGTTCAGCAAACCTTCGACCGCCTCACTGACATCTCAAATCAGCTTCGAGCACTTGGTGCCGCCGATATCACCGACCATGAGGTGGTGAAGAAATTACTGAGATCGCTTGATTCCTCATTTGATACCTTGGCATTGATGATACAAGAACGTGGAGACTATAAGTCACTTGATCCCGCTGATATCCTCGAGAGACTAAACACTCATGAGTTTCAGCTTGCTAAGAAGAGAGATCTCTATGGATCAAGTTATGGTAGATCACGGGCTCTCAAGGCCAAGGTAGTATCCGAATCTGATGGTGAAGATTCTGATAACAGCCTTGGTGAACCTGAAGAACTGAGCCAGGAGCTAGCAATGCTCGTGAGGAAGTTCCAAAAGTTCTCATGACATGGTCGTTTTGGTAAATCTTCAAGAGGTGGTGACTTGAGATCAGATTCCTCATCCCATGATTACAAGAAGAGACTCGGTCATAAATGCAAGAAACTTGGACACTACATTCAAGATTGTCCTCAGTGGGAAAAGGAATCGAAGAAGAAGAAGAAGAAGAAGAAGAAGAAGAAGAAGAAGAAGAAGAAGGATTACAGTTCTAATGATTCAAAGAAGAAGAAGAAATCTTCAAAGTCCTCATCATCGAGACCCTCAAGGTCCTCATCTCACAAGAAGAGCAGCTCCAAGAAGGCATGAGCATTCATTGGCAAGGAAATGGACTCTGAGGCTGAATCTGAGGAAAATGAGGAAGAGGAGGAATCTGAGGAGTCAGACTCTGGTGTGGCAAGCCTAGCCCTCGCAAATGCGTTTGTCATCAAGTCTATCTTCAAATCTGAAGAAATGGACCTCCCTAACAGTACTGATGATGACAACGAGGACTATGCTCCCACCTATTGCTTCATGGCAAAAGGCTCAAAGGTACTCAAATATCCCTCCTCTAAATCTTGTGAGGATGAATCTGATGAAAACCTCAAACCCAGCTATTCTAAACTTGCTAAGATTGCTGTGAAACTACAAAAAGCTCTTGAAACGGTTCAAAATATGCTATATAAAAGCGATGATATGTTGGGAGAGGAAATGGATCGCACTAAAATCTTGACTGAAAATCTTCAGAGACTTCAGTCCTAGTTTGACAATCTTCAAGGTCATCATAACACTCTCCTATCTGATCATGAGAAGCTTTCTTATCAATTTCTTCAAAGAAATAAAGACCTTGAGTAGTTAAGAGTGAGTTATGAAGATCTTCAAAAGGAGCGTGATTCATTACTTGCTCAACAGATCAACGCTACTCAGGTTGAATTTGTTCCTCCATGTTTGAAGTGCATTGAACGAGAAATTGCTAATTCTTCACCTAAATGCTCAAATACTTCAATTGCTGCAAATTCTTCAACTGCCTCTGCTATCACTAATTCCTCATTTGAGGACATTGCTAGTATCACTGATGATGCAGGGCTGAAGGAATTGTATAAGATAGGTGAGGGAGTCCTGGATTAGGGGATCCTCGGACAGCCGGACTATATCCTTTGGCTGGACTGTTGGACTATGAAGATACTAGATTGAAGACTTCGTCCCGTGTCCGGGTGGGACTCTCCTTTGTGTGGAAGGCAAGCTTGGCAATTCGGATATGTAGATCTCCTCCCTTGTAACCAACTCTGTGTAACCCTAGCCCCCTCCGGTGTCTATATAAACCGGAGGGTTTAGTCCGTAGGACAACAACAATCATACCATAGGCTAGCTTCTAGGGTTTAGCCTCTCCGATCTCGTGGTAGATCAACTCTTGTAATACTCATATCATCAAGATCAATCAAGCAGGAAGTAGGGTATTACCTCCATCGAGAGGGCCCAAACCTGGGTAAACATTGTGTCCCCGCCTCCTGTTACCATCCGCCATAGACGCACAGTTCGGGACCCCCTACCCGAGATCCGCCGCTTTTGACACCGACATTGGTGCTTTCATTGAGAGTTCCACTGTGTCGTCACTGTAAGGCTTGATGGCTCCTTCGATCATCGGTAACGATGCGATCCAAGGTGAGGTTTTCCTCCCCGGACAGATCTTCGTATTTGGTGGCTTCGTACTGTGGGCCAACTCGCTTGGCCATCTGGAGCAGATCGAGAGCTACGCCCCTGGCCATCAGGTCAGTTTGGAAGCTTGAACTATACCGCCGACATCCGTGGAATTTTTGTCTTGGACGGATTCGAACCCATGTCAGGTGCGCCGCATAGTCACGATGGGCACGATTTAGCTCTGCCGATGGACAGTGTTCGGGAGATCACACCTGCAACTACTCTGGCCTTCAATCCGGAACTGGTCGCGCCATCCGAGGATGGGCGGATGGACCCCATCACGGAGGCCGCACACTCAGCGGCAATAGAGCCGAATGCTGACTTCACCTCCTATGAGACCCGTGTTGCCGGACACTCGGATTTGTCCCTGGCCACAGACTCTGAACCGCTCGCGTCCGTGCCCACCTAACCTGATTGGGCACCGATCATGGAGTTCACCTCTGCGGATATCTTTCAGCACTCGCCCCTAGGTGACGTGCTAAACTCATTATGGTCTCTCTCCTTGTCAGGAGACCCTTGGCCGAACTATGTCCGGCTCGAGTGGGAAGCGGACGGCGAAGAAATTCATTCCCCACCCACCGCCCACTTAGTAGCCACTGTCGACGACCTAACTAGCATGCTCGACTTCGAATCCGAAGACATCGACGGTATGGACGACGATGCGGGAGACAAACAGGAACCACCGCCCACAGGGCGCTGGACTGCCACCTCATTGTATGATATATACATGGTGGACACCCCTAAGGAAAGTGATGACAATAAGGCAACGGAGGATAATCCCCCCGAGAAGCAATCCAAGAACCGGCGTCATCGGCGCCGCCCTAAGCCCCGCCATAGCAAAAAAAGCGATACCGGCGTAGGAGACAATAGCGCTGCAAATAGTGCCAAAGACGAAGACAACCCCCTGTCGTGGATCTAAGTCTGACAGTAGAGTGGGGGGGGGGTAGGTATGGAGAGGCAAGGTCCTAGCTATGGAGAGGTTGTAAGCACAAGAGATGTACGAGTTCAGGCCCTTCTCGGAGGAAGTAAAAGCCCTACGTCTCGGAGCCCGGAGGCGGTCGAGTGGATTATGTGTATATGGATTACAGGGTGCCGAACCCTTCTGCCTGTGGAGGGGGGTGGCTTATATAGAGTGCGCCAGGACCCCAGCCAACCCACGTAATGAAGGGTTTAAGGTACATTAAGTCCGGGGCGTTACTGGTAACGCCCCACATAAAGTGTCTTTACTATCATAAAGTCTACTTAATTACAGACCGTTGTAGTGCAGAGTGCTTCTTGACCTTCTGGTGGTCGAGTGAGTCTTCGTGGTCGAGTCCTTCAAGTCAGTTGAGTGAGTCCCTCGTAAGTCGACTGGAAGGTGATCTCTTCAAAGGGTGTCCTTGGGCAGGGTACTTAGATCAGGTCTGTGACCCTACCCTAGGTACATGACTCCATCATTAGCCCCCGAATGGATTGAGGCGTGAGTGATGAAGGAGTTGATGCTGTTTCTGATTAGCCTTCGCATACTGGTCGTGCGTTGTTTTGAACCAAAAAATCTGTTTGTTGACAGTGAACAACTTTTCTTCAGTCGACTCGATCCATTCTTTTCCTTCGTCGAGTGGTCTTTTGGACTTCGCCGATTTCCGAGCGATGGATCGCAGGAAATCCCGCGTCTGGCAGACCGATCTGCCGTTCGCGGATTCCGCGGGATACGAAATTTGGGGAAGCGCGTGAAGCGGGGCGGACCGCGGCGCCTGGATGGGACAGGGCATAGACGCCTCGATCCCCGCGCCGCTTTTTTCGCCACGTATCACGTCCGCGCAACTGTTTCAGGATATGATTAGATCGACCGGGCCCACCTGTCATCCACTCGGAAGGGATCTTATAAACGCGCCCGGCGAGGGTTTTTTGAGCAGTGCCTCAGCATTCTCTCTCTGCTCCCTTCGTCTCCGCCCAACGCGCTCGCTCTCGCCTCCGCACAACTTCTCCTCGCGCGTCCCGCCGGCAGCCATGGTCAAGGAGAAGACGGCGGCGCTGGAACGCGCGAAGAAGGCGTCGACGACAGAGAAGGCGAAGGGGAGATCCACCAGTCGCAGCGGGTCTTCGTCTAGATCTCGCCTGCTGAAAGGCTGGGTCCAGGGAGATTGGATCCAATCGACCATCACGGAGACAGATCTCCTCGACATGGCCAACGAGGGCCTGATCCCTCATGGAGCTGCAAGGCTTCCGGGGAAAGAGTGGCAACCCCAGCCGGAAGAGGGTGAGTGCGTGCTTCTGGCTACCCATGTCGACCGCGGATTTTCTTTGCCGCCGAGCGTTTTCTTCCGTGGTTGCTTGAACTTCTTTGGAGCGCAACTCCACCACTTCACCCCGAATTCTATCGCCTATCTTGCCGCGTTTGTGTCCATGTGTGAGAGTTTTCTGGGTTGTCGACTGCATTGGGGCTTGTTCAAGCACATATTCACGTGTCGCTCTCAGACCATGAAGAAGGCGAGCCCAGGCGACGAACAAACCCAAGTTGTCCAAATGTGTGGGGGTCTGGGGATCCAGGTGAGGAACAAGAGCACCTTCCCAGCCATGACATTTCCTGAGTCAGTCAGAGGCTGGCAGTCGACCTGGTTCTACTGCCAGGATCAGCCGACGCCGGGGCAGTCGAGTGGACTCCCTCAGTTCACCATGGGCCGAGTGAACAAGCCCTCCTCTCTGAAGGTGATTCCGGAGGAGAAAGCTAACGTGAAGATGCTGATGGAGCGTGTAGTTCAGTTGGTTCGGGAGGGAGTGACGGGTATGGATCTCCTGGAGGTTTTTCTTAGGCGTCGTATCCAGCCTCTTCAGTTCCGGAGCCATTGCATGTGGTTGTACTGCGGCACTGAGGATGTGACTCGGGTCAATCCAGAAGCAGTCAACGATGCCACTCTGGAAAGGTGGATGGCCGCTGTTACTGGGAACAAGGATAACCCTCGCGGAGCCAGAAGGATTCCTCCACTCGACCACCACAGTGATCCAAACAAGGTATGTCTGCTCCACTTCCATTGTATTCTTGTCACATTTATTTCTGTTTTCTCTGCCGATCGGTCGACTGATCTTTGTCTTGATGTCTATCAGGCCCTCACTGAGCTGTACTCGATGCCCAATGGAGCACAGGCTCCGACTGAGGAGGGAGAAGCGAGCGGGGGCGAGAGCCAGGAGGAGGAGTGGGACTCGGACGCCGCTGAGGATGATGATGATGATGATGACGATGAGATGATGATGATGATGAGGACGAGGAAGAGGAGGAGGAGGAGGTCGCACCACCGCGCTCGGAAAGGCGGTCGAAACTTGTCCATGACCCTGCGACTGAACGTGGCAAGGGGGTTGCGACTGTTACACAGTCGACCAAGCGCCCTCGGACCACCTCTCCGGCGCCGACTGAAAAGGCGTCGAAGCAGCCCAGGGCGGCCCCGTCAAAGCCGACCAAGCTCCTGCCGAAGATGAAGGTGTCCATCCCCACCATATCAGGGTAATCATGCTGCTTAAGTCTTCTTGTTTTGTGCGAACTTTATCTCTGGTTGGCGCTGGAGTTAGTCGACTGATTCTTTGGAGTTGCAGTGCTGCTACTTCTGAGACCTCAGCCCGGGCTGACGACCATGAGATGGAGGACGCAGCAACCTCAAAACCTGGTACTATACTCTTAACACCGTTTCTAGTCGACTGACTCATGATCTCTAATTCTGATTCTTTTCTGTAGCTCCATCCAATGTTGTTATCACTCTCCCTGATGATGATGAAGATGAGGAACCGCTGAAGCCCAGAAGGAGTAGGAAAGCGTCTGCTGGCAGGGTGCCCCAGGATGTGACGGTGCCTGAGACTCTGGTCGCGGAGGAGGAGAACACCACTCGACACACTGTGTCCTTCGCAGATCCACTGACGAGTGCTCTGCAGCCCTCCCTCTTCACGACGCACCACGTCCCAGAGGACCAAGCGGGCGCCGCGAAGGAGGCGATACGCCAGGCAGGGATCATGATGGAGCAGTTGAAGACCATCCGGGATGCGAGCCAGGCAGCTTACGACGCCAGTTCCGCCCTTCAAAGCAATGTTCGGGTCAGTCAACCACCGCTTGTTCTGTTAGGATATGCTATCAAAAACTTTTCTTTCCAGAATTTATGGTAATCACCCAGTGGGTGTGTCGATTTAAACTCCGTGTTAGCGGGGGCACGCTGAGTGCACCCGCTGGGTGTAGTCCCCAAGGCTAAGGTCGACTGCTGGCAGTCGGCCTTAGGCTTTATAAGTTCAGTCTTTCCGTCATTCGACTATGGCGAATGGATTTCGCAAACCAGTGGGGGCACGCTGAGTGCACCCACTGGGTGTAGTCCCCAAGGCTAAGGTCGACTGCTGGCAGTTGGCCTTAGGCTTTATAAGTTTAGTCTTTCCGTCATTCGACTATGGCGAATGGATTTCGCAAACCGGTGGGGGCACGCTGAGTGCACCCACTGGGTGTAGTCCCCGAGACTGTGGTCGACTGCTTGCAGTCGATTTTAGTCTTAAAGAATACATCTTGTTTTTTTTAGGTCGACTGGTCGACTCTGTCTTCAATAGGATTAGTGGGGGCATGCTGAGTGCACCCACTGGGTGTAGTCCCCGAGACTACGGTCGAATGCTTGTATTCGGCTGTAGTCTTAGAAACGCATGATTTTTCCTGTTCCACTCGGAAGTGAATTATCTTTGACATTTAGTCGATTGATTCTTCGCAGAGATCCTGTGACCTTGCGGCACGCTACACTGAGCTGGAAAACAAGCACATTCAGCTCGAGCTGGATTTGAAGCTGGCTCAGGAGAATCTGACGAAGGCAAAGGAGGAGACCAAAGGTATGTTTGGTGAGACCTCGACGACTGCTTTTTCCCTTTATTTGTTTCAAAATCTGATCTTGCTGTAACTTGCAGGTAAGGTGAAGGAGGCCCAACAGAAAAAAGACCTTGAACTAGCTGAGAAGATCAAGCTTGCTGACGAGAAGTTAGCTTCAGTCACCAAGCTTGAACAAGAAAATACTAATCTGAAAGCTGCTCTTGGGAAGAAAAATGATCTGGAGGCCTTCCTGAGTGGTCTTGCCAAGAAGCTGTTCTTATGCTTGAAGGTAAACCTTTATGCTCAACAATCATTTTCAACTGTGATTTTTCCATTCGACCGTTGCCTTGACTCGGTGATCGCCCTTGCAGAATTTTGTCAAGACTTTGAAGAAGAGACTAGCCGGCTGGAACCAAACCTTGACCCCATCAATTCTCCGGTGGACGACGAAGTTGCCATGAATGTTTTCCGACTGGAGTCCCGTGTCGCAGCTGTCGTGGCCTATCTCGCAAGGCTGAAGGTCGCCACATCTCGCATCGACTCAACGCTCTGGCCCAGGGAGACACTCCAGCACGACCTCGAGTCGCTGATGGCTCGCTTGAACACAGTCCCTGGTCGAGTGCAGGAGTGGAAAAAGTCCTCGGCTCGGTGCGGTGCAGATGTTGCTCTGTGTCTGGCCCGAGTCCACTGCAAAGATGCGCGAGAAGACAAGCTGGCGGCCCTCCGGGTGGCCAACACCAAGAAACACGACTTCCGGTCCTTTATGGAAACTTTCATTGCTGCTGCCACTCGGATCGCAGATGGAATTGATCTTGATGAGTTTGTTGCACCTTCCAGCCCTCCACAGGAGGGGTAAAAAACTTCTTTTAAGCTCGACGCTTTAAATTTGCCTCGGTATGCCGAGTGGAGTTGTAACCGATAAACCTTAACAGGCTTAGCGCCTGAGCACTTTCGGTTCCTTTAGGTATCGTTCCGAACTTGAATTTGATGTTTGAATATGATTGCTTTTGGCTTGAAATGTCTTTTGTAGGTTCAAAGCAAGACGCTCACTGCAGTCGACTTATTCCTTAATCCACTTAGGCGAGCACTGGGCTGTAGCTAAGCCCCCGAGTGAGAGGTTTGCTCTTCACTCGGTAGGATTTTATATCTTAGGCGAGCACTGGGCTGCAGCTAAGCCCCCGAGTGAGAGGTTTGCTCTTCACTCGGTAGGATTTTTATATCTTAGGCGAGCACTGGGCTGCAGCTAAGCCCCCGAGTGAGAGGTTTGCTCTTCACTCGGTAGGATTTTTATATCTTAGGCGAGCACTGGGCTGCAGCTAAGCCCCCGAGTGAGAGGTTTGCTCTTCACTCGGTAGGATTTTTATATCTTAGGCGAGCACTGGGCTGCAGCTAAGCCCCCGAGTGAGAGGTTTGCTCTTCACTCGGTAGGATTTTTATATCTTAGGCGAGCACTCGGCTGCAGCTAAGCCCCCGAGTGAGAGGTTTGCTCTTCACTCGGTAGGATTTTATATACTTAGGCGAGCACTGGGCTGCAGCTAAGCCCCCGAGTGAGAGGTTTGCTCTTCACTCGGTAGGATTTTTATATCTTAGGCGAGCACTGGGCTGCAGCTAAGCCCCCGAGTGAGAGGTTTGCTCTTCGCTCGGTAGGATTTATATAACTTAGGCGAGTACTTGGCTGCAGCTAAGCCTCCGAGTGGAAGTCTAGCTTACCACTCGGTAGGATTTTATAACTTAGGCGAGTACTTGGACTGCAGCTAAGCCTCCGAGTGGAAGTCTGGCTTACCACTCGGTAGGATTTTTATAACTTAGGCGAGTACTTGGACTGCAGCTAAGCCTCCGAGTGGAAGTCTGGCTTTACCACTCGGTAGGATTTTTATAACTTAGGCGAGTACTTGGACTGCAGCTAAGCCTCCGAGTGGAAGTCTGGCTTACCACTCGGTAGGATTTTTATAACTTAGGCGAGTACTTGGACTGCAGCTAAGCCTCCGAGTGGAAGTCTGGCTTACCACTCGGTAGGATTTTTATAACTTAGGCGAGTACTTGGACTGCAGCTAAGCCCCCGAGTGGAAGTCTGGCTTACCACTCGGTAGGATTTTATTTAATCTTAGGCGAAACGGATTCGCAGCTAAGCCTCCGAGTGGGAGTCTGGCTCACCACTCGGTAAGGATTTTTACAAACTTAGGCGAAACGGATTCGCGGCTAAGTCACCCACTGAGGGGAAAATTTTATTGGACAAAATAAAAAGTGACAAAAATTATGGAGGAACTATGACACTATTATTTTGAAATCCATGAACTACAGGAGTACTTTATTGCAACTCATCCGAGTGATAAACTTAAGTGTAAAATGGGCGGAGTAGTTCCGCGTTCCAAGCTCGGGGCTCGTCGATATTATGTTCGACGTTGTAAAGACGGTACGCCCCGTTGTGGAGAACTTTGGTGACGATGAAGGGTCCTTCCCAAGAAGGAGCAAGCTTGTGATGTTTCTTCTGATCCACTCGGAGAACTAAATCTCCTTCCTGGAAGGCTCGACCCCTCACATTTCTGGCGTGGAAACGACGCAAATCTTGTTGGTAGATGGTCGATCGGATCAGAGCCATCTCCCTTTCTTCCTCTAAAAGGTCGACTGCGTCCTGCCGCGCTTGTTCAGCTTCTGCTTCGTTGTAGATCTCAACTCGAGGAGCATTGTGGAGAAGATCACTCGGCAAGACTGCTTCAGCTCCGTAGACCAAGAAGAATGGAGTTCTTCCGGTCGATCGATTAGGTGTGGTCCGCAGTCCCCAAAGCACCGAGGGAAGTTCGTCGACCCAAGCTCCAGCTGCATGCTTGAGATCACGCATCAGTCGGGGTTTCAATCCCTTGAGAATCAGGCCATTGGCTCGCTCTGCTTGTCCATTCGTCTGCGGATGGGCGACTGAAGCGTAGTCGACTCGTGTGCCTTGAGAGTTGCAGAAATCCCTGAATTCCTCCGAGTCAAAGTTCGACCCATTATCCGTAATGATGCTGTGCGGGACTCCATATCTGAATATCAGTTCCCTGATGAAGCTAACAACAGTACCGGCGTCAAGGTTCTTGATTGGTTTAGCCTCAATCCACTTGGTGAACTTGTCGACTGCCACCAGTACATGCGTGAAGCCACTTCGACCTGTTCTCAAAGGACCGACCATGTCCAACCCCCATACTGCGAAAGGCCAGACGAGTGGAATGGTCTTCAGAGCTGATGCAGGCTTGTGCGACATATTCGAGTAGAACTGACATCCCTCGCACTTATCCACTATTTCCTTTGCCATCTCATTCGCCTTTGGCCAGTAAAATCCGGCTCGGTATGCTTTGGCCACGATGGTCCGAGAGGACGCATGATGACCACAGGTTCCCGAGTGGATATCATTAAGGATGATTCGACCTTCTTCTGGTGTTATGCACTTCTGACCAACTCCAGTCGCGCTTTCTCTATATAACTGTCCTTTGATTACGGTAAAGGCTTTAGATCGACGGACGATCTGTCGAGCCTCTTCCTCATCCTCCGGAAGCTCTTTTCTCAGGATATACGCGATATACGGAACTGTCCAGTCGGGAATGACCACCAAGACCTCCATGACCAAGTCGACCACTGCTGGGACTTCAACCTCAGTCGGATCTGTGGCACTCTTGGGCTGTGGAGCTTCTTCGGTGAAAGGATCTTCTTTGACTGACGGAGTGTGTATATGCTCCAAGAACACACCACTCGGAATGGCTCCTCTCTTGGAACCTATCTTTGCTAGATCATCAGCTGCTTGATTTTTCAGTCGGGGTATATGATGGAGCTCCAACCCCTCGAACTTCTTTTCCAGCTTCCTCACTGCACTGCAGTATCCAGTCATGGCTGGGCTTCTCACGTCCCACTCCTTCATCACTTGGTTGACCACTAAATCTGAATCGCCATAGACCATCAGGCGACGGACGCCGAGTGAAATGGCCATGCGCAATCCGTATAAGAGGGCCTCATACTCTGCCTCATTGTTGGAGGAATCAAAGTGAATCTGGAGCACATATCTGAGCTTATCTCCTCTGGGGGAAACCAGGACAACCCCAGCACCGGAACCATTCAACATCTTAGAGCCATCAAAAAACATGGTCCAATGCTCCGAGTGAACTTCAGTCGGCTGCTGCTGTTCAATCCACTCGGCGAGGAAATCTGCTATTGCCTGGGACTTAATGGCTTTCTTTGCCTCAAACTTGATATCAAGGGGAAGAAGTTCAATCGCCCATTTCGCCACTCGACCAGTTGCATCTCTGTTGTGCAAAATCTCTGATAGTGGAGCGTCGCTGACGACTGTGATGGAATGATCAGAGAAATAATGAGCAACCTTCTTTGTGGTCATGTATATTCCATACACAAGCTTCTGATAATGAGGATATCTCTGCTTGGATGGAGTCAAGACTTCAGAAAAATAATACACTGGGCGCTGAACTTTGAAAGCTTTTCCTTCTTCTTCCCGCTCGACCGTAAGCACAGTACTGATGACTTGTCCTGTGGCTGCGATATAAAGCAACAGAGGCTCTTTGCTGATTGGAGCAGCAAGCACCGGCTGGGTGGAGAGCAGAGCTTTTAGCTCGGCAAACGCTGCATCAGCTTCTGGAGTCCACTCGAACTTGTCTGCCTTCTTCATTAGTCGGTAAAGAGGTAATGCCTTTTCACTGAGTCGTGAGATGAATCGACTTAATGCGGCCAAGCATCCAGTAAGCTTCTGGACATCGTGCACTCGCACAGGGCGTTTCATTCGGAGAATAGTGCCGATCTTTTCTGGATTAGCGTCGATCCCTCGCTCGGAAACGAGAAAACCGAGTAACTTGCCACCAGGAACTCCGAATGTGCACTTTGATGGATTGAGCTTGATATCATACCTTCTGAGGTTGGCAAATGTTTCGGCGAGGTCAGCGAGCAGGTCGGAACCTTTTCGTGACTTGACAACGATATCATCCATATACGCTTCCACATTCCGACTGATTTGAGTGAGTAGACACTTCTGAATCATTCGCATAAATGTGGCTCCGGCATTCTTGAGGCCGAATGGCATGGTGATATAGCAGAAGCACCCGAATGGAGTGATGAAAGCTGTTTTTACCTCGTCGGGTCCGTACAGACGGATCTGGTGGTACCCGGAGTAGGCGTCTAGAAAAGACAATCTCTCGCATCCCGCGGTCGAGTCAACAATTTGATCTATGCGAGGGAGAGGAAAATGATCTTTCGGGCAGGCCCGGTTGATGTGCTTGAAATCAATGCACATTCGGAGCGATTTGTCCTTCTTAGGAACCATGACGACATTAGCGAGCCATTCGGAGTGGTATATCTCTCGGATAAATCCTGCCGCCAACAGTCGAGCCACTTCCTCACCAATGGCTTTTCTCTTCTGGACGGCGGACCGCCGAAGATGCTCTTTGACTGGTTTTGCTGATGAGTCGACTCTTAGGCGATGCTCAGCCAGTCCCCTGGGAACACCTGGCATGTCAGCGGGCTTCCATGCAAAAATGTCCCAGTTCTCACGGAGGAACTGGATGAGCGCTTCTTCCTATTTCGGGTCGAGTGTTGTGGAGATGTGGGTCGGGGCTGCATCGGGGTCGGTCGGGTGAATGTGAACAGGCTTCGTCTCACCGGACGACTGAAATGCAGATTCTGTGGCGGGTTTCTTGGATCGCAGCAAATCACTCGGATCTGCGTTTTGCTTGTATTCTTCAAACTCGACCGCTGTCACCTGGGAATCAACAATCTTTGAGCCCTTCTGAAAGCACTCTTCTGCCTTTTTCCGATCACCGGTGACAGTGATCACTCCTTTGGGGCCGGGCATCTTCAATTTGAGGTACACGTAACATGGTCGAGCCATGAACCGTGCATAAGCTGGTCTCCCCAAAATGGCATGATATGCACTCTGAAAATCCACGACCTCAAACGTCAACTTCTCTTTGCGAAAATGTTTCGAATCACCAAACACCACGTCCAGAGCTATTTGGCCGAGTGACTCGGCTTTCTTCCCTGGTATAACTCCATGAAAGCTCATGTTACTGGTGCTCAGTCGGGACATCGGAATGCCCATTCCTTTCAGTGTGTCTGCATACAACAAATTCAGCCCGCTACCACCGTCCATCAGCACTTTTGTCAGTCGAGTGCCTTCGACAACTGGATCGACCACCAAAGCTTGCCTCCCAGGGGTGGCAATATGAGTCGGGTGATCAGATTGGTCGAATGTGATGGGTGTTTGGGACCATCTCAGATAATTTGCTTTTGCTGGGGTAACCATGTTCACCTCGCGGTTAATGACTTTCAATCGACTCTTGCTTTCCACATCTGCAAAGATCATCAGAGTGGAGTTGACATGCGGATATCCTTCCTCACTGTCCTCCTTGTCTTCGGCCTTGTCCGACTCCTTTTCCTTGTCTTTAGACTGTTTTCCTTGAAACTGCTGGATCAGGAGTCGACATTGGCGAGTGGTATGCTTTGGGTAAATGATATTCCCTCTTCGTCTTTCTTCGTGTGGATGTGACACGGCATATCCATCACGTCGTTCCCTTCTTTATCCTTTACCTTCTTAGGGTTCCAGGATCCTTTTGGTTTCCCTTTAAACTTTCCATGAGCCACGGCCAGAGCCTCTCCAGGAGCTGCCGGTTCAGCCTTCCGCTTCTGTTTCCGACTGGTGTTTCCCTTCTCCGACTGGCTCGGCTTGTGCTTGCCGCTTCGGAGTCGGTCTTCTTCTTCGCCGTTGGCGTACTTGGTAGCAATTTCCATCATCCGACTCAAGGTCATGTCTCCGGTTCGACCAAATTTCAAACTCAATTCTCTGTTCTTGACACCATCCTTGAAGGCGCAGACTGCCTGATGATCAGACACATTCTCCACAGTATGGTGCAAAGTGATCCATCTCTGAATATACTCCCTGAGAGTCTCATTGGTCTTCTGCACGCAGACTTGCAGCTCCGTCAATCCAGCCGGTCGCTTGCAAGTTCCTTCAAACGTTCTGACGAACACTCGGGACAGATCTTCCCAAGTGTAAATGCTGCTAGGAGGTAACTGATTCAACCACGCTCTGGCAGAACCTTCCAACATGAGGGGCAAATGCTTCATGGCCACCTCGTCATTCCCACCACCAATCTGAACCGCCACTCGGTAGTCCTCAAGCCAAGTTTCAGGCTTAGACTCACCGGTGAACTTGCTGACTCCTGTTGCCAACCTGAAATTGGGAGGAATCACTGCGGCTCTGATAGCTCTGCTGAAACATTCCGGACCAGAAACGTGCACTCGACTGCTCGTGGGCGCATCTCTGTCGAGTCCACCTCGATGGGCTCTGTTCCGGTCGACCAAGCCTTGCACGATAATGGATCGCGCGTCGAAGCCTGGTTCTCTGGGGTCGACTGGAACTCTTCGCCCCGCACTGAGCTGACGTCTGTCATCTTGCTGCCGAGGAGCGTAAGACCCACCCCTCGGAGGGGAAGTGGGCACTCGACGCCTATCATCTCGGTCGTGTCGGTCTCCATATTGGTCTCGCCGATTCTCGCGCCCTTCACGCCGCGGAGGCGATCTGGGACTGTGAGCCGACTGAACCGTATTCGTAGCGACGGATAGACTGTGAATTCTGTTGCGCGACTGCGACACGGCTGAATTCTGATCTCCTGCTGCCCGGAGCAGATCCCTAATCTGCATCAAGCCTCTGCCAGCTTCCGACTGAGAGCGCTGGATGGACTCTGCTATACGGGTCGCAGCTGCTAAATTCTAGATTGGGGTTCGATATACCTGAGTCGACGGGAAGAGTTGACGTCGATTGGCGTCGGGAACTCGTTGCCGCGCGCGCTCGTCGAGTGCTCGCTGAAGATTCTCCAGGCGAGCGCGTTCGGCCAATTTGGCCAAACGTGCCTCCTCCAAGGCGCGAGCCTCGGGGGTTTCTCCTGTGATGGGAGTATGCGAGGCATCCATGTTCCTGCGGCGAAGTTCCTCTCTTTGCAGAGAGTCGAGTGGCTCGGGCTGGTACTCTTCGTGGTCTCGTGCGGGGTCGCCTCCGTCGCCTGCCCCACCATCACGGGCGAAGCCAGGGGGGCTGCGAGGCCCGTCGACCATCAGGATTTCCGCCGCTGGATCACTGCTATCGCATTCGGATGCAGTCTCTATGGAGCCAGTCGACAGATCGAACAGGCCGTAGAGAGATTCGTCGGGCTCGATTGCCGCAACTTGGGTGGTGGCCGTCTGGCGAACCACCGCGTGTCTCACCCACCGCTGAAGCCTCGATCGACCCGAGCGCTTGCGCTGGCGGGAGACCAGGAGGGTGGTCGATAGGGGAGTTGACCGATATGGGGTCGACGGTTGCCGCAGCAGAATGCCGCAGACACATGCGCGAAAATGCGTCGCACCGCAGATGGGGAGCGCATCAACGTCGAGTGGAGCCTCCTGGAGCCAGGCGGAGTCGTCGGTGACGAAGGTGAGAGCACCGAGACGAATCTCTCGACCCTCGACCAAAACTCCAGCAGCTACCATGATGAAAGTACTCGGAAGAATTGCAACTTCTCCACAAAAATTGCTAAAACACCGGCCCCACGGTGGGCGCCAACTGTCGTGGATCTAAGTCTGACAGTAGAGTGCGGGGTAGGTATGGAGAGGCAAGGTCCTAGCTATGGAGAGGTTGTAAGCACAAGAGATGTACGAGTTCAGGCCCTTCTCGGAGGAAGTAAAAGCCCTACGTCTCGGAGCCCGGAGGCGGTCGAGTGGATTATGTGTATATGCATTATAGGGTGCCGAACCCTTCTGCCTGTGGAGGGGGTGGCTTATATAGAGTGCGCCAGGACCCCAGCCAACCCACGTAATGAAGGGTTTAAGGTACATTAAGTCCAGGGTGTTACTGGTAACGCCCCACATAAAGTGTCTTTACTATCATAAAGTCTACTTAATTACAGACCGTTGCAGTGCAGAGTGCCTCTTGACCTTCTGGTGGTCGAGTGAGTCTTCGTGGTCGAGTCCTTCAAGTCAGTCGAGTGAGTCCCTCGTAAGTCGACTGGAAGGTGATCTCTTCAAAGGGTGTCCTTGGGCAGGGTACTTAGATCAGGTCTGTGACCCTACCCTAGGTACATGACTCCATCACCCCCTCCAGCCAGGCTTTGAGTAGGAGGATGGGCAAGACAACCCTAAGGAATAGGCAGCAGACGGAGAATCAGAGGATGACAATTACATGCCTCTCTCCGAAGACAAGGTGAACCTCGGCGACGAAGAATTTATCGTGCCTGAGGATCTCGTCGAACAGGAGCGCTTCAAGCGCCGGCTTATTGCCACAGCAAAAAGCCTAAAGAAAAAGCAACAACAGCTCCAAGCCGAGCAAGATCAGCTAGCAGATAGATGGACTGAAGTCCTGGCAGCCGAGGAATACAAACTCGAGCGCCCAGCCAAAAGTTACCTAAAGCGAAGGTTGCTACCCCAACTTGAGGAGGAAGCATTAAAGCCTACGCTAACAGCGCATGATGCGGCTGATCGGCCACCTCGTGGCTGGGATAAAGCGGCATATCAGCCCAAAGTCCAGCCCGCACCCCGTTGCCAGTCAAACACCAAGGCCCAGGGCAACATGCAGGACCTGCGAGACGTATTGAAAAACAAAGCAGGACCCAAAAGATCGATCTACAGATCACAAGGGCGCGCCTCAACACGTGAAGACGGTCGTCACGCCGTATATACCAAAAGCAAATCCGGCTGGGACGAATATAGCAGACAGGACTCATATGAACTGCATCATGAAAAAGCCCGGCACAGAGGCGCCGCACACCCCCTATGCTTCACTCATGAAGTAATGGACCATGAATTCCCAGAAGGGTTTAAACCCGTGAATATTGAATCATACGATGGTACTACAGACCCTGCAGTATGGATAGAGGACTTATTCCTCCACATTCACATGGCACAGGGAGATGATCTACACGCCATCAAGTATCTCCCGTTAAAACTCAAAGGACTGGCTCGGCATTGGCTGAACAGCTTGCCAGCAAACTCCATCAGAAGTTGGGAGAACCTGGCAGACACATGCCTGGATAACTTCCAGGGCACCTATGTGCGACCAACGGATGCTGATGATTTGAGTCACATAACACAACAGCCCGGAGAGTCAGCCAGGAAATTCTGGACCCGGTTCCTAACCAAAAAGAACCAAATTGTGGATTGTCTAGATGCCGAAGGCCTAGCAGCCTTTAAACATAAGATCTGTGACGAGTGGCTTGCCCGACATCTCGGCCAAGAGAAGCCAAAGTCCATGGCAGCCCTCACAACACTCATGGCCCGCTTCTGCGCGGGCGAGGATAGCTGGTTGGCTCGCCAACACAACAAGAAATACTAGCAAATCAGAGGCTAGAGATAGCAACGGCAAACCCCGGTGCAACAAAAACAAATGCCGCAAACATGGTGAAAGCACCGAAGACACGACAGTCAATACCGGATTTAATAGCTCTAAGTCTGGTCAGCGGAAGGGGCCACTCAAAAATGACAATTCGGGTTCGTCCAGTTTGGACCGCATACTCGACCGTCCATGCCAAATTCATGGCAAACCAGGAACACCAGCCAATCATACCAACAGAGAATGTTGGGTCTTCAAACAAGCTGGCAGGTTAGGCCCCAAAAACAAAGACAAGGGTCTCAAAGCGATGACAGCGATGAGGAGCCCAGGTCACCGAATAGAGGAGGGCAAAAGAAATCTCTCTAGCAAATCCAAACGGTGAATATGGTAAATCCCACCCACACTCCCAACCCGGACCGGACGCACACCCTTAGAGATGTCGACCTAACGAAACCAGTCAGCCCGCAATACAAACTAGGGCCGATCACCTTCAACCAAATGGATCGTCCGGTCAACACTAGTCACGGCAAACCAGCCGCACTAGTCCTCGACCCAATAATTAACGGGTTCCACCTCACACGAGTCCTTATGGACGGAGGCAACAGTCTAAATCCGCTTTACCAGGACACAGTGCACAAGATGGGCATCGATCATTCGATAATCAAACCCACTAAAGCCACCTTTAGAGGTATTATACCAGGCGTGGAGGCCAGCTGTACCGGCTCCATCGCCCTCGAGGTAGTCTTTGCATCACCAGACAATTACTGTGCCGAAGATTTAATCTTCGACATCGTCCCCTTTCGCAGCGATTATCAGGCACTGCTCGGGCGAATTGCGTTCGCTCGATTCAACGCGGTGCCACATTATGCCTACAGTAAACTTAAGATGCCCGGTCCGCGCGGTGTCATAACGGTTAATGGCTAGGCCGAACTCTCCCTCGGTACCATAGAGTACGCCGCGCTTTAACAGAAGAAGCAGTGGAGGACACCTTTCGGCCAAATCTTGAGTCGACGGCCAAACCCCCGTACACATTCAAAGTAGTCCGAACTACACGGCAAGATAGCCCGGCTCGTCCAGGGCTTAATTAAACATTCCGGTGAAGTCCAGAACATGCCACATATCGCGGCTCAACCGCTCTCCGGCATACAAATATTTCTTACATTTCCTTTGCAGGCTCACCTTTGCGCAAACCGGGACTGGTGACATGGTAACAACTCGAACGCACAAGGGAGTCTTTAGATACTCCTCACGACGTCCATCCGACTGTACTCCGAATCTGCACACAACTTCTTCCTCCCTGGTCCCAGCAGGTTCCATAGTCATATTCCCCTTCTTATCATATTACCTGTACTCATACGCATCGACGTATTATTCAAATACAAAATGTGGATTTATATGATGCTTATTCGTTGTTATTTCTTATTTAAACTCTTTTGTTAAGTGGCATCCATACACTGCGATATGCCTTGGCCAGGGGCTTCGTTTTACCCATAATACGGCAATAAAGTCCGAACACCTTTACGGAAGTTCGGCACCCCGAACTTATAGCATTATATGCATCAGCTCCGAATCATATCTTGGGTCAAATGTTGGGTTTGCCCGGCTCCCATGTTTCGTTGCCTTACGTTCCGCTATATCGGCTAAGGTGGCACACGGAGAACTACTACGATTGTGTCTCGGTTCTTCCGGACGAGCACCTCAGTAGAGAAAGCCGAAAACTGACTGTCATGATACGGCGAGAGCTGGTCAGCTGTTCAAGAGGTTGCAAAATCTTTAAGTATTTCTCCCGCGTAATGCCATAACCAATGCAGGGTGCGATGGATCAGTTCTTCTTCCAATCAGGTGCCTATACAGCCCCTCGTGCAGTCTTTCGAACACCAGGGGCTGCACCCACCTTCCTATTGCTCCTATGGCTAAGTGAGAATGATAAAGCCCTATAGTACGATTGCCTAGTCCGCTGTGCTGAACACCTCCTTCAAAGGACCCAAAACTGGGATAAAGAGTGATCAGGTTTATCCCGAACACCCCCGTATTTCTTACGAGGGGGCAGAAGCCGACGACTGGTCAACTCTCAGGTTCAATATATAAAACAGCCGTGCAGGAGGGTAAGCTTTTATAACAGGCAATAAATAATAGAAATGACCTTGTTCACACATTACAAAGGACAACATGACTATATTCATGGAAATATAATGTCCTTGGTGCATTGCTCTGCCACAAGGCAGGATCCTTCCAGGACACCTTCAAAATACAATTCGGGTTTGCGGTGCTCCTTTCCCTCTGGCGATCCCTCGTTCATCAGCTTTTCATCATCCATCTTCCCCCAGTGCACCTTTGTGCGGGCAAAGGCCACTCGTGCACCTTCTATACAGACCGACCGCCGGATGATGTCAAGTCGAGGGCAGACACTAACAAGTCGCTTCACGAGCCCGAAGTAGCTACCTGGAATCGGCTCGGCGGGCCATAGCCGGATAATCAAATCCTTCATGGCTAGTTCGACCGCCTTATGCAGTTCGATCAGCTATTTCAGTTGATCAGTAAAAGGCACCGGACAATTTGGTGCCAGATACTGCGACCAGAAGAGCTTATACAAAGTGTTCCCCTCTTCGGCTCGGTAGAATTGGGTGGCATCCGATATGCTGCGAGGAAGTTCCGCAAATACCCCTGGAGAAATCCGAACTTAAAATTATAATACACAATTTTCTCCTCAAATACTTGCTTTACATGGAAGAAGGCCTTACCCGCCGTAATCTCCCTCGCCTCTTGGATCTCCTGCAGGGCACCTTGGGTTTCCCCACGGGCATCGCACACGGCCTGATGAGCCCTGGTGAGTTCGGATTCTTTCTCCGTTATACTCTGCTCCAGGGTTTCGCAGTTTTTCATGGCCTCTTGGAGCTCTCGCTTAGCTTCCACAATCTTGGCCTCGTGCTTCTGTAACATCCCAAAATTCTAAATTTTGGAATGTTATATAAATAGATAGATTTGATTGATTGCTTGATTGATTGACTGAAATTGAGTGAAATACGAAACCTTCTGAAAGTTAAATGAGAGGGAATAAAAGGACTTTCCCAAACTTTCATTTTCATTTTGATCTCCGTGATTCAAATTCTTTTCAAATACAAAACCCTAGAGAGAAGATGACATGACTTCTTCCATTTAATTAAATGAAAAGGGTATTTGAAAATATTTGAATTTCATTTGGAATTATTTTCAAATTCAGAAACTTTAAGCAACTCAATGATTTTCACGAGAGAAGATAATATGACTTCTTCAAAATATATGAAATATGAGTTGGAATTTTAAAAGAATTAAATTCAAAGTCCTTTTGAAATTATTTTCCATTTGGAGTTATTTGGGTTTTATTCAAATTACTTTTCTCCAAAATAAAAATATATGGAAAATAGGGTAACATGATTCCCTACATCAGAAAATTGGAGATAAATAAATTTGAAATCATTTTAGTATTTTAAAAATGATTTTTATTGGATTTTAGTAGGGCAGTGGCACTCTTTGAATTATTTGAATTTTTCTCAATTTTATATGACTTGACAAAAATGTCCACGTTGTAGAAAATCATTTTCTGAAAATTTTGGTTTACAATATGCCTATATATAATTTTATTTTTATTTTGGTTTTCCTTCTGTTTCTATTTAAAAAAATAACTGTACATGCGGCCCATAGTTATTTACCGCCCACATGCGTAGCATAGTGGCAGCGGGCGCCTCATTTTTCTCTCTCTCCTAAATGGGCCAGGCCCAGCCAGCCTTTTCTTTTTTCTTTTTTTGACTTAAGCCGAATTTTGTTAAAAAAAACTGCAGCCCATGTACCCGTGCGGCCGCCGAAGGCTTCAAGCCCATGCGGTTCTCCTCTGTTTCTTTTAATTACGTCTACGTTTAGTCCCACATTGCCTAGCTTTGACTCCTAAACCCTTTTCCACCTATAAATATAGACCCATAGAGCATCCAAAAATCATCCGATTCGGGTTAAATCAATATTTTGGTTCGACTAGATTCATTTAAGAAAAATATTTTTCTCCTCTCCGACGCGACTTCTGGAAATTGTCTCCTCTCTCCGAAGTCATCTTTTCTCTACTTTATAAAGGTATCTTTCTTTGTTTTTTTCTTTTATACTTCCGTAGTTTATTATTTCTAGACTTATACGATAGAATAATTATATTATCAATTAGTCTATGTATTTATACATTAGATCTTAGGTGTAGCTATTTTTCTTCCGTAAAACAGTTTGGCCCTGATTTTTCAAATAGCCATACCTTTTCACTTGTTTATCCAAATTAGATGAAACCAACGCCTATAGCTTCGTCTTGTTTTCACCTATCCAGTGAACCTGTCACATCAACAGTTTGAAATTTTCAAATTTCGAAATTTGTTCAGATTCATATTCAAACTTTTTTGATCATAACTTGAGTTTCGTAACTCCTATTTAGTTGATTCTTTTTGCAAATCGAAGCTCTTGACCTAAACTTTCTGATAAGGCCAAATTCATATAATTTTGGTACTGTTAGAAGTTGTTTTATGTTGCAAGAGTTACTTGCTTGGTTTTGAAGCTTTCCGAAGTGTTTTGTTCGTTCTTTCCAATCTTTTGAGTGATTGCTTATGTGTGGTTACTATTGCTTGCTCACGATAGATTGAACGGAGTGTGACGAGTAGAACTATCAGGAGTTATGAGTGGAATCATATTCATCAACCATACAACGCAAGTTAACACTTTGATCATATCCCTTTCATACCCAGTTTTTATGCATTAGTATCACCCTCAAACATTGCATGAGTAGGATTGATAAAATGTGGGTATTGGGAAGTAGTTGACGAGGTAGGAACCTTTTGCCTTGCATTCAAACGTTGGGAGTTACTTTTACGTTATGCTCATATTGCTATGCTATGCTCGTAGACGTGGATTGGTTTGAGAGAATTTAGGACAGATGTGAGAGTTAGTATTTAATGGTTAACTTAAGGTGGCTACTTTAATACACTTCTGGGTGGATTGGTTGGGGCACCCTGGAGCACCCAGTGGTTTGCCCGGGCACCTGGAGAACCCAGTGCTTGCCCAAGGGGATCCCGGAGGACCCGTGTGATCACCCTATGGAATGCCACCCAGGCTCAAAGGGATCATAAGATTATTCATGCTAGAAACTTCCGTGTGCAGCCTCAAGCTATTATGGGCTCTAGCATAGTTGAGTAAGTTGCGTGAAACTCTTGAAGAGGTAGACTAGCAGGTAGTGGGTTGTAGGTGGTATAGTCTATCCGGAGTAGAGAGTTAATGCTTCTGAAAGACTGTGTCTCGGTCATCCGTTTCTCAAAAACCATGTAGTGCGAGAAATCCAACGGAGGAGATAGAGTCTTGTGGGGAAAAGTGCGCAAACCTCTGCAAAGTGTACAAACTAATCATGGTTAGCCGTGTCCCCGGTTATGGACATCTTGAGTATCTGGTTCTTGGATTATCATATTGATCTCATCACTCTATATAATTAATTTTGTTAGGTTGTTAACTTTTAATTTGGGATTGAGTTGGAGGAACCTTCTCAATGTTTTCAACAACTTAGTAGTTAAAAAATTTATATTCCTTTTCAGTAGGGAAAAATTGACTTTTCACAAAAACATTATAACCATAGAGCTTTTCCACCAGCCATATGTGCATGTAGTGATAGCCTTTATTCATCATTATCCTATGGTGTGAATTTGCTAGTACATTCAATGTACTGACCCTTTTGTGGCTGCAATGTCTCATGTTGCAGGATTCTTATGACGAGTAAGTGATACGTTAGGGTTACAATTTCTACACTCAACTTTGCTGTTGGTGTTGGTGGGAATCCACAACCTTGTTACTTTCGCTATTTGGATTGAGGTAATAGTATTTACGTTATTTTATACATGTGATTTACCTCTGTTATAAATCCTCGAGTACTGTGTGTGTCAGCATACCGATCCAGGGATAACACTTAAGGACAGAGACTTGACCGTCTGAGGTCGGGTCGCTACAAGATGGTATCAGAGCACATGTTGACTGTAGGACGTGACCCCTAGAAACTGGCAAGCCCATGGGAAAGATTTTTTTCTACAACTTCATTTTCAAAAAGATATTTTCCTCTCTTCTTTTCTGAGCTTATTCAAATATCCCCTTATAGTGAGACCAAATACCCTTTTCCTTTTTTTGACCACACGAAGATTCAACTGATGAGACCACTCCAAAAAGTACAAGGTATTGGACAACTAAGACCATTCGGAATGAAGAGGAATTTACAGAGCATTATAATAATGGAAACTACAACAGTTGAAGACTCCGAAGACTATGAGAATTTGAAGGCTCTGAAGAATTCCCAGAGTGAAGTGACTTGTAAGGCTCTAAATAGGATCTGCTTAAGTTACTCTCGTGCCCTTCTGAATTTCTTTATTGAAGAACCCCTGGCTTACATATTTCAGATGAAGAGCTTCACCCTGAACCAAAGACAACCCTACGAAGACTTTTCCTATGATCCAACCTTATGGAAATTGTCAAACTATTGAAGTTGCCGAATACCTGAGATGAAGGCGTATTGGAGAGAGACCAGAGCATGGAGAGTTAAGGAATTGAAGTTTTTTCAAGAAAACCCTAAGGCAGGAGATATCAATTATGAATGGTAGCTCATGGAAATGACAAGAGAAGAAACACGGCTATCCATGATGTTATCACCCGCTTGTGCTATTGTCACCGTATTGAGATAAGCATGTATTTCATCAGAAGAATTGGATGGCAGAGGTCTAATGGAGCACCTATCAGCAAGAGATGAAGTTTTAACCTTAGCTGGTGAATCACCAGGATCTGAAGTGTTACATCAAGAAGTTTAGGGTGGATCTTTAGGAAGCCGTATTTGACAAAGAAGCATTTTCGTGAAGAACTCAGGACCCCAGAAGCTGAAAGTAGCCAAGCAAGAGGAGCAAAACCTCGAGAATACCGGAGATTTGTCAGGAACTGAAGGATAGTAGGACCATGGCTCATGCCAAGGGTGTTGAAACCCAGAAGTTTGGAACGCAACTCCGGAAATAATAAAGGACGTCACGATAGACTTTGTGACAATAGAAATGATCTGGTAAAAGGATTTGAGAAAGACAAGCATGATCGGAATAAGTCATTCGAGGCATGAACAAGACTTGAAGAGTTAGACGACCTTGAAGATTTATTGACCTTTACAAGACCAAACCCGTGTCATATACCTACGTTAGATGCGACGATTGTGAGCTATCATTTGTTTGATGTTTTTTTTCGATAGCCACAAAAAAATCTGTCTTTTCAAAACTATTGGTTGCATTGTGTGTATCCCTCTCTATCTCTCTTATCTCACCCCAAACCCACATGGACCCAATAGACGATGAATGGAGATGAGGTTGTATTTTCTGGACCGATGAGTCAGTTGGAGATAGACTGATGGATTCAGAACATGGAGGATCACACGGAGAATAACCCTATAGTTGGAAATGATATGACCCAACATGCTCTTCAGTGCTTTGAAAGAGGTGCCGCTACTTGGTGGAGGATGTACCAAACATGAATGGATGGCAAGGAGTAACCACTTGGAAAGAATTTAAGTTGACTCTGCAAAGATCTCATCTTGTGTCCCAGAAGTTGAAGCCTTATGGAAAGGATATGAAGAAACCTTGTGCATGCAAGATTTGTGGAGAAATAGGACACACCCATAAAGAACACAAGGGAGAATGCCCAAATTGTGAAGGAAGTCACCCAGCTGAAGAATGCGCAACTTGGCAGATCACTTGTTTCTTGTGTGAAGGGACTACCCACTACCCTACTCAGTGTCACATTTACCCCATGGTACAAAAAACCATCTAGGAAAAGAAAGAAGCAATGAAAGGAGCCCTCACGGAAGTTCTAGAAGAACCAGTGGACGACACACCCAAAGAAGAACAAATTAAACCCTGCACCAAGTCATGCTATTCATGTGGAGAAGAAGGACACATCTCCTAGAATTATATGAATGGGGATCTAGTAGAATTCCCGACGGAGGAAGTAGAGTATGACCCACAAGAAATAGAAGCCATGATTGGCATGGAAAGGTCCAGGAAGAGAAGTAGATTGGATTTCAGGAAGGACCTGAGTCATATCACCTGTTACAGGTGCAAGGAGTCAGGGCACTACCTCAGCAGTTGCCCAAAAAGGAAACCTCGAGACTTGTCAGAAGTAATATGTTTTTGATGGAGCAGGGCATTTTGCCAGAGAATGCCCCAAGGAGAAGGAGACTTGTGATAATCCAGTCGAGGGAGGCCGCCTGCTCGATTCTGGAGCCATATTGGTCTTCGGAACTACGTCCGGCTGGGGGCCGAATTCAAGATGGCCCCTTCCGTCGACTCCCGTGGGAATCTTCTCCCCCATGTCTCCGGCCCCTAAAGTTTGACCTCCAGGCGCCGCCTTCATGATTTTCTCAACCCCTCCTTGCTCGGGGTCCCTCTGGGATGAAGCCTCGGTGTTACTCACGTATTCGGAGGAAGGGGGCTTCGAAGGCATTCCGCTCTCCATAGCATCCGAGCTCAGCAAATCCTCTAATGAGGATTGTTCGGTGCGAGACCTCGTTGGACTACAAAAGATGGCTCAGTTATACTATGACATGATGAGGCCGGACGCATGAATGTGTTCGGATTTTATATACCCACGATCTCACTAGGGGCTGGGCCCTAGGGTCCCACGTCGGGCTGCTATCGGCGACGGCAGTGGACTCTTCCGGAAGGAGAGTCCTTCCCCTTTTAGGCGACTCGGCCTCCAAGTGTATGGAGGCCGTCCTCTTCTTTTTTTCCCACTGGGGATTCGTCTTCCTCCTCGTCATCGTCGTCCTTGTCAGAGGCAGAATAGGCATGATGACGAAGGCCGCCTCAGGTCTTTTTGGCCTCCTCTTCGGCCTTCTTCCCCGACACCTTGTAAGGCGCCAGGACTAGCATCTTCGTCAGAAATGGGCCGGCCGGTTCTTCGGGCAGCGGGGCCGGACATTGGATCCGCCCGCCTTCTTCTTCCAGCCCTAGGAGAGTTGTGTGAAACACATTAAGCATTTCCCTTGAGTTATGCGAATAAAACATATGATAACTTACCGAGCTTGCAGGGTGGGACAGTTGGTACCCGCGGTCCTCGGCCGAGTCCGGCCATGATTTGTCAGGCTTAAGAAGCACCTTCCAGACGCCTTCGTGCGAGGAGCCAAAGAGCTCTCGCAGGGTCTGGTTCTTGGCCGGATCGAATTCCCATAGATTGCAAGTCCGATGTTGACAAGGTAGGATCCGACGAACTAATATCACCTGGACTACATTGACAAGTTCGATATTCTTGTCTTCCATATTCTTGATGCGCGTCTGAAGCGCCAACAGTTCGTCGGACGAAGACCAGTACAGGCCCTTCTTGAGCCGGGACGTAAGCCGCAGAGGGGCTCTAGATCGGAACTCGGGGGCAGTGTCCCACTCCATGCCGCGCGGCTCAGTGATGTAAAACCACTCCTGTTTCCACTCCCTGACGGAATCATTGAAGGTACCTGTTGGCCACGTGACGTTGGGCATCTTGCTCACTATAGCGCCCCCACACTCAGCGTGCTCACCGCCCACTACCTTGGGCTTCACATTAAAGATCTTCAGCCATAAGCCGAAGTGTGACGGGCTTCACATTAATGAATGTCGAGATGTTGAGGAAGGAATTAGGGGATAGATCATGAAAGTCGATCCCGTAATAATACATAATGCCGCGGACAAATGGGTGGAGGGGAAACCCTAGCCCGCGGATAAAATGAGGGAGGAATACGACCCTTTCGTGGGGTTCTAGGGTAGGGATGATATGTCCCGCCGTAGGGAGACGGTGGCCGATTTTCTGGGCCAGATACCCGGCGTCCCGAAGTTTCTTGATGTCCTTCTTCCAAACGGTAGAGGCCATTGCTACCTCTTGAGCACTACGTTGGCTTTCCCTTGAAGAGGAAAGGGTGATGCAGCAAAGTAGCGTAAGTATTTCCCTCAGTTTTTGAGAACCAAGGTATCAATCCAGTAGGAGGCTACGCGCGAGTCCCTCGCACCTACACAAAACAAATAAATCCTCGCAACCAACGCGATAAGGGGTTGTCAATCCCTACACGGTCACTTACGAGAGTGAGATCTGATAGATATGATAAGATAATATTTTTGGTATTTTATGATAAAGATGCAAAGTAAAATAAAACCAAAGGAAATAACTAACTATTGGAAGATTAATATGATGAAGATAGACCCGGGGGCCATAGGTTTCACTAGTGGCTTCTCTCAAGAGCATAAGTATTTTACGGTAGGTGAACAAATTACTGTTGAGCAATTGACAGAATTGAGAATAGTTATGAGAATATCTAGGTATGATCATGTATATAGGCATCACGTCCGAGACAAGTAGACCAACTCCTGCCTGCATCTACTACTATTACTCCACACATCAACCACTATCCAGCATGCATCTAGAGTATTAAGTTCATAAGAACAGAGTAACGCCTTAAGCAAGATGACATGATGTAGAGGGATAAATTCATGCAATATGATAAAAAACCCATCTTGTTATCCTCGATGGCAACAATACAATACATGCCTTGCTGCCCCTACTGTCACTGGGAATGGACACCACAAGATTGAACCCAAAGCTAAGCACTTCTCCCATTGCAAGAAAGATCTATCTAGTAGGCCAAACCAAACTGATAAGTTGAAGAGACTTGCAAAGATAACCAATCATACATAAAAGAATTCAGAGAAGATTCAAATATTGTTCATAGATAAACTTGATCATAAACCCACAATTCATCGGTCTCAACAAACACACCACAAAAGAAGATTACATGGAATAGATCTCCACAAGAGAGGGGGAGAACTTTGTATTGAGATCCAAAAAGAGAGAAGAAGCCATCTAGCTAATAACTATGGACCCGAAGGTCTGAGGTAAACTACTCACACTTCATCGGAAGGGCTATGGTGTTGATATAGAAGCCCTCCGTGATCGATGCCCCCTCCGGCGAAGCTCCGGAACAGGCCCCAAGATGGGATCTCGTGGATACAGAAAGTTACAGCGGTGGAATTAGGGTTTTGGCTCCGTATCTGATCGTTTGGGGGTACGTAGGTATATATAGGAGGAAGGAGTACGTCGGTGGAGCAATAGGGGGCCCACGAGGGTGGAGGGCGCGCCTGGGGGGGGGGGGGGGTAGGCATGCCCCCTACCTCGTGGCTTCCCTGTTTGTTGCTTGACGTAGGGTCCAAGTCTCCTGGATCTTGTTCGTTCCAAAAATCACGTTCCCGAAGGTTTCATTCCGTTTGGACTCCGTTTGATATTATTTTTCTGTGAAACTCTGAAATAGGCAAAAAACAACAATTCTGGGCTGGGCCTCCGGTTAATAGGTTAGTCCCAAAAATAATATAAAAGTGAATAATAAAGCCCAATAATGTCCAAAACAGTAGATAATATAGCATGGAGCAATCAAAAATTATAGATACGTTGGAGACGTATCAAGCATCCCCAAGCTTAATTCCTGCTCGTCCTCGAGTAGGTAAATGATAAAAATGGAATTTTTGATGTGGAATGCTACTAGGCATAATTTCAATGTAATTCTTCTTAATTGTGGCATGAATATTCAGATCCGAAAGCTTCAAGATAAAAGTTTAATATTGACATAGAAATAATAATACTTCAAGCATACTAACTAAGCAATTATGTCTTCTCAAAATAACATGGCCAAAGAAAGTTCATCCCTACAAAATCATATAGTTTAGTCATGCTCCATTTTCGTCACACAAGAATGCTCTCATCATGCACAAACCATGATGACAAGCCAAGCAATTGTTTCATACTTTAGTAATCTCAAACTTTATAAACCTTCACACAATACATGAGCGTGAGACATGGATATAGAACTATGGGTGGAATAGAGTATAATGATGGGGGTTATGTGGAGAGGACAAAAAAGGAGAAAGTCTCACATCAACAAGGCTAATCAATGGGCTATGGAGATGCCCATCTATTGATGTTAATGCAAGGAGTAGGGATTGCCATGCAACGGATGCACTAGAGCTATAAATGTATGAAAGCTCAACAAAAGAAACTAGTGGGTGTGCATCCAACTTGCTTGCTCATGAAGACTTAGGGCACTTGAGGAGGCCCATTGTTGGAATATACAAGCCAAGTTCTATAACGAAAAAAATTCCCACTAGTATATGAAAGTGACAAAACAAGAGACTCTCTATCATGAAGATCATGGTGCTACTTTGAAGCACAAGTGTGGAAAAAAGATAGTAGCATTGTCCCTTTTCATTTCTCATTTTTCTTTTTTTCTTTTTTGGGCCTTTTTTATTTGGCCTTTCTCTTTTTTATTGGGACAATGCTCTATTAAATGATGATCATCACAATTCTATTTATTTACAACTCAATGATTACAACTCGATACTAGAACAAGGTATGACTCTATATGAATGCCTCCGGCGGTGTACCGAGATATGCAATGAACCAAGAGTGACTTGTATGAATGAATTATGAACGGTGGCTTTGCCACAAACACTATGTCAACTACATGATCATGCTAAACAATAGGACAATGATGAACGTGTCATGATAAACGGGATGGTGGAAAGTTGCATGGCAATATATCTCGGAATGGCTATGGAAATGCCATAATAGGTAGGTATGGTGGCTGTTTTGAGGAAGATATAAGGAGGTTTGTGTGTGACAGAGCGTATCATATCACGGGGTTTGTACGCACCAGTGAAGTTTGCACCAACTCTCAATGTGAGAAAGGGCAATGCACGGTACCGAAGAGGCTAGCAATGATGGAAAGGTGAGAGTGCGTATAATCCATGGACTCAACATTAGTCATAAAGAACTCACATACTTATTGCAAAAATCTACAAGTCATCAAAAACCAAGCACTACGTGCATGCTCCTAGGGGGATAGATTGGTAGGAAAAGACCATCGCTCGTCCCCGACTGCCACTCATAAGGAGGACAATCAAAGAACACCTCATGTTTCAAATTTGTTACATAACGTTTACCATACGTGCATGCTACGGGACTTGCAAACTTCAACACAAGTATTTCCCAAATTCACAACTACTCAACTAGCACAACTTTAATATCACTACCTCCATATCTCAAAACAATCATCAAGCAGCAAACTTCTCATAAAAAAGTTTTTACTAATCTTGAATACCTAGCATATTAGGATTATTTAAGAAAATTACCATCCTATTTAAGACTCTCAAAATAATCTAAGTGAAGCATGAGAGATCAATAGTTTATATAAAACAAATCCACCACCGTGCTCTAAAATATATAAGTGAAGTACTAGAGCAAAACTATATAACACAAAAGATATAAGTGAAGCACATAGAGTATTCTAATAATTTCCGAATCATGTGTGTCTCTATCAAAAGGTGTGTACAGCAAAGATGATTGTGGTAAACTAAAAAGAAAAGACTCAAATCATACAAGACACTCCAAGCAAAACACATATCATGTGGTGAATAAAAATATAGCTCCAAGTAAAGTTACCGATGGAAGTAGACGAAAGAGGGGATGCCTTCCGGGGCATCCCCAAGCTTTGGCTTTTTGGTGTCCTTAGATTATCTTGGGGGTGCCATGGTCATCCCCAAGCTTGGGCTCTTGCCACTCCTTGTTCCATAATCCATCAAATCCATACCCGAAACTTGAAAACTTCACAACACAAAACTTAAAGTAGAAAAATCTCGTGAGCTCCGTTAGCGAAAGAAAACAAAAGACCACTTCAAGGTACTGTAATGAACTCATTCTTTATTTATATTGGTGTTAAAACTACTGTATTCCAACTTCTCTATGGTTTATAAACTATTTTACTAGCCATAGATTCATCAAAATAAGAAAACAACACACGAAAAACATAATCTATCAAAAACAGAACAATCTGTAGTAATCTGTAGCTAGTGCAAGATCTGGAACCCCAAAAATTCTAAAATAAATTTATTGACGTGAGGAATTTATCTATTAATAATCTGAAAAAATAACTAACTAAATAGCAATTTCCAAATAAAAATGGCAGCAGTTCTCGTGAGCGCTAAAGTTTCTGTTTTTTACAGCAAGATTAACAAGACTTTCCCCAGGTCTTCCCAACGGTTCTACTTGGCACAAACACTAATTAAACACAAAAAACACAACCAAAACATAGGCTAGATAAATTATTTATTACTAAACAGGAGCAAAAAATAAGGAATAAAAATAAAATTGGGTTGCCTCCCAACAAGCGCTATTGTTTAACGCCCCTAGCTAGGCATAAAAAGCAAGGATAGATCTTGGTATCGCCATCTTTGGTAGGAAATTCTTCAATGAGGCATCTACCATCCTTAGGATTTCTTTATTTTTATTTATTATCAAACTTTTAGGCAAAATACCAAAAAATTCATTTGTAACAAATGGTTCCTTAATGATAGCAAAAAGATTGGGATGAATACTTATATATTTGAGATTCGCAGTTTCCTTACTAGAGGATTCACCCTTATTTTTAGGAACATACATAAGCTTGGCAATTTTAGTGGAAGGACTTGGAGTATTCTTTACGGAAGAAAAATCAGTTCCTAAGTTGGTAATAATACCCTCAAGTTTATCGATTCTAATGGAATCCTGATTTATTTTCTCATTAACTATAGGTTCGTTTTCTTTAATATTTTTCAAAGTGACTCCTAATTTAGATCCATATTGAGTGATTCGGTTGTGGATCTTTTTATCCAAATTTTCAATTAACTCTACAGTAGCAACTTTATTCTCAATAATTTCAAGTCTTTGCATTACATGCTCCAAAGTTAACATAGTTCCATTAACCAAAAGAGGTGGCGAGCCAAACAAATCTATCATAGCATTATAAGAATCAAGAGTATGGCTACCCAAGAAGTTCCCTCCGGTAATGGAATCAAGGATATATCGGTACCAAGGAGTAGCGCCTACATAAAAATTGCGAAGAAGAACAGAAGTAGATTGCTTCGTGGTAGATCTATTTTGAGCATTGCAAATTCTATACCAAGTGTCTTTTAGATTTTCTCCATCCCTTTGCTTAGAATTTAGAACTTCATTCTCGGGAGACAACGGAGAAGATAGAGGACTAGCCATAACGACAAGCAAACGAAAAAGAGAGGGAGGATAGAGAGAGAGAGGGCGAATAAAATGGCAAGGGTGAAGTGGGGGAGAGGAAAACGAGAGGCAAATGGCAAATAATGTAATGCGGGAGATAAGGGTTTGTGATGGGTACTTGGTATGTTGACTTTTGCGTAGACCTCCCCGGCAACGGCGCCAGAAATCCTTCTTGCTACCTCTTGAGCACTGCGTTGGTTTTCCCTTAAAGAGGAAAGGGTGATGCAGCAAAGTAGCGTAAGTATTTCCCTCCGTTTTTGAGAACCAAGGTATCAATCCAGTAGGAGGCTACGTGCGAGTCCCTCACACCTACACAAAACAAATATATCCTCACAACCAACGCCATAAGGGGTTGTCAATCCCTACACGGTCACTTACAAGAGTGAGATCTGATAGATATGATAAGATAATATTTTTGGTATTTTATGATAAAGATGCAAAGTAAAATAAAAGCAAAGTAAAAAGCAAAGGAAATAACTAAGTGTTGGAATATTAATATGATGAAGATAGACCCGGGGGCCATAGGTTTCACTAGTGGCTTCTCTCAAGAGCATAAGTATTTTATGGTGGGTGAACAAATTACTATTGAGCAATTGACAGAATTTAGCATAGTTATGAGAATATCTAGGTATGATCATGTATATAGGCATCACGTGCGAGACAAATAGACTGACTCCTGCCTGCATCTACTACTATTACTCCACACATCGACCGCTATCCATCATGCATCTAGAGTATTAAGTTCATAAGAACAAAGTAATGCCTTAAGCAAGATGAGATGATGTAGAGGGATAAATTCATGCAATATGATAAAAACCCCATCTTGTTATCCTCGATGGCAACAATACAATACGTGCCTTGCTGCCCCTACTGTCACTGGGAAAGGACACCGCAAGATTGAACCCAAAGCTAAGCACTTCTCCCATTGCAAGAAACATCAATCTAGTAGGCCAAACAAAACTGACAATTCGAAGAGACTTGCAAAGATAACCAATCATACATAAAAGAATTCAGAGAAGATTCAAATATTGTTCATAGATAAACTTGATCATAAACCCACAATTCATCGGTCTCAACAAACACACTGCAAAAGAAGATTACATCGAATAGATCTCGACAAGAGAGGGGGAGAACTTTGTATTGAGATCCAAAAAGAGAGAAGAAGTCATCTAGCTAATAACTATGGACCCGAAGGTCTGAGGTAAACTACTCACACTTCATCGGAAGGGCTATGGTGTTGATGTAGAAGCCCTCCGTGATCGATGGCCCCTCCGACGGAGCTCTGGAACAGGCCCCAAGATGGGATCTCGTGGATACAGAAAGTTACCGTGGTGGAATTAGGGTTTTGGCTCCGTATCTGATCGTTTGGGGGTACGTAGGTATATATAGGAGGAAGGAGTACGTCGGTGGAGCAACAGGGGGCCCACGAGGGTGGAGGGTGCGCCGGGGGGGGGAGGCGCACCCCCTACCTCGTGGCTTCCCTGTTGGTTGCTTGACATAGGGTCCAAGTCTCCTGGATCTTGTTCGTTCCAAAAATCACGTTCCCGAAGGTTTCATTCCGTTTGGACTCTGTTTAATATTCTTTTTCCGCGAAAATCTAAAATAGGCCAAAAAATAGCAAGTCTAGGCTGGGCCTCCGGTTAATAGGTTAGTCCCAAAAATAATATAAAAGTGAACAATAAAGCCCAATAATGTCCACAACAGTAGATAATATAGCATGGAGCAATCAAAAATTATAGATACGTTGGAGACGTATCAGCCATCCACTTGCCTCCCGCTCCGGACATATTAGGGGTGGTTCTTCAGAGAAAATACGAACTTGGGCGCTGGAGCTCGAGTGCGCAAGAATGGATGGGCAAAGAAGAAGAAGGCATGGTTGAAAAAGATGAGTCCTTGTCCCTTTATAAGGGTGGTAAAAACTGAGGGCCTCCCCACTTGCCTGATAAACTCGCTTATTCCCCAAGCGTCGTGATTAATGGCGCGGTTGGGTTACCCACAACCGTATTGATGAGAATCCCGTGATAAGGGGACACGATCTCTGCTTCGACAAGACGTGCCAAGAAAATCGCCTCGCAATATGTGCAGTGGCTGGTTGAGAAAAACGGTTCAAATAATGACCGGGCCATGGCGTGATGTCATGTTATGAAAAGTCGTCAGCAGATTAGATTTGTGGAAATATCATACTCTCTACGGTGGTATGTGGAATTTGTTTTGCAGAACCGGACACTATCCTTGTGTTCAAAATATTCTATGGAGTATTCGGAGGAGGAACCCGCCTTGCAATGCCGAAGACAATCTATGCGCCGGACTCATCGTCATTGAAGCCTGGTTCAGGGGCTACTGAGGGAGTCCTGGATTAGGGGGTCCTCGGATAGCCGGACTATATCCTTTGGCCGGACTGTTGGGCTATGAAGATACAAGATTGAAGACTTCGTCCCATGTCCGGGTGGGACTCTCCTTTGCGTGGAAGGCAAGCTTGGCAATTCGGATATGTAGATCTCCTCCCTTGTAACCGACTCTATGTAACCCTAGCCCCCTCCGGTGTCTATATAAACCAGAGGGTTTAGTCCGTAGGACAACAAAAATCATACCATAGTCTAGCTTCTAGGGTTTAGCCTCTCCGATCTCGTGGTATATCAACTCTTGTAATACTCATATCATCAAGATCAATCAAGCAGGAAGTAGGGTATTACCTCCATCGAGAGGGCCCGAACCTAGGTAAACATTGTGTCCCCCGCCTCCTGTTACCATCCGCCTTAGACGCACAGTTCGAGACCCCCTACCCGAGATCCGCCGGTTTTGACACCGACAACAGGCATGTACAAAAAGCCTCAAAGGGCATCAAGATCTTTGTGACGTGCTTAAAAAGCAGATCCTCAACAGGAACCCTAGGAAAGAGGGTATTGCCTTTGAGAGGAAAATCAATGCTGATGGGACCTACTGGAAACCTGAGCAGTATCCCAAAACCTCATGGGTTGCTGCAAAGGGACCTTCAGTGGATCCATCTACTTTATCTGGCTTTACGTGTGAATCTTCATATTCTTCTGATGAGTCATTTGACTCCAATTATAAACTGTTCAAAAATCATAATGGTGAAGTATTTGCTAGATATGTGGCACTAACTTCAGGAACGGTCCTCCTATGAAGAAAATCTGGGTTCCCAAAAGATGCCTTGAAAATCTCCAGGTGAATGTCGTCATGACACCACCTGTGAAGAATAGGAACCCCAGATCAAATTCTTCATATGGACCAAATTCTTCATATGGATTCAAGTCCTCATACAAACCAAACTACTCACATGGATCATATTCCTCAAAAGGACCAAAGTCCTCATATGAACATTATCATTCTAACCCGTCTGTTTCGTAGGGAAGATCTAAGGATTATGGATATGTGCATTATTCTTCAAATCATTATGTTCATAAGTCCTCGAAGAATTTCTCTGCTTACTCTTATGCTTACCATAACCACTCTTATGTGAAACGAAGTGGATTGGCATCTATGCCAACTTTCTCTTATGGAGCTCGCAGAATGATGAAGTCTTTGCCACCCCTTCAGGTGTGGGTGGTGAAGGAAAAGAACTAATCTCTTATGCAGGGTCAGGTCTCCAGACGAACTTAATCGTCTGAAGAATTTGCTGGAGACCTGAATATGCTTGAAAGGACGCAAGCTATTCATGAAGAAATGAATTTTCATTTCTCACGTCCTCATACTGTTTTATCTGTTCTATTAGCTGATGAAATTGACACTATACTCTTCATTGATGAAGTATATGAGTTTGTAAGTTGCACTAATTCATCTACATGATGATCAACCCAAACCCACTAAGTGGGTCCTTGATAGTGGATGTACAAATCACATGACTGATGACATGAGCTTATTGATGGAATCTGCTTTATCTCCATCACATCTGAAGCACATCACTGACAAAGGCAAAAGCAATGTGTTGGGTCTAGGTAAGGTTGCAATCTCAAAGGATCGACACATGGACAAAGTCATGCTTGTTGAGTCCTTAGGGTTCAACCTCATGTCTGTGTCAATGCTTTGTGATCTTGATATGGTGGTTGTCTTTGGCAAGTATCATTGTGTTGTGATCATGGAAGCTGAAAATTCCAAAGTCTTCGAAGGCTTTAGGAGAGGAGATTTGTATATTGTTGATTTCTCTACAGGACCACAACCTGCTACATGTCTACTTGCAAAAGCTTCAGAAGCCTGGCTATGGCATCGATGACTTGGTCATGCTGGCATGAGGAATCTGCACACGCTCGCGAAGAAGAAGCATGTCATTGGCATTGAAAATGTCAAATTACTCAAGGATCACTTATGCGGAGCCTGTGAAGGTAGAAAGATGACCAAGGCCAAGCATCCAGCGAACACTATCATGACTACTACTCGACCATTTGAATTGCTTCACATGGATCTCTTTGGCCCTACTCACTATGCCACATTTACCAATGCTGCATCTTTATATGGCTTTGTCATTGTTGATGATTATTCTCGATATACATGGGTCCATATTATCACTAACAAAACAAAAGTGCAGGAAGTATTCAAATGATTTTCCTCAAGGGCTTCAACCAACTTTGGTGTGAAGATCAAGCACATCAGGAGTGATAATGGAACTAAGTTCAAGAACACTGGTCTTGATGACTATCTTGATGAACTTTGTATTACTCATGAGCTATCTGCTCCTTATACTCCTTAGCAAAATGGCATCATGGAGCGCAAGAACAGGACTCTTGTTGAGATGGCCCGCACTATGCTTGATGAGTACAAGACGCCTCCTCGCTTCTGGCCTGAGGCAATTGATACTGCGTGCCACATCATCAACAGGGTATATCTTCACAAATTCTTCAAGAAGACAGCATATGAACTTCTCACTGACAAGAAACCCAATGTGAGTTATTTCAAAGTCTTCGGCGCTAAATGTTGGATTAGAGATCCTCGTCATAGTTCTAAATTTGCACCGAAAGCACATGAAGGTTTTATGCTCGGTTATGGTAAGGACTCGCACACCTACAGAGTCTTCAACACCTGTCATCACAAGGTTGTTGAAACTGTAGATGTGCGGTTTGATGAGACTAATGGCTCGCAAAGAGAGCACCTACCTCCTGTGACAGATGAAATACCTCTTGAGGAATCCATTAAGTTCAAGGCTACTGAGGATGTCATTCCTACTGAAGAATTTGCTGAAGAAGTCATTCCAGAACATGAAGAACGTCATGCTGATGCACCTGAGGAAAATGGTGCTGAAGAAAATGCTGACCAAATTCCTCAACGTCAACCCGCTCATCGTCGCGTTGCGAATGAAGTGCAAATTGAGAAAATCATCAGCGACATCAACATTCCAGGTCCTCTCACACGCTCAAGAGCTTCACATTTATCTAACTTTTATGGGCACTTTGCTTTCGTCTCTATCACAGACCCCACTGAGGTAGATGAAGCATTTCTGGAGCCTGGGTGGACTCAAGCTATGCAAGAGGAATTACATCAATTCGAGCTCAACAACGTCTGGGAACTGGTCAAACGTCCAGATCCTCGCAAGCACAATATCATCAGCACAAAGTGGATCTACCGCAACAAGCAAGATGAAAATGGTCTTGTGGTGAGGAATAAGGCATGGCTTGTAGCTCAAGTCTACACACAGGTTGAAGGAATTGATTTTGGTGAAACTTTTGCACATGTTGCTAGACTTGAAGCTATTCGCATATTACTTGCTTATGCTAACCATCATGATATCATCTTATATCAAATGGATGTGAAAAGTGCATTCCTCAATGGTAAGCTTGAGGAAGAAGTATATGTTGCTCAACCCCCAGGTTTTGAAGATCCAAAGCATCCTGACAAAGTCTTCAGACTAAATAAGGCCCTCTATGGCCTCAAGCAGGCCCCACGGGCGTGGTATGATACTTTGAAGGAATTCCTCATGAAGAAAGGCTTCAAACCCGGTTCACTTGACCCAACTCTTTTCACTAAATCTTATGATGGTGAATTGTTTGTGTGCCAAATATATGTTGATGATATTATCTTGGCTGTACTGACCAACGTTATACTGATGAATTTGCCTATATGATGAGTGAAGAATATCAAATGTCTATGATGGGAGAATTGAAATTCTTCTTAGGTCTTCAGATTCATCAACAGCGAAATGGCATATTCATATCTCAGGAGAAATACCTCAAGGGTGTACTGAGGAAATTCGGCATGCAAGATTGCAAAGGAGTCAAAATCCCTATGCCCACAAATGGCCATCTATGCACTGATGAAAATGGTATTGACTTCGATGAAAAGGTATACCACTCCATGATTGGTTCTTTATTATACCTATGTGCATATAGGCCAGATATTATGCTTAGTGTTTGCATGTGTGCCCGATTTCAAGCTACACCGAAGGAATTACACCATAAGGCTGTAAAGCATATTCTTCGATATCTAGCTCACACACCAACACTTGGATTATGGTACCCAAAGGGCTTGGCTTTTGATCTCATTAGATTTTCAGACTCAGACTATGCTGGTGATCGTGTGGATCGCAAGTCAACATCTGGCACATGCCATTTCCTCGGATGATCTTTGGTCTGTTGGTCCTCGAAGAAACAGAACTGCGTATCACTGTCTACTGCTGAAGGTGAGTACATTGCTGCTGGCTCTTGCTGTGCTCAACTACTATGGATGAAGCAAACTCTCAAGGACTACGGTGTCAACGTGAAGAATGTGCCACTCAACTGTGACAATGAGAGGGCCATCAAGATTGCTCATAACCCAGTTCAGCACTCGAAGACAAAGCACATTCAGGTTCGTCATCATTTTCTTCGTGATCATGTGTTGAAGGGCGACATCTCTATTGAGCATGTGAATACTGAAGAACAGCTAGCCGATATATTCACTAAGCCCTTGGATGAGAAGAGATTTAGCAAGTTGCGGTGTGAGCTAAATATCCTAGAATCTTCGAATGTTCTTTGAAAAGGACATTCATCCTAACACTTATGCAAAATTGATGACTTAGATGTGCAACACATGAAGAAACGTTTTTCTTCAATCAATGAAGACTAACACTCTAAGTGTGAAGAAGTTAACGAAGAATTTGATTCTCAGAACCCTACGACAATTGTACTTGGTGTCTGAAATCATCATTCTTACACAGTGCGTCACGCCACCACAAAATGTTGAAATCTTCAATTGAGTTTTTCCTCAGTTGTTCTTTCAACTTTGCATGGTCTTCACCATTTCTGTCGTTTTTCTTCTTTGGCTATATATATATGAGTTTATGTCCTCTACAACATTCACTTATAGCTATTTCTTCATTTTGTCTTGTCTGCTAAGTGAATGTGATCGAACCCTTCCCCCTCTATGCTATACTCAACCCAATCTATTCACAAATTCTTCATGTGTGTTCTATTTGAAACTCGTTCAAAATCTTCACTGTGTCCTTATTAGTTGAAGAATTTGCAAACAGAACTTTTAACTTATCCTATCTAAATTTTCGGCTTTGCCGCTCAAACTGTTCCACATCCAACGACAACACTTATCTATTCACCCATGATCTCATATGATCTCCACTTCTCAGTACGTGGGTGACACATGTCAAGCGAATGAGAAGGGTCAGGGGCACGTTCGTCCAATTTCTTCGGGCGAACAGTTTTTTCACCGTGGCTATAAATACCCCTTCCCTTCCTCACTCCACTTTTACTCCGCTCGTTCTCACTCCAGCTCGAACTTCTCAAACCCTAATGCCTCCGCTACTTCATCATCACCGGTGAGGAAGAGCTTCACTGCCTTGACCTCGTCGCCGTCATACTCGCGCCGGCTGCGGATTTATTCACTCCACCGCCGCCGTAGTTGTCTTCCTCTGCCAAGTTAGGGCGTGGAAGATCTGAATTGATGAACTTCACATCTATGCATCTTAGTTCGTCGTGTTCTTCGTCCAGGGTAATTAAAAGTTACTTTTAGTGCCCTCTTTGATTCAAATGATAACTTCAAAATCTTCAAAGGTGTTTATTCTTCAAATTCGTCACACACTGAACACCTCACATGTCATCTATTCTTGATTCATTTCTCTAAGCTATGTTTTTCTTCAATATTCCTCAATTGCGTGGATTTTTGATCTATACAACTCTGGAACCTAAGACTAAGAACGCTTAGTGAAATTCTTCAAGACTCATCTGGTCAAATTCCTCAAACTTGTTCTTTTTGAAAAACCTCTGAGAACGCATATGACCTCTCCATATTCCTCGCAACTATACTCTGTTCATAGGTACTCATGTCAGCTACTGAATCACTAGGTTCTCATCAACTTAACTCATCTGCAGCGTTCCTCGAAGAAAAGTTGCATACATCTTCAGAGAATTCCATTGTTCAAATTTCTCATCTGAAGAAAATGGCTGATGGAAAGAAGCCACAGAAGGGAGGAAAGAGGCCTGAGGTCAATACTGCTTTTGAGATCCCTGATGATATATACAAGGACTATTGCACTCTTGATGAGTCCAAGTTTGGTAAGGAGGACAAAGATTCGCGCAAGGTGCGCATTCAGAGAATAGAGAGGAGGGAGTACAGGTATGTTACTCCCAAGTACATGAAGAAATTCGCTCTAAATCCTCCATGCCCAATACCTCCATTGGCACCTGGCCAAGAAGCAGATCCCACTAGCCTCAAGCGCGGTGAGGATTATCCTGATGAATGGACCAAGTGCCAGGCCAAGTTGGCCAAACAGGCAAGAGAAGCAGTGAGGAAATTCAATGAAGACTCTGCTGCTGATGCTGCCACTGCTGAGGCCTCTGCAAGCAAGCCGAAGAAGGCCATGGCAAAGAAGCCTGCTCATAAGCCAAGTGCTTCCTCAGCAATGCCCTCATGGTCAGATTCTTCAAAGCCCTCACAGCCAACTCCTCAAGCTGCTCCTCCGCTAAAATCCTCAGCTCCTCCGCCAAAGTCCTCATCTGCTCTGACCAAATCCTAAGCACATGCACATCTCGCCACGTGCCAAAGCACGACGGGTATCTCTATTACCTCAGGAGCATCTGCTAGTTCCTCAGCACCACTGCATTCTTCAACTGGCCCCACTATGTTGAAGACCAAGGCAACTGCTAGATGAGGCTGTCGACCAAGTCTTCAAAAGAAGCAGGTCGCTTTTCAAGTGCCGTCCGATGAAGACGAAGCTGATGATGATGAACTTGTAGAAATCATCAGAGACAGGCAGGTTAAGGCCGCTAGAGCCAAGGTCACAAGTGTGCCTCTGCTTTTGGATCCAAAGTTGATCCTTGAGTACATTGATATATGGCACAAGGACCCCAATACTCCTATGCCTGACTTCAATTTGACTCCTGGCCAAAGTCATATGTTGACCCACTTCATACAAGAAGAAAAGTGGAAGTTTGAGGAGGCCAGGCAGATCAAGAAAGCGCAGTATAAGAAGGAGCGCTATCTGAAGAAACACATTGTCTCTATGACAACTGAAGAACTTGTCACTATTCAATCTGAGATCAAGAAACTCAGTGATGAATTTGACGCCTACCGCGCTGATTGGCTTGGAGCCAAGGTCCGTTTTGTGAAACTCACTGATCAATTCACTTCCAATGTTGGAGCCCCAACGGAACAGGAAATTCCTCAGGCTGAAGCATCTGCTCATCCTACCGAAGACAATGCCAGCACCGCTGATGACAATCAGGCTGCTGAAGAAAATGCAAATTCCAGGGCTGATGACTGCATTCCAGCTGGTGAAGAAATTGCCAGGGCAACCACTAGTGTTATGCCTGAAGAAAGTGAAGAAGTCAGGGCAACTGCATCAGTTGCGCCTGAAGAAATTCAACCAAATTCCTCTACTCATCGTGCACCTACACCAACTCCAATCCTTCCATCAGCATCAGATGTGAAGAAGACTAAGGCTGCAGAGCGTGCAGTAGTGAAGAAAACTAAGGCATCAACTTCATCAGATTCTTCAGCCCTGAAGAAGATGAAGCCATTGACTAGCTCATTCGACAACCCAATTGATGTTGTTCCTATCTCAACCATGCCATCAAAGGACCTTGTTCCTTTTGATGAAGACTATGTGATTCCAAGTGAATCCGATGAAGAGAATCCTTTTGCTGCTTTGTTAGAGCAGTTGGATGAAGAAATTGAAGTGGATGAAAACCCTTCAACCCCAATTATCTCATCACCCATGCCTCAGTTCACTGCTGAAGAGGCTGGCGTTGAAGGAATGGATGAAGAAGTCGATGTGGACATTGGATGCACCACGCCAGTGCTGAATGATGACTTTTGGGAAAGTCAGCACCCCAATTGTCCTCTGTTCACACCACTTCAACAAATTCCTCAGTCCCCAGTGACTACTGAAGTACAAATGGGATTTGACGAACCACGTGCAACCCCGTCTGTCCATGAAGAAATTCCAGCCACTAGTGCTAATGAAAATGCAAATGAAGAATTGAAGTCTCAGGTTGCCACTGAAGAAGAACCTCCAATTCCTCAGCCTGCGGAACCTAAGATCGAGATCCTTGAGGTTGTGATGCAATTGACTGACACTCCTCACCCCAAGCCAAAGGATCCCTTCTCGAAGAAGCAAAAATAAAGGCTGATGACTTCTTTGGCGAGCATGTATTCTTCACTGACTACAATCCTTATGACTCTGCTCGTCTAAGGAGGAAGCCTTTCTGGACTGCAAGCCAGGCCAACTTCTATTCTTCACTGCTTTTTAACAAGGACAAAATCCTCTACCATGAGCATATTCCTCATGTAGACATGTAATCACTTCCTCGTTTCTCTCCTGTGCTCGATGTGCTTCATGACGCAGGCCTCCTCAACTTTTTCTCTGACATTGTTGATTGGAATGAAGAGCTCATTCTTCAGTTCTATGCGACACTTCACATCACCGGTGATCCTGAAGATATCAACACCCGGGTCTTGGACTGGATGACCGATAATACTCATTATAAGGCACCGACCTTTGAATTTCTTCACGCCCCGCCCATCAGGCCACCCAGTGAAGGAGCTCGCTGCCTATATCAAGAACCTGAACTCACAGCTCATTACATGCAAGTCTTAATGAAGCCTTTGAAGCCCGATCAAGCCCCAAGGACCAAATTCCTCGTGAAGGACTTACTCTATGTGCCCAGAACAGTCTATCGAATTCTGACGAGGACAATGAGTCCCATCAAGGGCCACGACTCATCTGATAAGGAAATAGTTAGCATCATGAAGAATCTACTATTCAACATCATTCATAGCATTCCTATCAATTATTATGATTTCTTCATGAGGACTCTGGCAAATGGTGCACTTTCTCCGTTTGAGTTGAAGCCTTATGCTCCTTGGATTATGAGATTCCTCAGAACAAGGTCTTCACTCAACTACAAGGCTGATTTTCAGAATCACCTCAGCTATCTGCCCCCGATTGAAGTCCTCAAGCAGGCTTTTACTTCAACTGATGAAAAGGGCAAGACACCTCTTGTCATTGATGAAGGCATTCGTCCATTGGATGGTCAGTTTCGCAAAGCTGCATCTTACTCGACCAATGATGACTCTGCCACTCATGATTCTGCTGCCAATGCACCCAAGTCTACTCCTCAAGCCACAGCTCCACGTGTGATGAATGACCGTGAGATGCTCCTTAGTCTTCACCAGAAGGTGGATCAAAACTATAAATGGGTTAAGTGTCAGTTTGGTTCTATTCTTCACAACATGACTGCTACACATAATGCAGTGAAGAAAAACCATTACTACCTCCATGAAGTCTTCGATCGCACCTGGGCTGTCCTATCACATCTGTGTGGTGAAGAAGATCTGAAGAAAATGGGTATCAAGGAAGATTTTGACTGGTCTGCACCTCCACCGAAGAAATTCAAGATGGTCAAGGTTCCTTCTTTGGTGTCCAGCTCATATTCTTCATCGCGCGCTACCAACGAGTATGAAGACTTGGACGACACTGTGGCAGGCCCTACAACGACAAACGACCCCAACAACGCTGACGCTCCTCCATCCACTTGATATTCTTCAGGGGTGTTAGTCCTCATTTTCAACCCTTTTGGTCATTCGATGACAAAGGGGGAGAAATTTGAGTTAGTCTTCAAGTGGGTCTACTTATATGGGCGTTTTTTTTCTAACTTACAACTCTCGTTCTTCTGAGAATTTATTCGATCGAGTTGTAATCTTAAACACTATGGTGGCCTGATACTTTTGCTGAGTTCTTCTACAAGATTATTCCTCATTAATGTTAATGCACGCATGCTGAATTACATCAGTCACCATATTTCATCATGCATTTCAAATTCTTCATATTATATGTCAATGCGTGTATGGATTACAAGATATAGGGGGAGATCTCCATGATTCTACTCTTCAAGTGTGCATTGCTTCAAAAGCAAAATCCTCACTATGCACATCTTCAGGGGAGTTCTTCTATATCTTGCAATCAAATTCCTCAATATCAGTATTTACACATCATATGTTTATCCCCGTTGAAAACTTAACCTATATTGTCATCAGTCACCAAAAATGGGGAGATTGTAAGTGCATCTAGTGCCCCTTAGTGATTTTGGTGTATTGAAGACTTATAGGTTAAGGGACTAATGCGTTTATGAGTGTACATAGGTCTATAAGTCTATGAGGAGTTTGATATTTACAGAGAAAGTCGACCCTTAAAAATGAAGTTCTTCGACTGAAGACTTTGGATTTCTGAAGACTTTCTGAAGACTTTGAAAGTGAAGAAATTGGTGTAATCCTGAAGACTTGGTATTCATTCGGGGAACATGGAGCGTGAAGACTTTTGTTTTCGTAGTTTCATTTTCTCTTTCTTGAGTCATAGGAAACACCGTACTGTTAAAGGGGGTCGAGGAAATACTAAGGAAAAATTTCCATGTGATGCTCAACTCAAATCCTACACCTACCAATCCCTTTGAGTGAAGCCATTGGAAATCTCATACAGTTCAGTCATATTCTTCAGTGACAGAGACGAAGTTCTTCCGGTCTCTGAGGAATTTGTTCTGACTGAGGAGTTAGGAATTCGCTAGTGCGGATTTGCCTACACAGTGAGGAACATGATAGCCCTGAGGATTTTGCTACTCAAAATTCCGACCGTTGCTGTGCTATGCGCCAGCTGTCCCAAAATATCTACCCACCTAACGGTCATATCATTGAAGGGCATTTATGTCTTATCATGTCGGGCAGCTCCTTAGGCTATAAATAGCCGCCCCCTACAACCACTAGCTGCTTGGCTGCTCCGAGAGAAAGTGACACTTGTCATTTGAGAGCATCACATCCTCTAAGGACTTTGAGTGAAAATCATCAAGTGAGGAAAACCCAAACCCAAACACCTACAAACCCAAAGTGATTGAGCATCACTGAAGAGATTGATCCTGCGTGGATCCGACGCTTGTTACCTTTGAAGACTATGCATCTTCCAGACGGTTAGGCGTCATGGTCTAGAGCATCCAAGAGGAAATTGTGGATCACCGAGTGACCGAGTTTGTGAAGGTTTGGAAGTCACCTGGAGACTTACCACGAGTGATTGGGCGAGGTCTGTGTGACCTTAGCTCAAGGGAAATACGGTGAGGACTGAGTGTCCTGAGCTGCGTGTTCAGGACTGGGTGTCCGGGACTGTGTGTCCTCAGGTTTAAATACCTAGCCGCCCTACCAAATCATTGCCTTCACCAAGCTACCTGATTCCATTTCCTCAACCTTTCCATTTCCTCATTTCTGTGCTGTGTGTTTCTTCATATCTGTTTGAAGACTTTGACTAAAGACTTTGTCTATTTCGTCAGCTCAATTTCTTCAGTCTGTTTGTCTTATCCTGTGTTATACTGTGTTTACGCTTTTTGTACTTTGTGCTTGTTTTCATTTCATCATGAAGACCATGCTCATGCACTGTTATGCTTACTTCTGAGTACTTATTCTGCTGCAAGTAGTTCTTCGCTCATGAACTTCCTCACCCTGAAATTCCTCAGTGAAGAATTCATAAAAATCGCCTATTCACCCCCCTCTAGTCGATATAACGCACTTTCAATGGCCATATCATATCACTTATATTGATTGCATGTGATGTTTATCCTTTATGCATCTTATTTTGCTTAGTTTGACAGTAGCATTAGAAGATGATCTCTCACTAAATTTCAAGATAGAAGTGTTCTCCCTGAGTATGCACATTGCTACAGTTCGTCGTGCCGAGACACCACATGATGGTCGGGTGTGATAAGCTCTACGTTCACATACAACGGGTGCAAGCCAGTTTTGCACATGCATAATACTCGGGTTAAACTTGACGAGCCTAGCATATGCAGATATGGCCTCGGAACACTAAGACCGAAAGGTCGAGCGTGAATCATATAGTAGATATGATCAACATAGTGATGTTCACCATTGAAAACTACTCCATCTCACGTGATGATTGGACATGGTTTAGTTGATGTGGATCACGTGATCACATAGATGATTAGGGGGATGTCTATCTAAGTGGGAGTTCTTAAGTAATTTGATTAATTGAACTTTAATTTATCATGAACTTAGTACCTGATAGTATTTTGCATGTCTATGTTGTTGTAGATAGATGGCCCGTGCTGTTGTTCCGTTGAATTTTATTGCGTTCCTTGAGAAAGCAAAGTTTAAAGATGATGGTAGCAATTACATGGACTGGGTCCGTAACTTGAGAATTATCCTCATTGCTGCATAGAAGAATTACGTCCTGGAAGCACCGCTAGGTGCCAAACCCGCTGCAGGAGCAACTCCAGATGTTATGAATGTCTGGCAGAGCAAAGCTGATGACTACTTGATAGTTCAGTGTGCCATGCTTTACGGCTTAGAACCGGGACTTCAACGACGTTTTGAATGTCATGGAGCATATGAGATGTTCCAAGAGATGAAGTTGATATTTCAAGCAAATGTCCGGATTGAGAGATATGAAGTCTCCAATAAGTTCTACAGCTGCAAGATGGAGGAGAATAGTTCTATCAGTGAACATATACACAAAATGTCTGGGTATAATAATCACTTGTTTCAACTGGGAGTTAATCTTCTGGATGATATTGTCATTGACAGAATTCTTCAATCACTGCCACCAAGCTACAAGAGCTTCGTGATGAACTATAATATGCAAGGGATGGATAAGACTATTCCCGAGCTCTTCGCGATGCTAAAGGCTGCGGAGGTTAAATCAAGAAGAAGCATCAAGTCTTGATGGTTAAAAAGACCACCAGTTTCAAGAAAAAGGGTGAAGGGAAGAAGGGGAACTTCAAGAAGAACGACAAGCAAGTTGCTGCTCAAGTGAAGAATCCCAAGTCTGGACCTAAGCCTGTGAACAAGTGCTTCTATTGCAAAGGGACTGGTCACTGGAAGCGGAACTGCCCCAAGTATTTGGAGGATAAGAAGGACGGCAAGGTGAACAAAGGTATATGTGATATACATGTTATTGATGTGTACTTTACTAATGCTCGCAGTTTTACCCATGTATTTGATACTGTTTCTGTTGCTAATATTTGCAACTCGAAACAGGGACTACGGATTAAGCGAAGATTGGCTAAGGACGAGGTGATGATGCACGTGGGAAATGGTTCCAATGTCGATGTGATCGCGGTCGGCACGCTACCTCTACATCTACCTTCGGGGTTAGTTTTAGACCTAAATAATTGTTATTTGGTGCCAGCGTTGAGCATGAACATTATATCTGGATCTTGTTTGATGCAAGACAGTTATTCATTTAAATCTGAGAATAATGGTTGTTCTATTTATATGAGTAATATCCTTTATGGTCATGCACCCTTGAAGAGTGGTCTATTCTTGATGAATCTCGATAGTAGTGATACACATATTCACAATATTGAAGCCAAAAGATGCAGAGTTGATAATGATAGTGCAACTTATTTGTGGCACTGTCGTTTAGGTCATATTGGTGTAAAGCGCATGAAGAAACTCCATTCTGATGGACTTTTGGAATCACTTGATTATGAATCACTTCGTACTTGCAAACCATGCCTCATGGGCAAGATGACTAAAACGTGGTTCTCCGGAACAATGGAGCGAGCAACAGATTTGTTGGAAATCATACATACGGATGTATGTGGTCCGATGAATATAGAGGCTCACGGCGGGTATCATTATTTTCTCACCTTCACAGATGATTTGAGCAGATATGGGTATATCTAGATGAAACATAAGTCTGAAACATTTGAAAAGTTCAAAGAATTTCAGAGTGAAGTGGAAAATCATTGTAACAAGAAAATAAAGTTTCTACGATCTGATCATGGAGGAGAATATTTGAGTTACGAGTTTGGTCTTCATTTGAAACAATGCAGAATAGTTTCACAACTCACGCCACCCGGAACACCATAGCGTAATGGTGTGTCCGAATGTCGTAATCGTACTTTACTAGATATGGTGCGATATATGATGTCCCTTACTGATTTACCGCTATCGTTTTGGGGATATGCTTTAGAGACGGCTGCATTCACGTTAAATAGGGCACCATCTAAATCCATTGAGACGACGCCTTATGAACTGTGGTTTGGCATGAAACCAAAGTTGTCGTTTCTTAAAATTTGGGGTTGCGATGCTTATGTGAAAAATCTTCAACCTGATAAGCTCGAACCCAAATCGGAGAAATGTATCTTCATAGGATACCCAAAGGAGACTGTTGGGTACACCTTCTATCACAGAACCGAAGGCAAGATATTCGTTGCTAAGAATGGATCCTTTCTAGAGAAGGAGTTTCTCTTGAAAGAAGTTAGTGGGAGGAAAGTAGAACTTGACGAGGTAATTGTACCTTCTCCCTTATTGGAAGTAGTTCATCACAAAAATCTGTTCCGGTGATTCCTACACCAGTAAGTGAGGAAGCTAATGATGATTGAGGGAGTCCTGGATTAGGGGATCTCCGGACAGCCGAACTATATCCTTTGGCCGGACTGTTGGACTATGAAGATACAAGATTGAAGACTTCGTCTCGTGTCCGGATGGGACTCTACTTGGCGTGGAAGGCAAGCTAGGCAATGCGGATATGTGTATCTCCTCCTTTGTGACCGACCTTGTGTAACCCTAGCCCCCTCCGGTGTCTATATAAACCGGAGGGTTTAGTCCGTAGGACAACATACAATCGTACCATAGGCTAGCTTCTAGGGTTTAGCCTCTTCGATCTCGTGGTAGATCAGCTCTTGTAATACTCATATCATCAAGAATAAATCAAGCAGGACGTAGGGTTTTACCTCCATCAAGAGGGCCCGAACCTGGGTAAAACATCGTGTCCCCTGCCTCCTGTTACCATCCGCCTTAGACGCACAGTTCGGGACCCCCTACCCGAGATCCGCCGGTTTTGACACCGACATTGGTGCTTTCATTGAGAGTTCCTTTGTGTCGTCGCCGTTAGGCTTGATGGCTCCTACGATCATCGATAGCGATGCAGTCGAGGGTGAGACTTTTCTCCTCGGACAGATCTTTGTGTTCGGCGGCTTCGCACTACGGGCCAACTCGCTTGGCCATCTGGAGCAGATCGAAAGTTACGCCCCTAGCCACCAGGTCAGGTTTGGAAGCTTAAACTATACGCTCGATATCCGCGGAGACTCGATCTTCGACGGATTTGAGACCCTGCCTTGTGCGCCACGCGGTCACGATGAGTACGATTTAGCTCTACCATCGGACCATATTCAGGAGATCGCACCGGCAGCCGCTCTAAGCCTCAATTCAGAGCCAGTTGCGCCATCCATGGACGGGTGGATGGACCCCGTCACGGAGGTCGTATCCTCAGTGGCGATCGAGCCAAATATCGACCTTACCCTTCATGAGAGCCATGTTGCCAAACTGCCGGATCCTTCTCCGGCCACGGACTCCGAACCGCCTGCGCCCGTTCCCGTCGAATCCGATTGGGCGCCGATCATGGAGTTTAACTCCACGGATATTTTTCAGCACTCGCCCTTTGGTGACATACTGAGCTCATTAAGGTCTCTCTCCTTGTCAGGAGAGGCCTGGCCGAACTACGTCGGCAGGATTGGGATGCGGATGACGAAGAAATTCGCCGCCCACCCACCACCCACTTAGTAGCCACTGTCGATGACTTAACCGACATGCTCGACTTCGACTCCGAAGACATCGACAGGATGGACGACGATGCGGGAGTTGAAGAGGAACCACTGCCCACAGGGCACTGGACGGCCACCTCATCATACGATATATACATGGTGGACACACCCAAAGAAGGCAATGGCAATGAGACAACAGAGGATGACCCCTCCAAGAAGCAACCTAAGCGCCGGCGTCAGCGGCGCCGCTCTAAGTCCCACCAAGGCAAAAGTGGTGATACCGGCACCGGAGATAATAGCACTCCGGACAGTGCCGAAGACAACAACAATCCCCTCTAGCAAGATTTAGAGCAGGAGGATGGAGGAGCCAGCCCTCCTAAGAGAGCGGTAGATGGAGAGGCGGAGGATGATAATTACATGCCTCCCTCCGAATACGAGGCAAGCCTCGACGATGACGAATTCGTCGTGCCAGAGGATCTCGTCGAACAAGAGCGCTTCAAGCACCGGCTTATAGCCACGGCAAATAGCCTTAAGAAAAAGCAGCAGCAGCTTCAAGCTGATCAAGATTTGCTAGCCGACAGATGGACTGAAGTCCTGGCGGCTGAGGAATATAAACTCGAACGCCCCTCCAAGAGTTACCCAAAGTGCAGGTTGCTACCCCGACTGGAGGAGGAAGCACCGAAACCTACATCCCCGGCATATGACGTGGCCGATCAGCCACCTCGTGGCCGCGACAGAGAAACATTCCAGCCAAAAGCTCATCCCGCACCCCGACGCCATTCAAATAAAAAGGCATGGGGAAATACGCCAGACCTGTGAGACGTATTGGAGGACAAAGCAAAACATGCAAGATCCATCTACGGATCACGAGGGCGCGCCACTATGCGAGACGATAATCGTCACGCCGGATACAGTAAAAGAAAGTCTGGCCAGGCCGAACACAGTGGGCAAGACTCATTTGAGCTGCGTCGCGACATAGCCCAGTACAGAGGTGCCACACACCCCCTATGCTTCAAAGACGAAGTAATGGATCATCAAATCCTAGAGGGTTTCAAACCTGTAAATATTGAATCATACGACGGCACAACAGATCCTGCGGTATGGATCGAGGATTTCCTCCTGCACATCCACATGGCCCGCGGTGATGACCTACACGCCATCAAATACCTCCCACTAAAACTCAAAGGACCAGCTCGGCATTGACTCAAAAGCTTGCCAGCAGAGTCCATTGGTTGTTGGGAAGATCTGGAAGCCGCATTCCTCGACAACTTTCAGGGCACTTATGTGCGACCACCAGATGCCGATGACTTGAGCCACATAATTCAGCAGCCAGAAGAATCGTCCAGGCAATTCTAGACACGGTTCCTAACAATAACATATCAAAGAACCATGGTACTTTGGATACCAAGGACGGCAATGGCAGGTCACGTCGCAACAAACATAAGCGCCGCATTAACAATGACAATACCGAGGATACGACAGTCAATGCCGGATTCAAAGGCTCTAAACCCAGTCAGCGGAAAAAGCCATTCAAAAGAAGCACTCCGGGCCCGTCCAGTTTGGACCGTATACTCGATCGCTCGTGTCAAATACACGACACCCCCGACAAGCCAGCCAACCACACCAACAGGGATTGTTGGGTGTTCAAGCAGGCCGACAAGTTAAATGCCGAAAATAAAGATAAGGGGTCACATAGCGATGACGAGCAGGAGCCCCGGCAGTCGAACACCGGAGGACAGAAGAGGTTTCCCCCTCAAGTGCGGATGGTGAACATGATATACGCAACCCACATCCCCAAGAGGGCACGGAAGCGTGCGCTCAGGGACGTATATGTGTTGGAGCCAGTCGCCCCAAAATTCAACCCATGGTCTTCCTGTCCGATCACCTTCGACCGTAGGGACCACCCCACTAGTATCTGTCATGGCGGATTCGCCGCACTGGTCCTAGACCCAATCATTGATGGATTTCACCTCACTCGAGTCCTTATGGATGGCGGCAGCAGCCTGAACCTGCTTTATCAGGACACAGTGCGCAAAATGGGTATCGATTCCTCAAGGATCAAACCCACAAAAACGACCTTTAAAGGCGTCATACCAGGTGTAGAGGCCCATTGCACAAGCTCAGTCACACTGGAACTGGTCTTCGGATCCCCGGATAACTTCCGAACCGAAGAGTTAATCTTTGACATAGTCCCGTTCCGCAGTGGCTACCATGCACTGCTCGGGCGAACCGCATTTGCAAGATTCAATGCGGTACCGCATTATGCATATCTCAAGCTCAAAATTCCAGGACCTCGGGGGGTCATCACACTCAATGGAAACATAGAGCGCTCTCTCCGCACAGAGGAGCACACTGCAGCCCTCGCAGCAGAAGCACAAAGCAGCCTCTTAAGGCAATCCACTAGTTCGTCGATTAAGGACCTGGACACCTTCAAGCGCGCTCGGAGTAATCGGCAGCAGGACCGCCTGGCACATTTCAAGCTCGCATAGCAATGCGGCCCCCACCCCGGTCCCAACCAAACAGCAAAAACCGTGCCACGCGTACATAATTACGCATTAAAAATACAATGGGCACACGCGGGGAGGGGGGCACGACTGCGGCATGCCCCAAGTCGCGGCTTAAACTGCACTAGGGGCTTCCCGCTTTGTTATTTTTCTCTTTCAGGACTTTAATCTCTAGAAACCCTGTCCGGCAGCATGATTGCCAAACACATGATGCAGCAACTAAGGAGGCAGAAAGCTACGTCACACCATGGAACTCCCAGGTGGATTACGATAACGAGTGAAATATTTGCTTTAATACTATTCCTCAGCTTGCCCTTCGAAGGGACATGTCAAACAGTCCTACTTTTTGCTTATAGCACTACTTGTATCATTCTGCTTCAACGCACCTTTTTGAATAAACAATGCATAGCATTAAGACTATTATTGCATTCTTCCTTTATATATATATATATATATATATATATATATATATATATATATATGTTCATTCACGACATCTAGCACCCGTACACTCTGGTATGGCCAATACGCTAGGGGCTTAAGCATACCCCATAATACGGCGTGAGAAGTCCGAACACTTTCAACAGTGCGGCACCCCGAACTTATAGCATTATATGCATCAGCTCCGAATCATGTCCTGGGTCAATAGTTGGGTTTGCCCGGCTCCCATGTTTTGGTACCTTACGTTCCGCTATATCGACTAAGGTAGCACTGGGAGAACTACTGCGATTGTGCCCCGGTTCTGCTGGGCTAAGCACCTCAGTAGAGAAAGCTAAAACTGACTGTCATGATAAGGCGAGAGACTGGTCGCTGTTCGAGAGGTTTCAAGTCCCTAAAGACTTATGCCGCTTAGAGCGAGGAGTCGGCCCTGTCTGGCTTAAGGCGTGTATCGCGCCCCGAATTCGGCCTTCCGAATACTAGGGGCTTCGCCGAAATTTAAAATTATAGAATTCTATGGCTAAGTGAGAGTGATAACGCATTATAGTCTGATTGCCTTGTTCGTTGTGCTGAGCACCTCCCTCGAAGGACCCAACAATGGGAACGAGAGTGCTCAGGTTTATCCCGAACACCCCAGCACTCGTGGCGTGGGGGCAGAAGCTGACGACTAGCCATCTCTCAGATTTGATAAACAGCCGAACAGAAGGTAATATTTTTAATTCAGACAAGCGTTGCATAGTGCATATGAACAAGTTTTCATAATACAGGATTACACGAGCAAGTTCATTCAAATGTTACATCCTTTGCACACTCATCTGCTACAAGACGGGCACCCTTCAGGACACCCTATAGTACATCTCGGCGTGGCGATGCTCCTTGCCCTGCGGCGGCCCTTCCTTCACCAGCTTCACGGCGTCCATCTTGGCCCATTGCACCTTCACACGGGCGAAAGCCCGACGTGCACCTTCGATGCATATGGACCGCTTGATGACTTCCAGCCGTGGGTAGGCATCCACAAGCCGCCTCACCAGGCCGAAGTAGCTGTTGGGAAGGGCATCGCCAGGCCACATCCGGACTATAAAGCCCTTCATGGCCTGTTCGGCCTCCTTGTGCAGCTCGACCAATTGCTTCAGCTGGTCGCTCAGAGGCATCGGGTGTTCGGTCCCAGTATACTGAGACCAGAACAACTTCTCCGTTGAGCTTCCCTCCTCGGCCTGGTAAAACTGTGCGGCATACCACACGCTGTGGGGCAAATCTGCGAATGCTCCTCGAGAGCTCCAGATTTGGGTAAGTAACAAGTAATTCACTTTCACATGCTTGCTTTGCATATAGAATACCTTACCTGCCGCTATCTTCTTCATCGCATCAATCTCCTGGAGGGCCTTTTGGGCTTTGGCCTTGGCACTCTTTGCACTCTCAAGGGCCGTGGCAAGCTCGGACTCTCGCGTCTTCAAGTCAGGCTCCAACACCTCGTGCTTCGTCACGAGAGCATGGAGATCTTGCTGCACCTCGCCCACCCGTGCCTCATGCCTTTCCCGCTCGGTGCGCTCCTTGGCCGCTTTGTTTTCGGCCTCGGATAGCGCTTGCTTCAGGGTCGCCACCTCGGTCATGGCCTCTGCCAAATTTATGATGATCCTATCATTTTGCAATCGCATTCTTTTTATATATATCCATAGACTAGGTACTACTTACTTTTGTTCTCCTCGAGCTGCCTCTTGGCAAGGCCGAGCTCTTCCTTGGACCCTTCGAGGTCCTACTTCAGTGCGGCGACCTCCACAGTCAGTGCGGCAGAGGCCAGCAGCGAAGCCTGCATACGCATATACACATACTTATATTAGACTCCTACGATATTGTTTGATCCTCTGTTCGGCTTTTCTTTGTGAACACCGAACAGAGCATCAGGAGCTACTGTCTGTGCTGTAATATTTTTCCTATATTTCAAATACTTACCTCAAAGCCTGTCAGAAGGCTGGCACAGGCTTCAGTCAGTCCGCTCTTGGCGGACTGGACCTTCTGGATCACCGCACTCATAATAGTGCGGTGCTCTTCGTCGATGGAAGCGCTGCGAAGCGCTCCCAGCAGATTGTCTGGTGCCTCTGGATGGACAGAGGTCACCAGCACAGGCGTCTTACCCCTTTTGGAAGGAGGCCGCCTGCCTAAGTCCGGAACCACTGCAGGTTCCGGCGCGGTGTTCGGCTGAGGGCCAAACTCGGAGCCCTCGGGAGCCTTGCTCCCTCTGCTCCCGGAATCCGGAAGGTTGCCTCGAGGTGCCTCTGGAACTGTCTCCCCTCGACCCGGTGCCTCTTGAGACAATACCTCGGTGTTGTCCGTAGGGAAAGGGGAGGTGGCGGTCGGAAGTTGATCGCTATCCATATCCGACGAGCCCAGGGAGCCGTCCGACGATACGTCGATACGGGCTCGTGGCGGTCTGCATAATCATAATTCAGCGTTAGGAGAAGCAGTGCGACAAAGGTATGCTATGAGTTACTCTGGCATCCGAATACTTACGACTTCGCCAGGGGCTTGGCCCTGAGCAGCCACTCGTCTTCGCCTTCGGCGTCGATGGTGGAGTAGTCCAGAAGGAGAGTCCTTCCCTTCTTGGGCCCTTCGCCCCCCCCCGGTTGGGGCGGCCCACCTTGTCTTGTCTCCCCCGACTGGAGGGGGAGCATCTTCATCTTCCTCCTCGTCTTCGGGGGAGGAGTGCATCGCGGAGTTATCGGAGATGAGTCCGATAACACCTGGCATCGGGAACTCTTTCGGGTTCCCTTGGCCTTCTTGGTCTTCTCCGGCACCTTGTAAGGAGCCGGAGTCGACATCTCCGTCAGGAGAGCGTCCGTAGTGCCTTCGGGCAGAGGGGCCGGACAGTTAATCTGCCCCGACATCTCCACGCAGTCCTGTCAAAGGCATGGAGCTCAGACCCCTCACATGGTTAAGCTAGGGGAAATAAATATCCTACCAGATATGTAGAACTCACCGAATGCGCTAGGCGCTTCGCGCTTAGCCCGCGGTCCTCGGTGAGAGAGGGAGGGACCTCGGCGCCCTTGAACAGCACCCTCCAGACGTCCTTGTGCGTCGTGTTGAAGAGCTCGCTCAGAGTCTGGTGCTGGGCCGGGTCGAACTCCCACAAATTGAAATATCGTTGTTGACACGGGAGGATTCGGCGGATGAGCATGAACTGGACTATGTTGACAAGCTTGAGCTTCTTGCCAGCCATATTCTGGATACATTTCTGGAGTCCGTCCAGCTCCACCGATGAACCCCAGGACAGGCCCTTCTCTTTCCAGCAGGTGAGCCGCATGGGGATTCCGGATCGAAACTCGGGGGCCACCACCCAGTTGGTGTCGCGCGGCTCGGTGATGTAGAACCATGCCGATTGCCACCCTTTTATGGTCTCCATGAACGAGCCTTCAAGCCATATAACATTGGGCATCTTGCCCACCATGGCTCTACCGCATTCTGCTTGTTGGCCTCCCACCACCTTCGGCTTGATATTGAAGGTCTTTAGCCACAGGCCGAAGTGGGGCCGGATGCGGAGGAAAGCCTCACACACGACGATGAACGCCGAAATGTTGAGGATGAAGTTTGGGGCCAGATCATGGAAGTCCAGCCCGTAGTAGAACATGAGACCACGGACGAATGGATGGAAGGGAAACCCTAGTCCGCGGAGGAAGTGGTGGAGGAAAACTACCCTCTCGTGAGGTTCTGGGGTAGGGACAATCTGCCCCGCAGTGGGCAGCCGATGCGCGATATTCACGGCTAGGTATCCGGCCCCGCGCAGCTTTTTGATGTGTCCCTCCGTGACGGAGGACGCCATCCACTTGCCTCCTGCTCCGGACATGTTTGGAGAAGGTTGAGGAGAAGGATGCGGACTTGGGCGTTGGAGCTCGAGTGCGCAAGAATGGATGAGCAAGGAGGAAGAAGGCGTGGGTAGAAAAAGGTTAAACCTTGTCCCTTTATAAGGGCGGCCGAAACTATGCGCCCCCACTTGCCTTGTAAAACTCGCTTATCTCCCAAGCGCCGTAATCAATGGCGCGATTGGGTTACCCACTCCCGTATTGATGAGAATCCCGTAATAAGGGGAACACGATCTCTGCTTTGACAAGACATGTCAAGAAACTACCTCGCGTTATGTGTGGGGCTAGTTAAAGGAAACGGTTCGAATAATCACCGGGCCATGGCATAATGTCATGTTGCCAAAACGTGTCAGCAGATTAGATTTGTGGAAATATTGTTCTCTCTACGGTGGTATGTGGGACTTATTTTGCAGTGTCGGACACTATCCTTGTATTCAAAATTCTTCTGTGGTGTATTCGGAGGAGGAACCCGCCTTGCAATGCCGAAGACAACACTGCGCGCCGGACTCATCGTCATTGAAGCCTGGTTCAGGAGCTACTGAGGGAGTCCTGGATTAGGGGGTCTCCAGACAGCCGGACTATATCCTTTGGCCGTACTATTGGACTATGAAGATACAAGATTGAAGACTTCGTCTCGTGTCCGGATGGGACTCTACTTGGCGTGGAAGGCAAGCTAGGCAATACGGATATGTGTATCTCCTCCTTTGTAACAGACCTTGTGTAACCCTACCCCCCTCCGATGTCTATATAAACCGGAGGGTTTAGTCCGTAGGACAACATACAATCATACCATAGGCTAGCTTCAAGGGTTTAGCCTCTCCGATCTCGTGGTAGATCAACTCTTGTAATACTCATATCATCAAGAATAAAACAAGCAGGACGTAGGGTTTTACCTCCATCAAGAGGGCCCAAACCTGGGTAAAACATCGTGTCCCCTGCCTCCTGTTACCATCCGCCTTAGACGCACAGTTCGGGACCCCCTACCCGAGATCCGCCGGTTTTGACACCGACAAAGATGATCATGAAATTTCGGATCAAGTTACTACCGAACCTCGTAGGTCAACCAAAGTGAGATCCGCACCAGAGTGGTACGGTAATCCTGTTCTGGAAGTCATGTTACTTGACCATGACGAACCTACGAACTATGAGGAAGCCATGATGAGCCCAGATTCCGCAAAATAGCTTGAGGCCATGAAATCTGAGATGAGATCCATGTATGAGAACAAAGTATGGACTTTGGTTGACTTGCCCGATGATTGGCAAGCCATCGAGAATAAATGGATCTTCAAGAAGAAGACTGACGCTGACGGTAATGTTACTGTCTACAAAGCTCGACTTGTTGCAAAAGGTTTTCGACAAGTTCAAGGAGTTGACTACAATGAGACTTTCTCACCCGTAGCGATGCTTAAGTCCGTCTGAATCATGTTAGCAATTGCCGCATTTTATGATTATGAAATTTGGCAAATGGATGTAAAGACTACATTCCTGAATGGATTTCTAGAAGAAGAGTTGTATATGATGCAACCTGAAGGTTTTATCGATCCAAAGGTTGCTAACAAAGTGTGTAAGCTCCAGCGATCCATCTATGGACTGGTGCAAGCATCTTGGAGTTGAAATAAACATTTTGATAGTGTGATCAAAGCATATGGTTTTATATAGACTTTTGGAGAAGCCTGTATTTAAAAGAAAGTGAGTGGAAGCTCTGTAGCATTTCTAATATTATATGTGGATGACATATTGTTGATTGGAAATGATATAAAATTTCTGGATAGCATAAAAGGATATTTGAATAAGATTTTTTCTATGAAAGACCTCGGCGAAGCTGCTTATATATTGGGCATCAAGATCTATAGAGATAGATCAAGATGCTTAATAGGACTTTCACAAAGCACATACCGTAATAAAGTTCTGAAGAAGTTCAAAATGGATCAAGCAAAGAAAGGGTTCTTGCATGTGTTACAAGGTGTGAAGTTGAGTCAGACTCAATGCCCGACCACTACAAAAGATATAGAGAAAATGAAAGGTGTTCCCTATGCTTTAGCCATAGGATCTATCATGTATGCAATGCTGTGTACCAGACCTGATGTGTGCCTTGCTATTAGTTTAGCAGGGAGGTACCAAAGTAATCCAGGAGTGGATCACTGGACAGCGGTCAAGAACATCCTGAAATACCTGAAAAGGACTAAGGATATGTTTCTCATTTATGGAGGTGACAAAGAGCTCGTCGTAAATGGTTACGTCGATGCAAGATTTTACACTGATCTGGATGACTCTAAGTCACAAACCGGATACGTGTTTTTATTAAATGGTGGAGCTGTCAGTTGGTGCAGTTCCAAGCAGAGTGTTGTGGCGGGATCTACGTGTGAAGCGGAATACATAGCTGCTTCGGAAGCAGCAAATGAAGGAGTCTGGATGAAGGATTTCATATCCGATCTAGGTGTCATACCTAGTGCATCGGGTCCAATGAAAATATTTTGTGACAATACTGGTGCAATTGCCTTGGCAAATGAATCCAGATTTCACAAGGGAACCAAACACATCAAGAGACACTTCAATTCCATCCACGATCAAGTCAAGGAGGGAGACATAGAGATTTGCAAGATACATACAGATCTGAATGGTGCAGACCCGTTGACTAAACCTCTCTCATGAGCAAAACATGATCAGCACCAAGACTCCATGGGTGTTAGAATCATTACAATGTAATCTAGATTATTGACTCTAGTGCAAGTCGGAGACTGAAGGAAATATTCCCTAGATGCAATAATAAAGTTGTTATTTATATTTCCTTATATCATGATAAAAGTTTATTATTCATGCTAGAATTGTATTAGCCGGAAACTGAGTACATGTGTGAATACATAGACAAACAGAGTGTCACTAGTTTGCCTCTACTTGACTAGATCATTGAATCAATGATGGTTATGTTCCCTAACCATAGACATGAGTTGTCATGTGATTAACGGGATCACATCATTAGAGAATGATGTGATTGACTTGACCCATCCGTTAGCTTAGCACGATGATCGTTTAGTTTGTTTCTATTGCTTTCTCCATAACTATACATGTTCCTATGACTATGAGATCATGCAACTTCTGAACACCGTAGGAACACTTTGTGTGCTACCAAACGTCAGAACGTAACTAGGTGATTATAAAGGTGCTCTACAGGTGTCTCCGATAGTGTTTGTTGAGTTGGCATGGATCAAGATTAGGATTTGTCACTCCGATTGTCGGAGAGGTATCTCTAGGCCCTCTCGGTAATGTACATCACTATAAGCCTTGCAAGCAATGTAGCTAATGAGTTAGTTACAGGATGTAGCATTACGGAAGGATTAAAGAGACTTGCCAGTAACGAGATTGCACTAGGTATTGAGATACCGACGATCAAATCTCGGGCAAGTAACATATCGAGGACAAAGGGGACCATGTATACCGTTATGCGGTTTGACCGATAAAGATCTTCGTATAATATGTAGGAACCAATATGAGCATCCAGGTTCCGCTATTGGTTATTGACCGGAGATGAGTCTTGGTCATGTCTACATAGTTCTCGAACCCGTAGGGTCCGCACGCTTAACGTTTGGTGATGATCGGTATTACGAGTTTATTTGTTTTGATGTACCGAAGGTAGTTCGGAGTCCCGGATTTGATCACAGACATGACGAGGAGTCTCTAAATGGTCGAGACATAAAGATCCATATATTGGAAGCCTATATTTGGACATCGGAATGGTTCCGAATGGTTCAGGTATTTTTCTGGAGTACCGGGAGGTTACCGGAACCCCCGGGGAGTATATGGGCCTTATTGGGCTTTAGCGGAATAGAGGAGAGGGAAGAGAAAAGAGGGAGGCACGCCGCTAGGCCCAATCTGAATTTGGAGGGGGGCTGGCCCCCCTTTCCTTCCTCCCTCTCTCCTCCTTCATTCCTCTCCTACTCCTACTTGGAAGGGGGAATCCTACTCCCGGAGGGAGTAGGACTCCCCTAGGGCGCACCATAGAGAGGGCCGGCCCTCCCCCTCCTCCACTCCTTTATATATGGGGGAAGGGGCACCCCATGGACATACAAGTTGATCATTGATCTTTATCCGTGTGCGTTGCCCCCTCAACCATAATCCACCTCGGTTATATCATAGCGGTGCTTAGGCGAAGCCCTGTTCCGGTAGCAACATCATCACCGTCATCACGCCGTCGTGTTGACGAAACTCTCCCACGAAGCTCTACTGGATCGTGAGTTCGCGGGACGGCACCGAGTTGAACGTGTGCAGATCGTGGAGGAGCCGTATCTTCGGTACTAGATCGGTCGATCATGAAGACGTACGACTACATCAACCGCGTTGTCGTAACGCTTCCACTTACGGTCTACAACAGTATGTAGATGATACTCTCCCCTCTCGTTGCTATGCATCACCATGATCTTGCGTGTGCGTAGGATTTTTTTTGAAATTACTGCGTTCCCCAACACTTCGTTGCTCTGTTGGAACAACTTGGTGAAGCCAATGACATGCTGATGAGATATTAGAACTCTTTAATGCGCTTGAGGAAGAGTGTGGTCATCGTTTGGCTCTTGAGGATTCACACAACGATGATCATGCTAAATTAAAGAAAGATATTGATCATTCTCTTGTTGTATCTCGTGTGCTCAATTCTGAGAAGCCTAAACTTGGGGTCGACCATGCTAGACTCAAGGAGGAGCTTGATATACTTGACAAGGCTCACAAGACCTTGAAGGGTGCTTATGCTAGCCTCAAAGAGTCTCATGATCAACTCCAAGTGAAGCTAACCAAGGAGAAAGCCACATTTCGTCATATGGTTTTAATTGATAATGCAAATGCCACTAACCCATGTTGTGAGCATGTGCATCTTGTGGAGGAGAATGCAAAGTTGAAGGATCAACTTGAGAAAGGCCTTGTGTCTTGCATACAAGGTGATAAGAACCTCAATGACCTTTTGAGCAATCAAATGGAAGTTGTGGGAAAGGAGGAAATAGAGTTTGCACCCAAGTCCAAGAGTAAGAAGAAGAATGACAAGGCGAAACGACCTCCTCTCAAGCAAACTTTTGTGATGGAGGGAGAAGCTGCTTCTAAGGAGAAGAAGAACCATGTGAAGGGTGGTGGTGTCAAGAAGGGAAATGCCACTCCTTCCAACAAAGCCGTCGACTTTAACCCTTCTTATGTGTTATGCCGAGCTAGTGATGGACATGTTTATGCCAAAATTGTTGGTCTCCTTATGAGTACATTGAATGGTCTATTTGGGTTCCTAAGACCCTTGTTACTAACATCAAAGGACTCATTACAAAATTGGTACCTAAAACCAAGCATTGATCTCTTGTAGGTGTTTGCTTCCTGTGGGGGATCATGGTTGCTCGATTGTGGAGCCATAAATCATATGACCGGAAGCAAGGACTTGGTGGTGGACGTGCACAAGGTTTCATCTATGCCCACCAATGTCAAGTGGGATGATGCCTCATCTTCTAAGGTATTGGGACATGGCAAGGTTGTCATTTCTCATGATCTCACGATCGAGAAAGTCGTGCTTGTTGAGTCTCTTGCATACAACTTACTTTCCATTCGTCAACTTGCACTCATGGGCTTTGCCACTTTCTTTGATATTGATACGTTGGCCCTATTGTGGAGCAAGACTCTTAAAGTAGCCTTTGTTGGGCATGTCTAGAACGGTCTTTATGTGATTAACTTTTCGAGCGACCCACTAAGACTGTGACATGCCTAATGGCTAAAGTTGACATGGGATGGCTTTGGCATCGCCGTTTGGCCCATGTCAATATGAGATCTTTGCAAAGTCTTCTCAAGGGGAGCCATGTCCGTGGACTAACAAATGTTAGTTTTGCCAAAGACCGTGCTTGCAGTGATTGTATCGAAGGAAAGCTACATGAGAAGGCTCACCCACCCACGACTATCATCTCCTCGAAGAGACCCTTAGAGCTCCTTCACATGGATCTCTTTAGGCCTCCATCCTTTGATAGTCTTGGGGGTATAAAGTATTGCTTGGTGATTGTGGATGATTCGCTGGAGCGCGTTGGTCCTAAACAAACAGTTTTTTACCCCTTTCTGCGATGGCATTCGGAACCGTCACCAAGTGAGTGTGGGCGATAGGGGGGTCCTTCCCACACGACCCAGAAACCGTTCGGGATATGCCCTCCTAGCACACACGCTCGGCAAAATGTGGTCGTGTGCGACCAGCGAGCACTCAAATACAGAGATACGTACAGTAGTGCTAAAAAATACAATTATACAGGCGAAATCATTTCCAGTTGTAAGTACATCCCACACAGTCAGTCACCACTAAACGTTTCCATTCGTATATACATCCCACACAGTCACTACAAGGAAAACGTTTGCGCAAGGTGGTGTAACACAAAAAGTTTTGAAGAGTATGTCGTGTGTGATTGTTCATTGATCCAACACGGTTTATTCCTAAAAACTATGTGTGTTGCCTGAGGTCATCGCCCACGGTGGTTTCTCATTAACCGTTTGCAATAGGAAAACCCAATTAGCAAGCTAATTGGCCAATTAGCGGTCTAATTTCCCTATTGTTAATAATCCATTTACTAATCTAATTGACATTCATATTAAGAACATAATATATTCCATTTCCATATTAAGGAAGTAGGATTTCATAATTGAAATATATCAGAGTACAACATGATATAGCTTCAGCACTCAGCTACCCCATTACACAACTGCACCAGTAGCAAGTTTCACATGCAACATCTAGAACCTTTCAAAATTAGCATCATAGACGGTGCATAGAGAGATGCATCTCATCTGGAAAACTACTGAAGCAGAAGGAAAATATTGAGCCTTCATTCATGTTGAAGGTATTTGCAACTTTAGGTCAGTGCCCGCGGATGCTTGACCGTCCATCCTTCGACCTCTTCAGGAACACTTCAATATTGAACCGTGGGTGTTGTATGAAAACTTTCCTCGCCTCCTGACCACAGAGGTGGTTTGAGAGGTAATCATCAGTGAAGCCTGAAAACAAGGATGTGCATAAATATCTTCTCTATATTGGAATGGGGCAAAGGAATGCAAAAAGGCAAGGTATAATAGTTAGTATCATCTTGTAAACCTCAGTGCTTCTCATTGTTTCCCTGCAACACATATAAGGTAGTTAGTCATCAGGTTAAGTAAGGGTTCACATGCTATCAGTAAAATATCTTAATGGTAAATAAGCACATTCCAGATTCATCAGATTAATTCAAGCCACATGGAAAACCCATTTATCCAAACCAAGCATGATTAAGAACTAGGAAATATAGCACTTGTATAAGTTTCTCATGTATTAAGTGTAGCCAAATTTGATTTATTCCTCATATGGTATACAATAATAGAATGCAGCCACAGCAATTGAACATCGCATTGCAGAATTGAAACAAGCAGTTAACTAAACACCACAGCAAACGAACCAAACATTAACTGAGCACCACATTGGACAATATAACATAGTCCTAATAGAAGATTAGACAGTTAACCAAACCAAGCATGCTTAACAACTTGGAAAAATATATATTGTATTTGTTTCTCATGTATTTAGTACAGCCAAATTCGATTTATTCCACACATGGTATACAATAAGAGAATGCAGCCACAACAATTGAATATCGCATTACAGAATTGAACCAAGCAGTTAACTAAACACCACAACAAATGAACCAAACGTTAACTGAGCACCACATTGCACAATATAACATACTCCTAATATAAGATCAGACAGTTAACCAAACCAAGCATGCTTAACAACTTGGAAATATAGCAATTGTATTTGTTTCTCATGTATTTAGTACAGCCAAATTTGATTTATTCCTCACATGGTATACAATAAGAGAATGCAGCCACAACAATTGAACATCGCATTACAGAATTGAACCAAGCAGTTAACTAAACACCACAACAAATGAACCAAACGTTAACTGAGCACCACATTGCACAATAGAACATACTCCTAATAGAAGATCAGACAGTTAACCAAACCAATCATGCTTAAAAACTTGGAAATATAGCAATTGTATTTGTTTCTCATGTATTTAGTACATACAAATTCGATTTATTCCTCACATGGTATACAATAACAGAATGCATCCACACCAATTGAACATCGCATTGCAGAATTGAAGCAAGCAGTTAGCTAAACACCACAACAAGTGAACCAAGCCACAACAAATGAACCAAGCAGTTAAGTAAACACCGATTGAACAATATAAATACTCCTAATAGAAGATCAGATAGTTAACCAAACCAAACATGCTTAACAACTTGGAAATATTGCACCCTAAAGAGTTGAACATCACATTTGTAGAATTGAACCAAGCAGTTAATTAAACACCACATTGCACGACATATAGAACATATACACTATAGAAGAAGATTGCATGGTAAAAGTAGATAGCACAATTCACTAGAATTTGTTAAGGAAAGGCAGTAGCTAGCAAACTGAACATGGGGTCCTTATAGTGAGCTAATAAGACAAGCTACTCCTCATTGTCAGAGATATCGATGACGCTTGGCTCCTTGGACATGGAAGAGGGCGAGGCCTCTGCATCGTGGGTGCCCTCGTTGTGGTGGTGAGTTGCTTGAGCCGCTCCGGGCACCAACCTGCTTGCTCTCGAGATGAGGTAAGCACGTGCACGCTGAGAAAACACCTTGTAGTCTTCGTCGAGGGCACCGACGGTGGCCTTGAGTAAACGCCACGAATTGTCATTTAAAGCAGCCAACCGCGTCGCGGCATCGGCGCGCGAGGCGTCAACGGTGGCATTGACAACGAGGTGCTCCTCCAGGATCTGGGGGTCGGCACGAATGGCAGCCGTCGCGTCCTCATCCTCGCGTGCGGCCGTGATTTGCTTCTCCGCTGTGAAATGCTCATTGAGGTCCTGGCTATACTGCATGCACCATGGCTTAGGCCGACGCTTATTTGGTGGAGGGGTCGGTTATTTGGGTGGAAGGTGTCGCGCTCACGCCGGTGGTCAGGGCATGTGGGATGTGGAAGGAGGAGGAGGATGGGGGTCGGGTGTGGATTACCTGCCTGGATAGGCGAGGCCGAGCAGTGTGAAGGAGGGCCGCCGATGAGGAGGCGATGGCACTGCAGGCAAGGAGTGAAGGTTTCAACTTGGAAAGGAAGGCGGAAAGAAGGGAAATGTGGCTTTTGGTAAGGTGGAGTTGGCGGGGAGGTAGATATTTCCGCGGAAGCCGAAAATTTGGAATCACTTCAAACAAAAAACTGGCTAGCAAAGTGTTACCAGACACGGTCCCTTATTCAGACACGGTCCGAAGATATTTTGTGTTGCATCTCACACACTTGGTTATAGTAAACTATGTGGTATCTACTTGATTTTTGGTCTTGATTTGAATTACATAATGGGGTCACAGCGGCCATGGATGGTGTTTGAATTGCTAGATTTTATCTGTAGTGATCATAAAAGAATTCAAATTATTCAGGGTTCGTTTGGACATTTTTACGCATTAAGTGAGTTTTCAATGCATTTATGCGCATAATTCAAATTTGAACTACATGCACGTGCTCTAGTGAATATAAATTCATTGAAAATCAATTTTTGTCCTTGGGTGCATGCTTAGGTCCCATGCAAGAAATTGGAATGAAATTCAAACACCATGGCACCATTGATTGCCCGCAAAACATTGAGATGCCTGGTTTTTAAATTCTAGTAAATCCAAAACTCGTCTGAAATTCATGAAACTTGGCATGCTATCATGGAGTGGCATCAACATGCCGTGGTACAAATTTTGTCCCATTTGGGGCATGTTTGGGTATATGCTTCTTATAAACCGGAGCTTCTCACAACATGCATGATGGTTTTTGGTAGGGAATGTCCCACCTTTGGGGACGAAACGATATCCATTGCCTCTTATTGCTTTCAAGTTTTTTTTCTTGTGTCAACATAGAACAACAGGAGTGTTGTGTGAATTTTTGTGATTTTTCGGGGTAAGTTTGGACATTTTTATGCATTAACTGAGATTTCAATGCATTTATGTGCATAATTCAAATTTGAACTACATGCGCATGCTCTAGTGCATATAAATTGGTTGAAAAATCAAATATGTGTCCTTGGGTGCATGCTTAGGTCCCATGCAAGAAATGAGAATGAATTTCAAACACCGGGGCACCGTTGATTGTCGGCAAAACATTGAGATGCCTCATTTTTAAATTCTAGTAAATCCAAAACTAGTCTGAAATTCATGAAACTTGGCATGCTATCATGGAGCGGCATCAACATGTCGTGGTACAAATTTTGTCCCATTTGTGGCAGGTTTGGGTATATGCTTCTCAAAAATCGGAGCTTCTCACAACAAGCATGATGGTTTGTGGTAGGGAACGTCCCACCTTTGGGGATGAAACGACATCCATTGCCTCTTATTGCATTCAATTTTTCTTCTCGTGTCAACATAGAACAACAGGAGTGTTGTGTGAATTTTTGTGATTTTTTGGGCTTTGTTTGGACATTTTTATGCATTAACTGACTTTTTAATGCATTTTATGTGCATAATTCAAATTTGAACTACATGCACATGCTCCAGTGCATATAAATTGGTTGAAAAATCAAATATGTGTCCTTGGGTGCATGCTTAGGTCCCATGCGAGAAATGGGAATGAATTTCAAACACCGGGGCACCGTTGATTGCCGGCAAAACATTGAGATGCCCGGTTTTTAAATTCTAGTCAATCCAAAACTCATCTGAAATTCATGAAACTTGGCATGCTATCATGGAATGGGATCAACATGCCGTGGTACAAATTTTATCCCATTTGGGGCAGGTTTGTGTATATGCTTCTCACAAACCGGAGCTTCTCACAACAAGCATGATGGTTTTCGGAAGGGAACGTCCCACGTTTGGGGACAAAACGATATCCATTGCCTCTTATGGCTTTCAATTTTTTTTCTCGTGTCAACATAGAACAACACGAGTGTTGTGTGAATTTTTGTGATTTTTCGGGGTTCGTTTGGACATTTTATGCATTAACTGAGTTTTCACTGCATTTTATGTGCATAATTCAAATTTGAACTACATGCACATGCTCCAGTGCATATAAATTGGTTGAAAAATAAAATATGTGTCCTTGGGTGCATGCTTAGGTCCCATGCAAGAAGTGGGAATGAATTTCAAACACCGGGGCACCGTTGATTGCCAACAAACATTGAGATGCCTGGTTTTTAAATTCTAGTAAATCCAAAACTCATCTGAAATTCATGAAACTTGGCATGCTATCATGGAGCAGCATCAACATGCCGTGGTACAAATTTTGTCCCATTTGGGGCAAGTTTGGGTATATGCTTCTCACAAACTGAAGCTTCTCACAACAAGCATGATGGTTTTCGGTAGGAAACGTCCCACCTTTGGGGACGAAACGATATCCATGCCTCGTATTGCTTTCATTTTTTTCTCATGTCAACATAGAACAACAGGAGTGTTGTGTGAATTTTTGTGATTTTTAAGGGTTTGTTTGGACATTTTCATGCATTAACTGAGTTTTCAATGCATTTTATGTGCATAATTCAAATTTGAACTACATGCACATGCCCTAGTGCATCTATATTTGTTGAAAAATCAAATATGTGTTCTTGGGTGCATGCTTAGGTCCCATGCAGGAAATGGGAATGAATTTCAAACGCCAGGGCACCGTTGTTTGCCGGCAAATCATTGAGATGCCTGGTTTTTAAATCCTAGTAAATCCAAAACTCGTCCGAAATTCATGAAACTTGGCATCCTATCATGGAGCGGCATCAACATGTCATGGTACAAATTTTGTCCCATTTGGGGCGGGTTTGGGTATATGCTTCTCAAAAAACCGGAGCTTCTCACAACAAGCATGATGATTTTCGGTAGGGAACGTCCCATCTTTTGGGATGAAACGATATCCATTGCCTCTTATTGCTTTCAGATTTTTTTTTCTCGTGTCAACATAGAACAACATGAGTGTTATGTGAATTTTTGTCATTTTTTGGGGTTCGTTTGGACATTTTTACGAATTAACTGAGTTTTCAATGTATTTATGTGCATAATTCAAATTTCAACTACATGCACATGCTCGAGTGCATATAAATTGGTTGAAAAAACAAATATGTGTCCTTGGGTGCATGCTTAGGTCCCATGGAAGAAATGGGAATGAATTTCAAACACCAGGGCACCGTTGATTGCCGGCAAAACATTGAGATGCCTGGTTTTTAAATTCTAGTAAATCCAAAATTATGTTAACCATTCACGTGACGCCACATGTGTTGGTTTTAATGGATGTAGGAGGTGTCGTGCAGACATCGCTTGACCTTGACTGAATGGGAGGCGTGCGAGCGTCGTCCGGTACGCAGGCTGACCGAGAGGCGTGCAAGCTGTCCTTGAGTGCGCAGGCTCACCGAGAAGCGTGCGATCTGTACGCTGCGCACGCTCACTGGGAAGCGAGCCGTTTGACTTCCATGGCCGCCGGCCTTGCTCGCATCCTCTCCATTAATGGCCCCCAAGCCACTGTTTAATTCGCTTTTTAAATATAAAACACTCATTGCAAACATTTTAGTTAGAATACCCGTATGCAAACCGACAGCTTCCCCAGGAAGCCAAGAAAAAAATGTGCCGAGCAGGATTTCTGCAACTCTTGATCGCAAACGATTTAGATAGAACACCCGGATGCAAAGTGAGAGCAGCGCAGGAATTGTTCATCCCTTTATTGCAAACGGTTGTTTTGGATGACCCGTGTGCAACCATGTACCACTACAAAAAAGACACATCCGTGACATTTTGGGCCGAACGAAAAAAAATTATGTCATACTTATGACACTTCTATGACGATAATTGTGACAAAACCCGGTATCATCATAGTGTGGTGGGCTCCTACTTCTATGACAAAAAATCATGAGAGAAAATGGGCTTTTCGTCCTGGGCGGGCCGGAGACGCAGCTGCATGACAATCTTTGGGCCATCCTTGACGGAAAAAACCATGGTAGAAGCGAGAGCGAGGAAAATATCGGGTTGTGTCCCGGGTACGGTGGGTGGTCATGTCGAGCGATGCGCGTTTCTCTCGTACACGCACGCACGTGGGTGCAAGGCGTTGGGCTCTAACTGAACCCAAGCGAGGCGTTGGCATACTGAACCCGAGCGATTGCATTACAGGCTACGCGTTACTGAACCCGAGCGATCGATCGATAGCTGTTAACTGAACCCGATCGAGCGATTCCTTCGCTACTGCTGCTAACTAAAGCCGATCGATGCTGCCTCTGGATGAACAATGAGCATTGCTGGGGGGTTGGATGAACAGTTCCCGGTGGGGGTGGATGAATAGGACCCCGTGGTGTTGCCTCTGGATGAACAGGACCTCGATCGATCGAGCCAGTTGGGGCTGGATGAACATGACCCCGTGGAGGGCTGGATGAACAGGACTACCCCGTGGAGGGATGGATGAATAGTAGACGGTGGAGGGCTGGATGAACAGTAGCCCGTCGAGGGGTGGTTGAACAGGAGCCCGTGGAGAGGGCTGGTTGAACAGTAGCCGGTGGAGTAGCGCTTGGTGGAGGCTGGATGAACAAGAGCCCGTGGATGAACAGTCGTAGGTGGAGGCTGGAGGAGGTCGATCGTGGATGAACAGTAGCCCGTAGAGGCTGGAGGGGGTCGACGGTGGAGATGAATAGTATCCCGTGGAGTCCCATTTTGCGGTACGCCACACCCCTCCCGATGAACAGGACCCCCGTTTCGACCATAGCGCTCCAACAGAAGACCGTTTCCTCCGTTTTGCTGTATGCCACACCCCTCCTGATGAACAGGACCCCTGTTTCGACCGTAGGAGCTCCGTTTCCTCAGTTTTGCGGTACGCCAGACCCCTCCCAATGAACAGGATCCCGTTTCGAATGTGGTCGGTCAAACACAAGGCCGTTTCCTCCATTGTGCGGTACGCCAGAGCTCGTTTCCATCGGCTGTTCCGTCCAAGCCGGTTGGCTCCGAAGCGTTCTGTTGCCTCCCGATGAACACGACGCATTCCATTGCCTCCCCATGAACACGACGACGACGCAGTTTCACCGTTTCGACCCAGCTATGTACACGAGCCCTGGCTTTACGTATGCGCGAGGTGCATTCGAGACACCGCCCGTATGTACGTACGTGGCCGTATTTTGTTTATTGCACACTGGCCGCTGTACGTACGTGTACATGCTACGTGCGTGCCTCTACTACGACACGTGCGCGCCTCTACATCGACCAGTATGTACGTACACGTTCGCGACCAGGATGACAATGCTACGTACACTTCGACCTGGTGGGTCCCGACTGTCAGGCACTTCCTTGTGTGGGAAGATGTAGCTGGTGGGTCCCAGCAATCAGGGGGGCGAATCATTTTTTCTCGGACGCACTTCCTTGCGTGCGAAGATGTAGCTGGTGGGTCCCAACAGTCAGGGGGAAACGTTTTTTTCACGAAATATGGTGGCCCGTCCGGTGGGTCCCCGCTGTCAGGTGGAGGGATAATTATTTTGCGCATAATAAGGAGGCACTTCCTTGTTGCGGCTGTGGACCCATCTGTCAGCTTCTCCATGTATAGTCCACGTCCGATGGAAGCCGTTCCTTGACCACGTTGACCATGCCGCGCCGAGAGCACCAGGGCGGTGGACGACGGTGAGGCCTAGGAAGGGGACGACGCGGAGCTGGTGAATACGCGGCAGTGGATGCCCACGCGTAGAGGAATATGAGGGTTCACTGGTTCGGCTGTGGTGTGAGGCTGCCGTTGCCGCAGAATAACAGGGGGTGTGGGTGAGTAGAGGGATGGCCTGGCTAGCGGTGGAAGTAGTAGGAGGCGGTGAGGCCTCCGCGGCATCACAGCCGGCCACGGGAGGTAGGAGAACGCGGCACGACCGGCGCTGGTTTGGGCGGCTGGAGCAAGAAGACCAGAGGTTGAAGAAGCACTACGGCCGTTGGATGGACATCGTACAATCACTGGAGCTAGAATTGTGCATATTGAGTAAGTTGACAAAGCCCTCCATCCCCGTCAACTTAGTAGGCCCACAAGTCAGCGTCCCACTATACTAGGTCCCAGCTAGCAGCGAGAGTATTCATTTTTTTGTGCGTAATAAGGAGGCACTTCCTTGCGTGCGAAGATATAGCTGGTGGGTCCGAGCTGTCAGCGATGGTAACGTTTTTTTTCGTGAAATACAGAGGCCCTTTCGATGGGTCCCAGATGTCAGGTGGAGGAATCATTATTTTGCACATAATAAGGAGGCATTTCTTTGCGTGCGGCTGTGGACTCAGTTGTCAGCCTCTCCATGTACAGTCCACTTCAGATGCATGTCGGTCATTGACCATGTTGACCAGGCCGCGCCGAGAGCACCAGGGCAGTGAATGACGGCGAGGCCTAGAAAGGGAATGACATGGAGGCAGGGAAGACTCGGCAGTTGTTTCCCATGCGGAAGGGAGTACGACTGTACGAGGGTTTATTGGTTCGTTTGTCGTCGCCAGAGAATAATAGCAGGTGTGGGTGAGTAGAGTGATGGCTTGGCCAGCGATGGGAGTACGATGGGGCGGTGAGGCCTGCGTGGTAGCACAGCCGGCCATGGGGAGGAGGGAGCAGGCAGTCCTGTCGGCGCTTGTTTGAGCGGCTGGAGCAGGAAGAACAGAGATTGATGAAGCACGACGGCCTTATATGGACATCCAACGGTCACTGCTTGTGCGTCAACCTTTTTTTAGGAAAGCCTCAAATCTGTGGAAAATAGCATACAACCCATTTGCTAATTCTTAAGGTTTTTTTGAGCCCATATTATTTTTGTTAGCATTACAACCCATATTGTGGCCACGGTTAAAAAATTGTACGAAAGTTTGCATATTTCGGTGTGGTCCGAACTGTTTTTAATCCCGAAATTTCGAGTCACATTCAAACTGATTTTAAAAATAAGTGTATATCAATATAAAATCCAACAAATTTTCCACTCATAAAAATCAATGCAATTTAAAATCTTGAAATGAAAAAAAGAAATTTGAAACTAATTGCCGGTTTGATGTGTTTTAAAAATGTACAGCCCATTTCTCATTACTGATAGGCCATTTTCTCGGCCAGCCGAGTGAAGCTCTCCTAGTCTTGAAAGATTTGCATCCCAACAGGCCTGACAAAGCGACTTACTTGGAAAATCACAAAAAAACTGGGCTAGCTATTTTCAGAAAGAAAAAAAACTACTGGGCTGGTCTGTGGTAAACATAAAAGAGAAGGTTGTCTAGACAGGCCAGAGTGCCCCGCACAGCCCATTCGACACCCTGCTTCCGTCTCAAAAACAAATTAGATAAATGCCACTCCAATTATGGCGATTCATAAAAATGCCACTGCAATTTCCGAACTTTGAAAAATGTCATTGCAATTTGTGCAAACTTTGGAAAACGCCACTGCAATTTGCAAACTTTGAAAAACGCCACTCCAGATTCGGAAAATGCCACTGGAAATGGCATGAAATGGCATTTTTCAATGTTCGGAAATTGCAGTGGAATTTCTCGGGAACACCAGATTTGGAGTGGCATTTATCAAATTAACCCAAAACAAAAATAATTGGGCGAGCTGCTGGGTCCCTGGTGTCAGCCGCTCATTGTGCAATTCTCTCGTTTATTGACTACGTTGACAATGGCATGGGACCCAGATGTCAGAAATTCATTAGGAGGAGCCATTTTTTATTGGCTTGAAATAAGGAGGCACTTGCTTGCATATTGCCATGACCTTGGCGGGCCCCTGATGTCATCCTCTCCATGTACAATCATCTCCTGATTGTGTACGCGTCAACTTGGTAGGCCCACAAGTCAGCCTCTAAACCCGTGGAGGACAAATACAACATTTAAAAAAATAACAGCCCATTGCAAACATTCAAACAAAAAGTTCAACATTTAGAGCAAAGTAACAGGTCTGATCCACATATAGAGTACTGAACTTCCACATTGACAACCATCATAGCCAACTTAACTATCTACTCCCACTAATGCTCTAGTAGCGTACAAGTACTAACTCTTAGCTAACAAGACGATGTCGGCCGCCATCTGCGGTACACGCTGAACGCCGGCACCGGCGTCCTCCGCTTCGCCTCGGACTTGTCAGAGGTGTGATAGGGCGCGTTGCTCGTGCGTGTTGGCCCTTTCCATGCTGGCGTGGTCCACCGAAGCTTCGGCTTCTAAGAGGGAAACCCACTTGACGAGCTAGTAGTAAAAATTAGCGTCGTGAATGCGTGCATGCCCGACAGCCTAGTCGGCCCAGTGGCAGGCGCTCTGCTCGCAACTCAGAGCGTCGGTGCGCTGCTGCTCCATGTCCCACTGGTGGCGCAAATTGGCAATACGCTGCACCTCCGCCAGGCGGTCGCGCTCCAACAACTCCTCATAGTCAGCATTGCCATCTAAAGACCGATAGAATGCCTCCTCCCTCCGTCTGCCTTTCGGTGAAAAACCGAACACTAGTTCCGGCGGTGACCGCCTCCGGTGTCGCCTGTCGCGGATGGGCGGGGGCATGGCAGACCTGTCGAGCGATGTCAGGCCGGTGGGGGCTTATGAGGATAGGGCGAGTTGGGCGCTGGTGCCACCGGAGAAGCCCGGGAAACAGTAATTATAGGCGGAAGGTAGGCGAACTAGCGTGTCACAGGAAATGCGATGATCATCGCAGTCATGGGAATTCAATGCATAAGCAGGCATGGCATAGTGCGCCAGCTTGCCATGGAAAACTAGAAAAACTGAAATTATGACTGTGTCGTGCCGTCCCGTCAGTGGTGCGTCCCGTCCGTGCTGGGTCGCACGTCGGCATGACGGTCAAACGAGTGCACTCGAATCATCCAGATGAGGTACTCCCTCCTTGTCAAAAATGATTCCACCACTCATCATCTACCTTGCTTGGTTAGATTTTTGAATTAAGCCCTACAAACCAGAAAGGAGGTAGTACATGCGTGATCCGCTATTTATTCATGTAGGATCGAGTAGGTCATTTTTTGAATTGAGCCCTGCAAACCGGAAAGGAGGTAGTACGTGTGTGATCCGCTATTTATCCGTGTAGGATCGAGTAGGTCGAATAGTGTACGTGTAGGATCGAGTACTCCCTCCTTCCATTTATATAGGGCCTAATGCATTTTTCAAAACCGCCTTTGACTATTGACAAGATTAATAGTACATGAGATGTATAATGTGAAACTTATATCATTGGAAGCTCCTTTCACATACCAATTTGACCGTATGCTTTGTGTAAGTTGCATGTAATATATTATTACTCTAACATTTGGTCAAAGTTAGTCTCAGAAAACGCATTAGGCCCTGTATAGATGGAAGGAGGGAGTAGGTCGGATGGTGTACGTGTACGAGCGCATTAGCTTATGAATGTTCGCTAGGAGATAAGGCATTTGCAAACGTATTTGCTGGCAGTTTCTTCAGATTCACATGACATTTTCTTCAGAGCAGATTGTCAGTTTCTTCAGAGGTAGGCATTTTTATTCAAAAAACTACCACTTCGGATCTTGCGTCGGAACTAAAACTGCCAGGAGCGCATTAGTAGGCTAGCTAGTGATCGATCAGTAACTTGTAAACACTGAGCGAACATAAATAAGGAACTATTAGTAACTTGTAAACACTAAGAACACAGAAATAAGGATCATGATGTGCACAGCAGTAAGAGCCGATCCGTTCAAAATGTTCACACGAGACTCACAGGCCTGGCATTGTAATATGTTCACATTAGTAGCCCAAATTCAAAACCAACTAGTACGATTCCCATGCATAAGATCGACATGTTAATGCATCTCAATGATTCACAGGTCATATATAAATATGTAGCTCCAAAAGCAAAGATCTAGAAAAAAACATATGTTCTTCCTACTAACATGGATGCTTCTCTTGGCCAACATTCAGTACAGACTGAAAGACAAATTTGTTTGTGAAGTCTACAATTCCTCTTGCAAACGTAAGTGGTTTCACCAACAGCTAGAACCATGAGAATGAACCACACATGATGGAGGATCATCCACTGCAATATGAATTGGTCTTCTCTCGATCACACGGCGAGACTATTTTCGGTATACAAACTTTAACTTAGGCAAAATGATGCCCATTGTATAACAACACCAAAGCAATGAAGCACCTAGTGTTGGCCAATAAATAGTACAATACTACTTTTCTGCAGTCCATGAAGTGACTATCCAATCTTTCTGTGTCTATTTTCAAATGGCACTGCATGCAGTGACTATACTATTCTCTTATGCAGTTCAACCAAAATTGCGGTCACTTTGTGTGTTTCCCAAATAGCAATGGGCAAGTATCTCTGTCTGCACAAATATCAAGAAGCTAGTAAACATAAACCCCACCTTGTATTTTCGGTTTAAACACGTCTCTTCCGCTTAGCATCTGTCATGTTTTGCACTGGACAATTTGATACAGTCATGTTTTGCCCTGGACAATTTCATACTGAATTGATTTGTTGGTTCAGAGCAGAAATATAGCGCCTACTCTTCAACAGACCAAGGATATCCATGTTCACAATGATGGAAGAGGTGAAATCAATACAACCGAAATTGAGCACCCAATCATTGGATCATGTCTTGGACCTCCAATGTAGGTCCACCCAAGTTTGTCAGAATCGTGATTTTGAATCGGATTGGAGCTTTGATGGTAGGATCGCAAATCATAGAATCTTCACTATAAGGATCGTAAAAACGTAGATTCTATGAACTAAAATCATAGAATCAGAGGGGTTAGTTTGGATCGTAAAGTCGTAGAATCGTCTAACAGAATTGCGATTCTGACAACCTTGACGTCCACCCTGCCAATAAATTCACATGCAAACCACTAGTATTACTATCTAATGACGGTACAAAAAGAGTAGCAAGATAGTAGCAAACCATGTACCTTCGTAATGAACAGCTCATAGTGCCACCAATTGGATATAAAGGTTTGGAAGAAAGCATGCGCCTAATGTTGAACCAGTTGGACTTTTTGTGCAGTTCCACTAAAATCGAGCATCCCTGTTTGCATAGATATTGAAAGTGTGATTACTATAAAAGTGGCACTAGTTGAAGCATAGACTCACAAATATAAGCATTCCATGTTTGCAAAAATCTGAGGGTAGTAACAAGTTTCATCGTTGGTATACTGGCTGTGCAACAACATTAGAATGCCTTAGCTGAAAAATCTTTAATACATCCACAATCAACAGCTAACCCTAAAATCCAGAGACATTAAATGGCATTGCTTAAATTTATCGGTGGCATTAGTTAAATGTGGCATCACTTTAGCAGTAGCATTGGTTGACTTTATCGCTGGTGTTATACTAACGGCAAAAAAGTGGCAATAAGAGCATGTGAGACCCATTTGGACAGTGGGCGCACTAGTATGATGTACCTCCACGGACGCATAGAGTGGTGAGGGAGGTATGGTTGCCCAGAGCAACAAATATCCAAGCAGCATATGTGGATTACGTCCCATTTTTGTTCTCTTTAGCCACCTTTTTTCTATGTGAGGACAACAAACCGATCGACCTAGTCATTCTCTATTGCGTTGTCATGCCTTTCTACCCTTCTTCAACCAAGAGACACGAGACTCGTTCCTTAGCTACTGATTTTACTCTTTTCAAGCTAGATGCGGGTTCGATGCCTAATCTCTTGGACAGTACAGTCTCCCTTCCTTTCCTTATTCAACCCTGGCATGGATTAGTCTGCATGAAGTAGGGTTTCCTTTAATAGTGCAAATTAAGGTTTTCGTCTGCATGACCAGCAGAGCAGAGGATACGAAATTGGGAAGATGGTGGAGTGGAAAAAGATCCACATGCAGCGACATGGCAGATGGGGAAATAGAACAAGGGTATGGTTCAAAAAGAAGTAGCATACCTGAGGGTCAGCAGGAAGTGGCTTCGTTCGTGGTCGTCGTCCTCCGCACGCACTACGGCAGCAAGCTTGGGGACGTAGGCCATCCTGCGCGAGCGCTAGGTCTGAGAGGACGGCCTTGTCGATAGTGTGTGACCTCGCCTGCCGACGACGAGTGTGTCAACGCTGCACGTCCTTTTTTTCCCCGATGGATCTGTGACCACCGGTGAGGAGGGAGAGAGAGACCCTATTTTTTAGATCTGGAGAGAGGGTGATAGTGTGAGAAGCAAGTGGGCAGCCCTTAGCAAGAAACCTCAGAAGCTCCAGCCTATATATCTTTTTTATAGTACTAGTACTAGAGGTGGAGTAGTGGTAGAGTAGTTTATATTTTCACTGCAAACAGTACCCGTTAGTCGTGCTTCAAAACTGAACGGCACGCCATTAAAAAAATAAAGGTCGACAACTAATGCGGCACCTCGGGCTAACGCGACCAGATCGCATTTTCCACGAGAAATTACACACCATAATTCATTGACATGTGGTCCCGTTCCAACATGTCAGTGATACGACGGTGAGTCCTTTTGTACAATTTCCAGAAGGACGTGTAGGCCGGGGCGCCTCTTCATGTACCGTGGCAAACTGGCAACCGTCCATTGACTCTTCGCCTTTCCCTACCAATTTGGAACTGTTGCCGCACGCTCTTCCTCCCTCCTCCATTTGCCTTCACCCTTCCTTCTGCCGGAAACGATCCCGTTATTCTTGCCCCGATATGGAAGATGACGTGGTGGGGGAACTCATTGATCGGTGCGACGTCATCACCTCGGCTAGCATGGCAGGTTCGTTCAAGACCATTCTCGACTCAACTAATAACATCATTACAAGGAACGCAAGGGTCCAGGAGCGGTTTGATCTTCCTTATCTTCTTCGCTATAAGCCTGTTCGCATGGGCGCGGACGACGGAGGCCTCACCTTGTGCAAGTTGATGTCGCTTGGTAATGATACGTGTGATGTCAAGATGCCATCGCTTCAGGGTAAGGCCTGGGCTGGCGCTAATGGAGATTGGGTTGTTTATATTGGGTACAATTGCGAGTGGGAACTTGTGAATGTGTACACTCGTCAGCGGATTCCACTTCCAAAAATCTCAGAGTGCCCTGAGGTTGACCACACAGATGATCTACGTACGTTCAAATAAGATCTTGGTGACTGTCGTCTACGGAAGATTGCAATTTGTCGAGTTCCCAACCGCTATTGGAATTACAAGAACTATCAAGTTGTTTCTATCTTTGACAAGCTTGTTGCCTTCCTTACTGATTCCATGGTTCGTCCATGGATATTGCTCAAAAATCAGTTTCTGTACATGGATGAGTACTGTGATGCAATTGAATACGAGGATCTTGTGTTTGTTGCCACCACTCATGGCACTGTTTTTGCATGGGATCCTTGTAGTTTTGGTATGTTTGTCTTCCACCGTAATTATAATTGTTTCAGTCACATGCATGCGGGTTAGCAAGTTTCCCTTTACTAATTAACCTTCGTGTGTTTCCAAGGTCCTATGAACATTCCACCACCTATACTTGAAAAATGTTATAACCAAGGGGGAGATGACGATGGTGATGATCACGAGCATGAGGATGAGCAGAACTTATATACTCAGTGGCGCCTGGCAACTAATTCTGATGGATCACCTCTTCTTGTCTGTATACAGTGCGATGAGATTGTTACTACTGAGGGAGCACGTGTTGTCTCCCATGGTCGCCCTCTCCGGACCTATTCCAACACCCGTTGCATGGTATTCGGGATGGATACTAGTGTGCTAGTGCCAACACCTTCTCCCTGGTACAGTATTGATAGTCTTGGAGAAAACTCGCTCTTCCTAGGACAAAACTATCCAATGATGGTGAAAGGTGATCCAGCTTCTGTTGACACAACGTTACTACCATTTATGAGAAGCAACTATCACTACTAGGGAAAAGCCTATACACAGAATTTTACCAGTATCGCTGTACAAAATCAAGCGCTGCGGCTACTTAGTAGCAGCGCGCGTAAATAAACAGCGCTACTGCTATGACTTTAGCAGTAGCGCGTACTAGCGAAAAGCGCTACTGCTACGTTTGAACTGGACGCGCATGGCTAGCCCAACCTAGCAGTAGCGCGTATAATGGCCCAGCGCTACTGCTAATCTCCTTAGCTGTAGCGCGCTTACGTGTAAAGCGCTGCTGCTAACGGAAATAAATAAAGTGAAAAATAAGTAGAAAAGTAAATGAAAATGAAAGAAATAGAAAAAGGAGAAAGGGAAAAAATAAAATGTAAAGAAAAATAAAAGAAAAAAGGGAAAAAAGGAGAAAGGAATAGCAGTAGCGGGTTTTAGTAAACGCGCTATAGCTAACTTAGCTATAGCGCGTTTCCGGAAACGCGCTACCGTTACGTTTCACTTAAACAGCGGTTTCCCCCACCCCGCCCCCCGGCCACCAATTCTTCCCCAAATCGTCCCTCGCCCTCGCCGCCGTCTCCTCACCGCCGCCGCCCGAGGCCGCCCTCAGCCTCACCGACGCCGCCCCTCGGCCGCCGCGCGCTCTCCCCACGCCGCCCCCGACCCTAGATTCAACATCGGCCCCAACCCCGACCTCAACGCCACC